>NC_139392.1:53025000-53625000 GCF_054392235.1 Sus scrofa | reverse complement strand
ATACTGGGAAAAATGTCCTGGATGATTTGATAGGGATTGCATTGAATCTGTAGATTGCTTTGGGTGGTATGACCATTTTAAGGATGTATATACATTTAATTTAGTTTATTATTTTTTTTTTGTCTTTTTAGGGCCACACCCATGGCATATGGAGGTTCCCAGGCTAGGGATGGAATCAGAGCTATAGCTACAGGCCTACGCCACAGCTACAGCAACGCCAGATCCAAGCTGCATCTGTGACCTACAACACAGCTCATGGCAATGCTGGATCCTTAACCCAATGAGCCAGGCCAGGGACTGAACCCACATCCTCGTGGATTCTAGTCAGGTTCATTAGCCACTAAGCACGACTGAAACTCTGGGATGTATACATTTTAAATGTTACTGTTTTTGTCTTTTCCAGCCTGGTGTGGAAAAGTAATTACTTCGGATTTCTCCTAAGTTGTGTTCAGTTTTTTTTTTTTAAAGTCTTTTCGAAGTCATTTATATTTTCATTAATTGTGTGTTTGTGTTCCTGGTGCATATCTCCAGGTTGATGTCTTTTTTCTGACCCATTCTTAGAAGAACTATAGAAGTTGGGAAATTTGTTCTGTGTCATGTATTTGTATTTAGATTTTGCTTATTTTGTTCCTATTCCCATCTGGCCAGACTTATTGTCTGTTGTGGGGTCTTGACTTGCATCTTGCTGAAGAGGGCTCCCTTCCTGGCCTGAGGGCTGAAAATAGGATTCTTAGGTTCTGCCTTGGACCTCTTCCCCACCTCTCTGCCCAGAGGACTAAGAAGTCTTCTTGGAAGCAGTGACCCAGAGGCTTTGAATTTGTGGCCCAGGCGGGCATGTGGGTGTGGGGGGAGACCAGGGGCTGAAAACAGGGTTTATATGAAAGTCTGCAGACCACAGGTGAGCAAGAACTTCTTTTTTAAAATATTTTTATTATAGTTGATTTATAATATTCTGTCAATGTCTGCTGTACAGCAAAGTGACCCAGTTATACACTATATACATTCTTTTTCTCACATTATCCTCCATCATGTTCCATCACAAATAACTGGATATAATTCCCTGTGCTGTACAGCAGAATCTCATTGCTTATCCACTCCAAATGCAATAGTTTGCATCTACTAACCCCAAATTCCCAGTCCATCCCACTACCCACCCTGCCTTTCCCTTGGCAAACACAAGTCTGTTCTCCATGTCCATGAGTTTGTTTCTTTTCAGTAGACAGGTTCATTTGTGCCACAGTTCGATTCCAGATATGTGATATGTGGTATTTGTCTTTCTGATTTACTGCACTGAACACGAGAGTCTCTAGTTCCTCTCATGTTGCTACGAATGGCATCATTTTGCTCTTCCTAATGGCTGAGTAGTATTCCATTATGTATATATACAAGGTTTTCCTAATCCCTTCATCTGTCAATGGACATTTAGGTTGCCATATCTTGGCTGTTGTGAGTAGTGTAGCAATGAACATAAGGGTGCCTGTATCTTTTAAAGTTTTGTCTGGATATATGCCCAGGAGTGGGATTGCTGGGTCATATGGTAGAGCAAGAACTTCTTATGAAGTACAAGAACATTCTTTCTAATTTGGGGAGTAGGGATGTCCCGATTTTATAAACTAGTTTTTTATGCATCTGAGTAATAGACTTTCTTTTCAGAGTGGCAGCAGCCTTCCCACCACTTCTGTCCCTCCTCTCTCTGCAAGCAGAACTGCTAGAGCTGTCTTCAGAGAAAACCCACAGCCCCAGTTCCTGACGACATTTGGTAAAGCAAGAGGGTTAGGCATTTTTGTGTGTGTTCACTTTCATCTAAGAAGTAAAGGTCCAACTTGATCCAACACCATTCTTTCTCTGTTGATGGAAATGCCTTTATCATATACTAAATCCCTAGATGGACTAACATAACCGCTGTTTATCAGGTACATTTATATCCCTGGAACTATCCCGGGCACTTGAATTGGAGATGGTCCATGAAGAGTAACCATAGTATAAAGATAGTCTCCCTGGGGTCTAGAAGGGGTTATGTGTGAGGGACAGAAGCTGAGGTGTTGCAGCAGAGTGGGTGGAGAGTGGGGTGCCACTGTCAACAGAGTGGTCAGGGAGGCCTCAAGGAGGTGGTGACATGTGAGCAGGTGAGGGAACTGGCTGTGCCCTGTCTGGGCCTGTATGGCTGGAGCAGGTGGGGAGGTGAAGGGGTCACAAAGGATGTTAGGAGATGGAGTCAGAGAGCAGGTGGTGGTCCACACTGTGTAGAACCTTCAAAGCCATTTTTAGGACATCCGGCCTTACTGAGTGGAGAGGAGTTCTTACAGGGCTCTGAACAGGGCTTGTGACGTGATGGCACCGGAAAAGGGATGGTGGCGACTCTGCAGAGGCGCAAGGGCGGGAGCAGGGAGAACCGGCAGATGATGGCGTCTGAGGGAAGAGGTGAGAAACAGTCAGTTCAGGGATGTCCTGTGACTCGGACATGGGGGTAAGAGCAGAAGAGGCATCAAGGGTAAGCAGGGAATTGGGCCCGAGTCATTATCCGTCACCATCGGCTGACATGGGAAGACTTGGTGTTTTGGGTTCTTTTGGCCTTGCCCACAGCATGTGGAAGTTCCCAGGCCAGGAATCAAACCCAGACCACAGGAGTGACCATGCTGGATCCTTAACTTGCTAGGCCACCAGGGAACTCCTATTTTTTTTTCCCCCTGAGAATGTGGTTTTGAGGGGTGGAGCTGGGCTGGAGGAGTCAGCTTTGGATGTGTTAGTTTGACACGGCTGCCTGACCTCCAGGCTGAGACAGCTGGTGTGCCGTGGGATGTTCAGATCTGTGATCTGCACAGCAGTGGCTTGTGAAGGCCCCGTGGATGAGGGCACACAGGGTGGGGAGCCCAAGGACAGAGCCCAGGGGGTGCCTACCAGGCAGAGGTCGGGGTCGAGCAGGGCCCAGCCCTCTCAGGCTGAGGAGAAGCCCTGGAATGTGCCACAGGCTCAGGGAAAGTGTCAGGGAGCAGGGAGACCCAGTGGGTCAGGTGCTGCCCAGACTCGTGCGAGGAGGCCTGAAGATAGTTGGCTGGAGCCCTGAGAAGGGCACTCATAACCCCAACAGGGACAGTCTCCAGAGGCTCCCTCTCTTGGGTCTCACCAAACTAATAACTTGAGCCTTAGGACGTGTGGCCATACGCAGTACTCTTCGTCATACTCCGTTACACTTCGCTTTCAGAATTTACCTGGCAGTTCTTGAATGTTTATTTTTCCATATGGATTTTGGCATCAAATGATCTAGTTCTCCTATTAGGGTTCTATTAAATTAAACTTTTATCTCTAAGACAACTACTGCTTCCATCCAAGAGGTCTTTCTAGAAGGAAAGAACCACCAGTTACAGCAGTGGTTCTCAATGTGGCAGTGTCTGGGCATTAGTGGGCTGGCACCTAAGTGGGAGAGGATAGTAAAGCCCCACGGCGGAAGTCCGAGGGTTGGCAGCACCAGCTTGAGGTGCCTGCAGACTGGTCTTCTGCCAAAGGCCTCCTCTCCCTTTGCTGCTGCGTCTTGGGCTGTTTCGGGCACGCATCCACCTGAAATGCTCTAGCAGAGTCTTCAAGAATAGACACAATGTTGTGTTGTGGACACTGTTAATTCTCTTCAGCTGCCCAGGCTCTGACCTCTTCCTGTCTGTGGGGGCTACGGATGGTGATGCCCAGGTATCCAGTAACGTCACAGAAGTGAAACGAGCTGGACACTTGCTTTCCTAGGTCCCCCTACAGCTTAAGTACAGGTGGGGGACCTGGGCTGCCCCAGTTAGATGCAGCAGCTGGAGCTCTGATCAGCTCCTAGAAGGGTGGGTGCAGTGCCTATCTCCCTCCTAAAGTTCACAGACCTTGCAGGACAAGCTACAAAGGACCTAGGCTGCAGAATTCAGTGGCAGCAGCGGGTATTTCCTCCCCAGGCCACTCTGGCGCTGGGTTTGGGGCCCTGCCACTGGCTGGCTAGAGCTAAGCCTTGTCTGACAAGTCTGTGGGCTTTTTTTTTTTTACTTTTAAAAATACCTTCCCTGGTTTTGTTTTTCTCCCTGCTCCAGGCACATGGAGCTCCCCCAGCTTCAGCAATGCCGCACCAGGTGGGGGATCGTACCCTCATTCTGGCGCTGCAGAGATGCCGCCAGTCCCATTGCACCACAGCAGGAACTCCTTTGTGGGCTTTTAGGTACCCTTTGGATCACTTCCCTTTTGCTTTCAACATCATGTCCTGTGTCTGTTGCTTGCAACCAAGAATCCTCACTGATCCACCTGGAGTCACCAAATTGTGAAAAACACCAGCGGGTCAAGACTTCCAACAGTGATTTACGAGACTTTCCACTTCTACAGAAAAGCTGAGAAGTGTGAAACTTTCAGTATCCAAGCATGCATGTATCCTCCCCAAACACCAATCATGATTGTGTAGGCAAGTCCTACACACCAACTTCCTTTGTTACTCTGAGTCTGTGTATGAGGGACAGGAGTTGGACCCGCGCTATAAACAAATGTGAACCTGGATTTTAGAATACCTCAAGACATCCTTATCTTGCCTTGATTTTTGTCCTTTAGGAGTGAAATGCTTTGGTGAGGATGAATCAGTTAGGATTGTTTAAGTCCATGAAATCCACATCAGCCCCAGTGTCAGGCGGGCAGGCAGAGGAAGAGAAAGCCAAGGACAGCGGCAGAGTCAAGTTCAGTCTCTTCCTCCTTGGAAAACACAATCAATTTGGATGCCTTGTCCAGTAGAGAAGGCCATTCCTCACATTCGTTGGTATGATGTGACCACCAGGCCCCTCTGGGAACACAGGGACAGGCAGGCTGGATTTCCATTTCCTCCCATGTCCTCCCACTGCGGCCTCTCCAGGCGCTCCCCGTCCAGTCCCTGTTCTTGCCGCCTCCAGTTCGACAGAAAATGTAGTTCTCTGCTGGCCCTGGACGTGGTCCCAATTTTGTCCGGTACCCTTGTCCCAGCAGTGAGAGCGGGCAGGAGACGGGGCCAGCGCCCGGCCGCTCGGCAGGGCTCGCTCAGGAGCGAGGTGCCCCACTGGCCCCCTGCCGTCACAGGCGCCTCCTAGACGTGGCAGGGGCCCCGTGCCCCACGTTCAGGGGCAGGGTGATTGTCCAGAAAGCCCACACGAGCTGTCGGCACTGAGAACCTGGGCGGCCGGGTCCCGGGGGAGCTGCGGGGACGCGCTTGGAGAGGGCGCGCTCCGAGGATGAGAGGAGCCTCCTCGGGCGAGTCCGAGGCGGCCGAACAGCAGAACCAGCAAGAGGGTGGGCTTCAGAGACGGGGGACGAACAACGCGTAAATCGAAGCAGTGTACACTCAGTGGTGCTATTTAAGCAGGGCTTAAATTAGGGAAAAACGTGTAAATATGAATCATGCGTTGTATTCGGTTTCAGCAGCTCCTGCTGACCGTCTACCTTCCGTCGCCCTCCTCAGCAGGTTTTCCGTACCTGGTGGCAAGTTCCCGGCCCGGGGATAAACTGGAATCGGTCTTTTGTAGGAGCAAATCTCTGAGACCTGAAGCTTCACAAACTGGGCAGTAGAGGCACACTTTTTTGAAGAGAGATGATATTATTTAATGAATACAAAGTTAGGTGCCAGGTGACGTCTTATCTAGAGTGACAAAAGATAAATTACAAATTTTAAAAAGCTAACAACATCCACAAACATCATGAAATCCCAAGGAATAACATAACCTTTGCATTAACGGGTGGCCATTAATGCCTTTTCTCCCTATAGTTTTGGGCTCTGTCCTCTTTGCTCCAAGTCCAAGGCTTGGGAGAACTTTGAGGCTTTGGAAGAAATGGGGAAGAACCACAAACGGGCTGAGGTAAGGTCTGGACAAGGAGGAATTTTCCAGAAATGCAGATTGAACAGTCGAAGCTGGATGAGCGTCTCGGTTGCACTGTGTGCTGTGGAACACGGTGTGGGTGGGTGTCCAGGTGGGAGCACGGCCCCGCAAGGAGACCTGGTTTCCAGGGACTGCTCGGTTTAGGGGTACTCACTGCCACCCACCTGAGCCCCCTTCTTCATGGCCACTGAGGTTGGTCACAGCTTCCAGGGCAAAGGTCAGCAGAGGAGAGGTGCCTCAACTCTAAGGGAAGCGTATGATGGCAGCTGTGATAAACGTATTTTAATAGTGCATCTTTCAAAGTTTAACATTTCTCAAAAAGAGGGCTCAGCTAGAAAGTTCTTGGCAGTTTCTGGGTCTTCAGGTGGATCCACATACAAAAACAAGTAATTCTCCTCAAAGCTCAACCTCTAATACCATAAAACTTTACTCAGACCTCAGACAGGAGCCAAGACTGGTGGAGAGTCAGAGATTACTAATATGTAAGACCCAAAGGGACATGAAAGCCGTGTCTGATTTGACAGATAACACACAGAAGAGCACAAGAGTAAACCTGAAAGGAAAAAAATACCTTTAACCGCTGTAAAATAAGTATTAACATTAGGGTCACCAGTTCCTTATTAGAAATTTCCAATTCCCATTCCAGTTAACAAGACAGCTGATACATAAAGCTCTTCCAGCATCTCTAGAACCTATCCTCCACCCTCCCCATTAACCATTTTTGATGCAATATGAGCTCTTCTGGACATAGCCAGTGCTTAGGCAATATAAAGCAAGCCCCCGAACTGGGTTATTTCATTATCAAGCAGCGTTTTCTTCTCCACACCAGAGCCGGCGCACGTGCTCGCCATTAACAGGTGATCCTGTCACCACTACCTGCCACTGCGCTTGAGTGGGCTCTGCTCCCCCTCAGTCTGCTCAGGGGGACAACCGAAGGAAGCCAGAGGGACCCTGACCCTCCCAGATGAAGAATGTCTGAGGGAAGCAAGAAAGTGAGGCCTTATCTCAAAGCCCTGTGAATAAAAAAAAATACTGGTAACAATTACCTTTTTTTTTGGTCTTTTGAGGGACACTCCTGAGGCACATGGAGGTTCCCAGGCCAGGGATCGAATTGGAGCTGCAGCTGCTGGCCTACGCCACAGCCACAGCAATGTGGGATCTGAGCCGCATCTGCGACCTACACCACAGCTCACGGCAATGCCGGATCCTTAACCTACTGAGCGAGGCCAGGGATCGAACCTGAGTCCTCATGGATGCTAGTCTGATTCGTTTCTGTTGAGCCACGAAGGGAACTCCCGACAATGACCTGACTTCTTAAAAAAAGAGTTCTGGGAGTTCCCGTCGTGGCGCAGTGGTTAACTAATCCGACTAGGAACCATGAGGTTGTGGGTTCGGTCCCTGGCCTTGCTCAGTGGGTTAATGATCCGGCATTGCCGTGAGCTGTGGTGTAGGTTGCAGACGCGGCTCGGATCCCGCGTTGCTGTGGCTCTGGTGTAGGCCAGCGGCTACAGCTCTGATTCGACCCCTAGCCTGGGAACCTCCATATGCCGCGGGAGCGGCCCAAGAAATAGCTAAAAAGACAACAACAAAAAAAGAAAAAAAAAAAAAAAAGAGTTCTGTGGAAAAGGGCTAAGTTACTTTCTAAATTGATCAGTGCTTCATGAACAATTTCTTGGTCCAAAGACTTTGAAACATCCAAATAACACTTGTGCATCTTGGTTTGATGTGGGAAAAAGCAAGGAAAGAAAGACCTGTGCTCCCATCCAAGGCGCACCTTCAGTGATTCACTAACTAACCTCTGGGCCGAGCGCGCACAGGGAGCCCTGAAACCATAATCTAGTCACGAGGGAGTAAATCAGACTGAGTTCAGGCTAAAGCACCTGTCTGCTCATTTGTAAAATATGTACAAATCTTGCCAAGATGTTGAGGGGTTACTCTTACAACTCAAAGAGGGTACGCGGTCTACAAACTTGCGGCCATAAGCAGCAGCCCCATCATTTCATCCACCACTTGGCCCTCAGGCAGGCCCTGCAGGCAGCTTCCTCGTGAACCGGCCTGGGCTAGGCTTGCCCGCGCAGCTCTGTAAGGAGCTCTCTGGCCAGTTCTCTCGGCCTCGGGGCTTCCACGCAAAGATGATCCCATCTGTACAGAGTCTGGTCCAAAAAGCCAATAACCTCGTGTGTTATCGCATCCGTCTGCGCTATCTGCAACGACAGAAGAGAAGGCACGTTAAAACTCTTTCCAGGGAGTTCCTGTCGTGGCGCAGTGGTTAATGAATCTGACTAGGAACCATGAGGTTGCGGGTTCGATCCCCAGCCTTGCTCAGTGGGTTAAGGATCCGGTGTTGCCATGAGCTGTGGTGTAGGTTGCAGATGCGGCTCGGATCCCCAGTTGCTGTGGCTGTGGTGTAGGCTGGTGGCTACGGCTCCGATTAGACCCCTAGCCTGGGAACCTCCATATGCCTTTGGAAGCAGCCCTGGAAAAGGCCAAAAAAAAAAAAAAAAAAAAAAAAGAAAGAAAAAAAAAAGGAAAAAAAAAAAAAAAAACCTCTTTCCAGACAGATTCGTCTCTTCGTCCAGTGGAGCAACTCTAATCATCCTGTCCCTGAACAGCGGCTGCATTCCTCTTTGCTCCAAAGGGCTCTTGTTTTCTTTTCAAGGTGATTAGCAGAGCGAGTCTGTTCTCAGAGGCTGGCCATCCAGCGAGCAGAGTCATTTCCTAATGATCGGCCTCTCCTGACAGGATGGCCTCAGACTCACAACATCTACAGACAAATGCTGTGTTTCTTGGAATGCGGGTTCACATGCTTTGGGACTGTTTGCTGCGGGGAGCAGAGGCAAGTGAACGTGCTGTGGCTTGACTTTCCTGCAAAAGGCTCCCGCTAATAAGAGAACTGGAAGACGCTGAAAGGAGAAGGCCACCTGTTCTCACACAAACAGCTTCCTAAATGGCATTCTTGGGCTCGCCACCCAGCCCGCTTGTTAATAGGCACCTAAAGTTTTAACACTCGATTCTTCAGGGAAGCAGGAAACACAGGAACTGTCAGGTCCGCCTTAGCTGTTGGTGCCCACGAGTGCCATTTTCCTAAGCATTCAGCTCAGCAAAAAGGGAAGGGTGAGAATCTCACAGTTTACCTGTGTGAAGAATTTACTGTGATTTTTTTAGACACAAGCATATGAAGAACCTTTGTTTTTGAGAGTAATCCACAGACATATTTTTTTTTCTGGTAAACAGGGAACATTTCGGGAAAGTGCGTGCCATCCTTGCCCAGGGCCATGCTAATCGTTTGTCTCCTCCCCATGTTAGTCTGTGTGCAGCTCAAGTGGGCATCACATACTTGTTTTCTGTGTGTGAGTCCAATGTTTAAGTGACCCGAGCAGCCCGAGGTCAGCTCCTCCTCCAGGTCCACACTGGGCCCTTCGGTGACCAGCTGCCTGGGCCCACCCGAGATTCTCCCGTGGCCCAGGACACCCTTCAGTCGCATGAGTCAAGGCAGACTCCGTCCGCAGCATGGGGACTACGTGGGGACAGCACAGGACACCCTGGGCACCTGGACAGTGTTTGTGCTCCTCAGCAATCTGCTGGCGGCCACCCAGGCCGAGAGGGGCTCTGCTAGGGGCAGGCTGCCAGCCCAGGCGGGTTCACCGTGGCTCCTGGTGTTGGTATCCTGCTCTCGTGGTTTTTACTCAGAAATCACAGATGCTGGAGATGACCTCTGTGGATGAGAGCATGTGAGCTTCCTCGGGACACCCTAAAAGCATGAATCTGCTCCCTTGAACCTGAGTGGGGAAGGCTGCCTCCACTGCAGTGCCCAGGGGTGCCTCAGAACTGGACACAGGGTGGTGTCACCATCACTGACAACTGTGGAGGTGGCCTGCCTGCTGGGACCTCACATCTTTGAGCACAGAGAGGGGCACTGAGGAACCCCAGAGGAGCTTGGCACTGGGGGTGCTCCTTCCCTGGGTCCTGCTGGAAGCTGTGTGTGCCAGGCTGCCTTCTACCTGTCATGCAGCCACCGCAGGAAGCCTCCAAGTTAGGAAGGCTGGTGCATGAACATCTGCACGGATGGTACCCAGAGCTGCAGCTGCCGGCCTACACACCACAGCCACAGCCACGCCAGATCCGAGCTGCATCTGCGACCTATACCACGGCTCTCGGCAACACCGGAGCTTTAACTCACTGAGCGAGGCCAGGGACCAAACCCGCAGCCTCTTAGAAGCTGTGTCGGGTTCTTAACCCACTGAGCCATGACGGGAACTCCCACTTGGACCGTTATTTACCCCTCATGTCTGCTGAGCTCCAGGAAGGATTCTTTGTAATTTGCAAACCATCTTTTAAATTAACAAAGGAAATTCTTTGAGCCACTGCAGCGAGAACAGTCTCTTCATGAGGAGGAAGAGACTAAACGCAGACAGCCTGGGACAGAGGAGACCTAGCTCTCACCGCGGTCCAGGCCATGTGCCATGTGGCCCGGGAGAAGTCCCCGGCCTTGTCTGGGCCTCCTTTCCCTTCTAGGCCCTGCAGATGTGGCACAGGGCAGGTGTGGGTCTGGCCCAGCTGTCCCCTCGCCGCCTCTAGCCACGAGGGGACAGCAGGCTGCTTACACACACTCCTCAAAGGCGGGGCCCTCGGGTCCTAACCCACCTTTTCGCTGGGGTGTGGATGAGAAGCAGGAGGCTGGAAAGGGGGAGACTTACGAGGGTGATAACTTCTCGGGCAATCGCACGGCCTCCAGGGGCCCAGAGCAGGAAGTTCAGGAGAAGGCGCCTGGTGAGCTGCCCACAAGCGGGCGGGCTAGGATCCCCACCCCGGCCCCCTCCAGCTGCTGCCTGCAGGTCCCTGGCCGACAGGGTCGGGCTCCTGAGCAGCTTCGTGAGGCGGCCGAGCACGGCCTTCACCTCTGCCTGGAAGTACAATTTCAAAAGGGAGAGATTAAAGAAGAGTCAGGACCCATGTGGTTCTAGACTATTCGGTAACGAGCAGCAACCCCCAGGAAAGAGGACAACTGGCGCCCGAGAGAGGGTGGAAGGGGTGGCAGGTGTCTGGGTTTACACACTGGCCACACAAACCCCAGTGGGTGCAATGGAAGTTTCACGACTTTCGTCTTGCTCACTAAGCAGCCAGGGCACCATGCCAGGAAGTGACTTTTTTTTTTTTGGATGGACAGAAATGGAGAAAAGACCTCAGCAGAAGGCAGTCAGGGTTTTATATTGTGGGAAAAAGAACAAAAGGCCCCTTGAAGACTCGCTCACTATCACAGCCACAGATCAGTGAGAGCCCCGTGTGCTCGGCCCTCCACTGAGCCAGCGTGCTGATAAGAGCTCTGCCTCTTGCCATCTCTGGTGGGGAGGAAGTGCGAGTGTGTGCGTGCACACACACACATTCTGTTTTAGATGCTGGAACAATCTGTTCATACATGTCTAAAGCTCAAGCAGAGGTCACAAGTCTGCGAAATCCACATAATAATAGTGATTGTTACAGGTCTGTGGGTTGTTTTGCATAAAAAGTACTTAGTTCACGCTGAGACTTCTGTTTGCTGTAAGACTGGTACATCGAGTTGTGACTTGGAAAACAAAGCAGACCCTGAAAGCCACCGATCCAAAGGCTACATGGAACCCAGGAACAGCTCAGTTCCATCGTTTTCAAAAGAATCCTGAGGCCGCCTCGGAACGTTCCCATGACCAATTTTTATGGATCTTGTGTGAGTTGTGTGTGTGTTTTTTTTTTTTTTTTCCTGGAAGTTAAGGCTTCATTCACTGAAGTCTGTCATAAACGCCAGGACATGAGGAGTGCTGTGTGAGCGATTCTGACCACAATAGGAGACCGTGAGAAGCTGCTCCACGAGGCTCTTCCATGGAGGAGGGCAGCGGTTCAACAAGAGGGGGCCACCGCCTCCACCTCTCTGCTCTGGCTGGGCCCCGCTGCCCCATCTGATGGCGTCTGAGGGAGCCCAGGACCAGCCTGCCATCTCCGTGGGTCTGCAAAGGGCTCAGGATGCCTCCATATCTGTTTTCTTCCTGACATCTGATTTTCTCCCCTCGTCCAATATCCCCCGAGATGCGCTCTTCTTTCTCTCTCACTCCAGCCCATCTTGCCCTGCAAATGCCTCCCTCGTGTGCCAAGAACTTGAATGCTTTCTAGAATGTTTCAGAAACAACATACAAGCTTTCTTTTCAAAGCATTAATTTTCAATCCTGCGTTACAAAAATTGATATATGTTCACTGTAAAATATTTGAACAAAAAAGTAAACAGAAAAAGAATTCTAAAGACTCTAATTCCACCATCCAGACAGGCTTGTTAAAATGAGGTTTCCATCCTTGTCATCTCTTTGAGATGCACTGTGGACACAGCACTCACTAGACACAAGGTATTGTGTTCTGGAGTTTTCTCCTCATCGTCCACAACAAGCACCTTACCATAATCTATAGCACATACGCCACGATAACATGATTTTTCTCGGTAGAAGGCGAGTCTATGATTATAATCCAGCACAATTTATTTAGCCAGTATCCTTCCTATTGAAAGTTAGGCCATTTCCAATTACTGCACTAACAAAAAATGTTGCAATGATCTTCTTGTACATAAAGCCTTGCATGGCTAATTACTCCCTTAGAGTAATTTCTACAACTAGAATGACAGCGTTAAGGAGTATGAATGCTTACCTAATTCTTAAGAGTATGCAAACATAGACAGTCATGGTTTTTGTTATGATTCTATTAAAGTTAGCAAAAGAGGGGAGTTCCGTCGTGGCGCAGTGGTTAACAAATCCAACTAGGAACCATGAGGTTGCGGGTTCGATCCCTGGCCTTGCTCAGTGGGTTAAGGATCCAGCATTGCTGTGAGCTGTGGTGTAGGTCGCAGACACAGCTTGGATCCCGAGTTGCTGTGGCGGTGGCTGTGGCTGTGGTGTAGGCCGGCAGCTACAGCTCCGATTGGACCCCTAGCCTGGGAGCCTCCATGTGCTGCAGGAGCGGCCCAAGAAAATGGCAAAAAGACAAAAAAAAAAAAAGAAGAAAATAAGTCTCATTGGACAACTTTGAAGTATAGAGGAAATAAGTCTCTATACTTCAAAAGTAATCTCTGTCAGTTTCTATGATCTATATGGAATAGAACACATAACCTACCAATTTAGCTTATACAGAATCAAAATAAAGTGTACATAATAGCTTCAGAAATCGTTAGTGCTTCGTACATCTTAACTATTATTAAAAGATGATGAAAACCAACCAGGATTCTCTTTCATCAGTTTCATGTGATATTTTAAAAGGGAAAAAAATCTGGCTTTCTTTTTAATCAGCAGGCAATCAAATAATGTTCATTTCTGAAAAAAATTCTATTTTTGATCCAAAATCATCACCAAATTTTAGCTTTTTAAAATGCCAAACTCTTTTCTTCCCTCTGCCATGTAACATACCTTTAAACAAGTAAAATATACAGACACATCTGAACTGGTCTTTGTTTTCAAACTGCAGAACACACCAGGCAAATAGGAGCACTGCTCTCTACATAAAGAAACCTGCTCCCTTTAATTATTAAAATCAACAAAAAGCTCTGGCAGTTGAACTTTTAAAAACCAGCAAATAAATGTTTGCAAGGAAGGCGCCGATGCCTTTAATCAGAGCGCTGCTCCTGTAATTATTCTATTCCACACAAAATAACAACTGTCTTTCCACGGACAGTTAGCCACTCTTGTACTTTGCTGCTCTGTTATTTAGAAAATGACCATGTCCTTTTGCAGAAGCTAAGTGGTTAATATCAGGTGATTACTTCAGTAAGAGTTCTCAACAAAGCCCGTAATGTGAGGATCTATTGACTGATCCAAGACAGGAGTTCAGTCAAGACAGAAGCAGAGCCCGCCAGGCTGCTCCTCAGAAAAGCAGTCAGACCCCGAGATGATCCGTGGAGGGTGCGGCCCCAGACCAGGCACGCCTATAAATCAGAACAGGGTGGCTGCAGGCAACATGAGGGGAAATGACCCAGGGGACAAGAGCAGAGTGGCCTCCAGTTCATCACAGGCCCAGTTCCCACTCTCGTCCCAGCCCACGCATGGCTCCACGCGCAAACCCCGAGGGGCTGGTGGGGAGGGTCGGGTCAGGGGAAGCCAAGCTACTGCCCAGCCCCTTCCTGCAGGCTCCTTTCTGCTCCCAAGAGACCAGCCCCGGAGGCCACTCGCCGTGGACCCTGCCACCCACCATGGTCTGTGATCTCTGCCGACGCCCGGCGCCTGGGCTGCCGCTGAATGCCAGGAGCCACAGCAGGGCCTCAGGGGCTTCGGCCTCAGCCTCCACCATCAGCAACTGCTCAGCCGCGATGTCAGCCCATTCTCCAAAGTGAACGAACAAAAACCAGCTCTCAAAGGGGCCTCCGTAGGACCTGGAACAGAACCAAAACACATGGCAGCCGGGCAACGTGATTTCTTTCTCCTTTAGTTTCTTAAAGCAACTGTAATGTTTGCGAATGGCTGGCTCCCATTGTTCTTATCCACTGGAGTACAACTTGCAAGGGATACAAGTTAGACGCAGGAAGAGAGCTCACAATGCCACCCTGAACCAGTCCCGGGCCTTCCAAAGGCCTGCCTCTCAAAGCCTCCAGTGCCCTGAGGACCTCAGACACTGAAATCGTTACATCCAGGGACCCTGAGTGAGCACTGGCCTTTGAGAAAGGAAGATGCTGGCCCAGGGCCAGTGAGCGTGATGCAAGATGAGAGCCCTCAGGCGCCGCTCTGCCTTCTGCGTGGCCTGCGCAGCTGGGCTGCTGTTGAGAGCGGGGCCTCACAGCTGCAAGGCCGCCACCAGGGCAGCCCCGAGCCAGGAAAGCAGGGACTCCCTGGGGTGCAGACGGAGACCAGAGGAGGGACGCAGGCAGAAACGTGTGCTATTGCTTTTCTTGCAAAACACAAGGTTCTGGTTAGTATTTTGGCAATTACGAATTTTTAATGAGCTGTATATTGTATTCTTTCCTGTCATCATGTATCTCTCAATGCTGAGAGGTTAAAGCTTTTGTGAGGCTATCCTTTGTCACACGGGGAGTTGGGAGCTGCAGTTCAAGAGGAGAATCTGCTGAGGGAAGGACCATTAATTTTGCACAGTGACAGTGCCAGCAGTTTGACATCTCCCCTGGGAAAAATGGAGCAGGACTGGCCCGAAGCTCCTGGAAGAGGGGAGCTCTGAGCCTTGCTGCAGGCTCCGTCTTTGTTGGATTGGGGCGCCTATTCCCCTGCTTGGTCCCTGGGATCCCCAAGCTCCGAGCACTGTTCCCACCTCCCTGAGTCACTGCTTCCTGCTGTCCAAGTCCTCCTGAGAACAAGTGATGAATGGTCTGAAATCCGGCTTGCAAAGCATCGGACCGAAAGGGAAGAAGGGGAGCAGGTTACACCTGTCCCCACGAGAGGGCGAGCTGATGGACCAGGGCACATGGGCAGTGCGCTGGGTTATGTCTCGAAAGCCAGGGACAGGCTCCACGGGGTCTCTGCCCTGCAGACCTCACGGATGAGGAAGCTGAGCCGCGGGGCTCCCCCGCGCTCCCTGCTCCCAGGTGGGCAGTGTGCCTGGATCAGGGCTCAAGGCCTGGTCGCTCTCCCTGTCTTCTTCCAGCAGCTGAGTGTGCAAGGCACCTCCATGGGGCTGGCTGGGAGGTGCCTTCAGCTGCTCATAGACCCCTCCCTGCAGGTGGCCCCGCCAACGAGCTGAGGCGGATCTGGGTTCACCAGGAGCCCCATGAGGTTTCAGCTCTAGGTTCTGCTCTTCAACAGAGACGGCCAGGAGTGTGTATGGGGCTGCCAGGCTATGGCAGGTCGTTACTGTGGCCAATCCTCTGATCCCCGCTTGGCTGCCAGACTTCTGTCTCCTGCACTGCTAAGAGTCTTGGTGGTGGCGGTGGGGAGGAGTGAATAACTGGCGCCTAAGCCTGCAGCAGTGACGATGAACAGAAGAGCACTGGCTCGATGCTGAGAGGGCAGAGAAGATCAAGAGGGAGCAGCTGCCAAAGGAACACGTGAAGACAGTCTGAGGAGGCTAGGAGAGACAATGAATAAAATACTTCTACTCTAAAAGCAAGGAAGCTGAGAGGAAGCGGAAGGGTATGATGTTACAAAGAATTCAGCAAAGCCTCAACGCGAATGCTTCTAGGGAAAGAACACATGTAAGAGGTACCTGATATCATATTGGTAGAATTTACGTTAGAATGGATTTTCTTTTCTTTTCTTTTTTTTTTTTTTTAACTTTTTAGGGCCGCACCCATGGCACATGGAAGGTCCCAAGCTGGGATCAAATTGGAGCTACAGCTTCTAGCCTACACCACAGCCACAGCAATGCAGGACCTGAGCCATGTCTGTGACCTACATACACCACAGCTCACAGCAATGCCGGATCCCGGGCCCACTGAGCAAGGCTAGGGATCGAACCTGCAACCTCATGGATCCTAGTCAGATTTGCTTCCGATGCACCACAGCGGGAACTCCTGGGTTGTCCAGTTTTAGATATAGATTTATTACAAAGAGGAAGAAAAAAACATTTCACCCCAGGGTGCAGGAGGAGTTGAGAATGTCCTTCCCTAGGGAGGCGCCCTTCTTGCTCTGCAGGTCGGGGGGCGCAGCACGGGCGCATTACTTTTTTCCTAAGGTCTATTCTCTTTATGGTTGTGCTCGTGCAGGTCAAAATCTGATACGAGCAATGACTCAGGACAGTCTCTGTACAAGGTATTATGTGTAACGACAGCCTATTTGCCCTGAGCTGCTCCAAGTGCTTCCCCCACTTCCTACTCAGCAATGCGCATACCTGTGTAGGAGGTCACAGACCAGCACAGACACTGTACTTCACAGATGTGGGTTTTTTCACAAATTGAAGGTTTGTGGCAATGCTGTGACAGGCACGTCTATTGGTGTCATTTTTTCAACAGCATTTGCTCACTGCTTATCTCTCTGCCACATTGTGGGGACTCTCACAATTTTTGAAACTTTTCAGTTATAATTATATTTGCCATGGTGATCTGTGATCAGTGATCTTTGATGATATCATTGTCACTGGTTTGGGGCGCCAGGAACTGTGCCCACACAAGATGAAGAACTGAGTCGATAAATGTGTGTGTTCTGACAGCTCCACCAACTGGCCATTCTCTCTCTGGCCCCTTGGGCCTTGCTCATTCCCTGAGATGCAATGATACTGAAATGAGGCCAATTAACAACACTTTAATTGGCCTCTACATGTTCATGTGAACGGAAGAGTCACAAAAGCTAGAAATGATTAAGCTTAGGAAGGAAGGCGAGCCTCACGTTGAGATAGGCTTGCACCAAAGAGTCAGCCAAGTTGTGAATGCAAAGGAAAAGTTCTTACAGGAAATTAAAAGTGCTGCCCCAGTGAACACATGAATGATAAGAAAGCAAAACAGCCTTATTGCTGATAGGGAGAAAGTTTTAGTGGTCTGGACGGAAGATCAGACCAGCCCCAACACTCCCTTAAGCCAAAGCCGAAACCAGAGCAAAGCCCTAACTCTCTGAAATTCTATGAAAGCTGAGAGAGGCGAGCAAGCTGCAGAAGAAAAGCTTGAAGCTACAAATTTTACTGAATATGTTAAGCCCCCTGTTGAGATCTACTGTTCAGAAAAAAAAAAAGATTCCTTTCAAAATATTACTGCCCTTTGACAGTGCACCTGGAGAGCTCTGATGGAGACGGACAATCAAAGCAATGCTGTTTTCATGCCTCCTAACACAACGTCCATTCTGCAGTCCACGAACCAAAGAGTCATTTCCACTCTCAACTCTTTCTATTTAAGAAATACATTCCCGGAGACCATAGCTGCCATAGACAGTAACTCCTCTGAGGGCTCCAGGCAAAGGAAATTGAAAATCTTCTGGAAAGGATTCACCATTCTAGATGTCATTAGGCACATTTGTGATTCATAAGAAGTCAAAATAGCAACATTAACAGGAGTCTGGAAGAAGCGGATTCCAATCCTCATGGATGACTTTGAAGAATTCAAGACTTTAGTGAAGAAAGTCCATCAGCAGATGTGGTGGAAACAGCAAGAGAACTAGAATCAGAGTCTGAAGATGTGACTGAATTCCTGCAATAAATCTTTAAAGAAAGAGGAGTTGCTTCTTATGGATGAGCAAAGAAAGTAGTAATGGGGAGTTCCCGTTGTGGCGCAGTGGTTAACAAATCCGACTAGGAACCATGAGGTCATGGGTTCGATCCCTGGCCTTGCTCAGTGGGTTAACGATCCGAGTTGCTGTGAGCTGGGGTGTAGGTTGCAGACGCGGCTCGGATCCTGCATTGCTGTGGTTCTGGCATCGGCTGGTGGCTACAGCTCCAATTCAACCCCTAGCCTGGGAACCTCCATATGCCATGGGAAGAGGCCCTAGAAAAGGCAAAAGAACAAAAAAAAAAAAAAAAAAAAAAAAAAAGTAGTAATGGAAAAAATAAAAAAAAAAAGTTTCTTGAGATGGAATCTACCCTGGTGAATTTGCTGTGAGATTGGTGAAATGCCAAAACAGGATTTAGAAAAGTACATAAACTTAATTGATAAAGCGGTGGCAGGGTTTGAAAGGAATCATTCCAGTTTTGAAAGTAGTTCTGCTGTGGGTGAAATGCTACCAAACAGCGGTGCATGCTACAGAGACATCATTTGAGAAAGGAAGAGTCAAGGGATGTGGCAAACTTCATGTTATCTAGTTTTAAGAAATTACACAGCCACCCCCACCTCCGGCACCACCACTCTGATCAGTCAGCAGCCATCACCATTGAGGCAGAACTTCCACCAGCAAAAAGACTATAACTCACTGCAGTCTACATGATGGTTAGCATATTTTAGCATCAAGCAGGGTTTTTTTTTTTTTTTTTTTTTTTTTTTTGCCTTTTTTTTTTAGAGCCATGGGCTGTACCTGCAGCATATGGAAGTTCCCAGGCTAGGGGTTCAATTGGAGCTGCAACACTGGATCCGAGCCTCGTCTGAGACCTACACTGCAACTCATGGTATCACCAGATCCTTAACCCACTGAGAGAGGACAGGGATCGGACCTGCATCCTCATGGATACTAGTCAGAGTCCTTTCTGCTGAGCCACAACAGGAATTCCTGTATCAAATAGTTTTAAATTAAGGTATGTACATCTTTTGAAACATAATGCTACTGCACACTAAATAGACTACAGGATAGTGTAAACATCACTCTCACATGCACTGGGAAACCAAAAGAGTCACGTGACTCACTGTATTGCTGTGGCCTGGAACCAAACCTGCGGTATCTCCGAGATACACTTGTAGTGTCGTCCCCCCACCCCCGCCGTCAGGCCTGCTCAAAGGGACGATAAGGATCCAGAGAAACCACATGCGAAACAGACCTAGGAGTCATCCGTGTCTGCTTACCCGTGAGTCTGGCCTTCCACTATTTCTTGGAGCATTTCAGAAATACATCTCAGTGGCTGGGACCACAGTCCCCGTGGGATGTCTGTGGGTGGAGAGGGCGATTAGAGGGGAGCTGAAGAAAAGCCAGACCTACTAGGCACCATCTGCTGTTGAGACCAGAAGAGGCCTTTTGCAGGGGGGAAAGGCCTTAATTTTCCCAGTCCTTGGAATCCCGACCACCACGCTCATGCCGTTCCCTGATGCTGGCCTTTTCTCACGTCTGGGGAGGAACACCTGTCAGTGTGACAGACCTCGACTTTCAGGGCTTTACCTTGGGCCCACGGGAGTGGATGAAGGCTGCACAGGCAGCCCACCGTGGGGTTTGGAAATGCTGTGTTGCAAATGCCCCAGGGTTTTTCTTTTCTACTCACCTGCCCCCTGCCCTATCACTAATAATTGATGAGTCCCCAATACGTGGAGACTGTAAGAAACCAGTCCATAAGGAATTAGGAAGGGGCTGTCCAACTGCTCTCCTATGCGGGTGGTGAATTTAGATATGACTTTAGGTTTATAGTTAAAAAAAATGGCCAGGAAAGAAAACCAAAACAGGGGTGTCATACAGACGAATGTCTTCTCTTGAGTTAGTTTTTCGAGTTCCACAATTTTCCCATGGTTTTAAACACTTCTGAGCATGTCTGTAACTGTAGTTCTAAACAACATGTGAAAAAGGTTACCACACTTCTATGTAGTGATAGATTCTGTAATTCAACACATGAGAAAGATAACATAAGTGATAGAGTAACCACTATTGCCCCACAACTGGTACAGATTAAAAAATCATATATTATCTCTCTCTGTCTTCTGAACTCCTGTAACTCTTGATCTGCAGCTTTTGGAGGCAGTTTCCTTCTCTTCTTTTTCTAAGTTGCTTAGATGCTTATGTTATGTCTGCTTTACTAGCGGCTCCTGGACCGTCAGGGCTCCTCAGTGAGCCATCTCTTGTGCTTCACAGGACTTTTTGTGGGCACAAAATCAATTTCTGCTGAATAGAAGATTCTACTGTTTAAACAACACTTCAGTTTGTGAGTATACCCTTATTTTTTTTTTTTTTCCTCCAAAAGTAACAGGCAGAAAACTGTTCTGGGAACTAGCATAGGTATTTTGTTTATACATTTCCAAATTTTAAAATAACACCCAATACTTTTTCTAGAGCTCATGCAGCTGCTCACACAGACTGATCTTAGGCTTTGCTGGCTGACTTGGGCTGTGGGGGTGTGCCCCTGGAAAGTGCAGGCTGACTCTTCTGTCTTGTCACTAAAGTTTTTCCCATCGTGGATCCCACAGGCCCGTCACCACCTCCACCTAGTCCGGCATCTGAGAGGACAGCGACGAGTGGGTCACTCTGGGTGAGAACCTTCATCTTTTAGAAAAAGGAAGAGGAGGAGTTCCCATCGTGGCGTAGTGGAAACGAATCCGACCAGGAACCATGAGGTTGCGGGTTCGATCCCTGGCCTCGCTCAGAGGGTTAAGGAACCAGCATTGCTGTGAGCTGTGGTGTAGGTCACAGACGCAGCTCGGATCTGGTGTGGCTGTGGCATAGGCTGGCAGCTACAGCTCTGATTCGAACCCTAGCCTGGGGACCTCCATATGCCATGGATGTGGCCCTAAAGAAAGGCAAAAAAAAAAAAAAAAAAAGGAAGAGAAATCTTGATTTTGTAAAAGGCTCTGGATCTTTGTATCATCTACTTTCCTTACTCAAGTCTCAGGGAAAAGCAGGCAAAAAATGGCATCATTGTGGGTTCTTTTACCCCTTCCTCCACTCGGTCAGCTAAAGCACCTTCTCCAACAGCCCAGAGGCCATGCTTATGTCACAGCTCCTGCCCGTTCAGACTTCAGGCTTTAGAGGGGAAAGCTACCTGAGTTCTCCACTGCTGAGACGGCTCCTAAACACGAGCTCATGAGCCTGTTATCAGATCAACACCAGCTGAATTAGGACAGACTCATCGCTTCCCCGCCTGGACACGGCCTCTGGAAGGCTGGCAAGCGAAATCAGAGAAGGCTGCAGTCTACTTCCCTTACCGTCTTCTTTCAAAGGCCTTCCCTTGGCGTGGTTGGGAGAAATCTTCCCTAAATGTCCTTGGCTTCATTCATCGTTTTAACTTTTCTTTTGCAACCGGGGCACAGAGTACAAAGAATGAAATACACATAAATGTGCTATTTCGGTCCAAACCAGCCAAGTCTTAGCCTGTTCCTGGCATCCAGGTAGATCTGACTGGCACCAGCAGAGCCCTTGTGTTATCCCCAACACACTATCAAAACCCAGCGAGAGGCCAAATTTTTTCTTTCTTTTGGTAAATGATCATAACTGGAAAGTCAAGCAAATTCTCCTATCGAAATCCACAGAACGTGAGACCCCGAGAGCTTCCAGGGATGTCAGATGTGACCAATTCCATCTCCCTGGTTTTATAGATAAGGAGCGGGGAGGGGAGGGTTAGGATTTAACAGTGTGTTTTCCCAGAAGTTATTTCAACACGAGCAGAAGCAACCTTCACCTACCTTTTGGGTGTTGGAGTAGCGTCACGACAAGAGATGGTGATGCATATGGAAAGTAGGTCTTGAATGCAAACCTCAGCTACAAGAGAATCCAAAATTCAAAACCACATTAGGATTGGAATGGTGTTAAAAAAACACAAAATTTTGCATCCTCTGCCTCCAAAAGGTCTACTAGTACTTTATGTGGTCAGAATGTTTTCTTTAATGTTTATTAAAAAAAAAAAAAAAAAGATGCTTCCAGTAAGCTTGTACATCTATTCCAGAAAAATAAACCTTTTTTTTTTTTTTTTTTTTTTTTTTTTTTTGTCTTTTTAGGGCCACAACTGCAGCATATGGAGGTTCCCAGGCGAGGGGTGAAATCAGAGCTGCAGCTGCTGGCCTACACCACAGCCACAGCCACACAGGATCCGAGCTGCCTCTTCGACCCACACCACAGCTCACCGCCATGCCGGATCTTTAGCCCACTGAGTGAGGCCAGGGATCAAACCTGGGTCTTCATGGATACTAGTCAGATTCGTTTCTGCTGAGCCAGGATGGGAACGCCAAGAAAAATAAACCTTTTTAAAGTCACGTTTTGGGACATAAGAAAAATAAAGTTATGCTCCTCATGCCTTTATATCAGTTCTTCAACTCACGTGACAATCCCAATTATCCACACAAATCTTTAAGTGAGAGTTTCCAAGGCAACTGTGAGATGGTTTTTAACAATCAATAAAGCACCAAACAACTTTGAGGGCCAAAGTGCTATGGCCTTAGAAGGCACAGAAGCTTTGAAGTACTTTTGTAAAAAGTTGAGGGAAAAAAAAAAAAATCTATACACAGTGAAGTACAAGGGCTTTCTGTGTACAATTTGATGACTTTTGATAAGTGTGTAAATCCAATGTGACCATCACTCCAATCAAGACACAGAACATTTCTGGAGTTCCTATCGTGGCGCAGCGGAAAGGAATCCGACTAGGAACCATGAAGTTGCAGGTTCGATCCCCGGCCTCGCTCAGTGGGTTAAGGATCCAGTATTGTTGTGAGCTGTGGTGTAGGCTGGCGGCTACAGCTCCGAATGGACACCTAGCCTGGGAACCTCCATATGCTGTAGGTGCGGCCCTAAAAAGACAAAAGACAAAAAAAAAAAGAAAAAGACACAGAACGTTTCTATCACCCCCAGAAAGTTCCCTGTGGCTGTTGGAGTCAATCCTGCCACCCAACCCTGGCAATGTTTTTTTTTTTTGGGGGGGGGGGCCCACTGGCAGCAAGTGCAAGTTCCTCATGGCAACCAACATTTTTATTTCAATGAGAGGGATCAGTTTTGTAGGTTTTTGCTTTTCATATAAGTAGAATCATACGAGTATGTAGTTTTTGTGTTCGGCTTCTTTGGCTCAGCATGTTCTTTTGAGATCCCTCCATGCTACTGTGTATAAGTAGTTCATTTTTAAAAAACTGCTTAGGGAGTTCTTGTTGTGCCTCAGCAGAACCCGACTAGCACCCATGAGGATGCAAGTTCGATCCCTGGCCTTGCTCAGTGGGTCAAGGATCTGGCATTGCCGTGAGCTGTGGTGCAGGTTGCAGACGCGGCTCGGATCTGGCATGGCTGTGGCTGTGGCGTAGGCCACTGGCTGCAGCTCCGATTGGACCCCTAGTCTGAGACCCTCCATATGCCATGATTGAAGCCCTAAAAAGACAAAAACAAAAGAAAACTAAACTGCTTAGAAGTAGTCCTTGTATGAATATACCAAAATCTGTTTATTTATTCTCCCATTATGGCATTTAGGTTGTTTCCAGTTTCAGGCTATTATGAATAAAGTTGCAATTAATGGTCACAATTGGAGTTCCTGCTGTGGCTCAGCGGGTTGGGAACCCAACATTGTCTCCGTGAAGACAGTTGATTTCTGGCCTCGTTCAGCAGGTTAAGGATCCAGCATTGCCCTAAGCTGTGGCACAGGTCACAGATGTGGCTCAGATCGGGCATTGCCGTGGCTGTGGCGTAAGCTGGTAGCTGCAGCGGCAATTCAACCTCTAGCCCTGGAGCTTCCATACGCCACAGGTGCTGCCACCGAATAAAAACAAAACAAACATTCACATTTGTATCTTTTAGTGGATATGTGCTTTCATTTCTTTGTCAATACCATAGGAATGTAATTACGAGGTCATAGAGTAGATGCTTGCTCAGCGGAAACTGCCATGTAATTTTTCAAGGTGGTTGTACCACTTCACGCTCCCATCAGCAATTTATAAGAATTCCAGTTGTTCCACATACTTGCCAGCGTCTGGTATTGTCAATCTTATTAATTTTGGCCGTACTTGTGGGTGTAAAATGTTACCTCATCATGGCTTTGCTGTTCATTTTCTCTGACGGCACATGAGGCTGAACAATTCATGTGTTTATTGCCAACTTATACATATTTTTCGATGTGTGTACTCAAATCTTTTGTTCATTTTAAAACAAGTGAGTTGTTTCTTGTGTTCTTGAGTTGTAAGAGATCTGGATATACTTTGGACACAAGTCCTCTGTCAGATATATGTATTGAGAATCTTCTGTACCTGCTGGTGGATAGCTTTTTCATTTTCTTAAGGATGTCTATTAAAACCCAGAAGTTTTAAATTCTGATAAAATCTAATTTATCCGTTTTTCTCATACTGCCAGTGCTTTTCTGCATTCCTTCTAAGAAATCTTAGATTATCAGGAGTTCCTATCATGGCTCAGTGGTTAATGAATCTTGACTAGCATCCATAAAGACGCTGGCCTTGCTCAGTGGGTTAAGGATCCAGCGTTGGTGTGAGCTGTGGTGTAAGCCAGCAGCTATTTCTCTGATTCGACCCATAGCCTGGGAACCTCCATATGCCATGGGTATGGCCCTAAAAACCGAAATAAATAAATAAACCTTAGATTATCTTAACATCAAAAAAGATATTTTCTTCGTTATCTTCTATGAGCTTTGTAGTTTTAGCATTTATTTTGAAGTCTATGATCCATCTCAAGTTAACTTTTGTGTTTGTGAGGTAGCGGTTCATTTTTTTCCCCATCTGGATATCAAGTTGTTTTAGTACCAGTTGTTCAAAACTTGTCTTTGCCCATTGAACTGCCTTGGCATCTCTGTCAAAAATCAGTTGACTATATATGTACAGATCCATTTCTGGACACTCTTCTATGTCTATCTTTTTGCCAATAGTTCACTGTCTTGGTTTTGAGCTTAAAGTTTTGAAATCAAATAGTGTGAAGCCTCTTTTTTTTTTTCTCGCCGAATTGTTTTGGCTACTGTTGGTCCTTTGCATTTCCATATCAGTTTTACAATCAGCTTGTCAATTTCTGTTTTGAAAACCCTGCTGGAATTTTAACTAGGCTCACAATGAACCAGGTATCTTAACAATTCATGAATATGGTTTGTCTGTCTGTCTGTTTTTCTTTTTATTTTTCTTTTTGTCTTTTGTCTTTAGGGCCGCACCGTCAGCATATGGAGGTTCCCAGGCTAGGGGTTGAATCAGAGCTACAGCTGCTGGCCTACACCACAGCCACAGCAACACCCGATCCGAGCCTCACCTGCAAGCTACACCACAGCCACAGCAACGCCAGATCCTCAACCCACTGAGAGAGGCCAAGGGATCGAATCTGAAACTTCACAGTTCCTAGTCAGATTTGTTTCCGCTGTGCCATGACGGGAACTCCTGGTTTTTCTCCTTTTATGTGTAAGTTTTCTTTAGTTTCTCTTGGCAGTGTTTTGTAGTTTTCCATGTAGAGGTCTTATATATCTTTTGTTAAATTTATTCCCGAGTATTTTACGTGCAGCTGTGGATTTGTCTATTTCTCTTTTTACTTCTGTCAATTTTTGCTTTGTGTATTTCAGAACTCTGTGATCAGGCATATATCCATTCGTTATTGGTATTTCTTTTGATAAACTATTTCATCATTAAAAAAATGTCCCTATGTTTGTCTGGTCATACTCCTTATCTTGAGACCTAGTCCATCTGCTGCCAGTACAGCCAAACCTGCTTTCTTGTGCTCATTAGTTACATAATATATCTCTTTCCTTCCTTTTACTTTATAGTCTATCTGTGTCTTTATATTAGAATGGGGCTCTTGGTTCTTCACCTAGTCTGAAATATTTGCTTTTTCACTAGTTATTTTAAATTGGCTTACTAGTTTTTCACTTAGTTTTGTGATTACTGTAGGTATATGTGGGTTTATCTTTGGATATTCATTTCTTTTGTCCCATCTATTTTTGTTCCTCTGACAGCCCACACGCAGCTCTGCCTTTTGACACCTCAGGTCAGATTGTGTCTAGAGTTCTGACCACCCCCTGACCCCGCTCAACCCCCCTCCCACCCTCACATAAGAGCCCTCAGGGAAAAGTCAGAAGAATACCCAATGCGGTTTCCTTTTTCAAAGGTTGAATCCCCCCTACTTTTTATCTGCTTTTTGGGTTGTTCTCTAGTACCTTCAAATAGTGGTAAAAAAATATTTCCCTCAGAGTTTATAATTTTATCTGTGGGAGATTTAGTCTAGTACATTATTAAACCTTGTCACTTCTGGGACCAGAACCTGAACTGATTTGCTGTTTGTATTGGAGCCATTATGCAAGCTCAGAAAAAGCAGCTTGTCATGACAACCTTAAATTTTTGCCCACTAGTCTGACTGGGCACATTCATGGGACTGCACAGTGCTCTCCAAATAAAACAAGGGTGAGAGGAAAGGATAAAAAGAGAACGAGGAGCCCTGAAGATAAACATTTCTGACAATGGGAAAGAATGTGGATTAATGGGATTTCTCCTCAACTGCTGGGGGGAATGTTAATTGGCACAACCACGGGTGAAAACAACTTGGCAGTATGAGCCTAGGCTGAACTTCTGCCCACCTCAGAACCAGTACTTCCACTCTTAAGGATATTCCCCAGCATGTTCAAAGTGATGCTGTGCATCAAAGAAAACAAAATCTGGAAACAATGCAAATGCCCAGCACCAGGAAGATGGCTGCACTGTGGTACTTGCCCCGCCCAGCAGGACACAGCACTCCCCCCAAGGCCACGCACAGCCTGGAGCAATCCTAAGACCACGCAGGCAAGGACAAGGCTCAAAGGACTGCATACGGTGTCACTCCTATCTGTGGCTGGGTTTTAGAAAGAGCAAAAGCAATGACAAGTAAAGAGAACATGGTTTAGTAATCATATATATGTGTGATTCAGAAAAAGAAAAGGAATGATAAACATCAAGTCAAGACAGCAGTTACCTGGGGAGAAGTCAGGGTGACAGTATAGAGAGGAGCACATGGCACCTCAAAGTCACTACAGCTGGGCTAGGTCTTGGTGGATGTCAGGTTGGCAGATACTCATTTCTTTATTTTACCTTGACTCTTTTGGCCATGACCGAGGCTTGCAAAATTTCCTGGGCCAGGGATTGAACCCACGCCACTGCAGTGACAAGGCTGGATCCTTAACCTGCTGAGCCACCAGGGAACCCTGATGATACTCATTTATTAAGAACGAATATGTGGATGAATGAATAAAACACACAGAGAAACGAGGGTCATGTAGGGAACAAATAGGACAGAAGATGGCATGCATCAGGAATCATTTAAAAAAGGGGCACTCAAGGAGTTCTCGTGGTGGCGCAGTGGAAACGAATCTGACTAGGCTCCATGAGGATGTGGGTTCGATCCCTGGCCTTGCTCAGTGGGTAGGGGATTCAGATCAGATTTCGCATTGCTATAGCTGTGGTGTAAGCTGGCAGCTGCAGCTCCATTTGGGCCCCTAGCCTGGGAACTTCCATATGCTGTGCATGCAGCCCTAAAAAGCAAATAATAAATAAATAAATAAATAAATCAAAATTTAAAAAGGGGCTGGAAAGGCAGGCAATCAGGAACGGCCCCAGGAAGAGAAACAACATCATACACGTGCAGCAAGGCCTTTGCAAAGTGAAGAGGTTACTGCTCTCGTATCCCTGACTCACAACAGGGCAGTGACTTCCTGTTTCTTTTGCCCCCTCCATCCTGCCTTCCACCGGGACCCAGTTTGTGCCCCTCACAGCACCAGACCCATGTAGCTCGGGCAGGTACTATTCCACACTAAAAGTGGTTATATGTCCAGTTCAGCCAGCCCAGATCTAAAGTGCCAAGGCCAACACTGTGCCCCAGGAGCAAAGCTGATGAGAACAACAGACTGGAGCGAACAGGACAAAGCAATACGCCTTGCACTGGTGTCCTCTACCCTAACCTAAGTGTTCCAGGAGTCAAAGGGACAGGTTTTCTAGAGGCCAGCTCCTAACTGGGAATACAAAGAATGTTCAGGGAGGATAAAAGATATTTATAGTCATGCCTCAAAATAAATGTGAGGGCCAGGCAGTGCCTTTCAGCTGAGCTCTCCTCCCGAATTCCAGGCTGGGTACCATTGATAATGCTGTTTGCTAGAGTTTAGCTCCCTTCCCTAGGGAAAGAGAAGATGGGAAAAAGACTTCATAAATATTTATCATTGCCTTAAAAAACAGAAACATCTGCTAAAACCCGAGAGGGTTCTTGGTGTAGGGGTGTATGGGATTTCAGGAGGGCCAGTCATCATAGCACGGTTCTCCTAAGTCACACCACAGAGAGCATCCCATGGGCCCATGGCTTTCCTCACAGGAAACTGCAGCGGACTGGGGCACTTGAGCAGACAAAGCCCCACAGTGACATTTAGTCTGTGGCCATCAGAAGCACAGGCCTGTTAAAATGCCCAAAGGCGAAAGAAGCTCTCCAGTAGAAAAGGTTCCCCTTTCACAGGTCCCTCTAACTGGTCAGCTGCCTCTGCTGGCAGGGAGACCCCCCCCCCCCCCCACTCACCCCATGCAAGTTTTCCTGCAGGTCTTAGCTCGGCTTCTTGCTCACTGATTGGGTCCAGCACATACCTCTTGGTCATGGCCATTCCTAGCTCCTCCTCTAGGATTATTCAAATCTTTTCTCATCACTCTCACTCTCTCCCATCCCTCCTGGAAACTAGTTCACATTTAGGTCTCTGATGTAAACGGAAACCCATATTAAGAACATCTATTGGAGTTCCCCTCGTGGCGCAGTGGTTAACGAATCCGACTAGGAACCATGAGGTTGCGAGTTTGATCCCTGCCTTTGCTCAGTGGGTTAACCATCCAGCGTTGCCGTGAGCTGTGGTGTAGGTCGCAGATGCGGCTCAGATCCCGTGTTGCTGTGGCTCTGGTGTAGGCTGGTGGCTACAGCTCCGACTGGACCCCTGGCCTGGGAACCTCCATATGCCACGAGAGCGGCCCAAGAAATGGCAAAAAGACAAAAAAAAAAAAAAGAAAGAAAAGAATATCTACTACTGCTGTGTAATCAGTGGCATCTCCTTCTTAGCACACACCACACAGACTCCAGAAAACCTTTCTCTGGCCCAGGACGGGCAGAGTCCTGATGGACAAACAGGACCCAGAAAGTTCATCCTTTGGGGTGGGCCATGCTGGCATAACAGAGTTCTCTGCACAACAGTAGAGAGATGCTTCTGAGTTCCAGGACACGAGACAGACAGAAGCCATCGTGATTAATTTTCAACTAAAATGGTTTTACCTTTGCGGGGGCATTCATTTGGAAGCCTTCTTTGTGAACAAAGCAGTCTATCAAAATCAGTGAAAATAAAGTGCTCCTTTCTGGTGATTAATCAAATACTCTTAACAGCCTCTTTTTCTTTGAGGGAATGAATAATAGCTGCAATATAACAATATCACAAACCTGCTTGTTTTCTTTCTCCAGAGCTTCTACAAAGCATCGTGTAAACACTTGAAGAGCGGCTAGTACTTCTGGGGCTCCATCAGTTTCCAGGAGCGCATACCTGAGCAATGCAAAGCCAGATCACAACGCGTTCAGTGATTAATCTGGCAAACATGTGAACCTAAACACGTAAAAAGGAAAAATGGAAATACTCTCTTTGTGCCATAAGCTTCATAGTTTGTCAACTCATTAGACTTCAGTCCTTGGATGAAAACAGGGGAAATCTATCACTCCCTTCTCTAAAGACCGTCTTGAAAAGTAAAATGTCCAGAGCTCCCTTTCTTGGCTTTTAAATTATAAAGCACTTTATATCCCTCCCCCACGGGCCTGGAATGCTCTTTACAAATATTTGTGCACCGTGTGCCTGGAAATGCAGCATTCACAGACCTTTGCTTTTGCCAGTGGAGAAGGAGGTGCCCAAGGGGTTAAAATGGTTCAGTCAAATCCACCTAGCAAAGTGGTGGAAGAACCTCTGTGCTTCTGGTTTGGCTTCTACGCATTTTCATACAACTAACTTTTATGTTTGTTTAAACGACAATAACAAAATCAGTGGAAACTCTGTTAGCTTTAAACTAAAAACAGCATTCGGACTTATTTCTGTGCTCATTTACGCTTAAAGTTGGTATGTTTCAAGATCAACTCAAGTGCTGGATTATTTGCTATTGTAAAAATTCCTTTCTGCAGTGTCTGCTGTCTGCCCCGGGGCCTCTATTTGCTGAGTGCGAGGGGGATGGGACAGAGAGGGTAGATACCTCGCTGCATCAGCGCCCAGGAAAGAGGCTAGAAACCCTCCCCAGGAGACAAGCCCCCTGTGAGGGGTCCAGCCCCCAACTACTGCCAGCCATAACCCAACCTGGCGTCCTTGTCTCTCTGTATTGCAAGTCCAATGCATTTCCCAAAGAGTCCTGCAGAATGAAAATCAGTGGGTTGTAAGATAATATGCATAGGTTATTCTGCCTTTCAGAAGAGCTCTGCTAAGCATGGCATTATTTATTATTCATGGTTTGCTTTCCCTCTAAAATCCTTTAAAAAGATCGGTCAGCCCTCGTGTGGTGAAGGTAGAATACTACTACCCTTATTTTGAATTGAGAAAAATCCTACATGAGTATTTAATGATTTAAAATCAAACTTGATTCTGTTTCTCTACCATTATTATCAGAATTTTAAAAGGTTAAAAAAAGATATTTATATTCATTTCTAGCCATTGGCTTAAAAAATTTTCTTTTTCTTTTTTGGCTACGTCTGCAGCATGTGGAAGTTCCCTGGCCAGGGATCGAACCTGCACCACAGCAGTGACCAAAATTGCGGTGGTAACAACGCCAGGTCCTTAACCTATTGCACCGCAAGAGAACGCCACTGGCATTTAAATATACACTGAAAGGAAGTTCCTGTCGTGGTTCAGCAGTTAACGAACCTGACCAGTATCCATGAGGACATGGGTTCGATCCCTGGCCTCGCTCAGTGGGTTAGGGATCCGGTGTTGCCATGAGCTGGGGTGAAGGACACAGAGATGGCCTGGATCCAGCATTGCTGTGGCTGTGGCGTAGACTGACGGCTACAGCTCCAATTCAATCCCCTAGCCTAGGAACCTCCATGTGCTGCTGGTGCAGCCCTAAAAAGACAAATAACACACACACACACACACACAGACATTTGGGTTTTACCAAAAAGCTCAGAGGGATAAGTAGTCAGAGACAAATTCTCCCACGGTATAGCCAGAGAGTACCAGAGCAGTTTTTATATTCATATTTGGAAACTGAACCATTGAATTGGTAGCAGAAACAATATTTACCTGAACATTTCATCAACAACTCTGAATACGGCAGGGTGGCAGGCAGCTTCGGGCTGTGAAGGAAAAGACCGTGAGAAAGTAAAATACCAGAAGTATTTTATCAATAATGACTTGCTCTTATTGGGCAAATGAGTTGGCCAGAACTACTGGTGTCTAGAAAATGGGTATATTCCCTTGGATTAGAAAAAAAGAAACACTCGTTTATGGCCAAAGCCCTGCATACAAATGCAAACAGCATTCTCTTGGGGCAAGGGAATGACAGGCAACCTTTATTTCTTCTTTATACTCCTGTATGTTCCACGTTGTCGACAATAAGTCCATATGATGCAGGAAAATACAGTCAATAAGTATCATGGAAAATTAAAAAAGTACCTTCCACCAGCATGCTGTAATGACACAGAGCCTGCCTATGTGGCTAGTTTTACACTAGGCGCCCCATGGGTCTGATCTCTTCACATGAATTAAAAGTGTCTCAAGGTCAGATCCGGGCCTACAATCTTTTCATTCCTGGTTATTAGGAAATGAACATAATAATTCAGAATTACTACTGAGAAAAGTGGTGACCACTATCTGCCAGACTAAATAATATCACATCTTAGTACACCATGAATTTCGCAGCTTGAATTATTTAGAAATGAAAAGAAGGTTAATGAAAAAGAATAAAGATAACATCATTTTGAATGATGAAAGCAGTTTACTTTATTCCGCAAATATTTTTGTGTTAGGTTTTGATGGTTTAAATCTGTAGAAGCTGATGTTCAGGGGCCCGGGAGGGGCTTCAGAGGGCCTGACCCAGATTCCATATCTTTTTGGCCAGAGCTCAAAGCTCAAAGCATGATAAAGCCAGAGGAAAATGCCATTTGTGTTCTAAAGCAGATACTTCACAGTAGCAACCAAATGTTTAGAATCAGGCTCTAAAAAGAATTTCTTAGACTCATATTGGACTATATATGACTAGCTTGGGGAAGCATTTTTTCATATCCCCTCAGCAAGAAAGACAGAAGAAAGGATATGCGTTGCCTCTTAAGATTTCTAGACCAAGCTGGAGAAAGAATGGTGCCTATCTCCCCAGACCCTTCCACTCTGCAGGTCTGTGCTGGGGTTTTGAGTTGTAACATTGAACGTGTGCCATCTAGTGTTCACACACCGCCATTACAGGCTGTCACGATAAGCGCCAACCAAAGGTATTGCCCCTTGTTAAAATGATGGGATAATTCCCTTTACTTAAAGTGAGAGCTTTGCTATTTGTGAGTTACAAATCTCCACGTTTTAGGTAGAGTAAGCCACATCCCTAATCCTTCACTGACGTCCATTTTTATCTAAAAGGAATAAATTCATTATATACTCAAGAAAGTAATTTGTCAGAACCATGGTTCAACGGCATACTTCTTGGCATTGATCACAGGCAAGTCAGTTAACTCTGCTTCTCAGCCTCAATGTAAATAATAAGTTATTAAAAAGTCACTGGATATATGCCCAGAAAACATAGACTTTTTATGTATTCATAATGGAAAACTCAAACAAGGGAAAAGCATGCCTTGAAGAAATGTGACTCATCAAATTTGCCACAATTTCATATATAGACAATATGGATCTTGAATCAGTGTTTAAGACCAATAACACTGTCACGTGCTCATAGACATGACAAAGACAGACATACAGAGCCTGCAAATGCATTGATAGAAAATAAGACTAACAGAAGTTCCCGTCATGGCTCAGTGTAACGAACTCGACTAGTATCCATGAGGACTCGGGTTTGATCCCTGGCCTTGCTCAGTGGGTTGAGGACCCCGTGTTGCCGGGAGCTGTGGTACAGGTCAAAGACACAGCTTGGATCCTGCGTTGCTGTGGCTGTGGCGGAGTCTGGCAGCTACAGCTCTGATTCGACCCTTAGCCTGGGAACCTCCATATGCCTCAGATGCAGCACTAAAAAGACAAAAAAAAAAAAAAAAAAAAAAAAAAGAAAGAAAGAAAATAAGACTAAAATTGAACATGGTAAAATAGAGCCATTTCTTTGGTTCTAAATGGTTGCTACTCTAGAACCAATCTATAAATTTGATGCTAGTTGAAAAGCACTCAGTACTAATACAAGGATTTCCAAACAGCAAAGAGAAGGCCAATCCACTGTGTAGAGCAGGTGACCGTGAAGGCCAAGGGGAAAGCAAGAAAGTTCTAACTCAGCTTACTGAAAGAGGACTAGAGCTTGGACATACTGCTCTTTTATGCAGTTTCTTTCTTTCTTTCTTTTTTTTAAAAACAAAACGGCGTAATCAAATGTTTTAAATGTCTCCAGACTGTGTGGAATCTGCCTGTTCTCTCCTTAGATTTCTTTCTGTCCAAATATTTCAGACCTTTGCTTGTGCTCAGCCTGCTTCCACAACCTGTTTTAGCTTTTAAACCAGAGAAGATGCCAGGAGGCAGGGGAACCCTCCTGAAGCAGCAATGGCAAAGATTTTGATTTAAAAACCAGACTCCCTTGCCACTCCAGAGCTGTGAACAGCTCTTTCTCATCTGCGGCCTTTACTGATGGTTTTAAAAATGAGACTCTTCACACTTCCCAAGCACATAATTTCAGGGTCATGGAGTCCCCTCATGAAGCCGGGAGTGTTCACAGGCCAGGCATGTGTCCCAGTGACAGCAAATCACAAAAGCAAACTTAAGCTGCTTTTCTTATCAAGGGAATCCTCCAAATAGAATTAAAGTCTTAATTTATGCTTCTTTGGAAGCCATAAATTCCCACCACCCCCCACTCCCGCCCAAATCTTTTCAGCCTCCATGTGAGGGAAGAGGCAAACATTTAATCCCTCTGGGTCCTGTTTTATTTGTAAAAGGGGACGCAACACTAACACAACAGGCCGCCCTGCAACCCAGGGCTCCGGAGCTGAGCTCTGGAGCCTCGCGATTCGGGCAGTTATCTTTCCTATTATAATGAGGACAGAAAAGAAAACCTTTCTTGAGTTCCATCTGTTTGGCTGTTTTTCTCCATCCTACCAAAATCTGTTCCTTCTCAAGCTCTTTTCTCCTCCATCTGGCCTGACGATTTCCACGTACGATTATTTCAAGTGCAGGGAAACCCTGTCCCCAGGAGGCCATCAGTAGCGGGAGCTGTGCCCTTCTCTCCCCCCCCCCCCCCCCCCCCGCCCCCGCGCCTCGCGCTACTCCAACTCTTTCATGAAATGTCAGAGGACGGACGGAAGATGAGCAGGGAGAGCTCCGGACTCTGGTCTCCTTTTTCTCGTGGACCAGACTGTTCTGGGGGGTGTGCCTCCCTTTTCTCCTCTCCACAGCTACCCAGGACTTCACTGTTGACCTCCTCTGCCCAGCACACACCGTTCCCACCCCTCAAAAAAACAGGGGAGGAGTTCCTGTCTTTTTCTCACCTAGCCCTCTGCTCTACATAGGGCAAAGGAGGGTCTGGGCTGCCTCTTGCTCCCTGTGCACTGGTGGTTTGCTGGTGGTCTCCTTAGCTTGAAACCCGCTCCAAATGTGTTCTCCTTAGTGGACAAGTCTGCTTTGGCATGAAAATGCCTTGTGGCTCAGTGGTTAACGAATCTGACTAGGAACCAGGAGGTTGCGGGTTCAATCCCTGGCCTTGCTCAGTGGGTGAAGGATCTGGTGTTGCTGTGAGCTGTGGTATAGGTCGCAGACGCGTCTCGGATCCCACGTCGCTGTGGCTCTGGCATAGACCAGCAGCTACAGCTCCGATTCGACCCCTAGCCTGGGAACCTCCATATGCCGTGGGTGCGTCCCTAGAAAAAGACAAAAAGACGAAAAAAACAAAAGCAAAAACAGAGGAAGACTAAGCAACATGCAGTGCCCAGAGGCCGTGCTGTCCAGGCCTGCATTGTGGGGAGAGGAGGGGAAGCCAGCTTGTCACTCTGTGCCGTGAGCCGTACAAATAACATCCATGCTTGCTCTCTGCCTTTGGCGTCTAACCTGTTATTTTCATCCTGATTCATCAATGATTATTACAAGCCACTTGTCACGTGAAAAAGGCCTGAGAACAGGGAAGAACAGAATTCCCAGGAAGAAATCTTTGCTTTTCTCTATCATTTTCTGATTCTCTCCGTGTGTGAGAAAGGGAAATTATACTATGATTTGAGGTAATTCACAGACAAAAGTGGATGCCTCCTATAAAAAAAACAAAAAGGCAGTGAAGACACAGAAAAAAAATTCTCAAGCCTTCTTCATTTATCATCCTTCATACATATTTTTCCTAAAAAATAGAGAAGTTTCAGGTGAGAGGTAAACTGAAGTTCAGGAAGCCTGGGATAGATTCTCTTTCACAATCTATTTTTATGTGGTTTTGTATAGTTTACTCCATAACAGTAACAAAAAAAAAAAAAAAAAAGGCTAAATAAGAAGTTTTCCCTCCACTTTACCTAACAGCTGGCGGTAACATCCTACCATGCAGCAGACTCTTCCAAACCCTTGACAGGCAGGAGCCCATGTGCTAATATATATATTATAAATTAAAAGGTGACTATTCATCAAAAAATAACTTTCTTCTACAAAAAAAAAAAAAAAAGGAGATTTGGAGTTTCCGTTGTGGTACAGCGGAAACGAATCCAACTTCCGGGAACCATGAGGTTTCGGGTTTGATCCCTGGCCTTGCTCAGTGGGTTAAGGATCCAGCATTGCCGTGAGTTGTGGTGTAGGTCACAGATGTGGCTCGGATCTGGCATTGCTGTGGCTGTGGCGTAGGCTGGCAGCTACAGCTCCAATTGGATCTTTAGCCTGGGAACCTCCATATGCCATGTGTGTGGCCCTAAAAAGACAGAAAAAGGAGATTCTTCATAAGTTTCATTGCAATAAACTATTGAGTTAAAAAAATGGCTAAAAAAAAATCTACTTAAAAAAATCTTCACATTTGTCATGTAAAACAAGGCACCTTTATAAATAGCTATTTTTTTTTTATTACGCATTTTCTTCTTTTCTACTTTCAAAATACCAAACGTAAGACTGTAAATATCCCTTTTACATTTTAGGATTTATTTTGTTTCAAAACATTCAAGTTTCTTTCAACAAATTTGAGCTTGGAAAAATTACTGTTTCTTTTTAATTTTTACCAGATGTTGTTTATACTACAAACACTTTTTTCAGTACTCCATAATGCAATTATTGTTTAATTAGTGATAAATCTGTCATTTCTCGGCTTTAAAAAAAAAAACAAAAAACTTAACAAGTACCAAATGTATGTTTGGGTTTTACTTTTGCCCGCACTCTCTGAGAGCATGAAGACACAGGGATGCCAGCTCTGGATGCTGAGCAAAATCCCCCAAATCCCAAGTTCCTCTTCTAGCCTCGCCCAGTGGCCTCCATCCTGCTTGCTTGTTCAGGCTGACTGGGAAGATAGCTCCTTAGCCCCCTGCTGCTTCTTGGCTCAGCCTCTGAGTGGCAGTGACCTCCCAGGTCAACTACTGCCCTGTTTTGTTTTGTTTTTTCGTTTCTCTCCCTTCACCTCTGACTGGTTGCCAGGTCCCGCGTCCCCAGCAGTGAAAACAGAACTTGCAATGTGGGCCTTTCTTTATAGACAATACTGGGTGATCTGGTGCCCCCATGAGGTCGATGCTGGAAAGTGCAATTACTGTCTGAGAGGTTTTTTTTTTTAACCTTAGCCACAAGCATAAACCACCTCCACACTTTTCTCTTCGACCACTGCTAAATTATCTACTTCAGCTTTTGTTAAATTACATGCGTCACATTAAAGAGCTCAAAAAGGAAATGCTTAAAAGACTGCTAATGAGAACGCAGGAAAAGAAAACCCTCGAACACTAGTAAAAAGTTAATCAGGCAGAGAAAACTGACATCATCCAGGATGTAGGGTTAATTCTTCAGTATAATCTTTTCTTAAAGGGGCACTGCGTTTGGAATTTTGTGTAAAAGAGGTATCTTTTTCTTTTTGAAGTGACTGCTATCTGGAGAAGGAAAACAAGAATGCATCTTATCTCCTATGTGGGATCTCAAGGAGAACACTGAGGTATCTGCATGTTTATTACTCATAACCTCTTATTAGGACAAGAACTAATTTTTCACCCTATCTTTATTGACATATACTTGACAAGATAAAAAACGAATTTTAATGGAGCTATGAAGAGAATAGCAGGAGTTTTCTTTCTGATTTAAAATCTGAATTAATAAAACCAAACCGCACCCCAGCCCTCCTGCACTCGCCCTTTCACGGGCAAATCTCTGGACCCAGCTGGAGGGGCAGGCGGCATGTGGGGCCTGCCAGCAAAGGATGGAATGGGAGGGCATGGGAACCAGGGTATAGCCTGGCCCTGGCACACAGCGGGGCAGCCAAGCACAGTGCCACCCAGCCAGCATTTTTCATTCAAATGTGGAATATCAACAATAGCTTTCTGGGCTCCACAAACAGAATTGTAACTGGAAAACATAACATCCTTCTGATTCAGGGCCAGCCTTGGGAAACCAAACAGTGCCAAGAAAGCTGCATAATTAGCAAGTGGCTTTCACTGCTTTTTGGTGACATCGGTTTTTAAGGTCGGGTCTGAAGCTATGGGTTATAGTCTTCATTGCCTCTTCTGTCAAGGGAAACACAAGACCACCTGCTTTTGAAAAGTGTTGGTCTGCTGAGGAGATGACAAACTGAGGTTAATACCTCATTTTATTTAGGAGCACCACATGTGGCAGGTGGCCATGAGCTTGGGGGAGGTCCAGCCCATGGGAGCCAAAGGGTGAGTCTCAAAAGTAAAGCGGTTTCGAAAACTTATCTTTATTTTCGAAGTCAAAAATGCATATATGCATTCAGAATTCAGGTGATTATTCAATTAGAGCCTTATTATTCCTAGTCTTAATGGAAACTATCAAGCCCGAGTCCCTGAGAGAACAAAGAACACTTGCGGAGACCATTTCACTTTGTACAACCTGTACCACGCTTTTATCTTTTGTTTTTGCAACATCTTGGTAACTCTAGAATTTCCAGGGCTAATTCTGGATAGTCCCAAGAGATGGAAACATAATTAACAGTGCTCCACATAAAATACAAGCTAGGTAGACCATCACACTTTAATTACTCTCAGAATCCAACGCTAATGTCATAGGCATCGGGTTTCTTCTGGACGAAAAGCACAGCAGCCCTGTGCTATCCAAGCCTTCAAGATCTCTCTGATACTTCTGCCCGGTCCTGTCACTGCACCGAGATACTGCGCCGTGATAAGTGAATCAGATGATGCAATTAGGAAGCAGGTTCTTCAGGTTACCCTTCTAATCACTCGGTCACGGCACAGGCTTATTCCAGCCTGCCTGGTTTTCTGGCACTACAGGCCCCGGGATGCCGAGGAGAGCGGCCCATGCCAATCAAGGGCTGGCAGCTCCGTATTATAATTATCTCCTTGAACCATAAGGCACAGAGGGGTCACATCCTGCCAATGCCACAATAAATTAAACCAAATAACACTCCCTGGAATCCCCCTTGGACCATGATGGAAGCTCTGAATCTCTATACATGTGATCCTGATAAATGCTTCTGTAAATCAACGGAGTGCAAAACTGTTGGGGAAAATCATTTTAAGCCGTAAGCTGGAGACCAAAGGCTACAACCACGTGATGTCTGATGAGCGTGCCCGCTTTCTCTCTCTCACACAACCATATTCTGTGCTTGCTGAAGTGCTGCTCAGGCCCGAGGGCCACAGGGAAAAAGGATGTGAAGAAGAAGGTTCAGAGAAGGATTGCCAGGTTGCAGAATCCAACCAAGTTAGAGAAGCTGATAAAACTGGAATTTTCCTATAGGGAGAAGACTTGATGATCATTGCACAGCTATAAATGTAATAAATTCATTGAGTAATAAATAAATAAAATGAAAAAAGAAAATTGAATAAATACCTTCGCAGGCAAAGAAATAGCCCAGTTACTGTATTTTGCCACTGAAAAAGGACCAGAGAATTATAGCATTGCCTTTAGAAACAGATTTATCTGATAATAAAGGTAATGTTTTGAATGGGCTCTGGGGCTTTGAAAGCCTTTATTTTGAATGTTATAATTATTTTAATATAAAATACATCCTTATTTCTCACCTTAATATGCATCTCTTTTGAATGGGTGCGATCAAGTACTAGTTTTGCTAAAAGTAACTCTCTCTGGGCCCTTTTGGTCTTTATAAGTATCTTCTTTTCTTTGTTCTTTTATTTTTTATTTTTTATTTTTTATAGCTGTACCTGTGCATATGGAAGTTCCCAGGCTAGGGGTCCAATTGGAGTTGTAGCCAGGGGCTACGCCACAGCTACAGCAACGCAGGATCGAGTTGCATCTGTGACCTACACCACAGCTAGCAGCAATGCTGGATCCTTAACCCACTAGTCAGGGCCAGGGATCGAACCTGAATCCTCGTGGATACCAGATGGGTTCTTAATCCACTGAGCCACAAAGGAAACTCCTCTTTTTTTTTTTTTTTTTTTTAAATTCTATCAAACACTGTAAACTTCTAAATCAATTCGGAAAGCAGCGTAACTGTTGGCAACTGCAACACTGTCTGTGGTCATCTGGGAGGCTGCAGAATGGGAAGGCAAAGAGGAGCCTGGAAATGAGGGAGACGGCAGACAAGCCATGGTCACATGCGGGAGCTGATGCGGAGGGATGAGGACCTAAAGAGAACTGGGATGTAGAGAGAAAGCAACTGATTCAGTGAGGATTCTGTTACACGGCCTCCAACTTGAAAGAGAGAGAAACAAAACAGTTCTAACTGAATTAAACCAATGGAAGGTGCTGGGGAGGTGGGGGCTGTGTAAGCAGCTGACCCCAGTGCCCTCCCGGAGGAGATTCACCCTGCCCCCAACCCAAGTCTCAGCTCAGTGGGGAGGTGAACACTCTCCTGCCCACTTTCCTGGCCACCAGCTTGAGGTCCGAATGCTCACCATCTCTCTCTGAACTACTTTTCTCCATCTGTACAGTAGGAGGAAATCTCTGTGCCGTATCTCCCCGAGGTTACAAAAGCTGAAGACAAAATGTGTCAGCGCAAACTGAGGTTCCTGTAAAATAGACGCCCCAGGAGCAGGACACCTCCTGTAGTTTTTAAATAGTTTTTTCAGCGTGCATTGGTCTTTATTCCTGTTCTTATAAAAAGGCACATAAATTCCAGAGCTGCCTCCCACAGAGCGAAAACACTCCGACTGGTCTGGTTCTGCGGACTGCCTGTGAGCCCAGCCCCTGAGCTGGACTGGTCAATGGGTCCATTTAGTCCACTTGAGCCCCTGATTTCCCAGGCCTGAAAGGACCCAAGTAGTGGGGAACCTGGACAGCCCCGGCATAGAGGGGGGGGTTCAAGGCTGGCAGGCTTACCTCAAAAGAAAATGGACAGAATTCTTGGTTGTTTTTACCAGTTTTCTGGGGTTTTGTTTTGTATCCCTTAAGCGTTTTGTTTTTCCTCTAGTGAATGGCTAAAAGTTTATTTTTTTGGATGCTTTTCTTTGTTAACTGATTCCTCCCATTGTTCATAAGATTTCTCACTTTTTAAAACTTAACTTTTCATGTGGAAATAAATAGTTTTTAAAAATGTGTTTTATTGCCCAAATGTCAATTCTTGTGAATATGCTGCAATACAAGGTCCAATGATCACGTTACATTTTACTTAACCCAATAGATCTGATATATCATCATTTCAACATGTAATCCTTTCTTTCTTTTTTTTTTTTTTTTTCTTTTTAGGACTGCACCTGCAGCACATGCAAGTTCCAGGAGTAGGGGTCAAATTGGAGCTGCAGTGCTGGCCTACGTCACAGCCACAGCAATGCTAGGCTGTGGCCTACGCTGCAGCTTGCAGCAATGCTGGATCCTTAACCCATGAGCGGGGCCAGGGATTGAACCCACATCTTCACAGACATTATGTTGGATTCTTAACCTGCTGAGCCACAGTGGGAACTCCCAACCTCTCCTGATTTTAAATACATGCTCCAGGTATACGGAAAAGCCTTTATATTAGGTATTCCCCCTCCCCCAAAAAAAGCATAGATTATTTTCAAGGGTGTCAATTGCTGTTTACATTTTTCCCCTTGAGCTAAAGAAATGATACTTGTTACCTTTATTTTAAGGGTTTTTCTTCCCATCAAAACCCAGCACATACCAGTAACAAATCTTTCATAAAGCATTCAATCCTTCTCAGGAAATTTCTCTCACTGAAGACTAGCTTTTCAAAAAGATGCAGCATTGTATTTTCAAGACTGGGAAGGTGCCGGAGCCAGAGGCAGAGTATAGCTGACGCAGGAAGAGAAATCTTCTTCCTTTCAGTAAAAACAAACAAAACTTTAAATATAAATGAGTTACTGAAAAAAGACAATTAAGAGAGTTCAAAATGTAATAACAAATCCAATCCATGACTTTTCTTTTGTTTTTCATCATGGTCATAGTAGCATAGCAGTTAATATTTATAATATCAGTAAATATTTACCAAGTATCCATTTGCAAAATGTGAATATGCTTCCACTTCAACTCAAGAAAAAACAATGCTTTCAAAAAGAGCAAACAAATACATAGTGATGGAAAAAGAGAGAGAAAAAAATGGGATATAAAAAGGCCTTGAGATAGCCAGGTAAATGCAGTCTCTAACTTAAGAAATACTTATGTTTGAAAGTGCATCATAATGGTTTGATATATGGAATCAGACCTGGGTTTGAATCCTAGAGCCACCACTTACCAACTGTATGACCTTGGGAAAGTTAACCTCTACACCCCACTTCACTCCTCTATAAAATGAGCCTGTCTTCCTCATACTGTTGTCGGAAGGACCCAATACAATAATAGCCACAGTCACAGAGATTAGCACAGTTCTTGGCACATAGTAAACATTCAATCACTGCATTTGGAAATCTGTTGAAAATTTTCTTTAGTAATAATTTCATAAAAGGTGGTTCTGGCCTGGCTGACCCATAGCTGATCCACAGCATGATACTCTATAGACCCTACCCATTCTGGGTAGTCATGATTCCGTAGGAAAATGTATGGGGAGGTTCCTCCCGTGTCAGGTCAGTGACTCAGGGGTTCCACGTCTCCTGGGAGGGAGCACCAGGGGGACATCTCTCTGACTCTGGCTGCCCCTGGCCTGGCGAGACTTGTCTTTCTTCTCTCAGCCCTTTCCCCAGCAGCACTACAGACAGCAGGGTGCTTTCCAGGTTCTGCCAAAGATGTTTACTGCTTTTTATTTTATTTATTTTTTTGGCTCTTTGCCATTTCTTGGGCCGCTCTCGCAGTATATGGAGGTTCCCAGGCTAGGGGTCCAATTGGAGCTGTAGCCACCGGCCTACACCAGAGCCACAGCAATGCAGGATCCGAGCCGCGTCTGCAACCTGCACCACAGCTCACGGCAACGCTGGATCCTTCACCCACTGAGCAAGGCCAGGAATTGAACCCGCAACCTCATGGTTCCTAGTCGCATTCGTTAACCACTGAGTCACGATGGGAACTCCAGATGTTTACTGCTTTCAATAAGAAAAACAAAAGCTGGGGGCATAAAGGTTCCCCATTACGTAACAAGCCCTTTAGTGTCTTTTCCTTCACCATCACGTCTGGGCCACTTCTCTGCAGAAGCTGGCATGAAGCCCATTTCCTGTTCAGGGGCAGGAAATGGACAGGCAAAGACACAGGGTAGCATTATCCAGTGGTTTTTCCTTTTCTTCCCCCTCCATGTAACTCCTATAGCCTGTGCCCTGGGTTAACTGGGGCAAGACCAGAGGAAGTGCAAGAGTTGCAGGGCCTGTCCCAGGAGCAGGCAGATGGGCTGGGGGGGGGGGGGGAAGGGGTGGGGATGGCCCTTGTCTGACCTGCTTTCTGCCACCCATGTTCACCCTGAGCATCGGCTCCTCTGGGAAATCTTACGGGACCCACCTCCCTCACCTCTCCACACCTGGCAGTGAGGAACTGCTGTGGTGCCCCAGCCTCGTGTCACCCGCAAGTGCTGGGGCCACACCACAGATGTCCTCTATTGTGGCACCAGTGCTTTGGGCTGCCCTTCCCATGCCCTCCCCAGTATACTTGAAGTCAAGGAGCTGGCAGTCATGCATTCGAGGAAGATGGCTGAGCACGTCCCCCATGGCACGGAATGTGCCGGGTGCAGGCCAAACAACTGGGGACAACACAGACCTAATGTGTACCCTTAGCCAGTGGGAGGTTTACACACACACACACACACCCCAAACTGTGATAAAGGCACGAAGGAAAAGAATAGGCTGAGGTAAAAGAGAGTAACAGGAGGGTCCCAGCTTAGATGTGGGGGCCGGAAGCAGCCTCTGGGTTGAGTTCGGCTAGAGACGGCTGTGTGGGGTGAGCAGGGTGAGGAGCGGTGGGAAGAACACTCCAGCAGAGGGAACAGCGGCTCTGATGGGAAGAGCGAGGTCAGAAGAAAGCAAAGCCCCAGAGAGCACATGTGAGGTGCCTTGTGATGAGGCTGCGCAGGACCCCAGGCCAGGCAAGGAGGAGCTGGGGCTGGCTGGGACCCGGGGGGCTGTGGAGAAGGAGTGGGGATGTATCTTAGCAGTAATATCAAGAGACCTGGCCATGAATCTCAGCAGAGGCTGGTGAAGGTCAGGTAGGGATGGAGGCCATTCCAAGTTTCTTTGAGCTACAAGATGGAGGGACAGATCATTTGTTCAGATGGCAAGAAGAGAAGAAAAGATTTGTGAAGGGTTTACTAGGAGCTAAGTTTGGGGCAGGTGAGTTTAGAATGTATGAGGCACAATCCAACAGAGAAAGGAAGTACGCACGTCGGAAGTTCCAGCCAAAGGTCTGAGCTGAAGACCTATCAGGGAGCTGCCAGCTGGCCTGGAGCGGCCTGGGAATGGGGGATTCTGAGGGAGAGACGTCGGAGTGGGGAGAGAAGGGGCCCAGGTCTGTCCCTCAAGACGTTTTTGAGAGGAGAAGGCCGAGAAGCTGCAGACAGAAGGAAAGCCAGACGGACAGGAGACGCAGAAGCAGAGAATGTTACCAAGGAGAAGGCAGGCCCGGCTGTGAGCCAGTCTGCTGAGAGGCTGAGGACATGGGGAGGGCAGCACGAGCACCGCATCAGAGGGCCCTCTGTGGATGTGGGGACGGAGGCTGCAGGCAGAGTCAAAGAGGAGGGGCATGGAGGTGCGGCCAGCGTTGCAGACCAGTCTCCAGAGGGACGGCTGTGCTGGGAGTGACACTGGCAAGCCACACAGGGGTGGTGGCCGTGCGTGCTCCTGAAAGGTGGTGTTTTAGATGGACGGCTGCAGAGGAGTGGGACAGGCTGAAGGACCAGTAGCTACCATTCATTAAGGGCTTACTTGGAAGGAGGCTAAGCATTTTACTTGTATTTTCACCCTTATAACGATCCCACAAAACAGGTACCATTATTATCCTTATTTTTTGAGGTTGGAGAGGGACAAAGGATTTACTAATTACTACTCACTCCATGAATGTATGAGAATTCTCTATGTTTCATATGCTCAATTATAGTATGGTGAGAAAATCAGCATTATTTGGGGGAAGGGTGTCTACACTGGACTCGCTCAACTGGGATCTCCACAAAGTGGGTCATATAAATACAGTCCTTTTAGAAATACTGCTACAATCTGAACCCTAAGAAGTCTGATGCTGGAACTGGTCCTCAGCCTCAGGTTATAAGCCTCTCCACTCTGTAGGCAGGAGAGTGGAGGGTGTTGCTCAGAAGTTGGGGCCTGGCAGGTGCGAGCAGTCAGTGAGTCAGATGCCTGGACCTTGTGTTCACTCTCTTCAGTGTCTCGGGAAGACTTTTCAAAGTCCCAGCCGTCGGCCAATTTTAGCCACATTAACAGACCCCAGGGAGGGGATTTCTGTCCAGCTTTTTGGAGGAAGAGGAACCCCTCTCAGGAGGGTCTGTGGCCTCTGTCTCAGAGCCAGGGAGCCCCTGGGAGGCAGGGAGGCTCTGGGATACAGAGGGAAGAATTTGGCTGCACGATGGCTCCTTCCTTCCCAAATAACAGGGATGTCTTTTGACCTGCTCTCATCACACCTCATCTTTTTTCAGGGTCTATATGAAATAATTATGTACATCATTAGCAAAGTTTCTCACTTCAGTGAGTGTTCTTCAGTCCCATTCCTTAGCCCTCTGAGTGGAAATGTGCATCAAGAGTGATTTCTACCCCGAGGTCGGGGGGCTGAGCGATGCCCAGTGCACAGAAGCAGCAGCTGTTGAGAATGATGAACAGTAGATAGATATGAACAAATGTAAAAGGCAGCTCGTGAAAAATGGTATTTCAGTGAATATCTGAATTAAAAGATACTGCTTAGTTACAAATTTACATAGAGCTGCTTAAGTTCTACTCCCAAGTCAGTAAGTATGTAATATTTTTTCTCAGACACAGTTTGAAAACTGTATATGTTAACAATTGTCTTTTTATTACTCTTGATTCAGAGCACACTCTACTAATTGCTATGAATTGAATTTATGGATCCATGAATCATTTCTATCATCTATTAACAAAAAAAAAAAAATTTGGAGTTCCCGTCTTGGCGCAGCGGAAACGAATCCAACTAGGAACCATGCGGTTGCAGATTCGATCCCTGGCCTCACTCAGTGGGTTAAAGATCCAGTGTTGCTGTGAGCTGTGGTGTAGGTCACAGACTCTGCTCAGATCTGGCATTGCTGTGGCTGTGGTGTAGGTTGGCAGCAACAGCTCTGATGAGATCCCTAGCCTGGGAACCTCCATATGCCGCAGGTACAGCCCTAAAAAAAGACAAAAAAAAAATCTGTTTTGCTCTAAAACATTAATGACTTAACCTTCATATTAATCTTAGATAAAGAAATCCCAAAGCAATATAATCTTAATACACTTGCATAACAGAATTTGGTTGAACCAACACATTGATATTATATATAATGTTCTAAGTTATATATAAATGTTACACAACCAGGTTGGTTTAGAAATAAAAAATTACATTATATGTAAATTATACCTCAATAAGACCAGGATAAAGGAAGGCAAATTATAAAAGAAATGCAAATAGACAGTAAAAATATGCAGATTTCCAACCTTATTGATAGCAAAGAAAGGTCAACTAACATATCAAGGAGGCGAGTTCCTGCCATGGTGCAGTGGGTTTAGAATCTGACTGCAGGAGTTCCCGTCGTGGCGCAGTGGTTAACAAATCCAACCAGGAACCATGAGGTTGCAGGTTCGGTCCCTGCCCTTGCTCAGTGGGTTAAGGGTCCGGCGTTGCCGTGAGCTGTGGTGTAGGTCTCAGACGTGGCTTGGATCCCTCGTTGCTGTGGGTCTGGCGTAGGCCAGTGGCTACAGCTCCGATTCGACCCCTAGCCTGGGAACCTCCATATGCCCCGGGAGCGGCCCAAGAAATAGCAAAAAAGACAAAAAAAAAAAAAAAAAAAAAAAAAAAAGAATCTGACTGCAGCAGCTCAGGTCTCTGCAGAGGCAGGGGTTCGATCCCTGACCCAGGCAATGGGTTAAAGGATCTGGCCTCACCACAGCTGCGGTGTAGGTCATAGCTGCAGCTTGGATTCAATCCCTGGCCCAGAAACTTCCCTAAGCTGTGGGTGCAGCCATAACGAAGACATAACATTGAGGAGGTGTCTTTTTCAGGTGCACATCAGCAAATGTTAAGATGAATGACAACACACACTGCTAAAGCAGGTATAGGGATTGGGTGTTCTCAGAAGGGAGACAGAGAATGGCTTTACCCTTTTGGTTAAGCCATGGGATACCACCTAATTAATTGTAAAATACACATATCCCCGGCCATCATAACCATACTTTCGTGAATCTGCCTGGCAGAAATAAAAGCATTAGTTGAAGGATATTATAAAGACAAAATTGGACATAACTTGACTGCATCCATTGGCTAAATAAATTATGGTCCATTCGTATCTTCCTATTTTATGATGAATTGGATGTCTATCCCTTGAGGGTTACTTAAGATATGTTGGTTAAAATTCAGGTTCCAGGAGTTCCTGTTGTGTGGCTCAGCAGAAATGAATCTGACTAGTATTCACGAGGACGCAGGTTCGATCCCTGGCCTTGCTCATTGGGTTAAGGATCCGGCATTGCCATGAGCTGTGGTGTAGGTTGCAGATGTGGCTCGGATCCCACGTTGTTGTGGCTGTGGCGTAGGCCGGTGGCTGTAGCTCTGATTCAACCCCTAGCCTGGGAATCTTCATATGCTGCTAGTGCAGTCCTAAAAAGCCAAAAAAAAAAAAAAAAAAAAAAAAAAAAAAAAGAAAAAGAAAAAGAAAAAGAAATAAATCAGGTTCCAGGGTCATGTGTGTAGTGCCATGCTGTTTTTGGTTTAGCTTTTTTTGTTTGTTTGTTTTTTCATTTTTGGCCACACTGTGGCATATGGAGTTCCTGGGCCAGGGATCAGATCCGAGCCCCAGTCTTGGGCTAAGCTGCGGCTGTGGCAATGCTGGATCCTCAACCCACTGTGCTGGGCCGGGGGTCGAACCTGCAACCCAGAGTTCCCCAAAAGCCACCGATCCCATTGCACCACAGTGGGAACTCCAAACTTTTTTTTTTTTTTTAAAGCTATTTATAAAAAGAGAGAAAATTGTTTCCTAAGATTTCTAACATTTAAAAGAATATAAGGTATTCTTATATTCTGTACTGGAGGGTGATAAGGACATTGACATTTTCTGAATATACTTTTGCATTGTATTGTTTGACCTGACCTGATAAAATGAACACATGCACACACAGAGTAAAGAGCCAGTAAAATAAAGAAAGTGTTTTCATGGACACTGAAAAATTTCATTCGGTTTAATATATGTTCGTCACAAACACTCTAAAGCTGTCCTTTTCCTATTCTACCTATACTGCCATCCATCCATGACGATTTCAAGAAAAACAGGGTAAGATAAAAATTTGGCTCTCTAAAATTCCTCCATAATAATCACAGGAAGTTTTCTGCATTGTAGCTATGTTTTAGGAAAATGATGGGGATTTGGGACTTAGGTGTAATACATTATAATTTTCTTCTTTAACTTACTGATGAATAGGCTGCTAGTCTGCATTTTTGTGTAGAATATCGGAATCTTAGCAATAATTTCTGACATGAAGCAGGAGAACCCTGGACAGGACATTCTGCCCTGTCCAACGACTCTTCCAGGCAGATGCCTTCTTAACATTTAGAAAACTGTACTCCGATTCCCCCAATACTCAATTTAATGAGTTAGGCGTGTGCCTCAGCCTCTCCAAAAAAAGCGGTAGTAGGTAAAGAAATTGGTCCAGCTGCTTATTAAATAATTTTGGCTCCAAATATTTTTTTTTTATAGCTACAGTACAAAAGCAGAATGTGGAATGCAATTCTTTGCAAGAAAAGTTCTTGATGAGGTTGGTGCCCAGTGGTAGGGAGTGTGTGCTAACACCGTCTTGAGAGGCAGGAGAGAGGAGGGAGCTTCCTCATTTTGGACAAATGCAGGCAGTGTCCACCTTCCAAACCAGACAGAGATCAAGAGCTGCTTGGGCTGCTAAGAAGACCTCAAAAATCAGGACCCACTTTTCTGGAGTACTTAGTTCCAAGAAAGTAGAAGGAATAGTCTCTATTATATCTCAAGGGTGTATTTCCATGAAAACTTGATCTAGGAAGTATGTCAAATTTGAGGAAACTGTGCCATCAGTATCATTTATATGTGCAGTGAAGTCACTTCTCAAAGCAAAGAGCAGCAACACCAAGCAAAGACAGTGTCCAAAGCCAGACACACTGGAATATTTATTATAAAGCAGTATTAGTAAACTTTTTCAATGACTAATTTTGTGACCATATCTTATTAAGATATGGAAAAAAAAAAAAAGAGGACGTTTCAATAAATGGAGAGATAGAAATGGGAGTTTCAGTTACTACTACTGTTTTGCTAACTTTCTGTCCTTGGTACGAGCGTTTCTTCGTTTAGACATTCACCTCTGTTGACAACATTTAAAGCCTGATTTTTTTCTTCTTTGAGCTGAAAAAAACATAAAACTAGAGGCTTGGTTGAAGGTCAGCCTTCTCTTGTGAGTTATTTTTTTCTTATTAAGTATCTTTGGAGCTGTATTAGCTTTTTTAGCAATGGGAATTTAGCTTACATCTGGCCTTAGTGCAGTGATAATTTCACTTGAAGGAAAAGATATAACTTGAGAAAACCTAGTAAGACATTATCAAAAATAATTTAATTATCACTAAAGTCAACGACAACCATAATTACAGCAACAAGCTAATAGTTATTGAGGGTTTATTTGGGGTGCCAGGCATCGTGCTAAACATACTGTAGTCACTGGACCCATTTAAATAATGTTCCAGTGTGTCTGGGACAGGTTTGTGTCTGTTATCCCACCATAATTACAACAGGCACCTCTTTCAACTCTCAAAACTATTGTGGTCTACAATTTATAATTGTATGCATAAATTTATAATTGTACTTAACACTCATAGTTACCCCATGAGGTCAGTTGGCTGATCAGTCCCACACCCAGTTCTTATTTGTTCACTGGCTCATTCACTCTAGTATGTAGAAAAACTTCTTCTAGTCATCAAACTTTTCAGTATTTGAAGCAATGGATTTAGGTTTACCATAAAAGATGCGTCAGGCAGAATTACTGGTACTCCACGGACTAATGAAAGGATCGCAACAGCCCTCCCAGAAAGGTTTTATGCAATATGCAGCTTGCAGGTGGCTACAGTGGCAACCCCAGGGACAGATTTTAAGAAATTAGGTTCGACGTTTAGGCCTAGACATTAGAAAGTTCCTCTAGGTTATCTAAACTGCTGAGAGGGGCAAGCATCTGCTGTTTAAAAGAAGAGAGGCTGCCCATTTCTGAAAATACATGATTGCATTTGGGAGCCAAGGCCAAAGACACCAAGCCAGTTGTAAAACCAGATGAAATTCCACGGTGACTGTGGTAAAGCAAATACTTGGACGGCTGAACACAGGGCAGGGCACACTGGTCAAAGAAAGTATGTGTTTCTAAATGACCACAGCGCACATTTGGGGAAGTGTTCAAGGGGCTGGGGGAATGGGGATGCTGGTGAAGGGGTGGTAGCTGGCCCTGATTGGCTGAATTGGTCTCTCTGTGTCAACATGTGGCTGGGATGCTCTGTCTATGGGAACGTGTCCATGGAAAGGCTCCAGCCCTTACGCCACTGCTTGGGGAACTTGCTGAGCTGAAGCCATCAGAATTGGACAAGGTGAAGACCACCCAGCATTTCTGGACAATCTGTCCCCTACGGAGTAGCAGACATTTTCCAAACCAAATAAATTTTATTAGTTACTGAGGGAGAACATGCTATCACAAGTAAAATAAATAGCAAAGGAGTTCAGGCCTACTCATGGAGCCTCTGAGCTCAGCTTTCCATCTGAGCACCATGGGTGGAGCAAGAGTGGCCATTTTCTATGCATGTCTCTACTTTGCTAGTAATTTCTGAAGCAGCTCCGTGGGGCATCACAGAGGATGCCAAGGGGCATTTTTCTCTTTCCCCTTAATTCAACTCTTGTTGAAAAAGTAAGACTGGAGATACAGGTTGTGAAGATCATATTCTTCGATAAAAAGCATTAGTAAATACATTAGAAATGGAGCCACCAAAGTGAAAGAGCATTTTCAAAGTAAAGACTGAAAAATTGCTTTCAAAATAAAAGTTGGTGGGGTAAGCCATTAGAACCTGCAGTGTGCACTCAGAAAAACGATACAGAGGGCAAATGCATGTGGACTGCACTTAGCACACTATATAGACTTTCAAATTAATTATTACTCAATATCTTACATAAATGAGAAAGGTAACTGATCAGGCTATTCAAGAAATTCAGATTCTCGGAGAAATATTGACAGAAGTTTAGAATAGACAGGAAAGTCTTTATATTTTTAACCGTGAAAATTATGTTCTGATCTTCTTTTTTTTTTTTTTTTTTTTTTTCTTTTGCTCATTTAGGGCCACATCTGTTCCCAGGCTAGGGGTTGAATCGGAGTTGCAACTGCCGACCTACACCACAACCACAGCAATGCAGGACCCAAGTCGAGCCTGCAACATACACCACAGCTTGCGGCAATGCTGAATCAGATCCTTAACCCACTGAGCGAGGCCAGGGATTGAACTGGCATCCTCATTGATACTAGTTGGGTTTGTTTCTGCTGAGCCACGATGGGAACTCCCCGATCTTTTTTTAAAGCATCCAACGATTTAACCTTCTATTTCTCTTTCTAAATCTTACCTTAACAAATTCCCGGATTACAAAATGTCATAAAAAATAAAATTAAACTATACATTCTAGTTTTTAAGAGTGATAGCTGAAAAATGACAAATACTATATTGTAATACTTCCTCTGAACGAATGATGGTGGTTTTGAGGTTGTTCATTTTCCAAAAGTAGTACATTAATTTGAAGATGGGAAGAATATCCACTTATTACAGCCTAAAAATAAATAAATAAAACAATAAAGCCATGAGGAATAAGAAATGTGGAAAATAGGTGAAAGACTCCTTAAGATCACAGAAGTACACCTGAACAAAATGGAAACACATTAGGTGCTCTTGGCTAGGTGGACAGAAAACCTTAACATCACAAAGATGCCAATTCTCCCTCAGCTAATCTATGTATTTAACATGAGTCTCCCTCCAAATGATACGAGCTGGCTATCCTGGAGCTAGACAAACTGGCTTCAAAGTTTTACTTGAAAGATAAAGCAATGAAGAACTGCTAGAAAAACCCTGCAAAAGAAGAGAAATGAGTGGGAAATAGCCCTATTTTTATACTAAGCATATTAGAAAGACTCTGTCATTAAAACAAAATGGTACTGATGCATGAATACACCATAGGCCAAAGAAACACAGCAGAAAATAGTGAAACAGGCCCAAATACATACAGAAATTGAGTACAATTCAATCTGCTAAGGAGGGCCAACTGTCCTACCTACTGTACTCTGACATTTTATATAAGGAATCTGAGCATCTGTGGATTTTGGTATCCATGGGGGTCCTGGGTCCTGGAACCAATCTCCTGTGGATACTCAGAGATGACTTTATATGATATATATATATATATATTTTTGTAAGGGCCACACTCGCGGCATATGGAGGTTCCCAGGCTAGGGGTCCAATCGGAGCTGTAGCCACCAGCCTACACCAGAGCCACAGCAATGCAGGATCCGAGCTGAGTCTGCAACCTACACCGCAGCTCATGGCAACGCCGGATCCTTAACCCACTGAGCGAGGCCAGGGATCAAACCCGCAACCTCATGGTTACTAGTCGGATTCATTAACCGCTGCACCACGACGGGAACTCCATGACTTTATATGGTTAAGGGAGCATCTTAAGTCAGTGCGGGGCTGAGGGAATGACTGCACCCTTTATCATACTCAAGATGGCAGAGTGCTCTGTAAATCAAGGGTGCAGAAAATCAACAAATTATTTCAACAAATAATTTGTGAAACAAAAACAAAGACACTACAGACTGAAAGGGACTTGTGATCAACCAATACAATGTGTGGACTTTGGACTCTTAATTCCAAAAGGGAAAACAACAATAACAACAGCAACAACAACAACAAAAACACAGGAAAATTTGCTCTCTGCCTAAATATATGGTGATAATCAGGAATCAGTGTCATTTTTAGATATAATAAGGGTATTGTAGTTACTTTTTTTTTTTTTTAATGTTCCATATAAATCCTCAAGTTTTCTGTTCTGCATGCAAGGAACTTGGAAGTCACCCTTTTGTCTTAACAAAAACAGTAAGTAGAAGAGACTAAAAAATCAACAACTCTTCTTTCAAACTTAAGAGAAGGAAGGACACAGGGCAAACCTTGGCCCCCAAGATTGGAAATAACAGATAAGCAAATACAGGGAATCACAGCTGACTGGAGCAGAGATCCACAAGAAGCCACCAGAGAAACCAGTACTAGGTAGGTAAACCTGACCTGGAATCAGCAAATGGCTGGAGGCTCAGTGTGAACAACTATGAGAGTTAAAAACTCCAGGGGGACTGAGGCATAGAGGGGCCCTCACAATATCCTGAGATTTCCCTCATGAGTTCCAACCAGGTCCTCACAGTAAACATCAGAGAAAAAGCCACTCCTGCTTTAGGCAGGAAGAGAGGAAAAGGGAACCCTTTTTAAATACAACAGAGCTCTGTTTTTCATATCAAGGCCTGCCCTCAGGGGGAACTAGTTAACCAGTGCCTAACCTGCTGGGGTATTATCAGAGCCTAACTGACCAGAGGGAAGGCAAATAACCACTCCCAGCTAGCTCTAGGCATCCTATGCCAGTTAAGAGGAAGAAAAAACTGAGAAACACTTGTAAGTTCACAGGGCAAAGACACAGGCTCAGGAAAAGACTGAGGCCTAACCATAGGACTACAGAACACCCCCTCCCCTCACATCTCACCATCACATGACAAAGCCTATTCACAGCTATTACTTTTATTTGGTATATCTAAGCAAAAGTACATCTAAGTAAGGAAAAAAATTACTAGACATACCAAAAGGGGAAAAAAAAAAAACATAATTGGAAGAGATAGAGCAATAATCAGAACCAGACACAGCAGAGTTGCTGGAACTATCAGACCGGAAATTAAAAACGACTATGATTAATATGCTAAGGATTCTAATGGATAAAGTAGACAGCATGTAAGAACAAATGAGCAATGTAAGCAGAGAGATGGAAGCCCTAAGAAAGAACCAAAAAGAAATACTAGAGGTAAAAAACACTATAAAAGAAATGAAGAATGCCTTTGATGGGTTTATTAGTAGATGTGGTGAACAAAGAATCTCTGGCCTAGAAGATATACGAATGGAAACCTTGAAAACCAAAAAGCAAAGATAACAAGGACTGAAAAAACAAAACAAACAAAAAAACCCAAACAGAACAGAATTTCCAAGGGATGTGGCACAGCTGTACAAGGTGTAACATATGTGTAATGAGGGTAACAGAAGAAGAAAGAGGAGTTCCCATTATGGTGCAGCAGAAACGAATCCGACTAGGAACCATGAGGTTGCAGGTTTGACTCCTGGCCTCACTCAGTGGGTTAAGGATCTGGCATTGCTGTGAGCTGTGGTGTAGGTCGCAGACAAGGCTTGGATTTCACATTGCTGTGGCTGTGGCTGTGGCCAGCAGCTGTGGCTCTGATTTGACTCCTAGGCTGGGAACCTCCACATGCCATGGGTGTGGCCCTAAAAAGCCAAAAAAAAAAAAAAAAAAAAAAAAGAAGAAGAAATAAAGGGACAGAAGAAATATTTGAAATGGTATTGACTGAGAATTTTCCCAAATTAATGTCAGACACAAAAATCACAGTTTCAGGAAGCTTAGAGGACACATGCAGGATAAATGCCAAACCCCACACTTAGGCATATCATTTTGAAACTACCAAAATAAATAATTAAAGATAAGGAAAAACTCTAAAAGAAGCTAGAAAAAAAAAAAAACACCTTACCTATAGAGGAACTAAGACAAGATTATATCCAATTTCTCAGAAACCATACAAACAAGAGAGCAAAATGAAATATTAAGGTTGAGAAAAAAAAACCCCATCATCTATAATTTCGCATCTTGTGAAATTATCCTTCAAAAGTGAAGAAGAAATAAAGGCTTTCTCAGACAAACAAAAATTGAGAGGATTTGGGGCCAATAGACCTGCTTTGTAAGAAATGTTAAAAGAAGTTTTTTAGAGAGAAGGAAAATAACATAAGTCAGAAACTCAGAACTACAAAACATTGAAGAAGGAATACTGAAGACAAAATAAAAACTTTTATTTTTCCTGTTTTGTTCTTTTTGGCTATGCCCATGGTCTGAGGAAGTTCCTGGCCCAGGGACTGTACCTGTGCCACAGCAGTGACAATGCCAGATCCTTAACCTGTGAGGCCACCAGGGAACTCTATTTTCCCTATTTTTAATTGATATAACAGATAACAATTTGCCCAAAACAATATTAGGAATAATGTATTCAATTATTTATGCATATGTATATTTATATGCTTATGTATGCTTATATATATGTAAAATGAATGACAGCAATGACACAAGGAACAAGACGGAGGAACTAGGATTAGTTTGTTATTATAAGGTACATTCACACTACTTGTGAAGCAGTATAGTTATGTGAAAGTGGATTTGGATTAACTGTAGATGGATACTGCAAATTCTTGGGCAATCACTAAAAAAGGTAAAAAAATGAAGTATAACAAATATGCTAAGAAATGAGATAAAAATGAGATCATACAAAATGCTCAATTACAAGCATGAATGGTAGAAAAAGTGTGGAAGACAAAAAGAGGAGCAAATAACAAGGGCAATGATATAGCACAGTAATAAATATAACAGATATGAGTTCAAGTATGACAACAATCACTTTGAACTTCGACAGTCTAAATGTACCAATTAAAAGACTGAGATTGACAAAGAGAATCAAAACACAAGACCTAACTATAGCTTGTCTACGAGAAACCCATATTAGATATAAAAACAGAGATCAATTAAAACTAAATGGAGAAAAATATACCAGGCTAATACTAATCAAAAGAAAGTGGGGGTAGCTACATTAATTTCAAACAGATCAGCCTACAAAGCAAGGAAAATTATCAAGAATAAAGAAGCTTCTTACATAATGACAAAGAGGTTAATTTTCCAAGATGTAACAATCCTTAACTTGCATGTGTCTAACAACAAAATGTCAAATTATGTTAACTTGCAAAGAGAAACATATGAATCCACTCTCATAGCTGGAGACCTCAACATCCCTCTATTAGTAATGGACTGATCCAGCAGGCAAAAAAATCTATAAAAACATAACTGAATTCAACAAAACCATCAATCAACTGAATATAACAGTTATCTACAGACTACTTTATCCAGCCACAGCAGAACACACACTTTTCTTAAGCTCACATGGAACATTCACCAAGATAGACCATATTCTGAGCTATAAAACATATCTTAACACATTTAAAGGAACATAAATCATACAATGTGTTATCATATCATAATGGAATTAAATTAGAAATCAATTGTTAACAGAAAGGTACCCTGAAAATCCCAAATTATATGGATATTTAACAACACACTTCTAAGTAATGCATGAATCAAAGGAAAAATACTCCAGAGAAATTTAAAATTACTTTGAACTAAATGACATAACTTACCAAAATGTGTGGAATACAGTGAAAGCAATGCTTAGAGGGAAATTTATGGCACTGAATACATATTTAGAAAAAAAGAAGTATCTAAAATGAGTAATCTAAATTTCTAATTCAGGTAACTAGAAAAAGAAGAGCAAAACAAATCCAAGGTAAGGAGAAGAAAAAATGAGAATTAGAGCTGAAATCAACTGAAATAGCAAACAAGAAATCAATAGAGAAATGAAACCTAAAGCTAGTTGTGGAGAAGACCAGTAAAATCAACTAGCCTGGCTAAGAAAAAGAAAGAGGACACAAATTACTAATGTCAGAAATGAAAGCGGAGACATGACTACAGATCCCATAGGCATGGAAGGGACAATAAAGGAGTATTCTGAATAAGTCTACGTCAACAAATTTGGTAACCTAAATGAAATGGATTTGAAAGATACAATTTATCAAAACTCACACAAGAAGAAATAGACGGTATCTCTTAAAAGAAACTCAATAAACAATGAATAACCTTTCAAAACAGAAAAAAGCACCAGGCTTAGATGATTTCACTGGTGAATTCTACTAAACACTGAAGAAAGAAATTATACCAATTTTCTACAATCCCTTTTGGAGGATAGAAGCTGAGAGAATACTTTTAACTCATTTTATGATGCAAGAATTACAAAGGCAGACAAAGACATTACAGGAAAAGAAAACTTAGGGACAAATAACTCTGATGAACAACAAAATACTAGCAAACAGAATCCAATAATGTATAAAAAGAATTAAGCATGATGGAGTTCCCGTCCTGGCGCAGCAGAAATGAATCTGACTAGGAACTGTGAGCTTGTGGGGTTCGATCCCTGGCCTTGCTCAGCAGGTTAAGGATCTGATGTTGCCGTGAGCTGTGGTGTAGGTCGCAGATGTGGCTCGGATCTGGCATTGCTGTGGCTGTGGCTCTGGCTGGCAGCTGTAGCTCTGATCGGACTCCTAGCCTGGGAACCTCCATAAACCATGGGTGAGGCCCTAAAAAGCAAAAAAAAAAAAAAAAAAAAAAAAAAAAGCCATCATGGTCAAGGGTAATTTGTCCCAGATATGCATTACTGGCCTCAACTTTTGAAAATCAATTACCGTAATTCATCACATCAACAGGAATTCATCACAAAAAGGAAAAATCACATGATCATATAAATAGATGCAGAGAAAGCATCTATCATTTATCAAATGATAAAATCTGAACCCATTCAATACAAAAACTCTCAGTCAACTAGGAATGGAGAGGCACTTTCTCAAATTGATAAAGAGTAGTTACAAAAATCCTACATCTTATATTGTACTTAATGGTAGGAAACTCGAAGCTTGCTCACTAAGATCAGGTATAAGGCAAGATGTTCCCCTGCACCATTCTTTTTCAACTTCATACTAGAAATTCTAGCTGATGCAGTAAGAACAGAAAAGGAAATAAAGGCTATACAGATTGGGAAGAAAGAAACTGCCTTGTCCATAGATGAAATATTTATTTGTGTAGAAAATCCAAAATAATTGACAAAAAACTGGAATTAATATGCAATTCTAGCAAAGTTGTAGGATACGAGTTAAAATACAAAAGCCAATTACCTTCCTATATACCAGCAGTGAATAAGAAAAGTTTGAAATTAAAGATATCATTTACATTAGTAATTCCCAGATTAAATCATTATGTATAAATCCTACAGAATATGTACAAGATCTATATTAGAAAAATGGCAAAACTCTGATGAACGAAAATCAAAGAACTAAATAAATGGAGGACATTTATGTACAGGAAGACTCAACTTCGTCAAGATATCAAGTTTTTCCCAACTTGATCTATAGATACAATGCAATATCAATGAAAATCCTAACAAAGTTACTTTGTGGCTATCAATAAACTGATTCTAAAGTTTATACAGAGAGGCAAAAGACTCAGAACAGTCAAAATGATAATGAAGGAGAAGCACAAAGTTTGAGTACTCACACTACCCAACTTCAAGATTTCCTACAAAGCTACAGTAATCAAGACAGTGTGGTATTGAAGTTCCCTGGTGGCCTAGCAGTTAAGGATCTGGTGTTTTCACTGCTGTGGGGCAGGTTTGATCTCTGGCCCAGGAACTTCCACATGCCATGGGTGTGGCCAAAAAAAGGCAAGGTGATGTTGATAAAAAGAGCAATGAAATAGACCAGAAATAGACCTAAATATAGTCAACTGATTTTTGATAAAGGAGCAAAGGTAATACGGTGGAGTAAAAAAGTGTCTTGTCAACACATGGTGCTAGAATAAGAAGACATCCTACATGCAAAAACAAATGCAAATGAAAAAACAAACAAATAAAAAACCAAATGCAAAAACAAACATCAATAACAAAACAATTCTAGGCACAGAACTTATATCTTTTATAAATATTACTTCAAAATGGAAACTAAACATAGGAGAAAACCTAAAATGATTGTAAGTTTGGTGATGTCTTTTTAGAGAAAAAACCCAAAGACACAATCTGTGAGAGGAAGAATTGATAAGCTAAACTAACTAGAGAGAGAGAGAACCAATAAATTTATAAACAAAAGAGGTGATATTACAACTGACACTACCCAAATACAAATGATCATAAGAGACTACTAACAAAGATTATATATCAACAAATTAAACAACCTAGAGGAAATGGATAAATTTCTAGAAACCTAAAACTTATCAACACTGAATCATGAAGAAATAGAAAATCTGAACAACCAACTACCAACAAGGTGATTGAGACAGTAATAAAAAATTGTCAATAGAAAAAAGTCCAGCCAAATGGCTTCACTGGTGAATTCTACCAAACATTTAAAGAATTAATACCAATCTTCCTCAAAGTATTCCAAAACACAGAAGAGAAGGGGACACTTCCAAACTCATTTTATGAGGGCAGCACTACTCAGATACCAAAACCAGACAAGGACATCACAAGGACAGATAATTACAGGCCAATATCCAATCAATAGTGATGCACAAATCCTCAACAAAATATTAGCAAACCAAATTCAACAATACATTAAAAAGATCACACACCATAACTGATACTGTGATTTACAATAAGAAATATATATTTGACCTTCAACCCATTCCTGGCATAGAGTTCCTAAAATCCTTGGGATTTCCTAAGTGAAGAGAAGTATCAAGGTATCTCTTGCTGTGATAGTGAGATGACTTTTGGACTTCACCTAAGGATGGGGACTGGTTGCCAAGAGAACAAACCATGTGACTAAAGGGCTGGAATTTTCAGTCTCACCCCAAGGACCTCCAAGGAGAGAAAAATATGGAGGTCGAATCACTTGCCAACAGCCAATGGTTTAATCAATCATGCCTATGAATGAAGTCTCCCTTAAAATCCAAAGTTTGGTGTCTGGAGAGCTTCTGGGTTGGTAAATATGTGGAAATCAGGGGAGAGTGGTATGCCTGCAGAGAGCAAGAAAGCTCTGCACCCTTTTCTCATACCTTGCGCTATGCATCTCTACCATATGGCTCTTCCTGAATTATATCTTTTTATAATAAACCAGTAGTCTAGTAAGTAAAATGGTTCTCTGCATTTCTGTAAACCATTCTAGCAAATTAAATCAAACCCAAGGAGGGAGTTGTGGGAACCTCCAATTTATCAGTTAGAAGCATAGGCAACAACCTGGGCTTGTAAATGCATCTGAAGTAGAAGGTAGTCTTGTACAACTGAGCCCTTTTCTTGTGCAATCCAGTGCTATCTTTGATAATAACAGAATTGAATTGAATTCTCAACCTGCTAGTGTCAGAGAACTGGTCATTGGTGTGGGGAAACACCTCCCCCCCCAAGTACACACACAATGGATGTCCTAGCCAGAGCAATTAGGCAAGAAAGAGAAATAAATAAGGCATTCAAATCTGAAAGTAGGAAGTAAAATTGCCTCTATTTGCACATGACAAGAGAAACACACACACACACACACACACACACACACACACACACACAAACATACACATACACACCCTAAATACTTCACCAGAAAACTGTTACAACTAATAAACAAATTCAGCAAAGTTGTAGGATACAAAATCAATATGAAAATCAATTTTGCATTTCTATACATTAACAATAAACTACCTAAAAAAGAAATTAAGAAAACAATGACATTTATAATTGCATCAAAAAGTATAAAATACCTAGGAACAAATTTAACCAACGAGGCTAAGGATCTTTTCACTGACGACCATGACTTTGAGGAAAGAAACTGAAGGCAACACAAATAAATGGAAATGTATCCTGTCCTCACAGATGAGAAGAATTAATATTGTTAAGATGTCCATACTACTCAAAGCAATCTACAGATTCAATGCAACCCCTATCAAAATTCTAATGTTATTTTTCACAAAACAGAAAAAACAATCCTAAAATGTGTATGGAACCACAGTCCCAATTAACCAAAGCAATCTTGAGAAAAAACAGGCTGAAGGCATCATAATCTGATTTCAAACTATATTATAAAGCTATGGTAATCAAAACACCATGGCATTGGTATATAAAAACATATAGATCAGAACAGAATAGCGAGCCCAGAAATAAACCCACCCATATATGGATCAACTAAGTTACAACAAAGGGGTCAAGTATATAAAATGCTTCAATAAGTGATACTGGGAAAACTGAACAGCCACATGCAAAAATTGAAACTTGACTCCTATCTTAAGCCAAACACAAAAATCAACTCAAAATGGGTTATGGAATTGAATGTTAAGACCTAAAACATAAAAATCCTAGAGGAAAATATAGGGGACAAGAATGACATTAGTCTTGGCAATGATTTTTTGATTTGACACCAAAAGCAAAAATAAATAAGTGGGACTATATCAAACTAAAAAGCTTTTCTACTGCAAAAAGCTTCTACACAGTCAACCACATGAAAAGGTACTTAGAATGGGAGAAAATATTTGCAAATCATATGTCTGATAAGGGGTTAACATCTAAAACATATAAATAACTCCTAACTCAATAGAAAAAAAATCTGATTAGAATTTTTCCCAAGAAGATATGCAAATACCCAACAGGTACATGAAAAAGCACTCAATATCACTAATCAATCACCAGGGAAATGCAAATTAAAATCACACTTATTAGAATGGTTATCATGAAAAAGATAAAACAAGTGTTGGTGAGAATGCAAAGAAAAGGGAACCCTTGTGCACAATTGGTGGGAATGCAAACTGGTGCAGCTACTACTGAAAACAGTACAGAGGCTACTCAAAAAATTAAAATTAAGACCACCACAGGATCCAGCAATCCCACTTCTGGGTATATATCCAAAGGAATGGAAAACAGCATATCAGAAAGATATCTACACTCATATTTATTGCAGTATATTCACCATAGCTAAGATATGAAAACAACCTAACTGTCTATCAACAGATGAATGAGCAAAGAAGACATTATACATACACACACATACACACACATACACAATGCGCTATTATTCAGTCATGAGAAAGGAAATCCTCGGTTGTGACAACAGGGAGGGAATTATATTAAGTGAAATAAACTGGAAAGAAAAACACAAATATGATATCGCTTTATGTAGAATCTAAAAAAGCTGAACTCAGAGAAACAGAGACTGGAATGATGGTTACCAGAGACTGGGGAGTAGGGGAGATGGGAGGATGTTAATCAAAAAGAAAAGTACAAACTTCTAGTTATAAGAGGAGTAAGGGCTGGGGATCTAATAATGTACAGCATGGTGATTATAGTTAATAACACTGTATTACATATTTGAAAGTTGCTAAGAGAGGAGCTCTTAAATGCTTTCACCACAAAAACCAGAAATGGTAACCATGTGATGTGAAGGAAGTGACTACACTGCTGTGGTAGTCGTTTTGCCATATAAAAGCATACCAAATTAACTCACGGTACATCTTAAACTTATACAGTGTTATATGTCACACATCTCAATAAAGCGAAGAAAAAAATAAACGCCAATAAAATAAATAAAAATTCTGATATTTTCTTTTGTGTCAACATGGAAACATAACAAGCAGGCCATTTTGATCTTATTTTGCAATAATATTAAAAATTTTTAAAACTTCTAGATTTTATCTAAATTACTATCTATATTTTAAAATTACATAAATATAACATATTTTTAGATTTATTTTAGACTTTAATATCTTATTCAAAAATAAAATTTACTTATAAAAAATGGATCATTGACTTTACAGAGGAAAATTCAAAGACTTCTCTTCTCACACTTGTTTCATTGGGAAAGGATGAAAACAAAACATCAGAGATTTCTCTGACTCGGGAGAGTGAGACGTCTACTCCAAAGCAATGGGCTAAACTGTGAAGGAAAAACAAATGTGAGGAGAGTTTTTTCTCCCTTGGCTTTACTCAGGTTAATAATTGACCTAATTGTGTCTTACTTAATAAAAGATGTTTTAAGATATTATCATAGTGCTAATTAATTGTAGCATCAACGTGAGATCATTTGTTCAGTCTAAACAAAAAGGAATTAAATAATTCAAATAAGTATGTGATAAATTAGCATTTCATGAACAGAACTGTACTTCTGCCTTAAAATTGAATCTCTAGATGTGGCTGGACTAGCTGTGTTGCTTGTATTCATCTGGTATCAGCACCAATGAAGGACAGGAGTTCTTTTCAGTGAACTTGGCAATACACACATGTATTTCTGTACACGTGTGTAACAGGGCTGAATAACAATTTCGAATCTCCCAGTTTTCCTGGAGCAACTGCGTTGACATTTGCACTTGTGGTGTAAAAGCAATAATGAGTAAACTGTGGTGCCTAGCACACATCGAAGCAGGGGCAGCAGTCACTGTGTTCTTTACCACTACATATGCACGGTGAAAACACTGCCAGTTTCACATAAAAATGCATTGATGAAAAATATTAATATAAAATATTAATTTTATTAACTTTTACTCTCGAGGATACTTTCAATTAAAAAAGAATCCCTGTGTCACGTAAAGGAAAGTATGCATAAAGCATTTCTGCTACAAACCAAAAAAACAATGATTGTTTAGAGAAAAAGCACTTGTGCAACTCGCTGAGCTGCAAGACCAACTAGCTACTTTTTTTCCCCCTCTTGGAAATTTACTTGAAAAAATGACTGGCAGACAAACAATGGTTATTCAGGCTTGAGCATCTGGTACATACTCTCTCAAAAATTAGTGAAGTGACCCTAGCACCTCAAGGAAAACAACTTGACAATATTTGTAACCAACAGTAAATGTGAGTTTTAAAGCAGAAATGAAACACTTTGAAATCTGTTTTCAGTAATGTGAGTTTTATGGCTTCCCAACACTTAAAGACATTTCTAATGAGATTGGTGATGGATGAATGCAAATTTTGATAATATCAAATGAAATATGCAAATGTTTGGAAGATCTGCATAACTTAATGAACCAATATTTTCCAAATAAATTATGCATGAAGCTACAAAATAAGATCCATTAAAAGTGCAAGATAGACCAATGGGTTTTAATGTAATAGTATGAAAAGCTCACTGATATAATTTCAGACTTCACAATGCAACTAACCTTTAAAAACCACCATTTTAAATTTTTGCTGAGGTGTCTACATAGAATATCCACAATGATCTGAGATGGCTATTAAAATAGTCCTTGCTTTTCCAAGTACATTTCTATGTGAGGCTGGATTTTCTTAATATCTCAACAAAAACAACATATTGCACCAGACTGAATACAGAAACATGCATGAGAACTCAGCTGTTGTCTTCTAGGTCAGACAACAAAGAGATGAACGTGAAAACAAATATCGAAAAAGTAAAACAAGCAAAAATGTGAAAACAATACTACTCTTGGAAAAGGTCATTGTTTTTCATTAAAAAATATGCTATTCGTATTAGCATATAATCAATTTATTATTATTTTTGAATCAAGTGACAAATATTTTTAAAACTTTGGTTTTAATTTCAAATATAGTACATACTAATAGAACTCACCCTTTTTAAAAAGTTCATTGAAGAGTAGTTCCCGTCATGGCTCAGCGGTTAACGAATCTGACTAAGAACAATGAGGGTGAGGGTTCCATCCCTGGCCTTGCTCAGTGGGTTAAGGATCTGGCGTTGCCGTGAGCTGTGGTGTAGGTTGCAGATGTGGCTTGGATCCTGTGTTGCTGGGGCTCTGGTGTAGGCTGGTGGCTACAGCTCCGATTGGACCCCTAGCCTGGGAACCTCCATATGCCCCAGAAGCAGCCCAAGAAATGGCAAAAGGACAAAAAATAAATAAAATAAAATAAAATAAAATAAAATAAAATAAAATAAAATAAAATAAAATAAAATAAAATAAAATAAAAAAGTTCATTGAGATCCTCAATAATTTTTTTTTTTTCTTTTTAGGGCCACACCTGCGGCATATGGAGGTTCCCAGGCTAGGGGTCGAATCGGAGCTACGGCTGCACACCAGAGTCACAGCAACACAGGATCCGAGGTGCATCTATGACCTACATCACAGCTCATGGCAATGCCAGATCCTTAACCCACTGAGCAAGGCCAGGGATTGAACCCGAAATCTCATGGGTCCTATGGGTCCTAGTCAGATTCATTTCCACTGTGCCGTGATGGGAACTCCGAGATCCTCAAAAAATTTTTAAAATGTAAAGTGGTATTGAAACTAAAACATTTGCAAACTGCATTTCCAACATACAGAATAAAGTACTGCCCAAGGAAAAACAAAATTGGATGATAAGGTAAATGGTCATCACTTACAGCAAAAAGGCCTCATTTACAGCATCAAAGAACTCAGGACAGAGCACTTCTTGAGGTTCATGTCCATGGTAGGTGAGTAGAGCCTCCACCAGTGGTTCGAATTCAGGCAGAGTAACAAGTGGGACACAGACTCGTGACAGAGACGTTATTCGTTCAGGAGCCATTCTATGGAATCAATAAAATGAGAATTAATGACCTAAATCTTAGAGCCACATGTAGTTCAAGGCACAGAAAATCTTCATGCTGAAAAGCTTCATGACAGGTCATTTGCTTTACCTGAACACACTTCTCTTACACAGTTCTCAAGGAAGAAACCTTATAGCTGCAATTCCCATTTTAATATTACCTACTGTCAGGACTGTGGCTTAACTATCTACAGGTCCCTCCAGCTTACCCTTGCCCCAAAGAGAATCTCAATTCCTTCCCCAGATGTTCTCTTCCCTAGGGCTCCCTGTCTCATCTGCTCAAGCCCAAATCCTTGAAGCCCATCCCAGGTGCCTCCTTTTCTCTCCTGTCCCTCATCTGCCAGCAGCTAACACCATCAATTCATCTAACTACTTCTCTATACATCCATCACTACCCACTAATCCACCATAACCTCCAGCCTGGGTTACTGCAGGAGCCTCTTAACTTTCTCCCTGCTTCTGACCTCACCCCCACTGTTTATCATCAGAATAGTTCCAGCAACCCTTTAAAACTTCATATCGCGTCCCTTGTCTGCTCAAAGCTTTGTAATGATTTCCCACCTCACAGAGAGAACACGTCGAATCTTAAATTAGTCGCCCAGGACTTCCAGGTGGGCCCTCTCCTGTTCCTCTGGCTTCATCTCCTTCCACTCTTACCCTGCTCTGGCCTTACTGGCCTCCAACTACTCCAAATAAAGTCCTATTGTTGTTCTGTCTGGCACACATGGTTAACTCCTTCACGTCCTATAGGTCTCAACTCAAATGGTGCTTTACGTGAGGGAGTTCCTTGACCACACACCCACATACACACGTACTGACCAATACGGTAGCAATCAGTCACACACAACAATTTAAACTGGAATGAAATGAAATTTAAATTCCGTTCCTCAGTTGCGCCAGGCACACAGCAAGAGTTCCAACAGCTACATGAGGCTAGCGACTTAATGTACTGGACAGTACAAATTCACAGGACTTGTCCATGACTGCAAAAATTTCCACTGGACAGCAGAGCTGAACGTAGCAAATGTCTGGAATCTCACTGTTCTTATCTCTTACCCTGTTTTACCTTTCTTCAGAGTAATTTTCATCACCTGACCTATAATGTATTTGCTTATTTTTTGTTCATGGTCTTTTTCTTCCTGCTGGCATATCAGCTCTATAAGGGCTGGCACTTTTTCCTGTTCTGCTCACTCTCCCATTCCTAGTACATAGGAACAACTCCTTAGTTATAGCTCAAGAAACAGATATTAAATGAATAAATGGGAGTTCCCACAGTGGCGTAGCAGAAACAAATCTGACTAGGAACCATGAGGTTGCAGGTTTGATCCCTGGCCTCACTTAGGGGGTTAAGGATCCAGTGTTGCAGTGAGCTGTGGGTAGGTCGCAGGCGTGGCTTGGATCTGGCGTTGCTGTGGCTGTGGTGTAGGCTGGTGGCTATAGCTCCGATTAGACCCCTAGCCTGGGGACCTCCATATGCCACGGGTACGGCCCTAAAAAGACAAATAAAGATAAAAAAAAAAAAAAAGAAGAAGAAATGAACGACTAGAGATCAAGAAAATGAAAGTTTGGGGTGTACGCTATTAAATCTTTCTCCAGGTATTTTCACATATAATCATCAATCTAGAAATGTAGTCTTTTTTTTTGTGAAACAAAATGAAACCACAGTACAGAACACAGAGATGTCACTCATTTTTAAAAAAATGTGCTGCCTGTAACAACATCTCCATTTATACGATTTAGGCTGTATTTAGTTTTTCACTATTAAATACCATAGCAGTGGTATCTTTGTACCTGTTTGTGCCCCAATGTGAATATATGCAGGTTGAATTGCTTTCCAAAAGATTACTAGCTTATTTTTCTACTCCTGCCAGTGATATTATTCTATTTTGTGTCTTACTAATCTGGACAAAATTATCTCACTGCTTTCATTTGCATTTTCCTGACATCCTCTAAGAGTGAATATTTATGTTTGCTACCCACTTATATTTCCTCTTCAGTGAATTTGATTTTAAATTGATGTGTATGTGTCCTATTCATTCATTTAATAAATATTTTTGAACCCTTACTATATAGTCAAGGCTGTTGGCAGGGATAGAGATAAAAAAGCCAAGACAAGGCTTAGGAATGGCAGAAGAAAATGTCAAAGATATCCAGTGCCAGGCTGAAAGAACACTGAGGGGTAAAGGAGGGCAGGAATTTACCAAGGGAGGCATTTGAACAGAGATCTAAAGGAAGGGTATGAACAAACCACATAGGTATCTGGGAGAAAAATGTCACACAGGCAGATGCAAAGCAAAGGCAGAGACCTGGAGTATCCCAGTATAAGATGAGGCTGAGGTGGCAAGACCACAGTGAATGTGGGATGGGAGGCGGAAGTCACACTTTGGAAGACCGTTGTTGTAAGGACCTGGGATATCCCCCATCCCCCTTTTTAAACATATTATTTATTTTTATCAAACATATAGATACAACCACCTTAAACAGACAAATAGCTCTTCAAAGTTCACGAAAAACGGTAGCTTTTGAAAGAGGATTCCCACTCCCGTTTTCTGAGCTCAGAGACAACCACTTTCAAGCCTAACTCATTCTTGTGATATCAGCACGTTGTTTTCCCTTGGTTTAATGACTATTATTTGGCTCACCGATCCCCCTCCCCCGCCTTTTTTGGACTATTAGTGTAACCCCAAACTCCCACCCAAGTATGTAACCTCCTTGCAATATATTCAAATATATCTGCTAGTCTATCATTTTCACCTTTGTAAAGAAATTTCTCCTAGAACCTTCTGACCCGTTCCAATCTTTTTACAAGGGACTAGCCAAGGGGCTGCTATACTGCAATAGTCTAACAAGTATCTTGTTGGCTGCCAGGTACCCTGCTACTCCTTGAATCTGCCCCCCAAGTAACCCTTAGTTTTTGCAGTAATCTCTCTTACAAACCTTTTGGGCTGTGGTATTTGCCTTAAAAAAAAAAAAAAATTCCACTACTGGAGTTCCTGTCGTGGCTCAGTGGTAATGAACCTGACAAGTATCCCTGAGGACTTGGGATTGATCCCTGGCCTCAGTCAGTGAGTTAAGGATCAGGTGTTGCCCTGAGCTGTGGTGTAGGTCACAGATGCGGCTTGGATGTTGCTGTGGCTGTGGTGTAGGCCAGCAGCTGCAGCTCAGATTCAACCCCTAGCCTGGGAACTTCCATATGCCGCGGGTATGGCCCTAAAAAAGAAAAACAAAACATTCCACTGCAAACCATTTTAAGTCTTTCTCATAGTTTGCTGGTCATCAAAAGCCCTTCTTCCTTTACAGCATTATAGATTTACTTGTTAAAAATGCCCCTGTCACTTCTAAAAGCTGAGAGTATAAAGGGAATGCGAGGACATGAGGGTGCTTAGCCCATTACCTGATTTAGTTTTTTACATTGCATTTTCATCTGACTCTCCCAGTTACAGAGTTGCTTATGAGAGTTGCTATTCCTCGTAAGTCTTGCGCTTTAATCTTCAGGATCCATCCAAGTTCTCTGCAACAGGGCCATTCAAAGTACGGTCCTTAGAATCAGTAGCATCAGCATCCTCGGGAGTGAGGCCAAGGAAATTGTTTACATTTTTCCCAGAGGATTCTTAGGCACACTAAAGTTGGAGAAATACTGCTCTTCACTTTAACAGCAGTCCTCAGAACTAGATATCCAGCTCTAGTGATAGTCTGAATACCTTACGGAAACATGACAGAATTGTATTTAAGGTTTACATTTTTATTGATTAATTCCTATAAATCATTAATTTAGTTGTATTATTTTCTTGATAATCAATGGTGAAGTTCTCCTAAGTTCTAAATGAACTACACAATGACTTCGTTTATGTATGAAGAGCTTGTCTTTCCCTTTCAAAGATGCACCCTTTCTAAAGCTTGTTTCTTATTCTTTACTGCTTCCCTAAGTGATTGAGGTCTTCTCAGACAGCATTTATTTTCCACAGGGCTCTAACATCTCTCTCTGACTCACCATCCAGGTAGTTTTAGACCTAAAGTTAACTCATATATCTTTGAGTCCATCATCTAAGTTGTTAACGAAAAGACATATTTAGCTTGAGTTGTAAAATACCTTAAATTTTTGGAATATACAAGCCAAGTGGGTAGGACAGGAAAGGGAAAAGTTGTGTTTGCATCTGATATAGAATGTTTTTGTATGTTTTGCACAGAATCTAGCAGAATATTTTGCATAGAGCAAGGGCTCTATGAAGGTTTGCCAAACCGAAAAATATGCCTAAGAATTGCATGCACTCATACTAAATCCAGAACTCTGAAATACAAGGGGAAGGAGATGGCGATCTTGCCCTCCATTGCTTTAACTCACCAGTCCTCCTCTCTAAAGGACCTGTAAGGGTAACTTTTCTCATTATGGTAAAAGAGAGGAGAAGAGTCAGAGACTATCACTGGTGACTGGGTGGGTGGAAAAGATGACCTTAGCACCAAAGGCATTTATCAAGCACTGAAGCTTATGGGCTGCGTGCACATTGTATCTCCCAATTAGGCTGAAAAAAATCCAGGATAATTATCCTGCAAAATCCTCGAGTTTCATGAAAATTGAGGTAGCTCTTGGTTCTACCAAAGTGCAGGCAGACCAAATGATAATCCTCTGAAAGGCTTCAAAGTGCTCGCAGTTTCCCTCTTTTGGCCAAAGCTTGCCAGAATGTGCAGATTCAACTTCAACTGGAGTTATGCAATATTTTCCAGACTGGATTACACTAAGCATTAGGTGTTGACTGATTGCCAGAGCAGCACTTGCAAATGATTTTTGCACAAGAATTCAACTGCAGAAGGCTCAGGGTAACGATATACTGCTGGAGACATTCTTCCCATGTGGTTGTAGTGAAGTTTCCACACCATCTGCAGCAAACCATAGAACTACAAGATAAACTGATGATGCTCAGAAAGTCCAGAATGTTGCTCCTTCTAGACAGTTTGTAGCAAAGAGCAAGAGAGATTTTAAACATTCTGTCACTGAATTGTTGATTTTACTTGGTGGCGAGTGAAACTCTATTTAAAGCACTCTGACAAGACCATTTATCAGGCCTCTAGAAATAACGTAAAAGAAAATCAAACAGATTTTCCTGTTTTTTCCTTTTGTTCCACTAACCATTTATGTGTTCAAGTTATGAGGTTAATTTATATATTTTCTATGAGGCTTTTGAATCTTTTGAAATCAACTTTAAACATTCAAGTGGTGAAAGAAAAAAATGTAGAGACCATCTATTAAAAAAAAAAAAAACCACAGAGAAAAGCAGCATAGCATTGTTTATAAGGGACTTAAGTCTGAGACTCTTTTGGCTGTTTGAACATTTGAAGTCATGCTAGCACAAGGAAAGTAATGACAAAACCCAAGTTTCATAAATAGTAGGAATAACTGGATTCAAGTGTATCAGAAAGTAGTTCGCCCACAATACTGTATTCAAAGTCAACTTTATTTTTAATTCTTAAAAATGTACAGATAACTTCAGATATATAGTAGGAAAAACTTACATATTTTTATGATACATACTTTAATTATTATAATAACTTATGACAGCAACAACTATAAAGGCTCCAGCATGTTTGGCAGCTCTTGCAAATGTTACCATGATGCCATTCCACTAACTGGTTTCATGAAATCAGTTTCTACTCAAGACAAGATAACACACATGGTTGAATTTATAATTCACTAGAGAACTGTAGTCTTAGAGTTATGAGCTTCATTTAGGCTTTTAGGAACCCAGGTTCTTTTATGGATAGAGAACAGAACTTAATGGTTTTAGGTCTTAAAAGTAGGATTTTTCAAGGCTCATAAAGAGACTCAAAAAGTATGTTGGGTATCAGATTCCATTTTATTATTATTATTATTTGCTTTTTAGGGCTGCACCCGCAGCACATGGAAGTTCCCAAGCTAGGGGTTGAATTGGAGCTATAGTTGCCAGCCTATGCCACAGCCACAAGCAACACAGGATCTGAGCCATGTCGGCGACCTACACCACACCTCACAACAACACTGGATCCCCAACCCACTGAGCAAGGCCAAGGATTGAACCTACATCCACATAGATACGAGTCGGATTCATTTCTGTTGTGCCACAGCAGAAACTTCCCGGAGGCAAAGACTGATAAATTACAAGAAACACTGAACAAAGAAATAGAAGATTTAAGGATTATGCAACAGAGATGAAAAATACAATAACTGAAATAAAAAATTCAACAGAAGCAACAACAGCAGAATACAGGAGGCAGAAGAATGAATAAGCAAGGTGGAGTACAGACTAGTGGAAATCACTGATGTGGAACAGAAAAGAGAAAAAATATTGAAAATAAATAAAGACAGTCTAAGGGAACTCTGGGACAACGTTAAATGCACCAATATCTGCATTATAGGGGTGCCAGAAAGAGAAGAGAGAGAGAAAGGGCCGGAGAAAATATTTCAAGAGATAAAATATTTGAAGCTGAAAACTTCCCTAGCATGGAAAGGAATCATTCACTCAAATCCAGGAAGCACAATGAATACCATATAAAATAAACCCAAGGAGGAACACCCTGAGTCACATATTAATCAAACTGACCAACATTAAAGACAAAGAGAAAATGCTGAAAGCAGCTAGGGCAAAGACACAAATAACAAACAAGGGAACCCTGATAAGGTTATTGGCAAATTTTTCAGCAGAAACTCTGCAGGCCAGAAGAGAGTGGCATGACATACTTAAAGTGATGAAAGGAAAAAACCTCCAACCAAGATTATTCTACCCAGCAAGGCTCTCATTCAGATTTGAAGAAGAAATCAAAAGCTTTACAGACAAGCAAAGGGTAAGAGAACTCAGCACCAATAAACCAGCTTTATAACAAATACTAAAGGAATTTCTCTAGGTGGAAAAGAAAAGGCCACAGCTAGAAACAAAAATATTACAAATGACAAGGCTCACAGGTAAGGCATACATCCAGTAAAGGTAGGAAATCATCCACACACAAATAGACTACCAAAACAGGAATTGTGAGGAGAGGAGAGTACCAATGCAGGAGATACACTTGCATTTAAGTGACCAACAACTTAAAACAATTTCATATATATATACTACTATATCAAAACTTCATCTGCATACAATGATAGTTTTATCTCTTCTCTTCCTATTTGGATGCCTTTTATTTCTTTTGTTTGTCTAATCGCTGTGGCTAGGACTTCCAAAACTCTGTTGAATAGCAGTGGTGAGAGTGGGCATCCCTGTCTTGTTCCAGATTTGAGTGAGAAGGCTTTCAGTTTTTCCCCATTGAGTATTATATTTGCTGTGGGTTTATCATAAATGGCTTTGATTATATTCAGGAATGTTCCCTCTATACCCACTTTGGTGAGGGTCTTGATCATGAATGGATGTTGGACTTTGTCAAATGCTTTTTCTGCATCTATTGAGATGATCATATGATTTTTGACTTTTTTTTTGTTAATGTGGTGTATGATGTTGATTGATTTGCGTATGTTGAACCATCCTTGTGAACCTGGGATGAACCCTACCTGGTCATGGTGTATGATCTTTTTGATATGTTGTTGGATTCGGTTGGCTAAAAATTTGCTGAGAAGTTTTGCATCTATATTCATCAATGATATTGGCTGATAGTTTTCTTTTTTGGTGGTATTGCTGTCTGGTTTTGGAATTAGGGTGATGGTGGCATCACAGAATGTCTCTGGGAGTGTTCCTTCTTCTTCAACCTTTTGAAAGAGTTTAGGGAGGATGGGCACCAGTTCCTCTTTATATGTTTGATAGAATTCACCTGTGAAGCCATCTGGTCCTGGACTTTTATTTGTAGGGAGTGTTTTTATGACATCTTCAATTTCATTTCTAGTGATCGGTCTGTTCAGTTGGTCTGTTTCTTCTTGATTCAGTTTTGGCAGGCTGTAAGATTCTAGAAAATTGTCCATTTCTTCCAGATTGTCAAATTTGTTGGCATATAGTTGTTCATAGTATTCTCTTATGGTTTTTTGTATTTCTGCTGTATCCGTTGTGATTTCTCCTTTTTCATTTATAATTTTGTTTACTTGGGTTCTTTCTTTCCTCTTTTTAGTGAGTCTGGCCAGGGGTTTGTCAATTTTGTTTACCTTTTCAAAGAACAAGCTCTTGGTCTTATTAATTTTCTCTATTGGTTTTTGAATCTCTATTTTATTGATTTCTTCTTTGATCTTTATAATTTCCTTCCTCCTGCTGACTTTAGATCTTTTTTGTTCTTCTTTTTCTAATTTGTTCAGGTGGAGGGTTAAGTTGTCAATTTGGGATCTTTCTTCTTTTTTGAGAAAGGCCTGTATTGCTATAAATTTCCCTCTGAGCACTGCTGCACTAAAATAAACTCAAAATGGCTGAAAGACTTAAATATACGACAGGACACCATCAAACTCCTAGAAGAAAACATAGGCAAAACCCTCTCTGACATCAACATCATGAATATTTTCTCAGGTCCGTCTCCCAAAGCAATAGAAATTAGAGCAAAAATAAACCCATGGGACCTCATCAAACTGAAAAGCTTTTGCACAGCAAAGAAAACCAAAAAGAAAACAAAAAGACAACTTTCAGAATGGGAGAAAATAGTTTCAAATGATGCAACTGACAAGGGCTTAATCTCTAGAATATATAAGCAGCTTATACAACTCAACAGCAAAAAAGCCAATCCCCCAATGGAAAAATGGGCAAAAGACCTGAATAGACATTTCTCCAAAGAAGATATACAGATGGCCAGCAAACACATGAAAAAATGCTTAACATCTTTGATTATAATAGAAATGCAAATCAAAACTACCATGAGATACCACCTCACACCAGTCAGAATGGCCATCATTAGTAAGTCCACAAATAACAAGTGCTGGAGGGGGTGTGGAGAAAAGGGAACCCTCCTGCACTGCTGGTGGGAATGTAAACTGATACAGCCACTATGGAGAACAGTTTGGAGATACCTTAGAAATCTATACATAGAACTTCCATATGACCCCACAATCCCACTCTTGGGCATCTATCCGGACAAAACTCTACTTAAAAGAGACACATGCACCTGCATGTTCATTGCAGCACTATTCATAATAGCCAGGACATGGAAACAACCCAAATGTCCATCGACAGATGATTGGATTCGGAAGAGGTGGTATATATACACAATGGAATACTATTCAGCCATAAAAAAGAATGACATAATGCCATTTGCAGCAACATGGATGGAACTAGAAAATCTCATACTGAGCAAAATGAGCCAGAAAGACAAAGACAAGTACCATATGCTATCACTTATAACTGGAATCTAATATCCAGCACAAATGAACATCTCCACAGAAAAGAAAATCATGGACTTGGAAAACACACTTGTGGCCGCCTGATGGGAGAGGGAGGGAGTGGGAGGGATCGGGAGCTTGGGGTTATCAGACACAACTTAGAATAGATTTATAAGGAGATTCTGTTGAGTAGCATTGAGAACTATGTCTAGATACTCACGTTGCAACAGAACAAAGGGTGGGGGAAAAATGTAATGTATACATGTAAGGATAACTTGATCCCCTTGCTGTACAGTGGGGAAAAAAAAATCTTCAGGGTAACTGCAAACCAGAAATCTACAACTGACAGACACACCAATAAGAAAAATAAATTCAAATACAACACTAAAGACAGTCATTAAACGACAAGAGAACAAGAGAAGAAGGGAAGAAAAAAGAGCAAAGAAAACAAATCCAGAACAGTTAATAAAATGGCAATAAGAACATACATATCAATAATTACCTTAAATGAAAATGGACTAAATGTCCCAACCAAAAGACACAGACTGGCTGAATGGATACAAAAACAAGACCCATATATATATATATGCTGTCTTCAAGAGACCCACTTCAGTTCTAGGGACACATGCAAATTGAAAGTGAGAGGATGGAAGAAAATATTCCATGAAAACAGGAATCAAAATAAAGCTGGAGTAGCAACATTCATATCAGACAAAATAGACCTTAAAATGAAGACTATTTTAAGAGACAAGGAAAGACATTACCTAATGATCAAAGGATCAATCCAAGAAGAAGATATAACATTGTTAAATATTTATGCACCCAACATAGGATCACCACAATATATAAGGCAACTGTTAACAATCTTAAAAGGAGAAATCAACAATAACACAATAATGCTGGGGGACTTTAACACCCCACTTACAGCAACGGACAGATCATCCAGACAGAAAATCAACAAGGAAACACAGGCCTTAAATGACACATTGGATGAGATGATATTTATGGAACTTTCCATCCAAAAGCAGCAGAATACACATTGTTCTCAAGTGCACATGGAATATTTTCTAAAATTGACCACATTCTGGGCCACAAATCAATCCTTGGTAAATTTAAGAAAATTTAAATCATATCAAGCATCTTTTCTGACCACAACACTATACCATTGGCAATCAACAACAAGAAAAAAACTGCAAAAAACACAAACACATGAAGACGAAACAACATGCTACTAAACAACCAATGGATCACTGAAGAATCAAAGGGGAAATTAAAAAATACCTAAAAGCAAATGACAACAAAGACACAACAATCCAAAAACCTATGGGATGCAGCAAAAGCAGTTATAAGAGGGAAGTTTATAGCAATCAAGCCTACCTCAGGAAACAAGAAAAAGCTCAAATAAACAACCTAACTTTACATGGAAAGCAGCTGGAGAGAGAACAGACAAGACCCAAAGTTAGCAGAAGGAAAGAACTCAAAAAGATCAGAGCAGACATATGAAACAGAAATGAAGAAAACCATAGAAAAAAATCAATGAAACTAAAAGCTGGTTCTCTGAAAAGATTAACAAAATTGATAAACCCTTAGCTGGACTCATCAAGAAAAAAAGAGAGAGGAATCAAGTCAATAAAATTAGAAATGAAAAAGGAGAAGTAACAGCAGATATCAGAGAAATACAAAGGACTTAGCTGGACTCATCAAGAAAAAAAGAGAGAGGAATCAAGTCAATAAAATTAGAAATGAAAAAGGAGAAGTAACAGCAGATATCAGAGAAATACAAAGGATCATAAGAGATTATTACAAGTCAACTATATGCCAATAAAATGGACAAATTCTTAGAAAAATACAATCTTCCAAGACTAAACCAATATGAAATAGACAAGATGAATGGACCAATCACAAGTACCGAAATTGAAACTGTGATTAAAAGACTTCCAACAAACAAAACTCCAGGACCAGATAGCTTCACAGGTGAATTCTATCAAACATTTAGAAAAGAGCTAACTAACACCTAACCCTTTGAAATTATTCCAAAAAATTACAGAGGAAGGAATACTCCCAAACTCATTCTATGAGGCCACCATCACCCTGATACCAAGAGCAGACAAAGATACAACAAAAAAAGAAAATTACAGGCCGATTTCACTGATTAACATAGATGCACAAATCATCAACAAAATACTAGCAAGCTGAATCCAACAATACATTAAAAGGACTGTATACCATGATCAAGTGGAATTTATCCCAGAGATACAAGGAATTTTCAATATCTGCAAATAAGTGTGATACACCACACTAACAAACTGAAGAATTCCAAACCATATGATCCTCTCAATAGATGCATGCAGAAAAAGCCTTTGACAAAATACAACACCCATTTCTGATTAAAACAGACAAAAAACCCCTCCAAAAAGTGGGCACAGAGGGAACCTACCTCAACATAATAAAGGCCATATATGACAAACCCAGAGCTAACACCATTCTCAATGGTGAAAAGCTGAAAGAATTCCCACTGAGATCAGGAAGAAGACAAAGATGTCTGCTCTTGCCACTACTATTCAACATAGTTTTGGAAGTCCTAGTCTAGTCACAGCATCAGAAAAGAAAAAGAAATAAATGGAATCCAAATTGAAAAGGAAGAAGTAAAACTATCATTGTTGGCAGATGACATGACATTATATCCCTAAAATCCTAAAGACCATATCAGAAAACTTTTAGAGCTCATCAATGAATTTGGATACAAAATTAATACACAGAAATCGACGGCATTTCTATATACTAACAACGAAAGATCAGAAAGAGAAATTAGGGAAGCAATCCCGTTTACCATCACATCAAAAAGAATAAAATACACCTACCTAAAGAGACAAAAGATCTGTACTCTGAAAACTATAAGACACTGACAAAAGAAATCAAAGATGACATAAACAGATGGAAAGATATACCATGATCTTGGAATGGAAGAATAACTATATTGCCCAAGACAATCTACAGATTCAATGCAATCCCTATCAAATTACCAAGGACATTTTTGACAGAACTCGAACAAAATATTCTGACGTTTGTTTGGAAGCACAAAATACCCAGAATAGCCAGAGACATCCTAAAAAAGAAAAATGGAGCTGGAGGAATCAGGCTCCCTGGTTTCAGAGTATACTACAAAGCTACAGTCATCAAATCTATATAATACTGGCACAAAGACAAAAATATAGATCAGGAACAGGACAGAAAGCCTAGGATTAAACCCATGCACCTACAGTCAACTCATCTATGACAAAGGAGGCAAGAATATACAATGGAGAAAAGAGAGTCCCTTCAATAATTGGTGCTGGGAAAACTTGATGGCTACATGTAAAAGAATGAAATTAGAACATTTCCTAACACCATACCAAAAATAAACTCAAAATGGATTAAAGACCTAGATATAGGACCACTTACTATAAATCTCTTAGAAGAAAACATAGGCTGAACACTCTCTGACATAAACCACAGCAACATCTTCTCAGATCCATCTCTTAGAGTATTGACAATAAAAACAAAAATAAACAAATGGGACCTAATTAAACTGAAAAGTTTTTTTTTTTTTTTTTTGTCTTTTGTCTCTTTTGTTGTTGTTGTTGTTGTTATTGTTGCTATTTCTTGGGCCGCTCCCGCGGCATATGGAGGTTCCCAGGCTAGGGGTCCAATCGGAGATGTAGCCACCAGCCTATGCCAGAGCCACAGCAATGCGGGATCCGAGCCGCGTCTGCAACCTACACCACAGCTCACGGCAACGCCGGATTGTTAACCCACTGAGCAAGGGCAGGGATCAAACCAGCAACCTCATGGTTCCTAGTCGGATTCGTTAACCACTGCGCCACGACGGGAACTCCTGAAAAGTTTTTGCATAGCAAAGGAAACCCTAAACAAGGAGTTCCTGTAGTGGTGCAGTGGTTAACGAAACCTACTAGGAACCATGAGGTTGCGGGTTCGGTCCCTGTCCTTGCTCAGTGGGTTAACGATCTGTGTTGCCATGAGCTGTGGTGTAGGTTGCAGACGCGGCTCGGACCCCGAGTTGCTGTGGCTCTGGCATAGGCTGGTGGCTACATCTCCGATTGGACTCCTAGCCTGGGAGCCTCCATATGCTGCGGGAGCAGCCCAAGAAATAGCAAAAAGACAAAAAACAAAACAAAAAACAAACAAAAAACAAACAAACCCTAAACAAAACGAAACGAACCCACAGAATGGGAGAAAATATTTGCAAATGAAGTGACTGACAAGGGATTAATTTCCAAAATTTATAATCACCTTCTGTAGCTCAATACCAAAAAATCAAACAACCCCATTAAAACTGGGCAGAAGATCTAAACAGACAATTCTCTAAAGAAGACATACAGATGGCCAAAAAAACACATGAAATGCAAATCGAAACAACTATGAGGCACCACCTTACACTGGCCAGAATGGCGGTCATCAAAAAGTCTACGAACAATAAATGCTGGAAAGGGTGTGAAGAAAAGGGAACCTTATTACACTGTGGGTAGGGATGAAAATTGGTACAACCACTATACAAAACAATATGGAGGTTCCTCAAAAAACTAAAAATAGAATTACCATTTAATTCAGGAATCCCACTCCTAGGCATCTACCCAGAGCAAACCATGACTTCAAAAGATACCTGTACTCCATGTTCACTGAGCACTATTCACAATACCAAAGACATGGAAACAACCTAAATGTCCACTGACAGAAGAGTGGATAATGAAGATGTGGTACATATACACAATGGAATACTACTCAGCCATAAAAAGGAAACAAATAATGGCATTTGTAGCAACATGGATGGACTTAGAAATTATTATGCGAAGTGAAGTTAGTCAGACAGTAAGACACCACCGTCATATGCTATTGCTTATATGTGGAATCTAAAAAAAAAAAAAAGGATATAATGAACCTCTTTCCAGAACAGATACCTACTCACAGACTTTGAAAAATCTATGGTTTCCAAAGGAGATGGGTTGGGAGGTTGGGGGGATGGACTGGGGGTTCGGGATGGAAATGCTATAAAATTGGGTTGTGATGACCACTGTACAACTATAAAGGTAATGAAATTCATTGAGTTAAAAAAATGAAAGTTAAAAGTAAAATAAAATAAAGAATTTTACTAATTAAATCACAGATTTGCCTTGACTAAGAATGCCCTAAACTATTAACTAAATTAATCACCATTTTATCTTTGCTGCTACTGCCAGCTGGGGTACCAGCATGGATATCCTTCAGTGGACTCTGTGTCCTGCACCAGGGAATTTGCCCGTATTTTTTGTTTTTTGTGTCTTTTTTTTTTTATGTTTCATAATTTTTTTTAAAAATTTTTTTATTTTCCCACTGTACAGCAAGGGGGTCAGGTTATCCTTACATGTATACATTACAATTACATTTTCCCCCCCACCCTTTGTTCTGTTGCAACATGAGTATCTAAACAAAGTTCTCAATGCTATTGTGTTTTTTGTTTTTTAAAAAATCCTTCATGAAGAAACAGTCATGAATTCAGAAATGAACCCACCTCACAAAATGGCCCAATCTAACACAAATGGAAGTTTCTCAGCTATAAAGAAAGGCTCCTCTAATATTTCTCAGCATGCTCTCCTGACTGTGGTCAGCAGAGTTTAAACACTTTTCTGGACTGCTGTCTTCTCCCGTCTAAGAGCGAGAAAGTGAAAAGTACAAATAACTCTGAGAAAAAAGTCTTAAGGGACCAGTGTAATTGAGTAGAGTGTAAAAATATGTAAATAAAAGGAAAACTACTATAGAGAAAAATACATATTAAGCAATCTAAGGCTGATTAAAGGCTTTTTTTTTTTATATGAACTGCACCTGCTATTTTGGAAACAAGACCTTAAGGCAGTAAATAATTTATTATTAATATTACCTTTTCGTTTTCTTTATTTTACTAGGTAACACTGCATTTAGGGTTTTTCAGTCTTTTTTTTTTTTTTTTTCATTTTTGGCCACCCTGCAGCATATGGAGCTCCTGGGCCAGGGACCTAAGTCACAGCTGTGGCAACACTCACTGGATCCCAACCCATCGTGCCAGGCTGGGAATCAAACCCGTGTCCCAGCACTCCTAAGATGCCACCAATCCCAATGTGTCACATCAGGAACTCCCTGCATTTAGTTTTTAAAAGTCTAATTATAAAATACTTTATGAGGTATGGAAAAACATATCTATTAAATATCAAATGTGTACCCACTGTCCAGATTTTATAATGCTAACATTTTATTAATACTTATATTCGATGTCTTAAAGAAATAAAATGCTTCATTTATAGTTTAAACACTTGTCTCCTCCTTCAGGAGTTAGCACTCCCCTTAAGTGATTTAGATCCTTTCTATTTAGTTTTAACACTTTTACTTTATATTTGAGTATTGTTTTGAAATTTTATACAAGTAATGATGTAAGATATTTTTGTGACTTCCCTGTTATTCTCTTCCATGGGGTCTACATGTCTGTCTTTATGCCAATATAAAACTGTTTTGATGAATGTAATTTTGAATTATGTTTTGAAATCAGGAACTAGGAGGCCTCTGGCTTTGTTTTACTTTTCAAGATTATCTGAGTTATTTGGGTTTCTTTGAAATTCTATATGAATTTTAGGATTTTTTTATATTTCTGCAAAAGAAAAATGCCATTTGGATTTTGACAGAATTGCATCACATCTATAGCCTGCTTTGGGTTGTATGGTATTTTAACAGTAGTAAGTCATCTAATACATGAACACAGGATTTTCCATTTATTTGTGTCGCATTTAATTTCTTTCACCAATGTTTTATAGTTTGCAGTGTACATGTCTTTCACCTCCATAATTAAGTTCATTCTTAATTATTTTGTTCTTTTTGATGCTACTGTAAATGGGTTTTTTTAAAAAAAATTGTTAGTGTATAGAAACACAACTGTTTTTTTTTTTTTTTTTTTTTTTTGGTATTTTTGTCTCTTCTATGGCCACACCTGTGGCATATGGAGAGTCCCAGGCTAGAGGTCTAATCAGAGCTGTATTGCTGGCCTACACCAGAGCCACAGCAAAGTAGGATCCGAGCCACGTCTGCGACCTACACCACAGTCCACAGCAATGCCGGATCCTTAACCCTCTGAGCAGGGCCAGGGATCGAACTCGCAACCTCATGGTTCCTAGTCAGATTTGTTAACCACTGAGCCACAATGGGAACTCCCACAACTGATTTTTGAGTGTTTATTCTGTGCTCTGTAATTTTGCTGAATTTGTCTTTTAGTTCTGTTTTCCTATTTCAGAGTTTTCTGCATATAAGATCATATCATCTATAAACACAGATTTCACTTCTTCCTTTTAAACTTGCATGGCTTTTCTTTCTTTCTCTTGACTGACTACTCTGGCTAAGACTTCCACTCCTATGTTGAAAAGAACTGGTGAGACAGTATCTTTTGCTCTGTTTCTGACCTGCAAAAGAGAGCTTACAGTATTTCACCACTGAGTATGACATTAGCTGTGGGGCCTTCATATGTGGACTTTATTATGTTGAGGTAGTTTCCTAGTTTAATGAATTTTTTTGAATAAAAAATTAATTATTCTTGTTCATTTTTTTGGCTGCACCTGCAGCATGTGGAAGTTCCTGGGCCAGGGATTGAGCCGGTGTCACAGTAGTGGCCCACACCACAGGAGTGACAATGCTGGACCCTTAACCCACTGAGCCACCAGGTAACTCCTGTTGAATGTTTTCATCATGAAAGGGTGTTGAATTTTATCAGTTTTCTGTATCAACTGAAATTATCATGTGGTTTTGTCAATAATTCTGTTAATATGGTGTATTACATTGATTGATTTTCATATGTTGAACCATCCCTGCATGCTAGGAATAAATCTCACTTAGTCATGGTGCACAATCTTTTAAATGTGTTGTGGAGTTTATTTTGCTGGTATTTTGTTGAGGATTTTTGCATCAATATTCATCAGGAACATTGTTCTTAATTTTCTTTTTTTGTAGTATTGTTGATTTTGGTATCAGGGTATCACTGTCCTCATAAAGTGAGTTTTGTAGCAATCCCTTCTCTTCAAATTTTTGAAAGAGTTTGAGAAGGACTGGTGTTAATTCTTTATATTATTCAGTAGAATTACCCAGTCAGGTTATCTGGTCCTAGGCTTGTCTTTGTTGGAGGTTTTTGATTACTGATTCTACCTCAGTACTAGTTATAGATCTGTTCAGATTTTTAAATTCTTAATTCTGTCTTAGCAGGTTGTATATTTATAAAAATTTATTCATTTCTTGTAGGTTGTTCAATTTGTTGGTATATAAATGTTCATAGTCTGCCTTAGGATTCTTACCATTTTTTGGCATCAGTTGTAATATCTTCTTTCATTTCCGATATTTGAGTCTTCTGTTTTTGCTAACAGATGTGGGTTAGCTAAGGGTCTATTAATTTGTTGACCTTTTAAAAAACTCCTTAGTTTCTTTGATTGTTTTTCTATTCTCTAGTTTATTGCTATTACAATCTTTACTTTTTTCATTTTTTCCATAATTTTGGGTTTAGTTTGTTCTTTTTCTAGTTTGTTGAGGCATTAAGTTAGGTTGTTGACTTGAGATTTCTCTTTTAATGAAGGCATTTACCTCTTAGTACTACCTTTCCTGCATCCTGTTATTTTTGGTATATTCCATTTTTGTTTTCATTTGTCTCAATATATTTTCTAATTTCCCTTGTGATTTTTTCCTTGACCCATTAATTGTTCAACAGTATATTATTCAATGTGCACATAATTGTGAATTTTCCAGTCTTCCTCCTATTATTGATTTTTAGTTTCATAACGTCATGGTTAGAAAAGATATTTGGTATAATTTCAATCTTAAATTTGTTAGGACTTGTTTTGTGGCCTATGTGATCTATCTTGGAGAATTTCTACATGTGCTTGAGAAGAACATGCATTCTGCTCTTCTGGGTGTTCTATATATAACTATAATGTCCAATTCATCTATGATTTTTTCAAGTTGTCTGTTTCCTTATTGATCTTTGGTATAGTTGATCTATACATTATTCAAAGTGGGTACTGAAATCTCCTATTATTATTGTGCTACTTTCTATTTCTTCCTTTAATCAAAATTTGCTTCATATACTTTTGTGCTCTGCTGTTAGGCACATACAAATATAATGTTACATCTTCCTGGAGAATTGATCCTTTTATCATTATATAATGTCCTTCTTTGTCTCCTGTAACAGTTTTTGACTTAAAGTATACTTTGTCTAATATAAGCATGGCAACCCCTGCTCTCCTGTGGTTACCATTTAGATGGAATATCTTTTGCAACCCTTTGATTTTCAGCTTATATATGAATGAGTCTCCTGTAACAGCATATAGTTGGATATAGTTTTTAATCCATTTAGTCTCTTTTTAATTCATTTATGTCACTTTTGATTAATCTATTTACATTTGAAGTAATTACTGATAAAGAAGAACTTACTATTGTCCTTTCATTGTTTTCTGTATGTCTTATAGTTATTCTGTCCCTCTTTTTCTCACTTGCTACTTCTGTTTCATTGAGATATTTTTAGTAGTGATATGCTTTGATTCTGATCTTATTTTCATTTGTACAGGAAATATATACTTTGCATAACTTAGTGATTCACAATTTTTAAAGGTTATACTCTATTTATATTACTCCAATAGTTATTATAAAATATTGGCTATATTATCTGTGTTACACAATGTATCCTTGTAGCTTATTTATTTTATATATAATAGCTTGTACCTCTAAATCCTCTAGCCCTATCTTGCCTCTCCCTACTTCCTTTTCCTCACTGGTAACTACTAGTTTGTTCTCTGTATCTCTATGTCTGTTTTCTTTTTGTTATATTAACTTGATTGTTTTCTTTTTTAGATTTCACATATAAGTGATATCATACAATATTTGTATTTCTCTGTCTGACTTAAATCACTTAGCATAATACCTGGTCCATTTATGTTGTTGCAAATGGCAAAATTTCATTTTTAATGGCTGAATAGTATCCCATTTAAAAGAGCCACCAGTCCCTCCCATCAGGAAGCCTTCAGCAAGCCCCCATACCAACTTCAGCCACGAGGGGAGCAGACACCAGAAGCAAGAGAGGCTACAATGCTATTGCCTGCGAAAAGGACACCATGCCAGAAACCTATAAAAATGAAAAGACAGAGAACTATAACTCATATAAGGGAGAAAGAAAACTCCCCAGAAAAACAGCTAAGTGATCTAGAGATTCTCAGCCTCCAGGAAAAAGACTATAGACTGTTGATGCTGAAGATGATGCAAGACTTTGGAAATAAACTGGAAGCAAAGATGGATAATTTACAGTTAACACTGAACAAAGAAATACAAGATTAAAACTTAAGCAAGTAGAGATGCAAAATACAATAACTGAGATAAAAAATTCATTAGAAGCAACCAACAGCAGAATACAGGAGAAGAATGAATAAGAGAGGTGGAGGACAGATTAATGGAAATCATGGATGCAGAACAGAAAAGAGAAAAAAGATTGAAAACAAATGAGGAGAGTCTCAGAGAACTCTGGGACAACGTTAAATGCATAAACATCTGTATTACAGGGGTGCTAGAAGGAGAAGAGAGAGAGAGAGAAAGGGACAGAAAAAATATTCAAAGAGATAATAGCTAAAAACTTCCCTAACATGGGAAAGGAACCACTCACTCGAAATCCAGGAAGTGCAACAAGTACCATATAAAATAAACCAAAGGAGGAATATTCCGAGACACATATTAATCAAATTGACCAAAATTAAACACAAAGAGAAAATATTGAAAGCAGCTAGGGAAAAGAAACAAATAACATACAAGAGAACCCGGTTAAGGTTATTGGCAGAAACTCTGCAGTCCAGAAGGGAATGGCATGATATACTTAATGTGATGAAAGGAAAAAACCTCCAACCAAGATTACTCTACCCAGCAAGGCTCTCATTCAGATTTGAAGGAGAAATCAACAGCTTTACAGATAAGCAAAAGCTAAGAGAAATCAGCAAGAGAAAACCTGCTTTACAACAAATACTAAAGAAACTATTCTAGGCAGAAAAGAAAAGGCCACAACCAGAAACAAAAATATCACAAATGACAAAGCTCACCAGTAAAGGCATATATACAGTAAAGACAGGAAATCATCCACGCACGATTATGCTACAAAAATTAGAAATCATTAGAAAAGGAGGGTACAAATGCAGGACACTGGAGATGCACTCGCAATTAAGAGACCAACAACTTACAACAATCTCGTATATATATAGACACCTACATCAAAACTTCATGGTAACTGCAAACCAAAAATCTACAAAAGATACACAGACAAATAAGAAAAAGCAATCCAAGTACAACCCTAAAGATAGTCATCAAATCACAAGAGGAGAGACCAAGAGAAGGGAAGAAAAAAGAGCAACAAAAACAAATCCAAATCGATTAATAAAATGGCAATAAGAACATACATATCAATAATTTCCTTAAATGAAAATGGACTAAATGCCCCAACTAAAAGACACAGACTGGCTGAATGGATACAAAAACAAGACCCATATATATGCTGTCTTCAAGGAACCTACTTCACTTCAAGGGACACATGCAAATTGAAAGTGAGAGGATGGAAGAAAATTTTCCATGCAAACGGGAATCCACAGAAAGCTGGAGTAGCAATACTCATATCAGACAAAATAGACCTTAAAATGAAGACTATTTTAAGAGACAAGGAAAGACATTACCTAATGATCAAAGGATCAATCCAAGAAGAAGATACAACAACAGTAAATATATATGTGCCCAACACAGGATCACCTCAATATATAAGGCAACCGCTAACAACTTTAAAAGGAGAAACTGACAAAAACACAATAATACTGGGGGATTTTAGCACCCCACTGACAGCAATGGACAGATCATCCAGACAGAAAATCAACAAGGAAACACAGGCCATAAATGAAGCATTAGACAAGATAGACTTAATAGGTACTTATAGGACATTCCATCCAAAAGCAACAGAATACACATTCTTCTCAAATGCACACAGAACATTCTCTAAGATTGATCACTTCCTGGGCTACAAATCAAGCCTCGTTAACTTTAAGAAACTGAAATCATATCAAGCATCTTTTCTGACCACAACGCTACACTATTGGCAATCAACAACAAGAAAAAAAACTGCAAAAAACACAAACACATGGAGACTAAACAACATGCTACTAAACAACCAATGGATCACTGAAGAATCAAAGGGGAAATTAAAACATACCTAGAAGCAAATGACAACAAAGAAACAACAGTCTAAAACCTATGGGATGCAGCAAAAGCAGTTCTAAGAGGGAAGTTTACAGCAATCAGGCCTACCTCAGGAAACAAGAAAAAGCTCAAATAAACAACTTAACTTTACACCTATAGCAGCTGGAGAGAGAAGAACAGACAAAACCTAAAGTTAGCAGAAGGAAAGAAATCATAAAGATTAGAGCAGAAATAAATGGAACAGAAATGAAGAAAAGGAGAGAAAAGATCAATGAAACAAAATGTTGGTTTTTTGAAAAGATCAACAAAATTGATAAACCCTTAGCCAGACTCATCAAGAAAAAAAAGAGAGGAATCAAATCAATAAAATTAGAAATGAAAAAGGAGAAGTAACAGCAGACATCAGAGAAATACAAAGGATCATAAGAGATTACTATATGCAACTATAGCCAATAAAATGGAAAACCTAGAAGAAATGGACAAATTCTTAGAAGAGTACAATCTTCTAAGACTAAACCAATATGAAATAGACAAGATGAATGGACCAATCACAAGTACCGAAATTGAAACTGTGATTAAAAGACTTCCAATAAACAAAATCTAGGACCAGATGGTTTCTCAGGTGAATTTTATCAAACATTTAGAAAAGAGCTAACACCTATCCCTTTGAAATAATTCCAAAAAATTACAGAGGAAGGAATACTCCCAAACTCATTCTATGAGGCCACCATCACCCTGATACCAAGAGCAGACAAAGATACAACAAAAAAAGAAAATCACAGGCCGATTTCGCTGATGAACACAGATACAAAAATCATCAACAAAATACTAGCAAGCTGAATCCAACAATACATTAAAAGGACTGTATACCATGATCAAGTGGAATTTATCCCAGAGATACAAGGAATTTTCAATATCTGCAAATAAGTGTGATACACCACACTAACAAACTGAAGAATTAAAAACCATATGATCCTCTCAATAGATGCATGCAGAAAAAGCCTTTGACAAAATACAACACCCATGTCTGATTAAAAAAAAAAAAAAAAACCTCCAAAAAGTGGGCACAGCGGGAACCTACCTCAACATAATAAAGGCCACATATGACAAACCCAGAGCTAATATCATTCTCAATGATGAAAGCTGAAAGAATTCCCACTGAGATCAGGAAGAAGACAAAGATGTCTGCTCTTGCCATTACTATTCAACATAGTTTTGGAAGTCCTAGTCTAGTCACAGCATCAGAAAAGAAAAAGAAATAAATGGAATCCAAATTGGAAAGGAAGAAGTAAAACAATCCCTAATTGCAGATGACATGATATTATACCTAGAGAATCCTAAAGACTCTACCAGAAAACTGTCAGAGCTCATCCATGAATTTGGCAAAGTTGCGGGATACAAAATTAATACACAGAAATTGATGGCATTTCTATATACTAACAACGAAAGATCAGAAAGAGAAATTAGGGAAGCAATCCCGTTTACCATCACATTAAAAAGAATAAAATACCTAGGAGTAAACCTACCTAAAGAGACAAAAGATCTGTACTCTGAAAACTATAAGACACTGATGAAAGAAATCAAAGATGACATAAACAGATGGAAAGACATACCATGATCTTGGATTGGAAGAATCAATATTGTCAAAATGACTACACTGTCCAAGGCAATCTACAGATTCAATGCAATCCCTATCCATTTACCAAGGACATTTTTCACGGAACTCAAACAAAATATTTTAAAGTTTGTTTGGAAGCACAAAAGACCCAGATTAGCCAGACATCCTTAAAAAGAAAAATAAAGCTGGAGGAATCAAACTCCCTCACTTCAGATAGACTACAAAGCAATAGTCATCAAAACCGTATGGTGCTGCCACAAAGATAGAAATATAGATCAGTGGAACAGGATAGAAAGCCCAGAATTAAACCCACGCACCTACAGTCAACTCATCTATAACAAAGGAGGCAAAAATATGCAATGGAGAAAAGAGAACCCCTTCAATAAGTGGTGCTGGGAAAACTGGACAGCCACACGGAAAAGAATGAAATTAGAACACTCCCTAACACCATATACAAAAATAAACTCAAAATGGATTAAAGACCTAGATATAAGGCCAGACACTAGAAAACTCATGAGGAAAACATAGGCCAAACACTCTCTGACATAAATGACAGCAACATCTCAGATCCACCTCTTAGAGTAATGACAATAAAAACAAAAATAAACAAACAGGACCTAATCAAACTTAAAAGTTTCTGCATGGTAAAGGAAACCCTAAACAAAACCAAAAGACAACCCACGGAATGGGAGAAAATATCTGCAAATGAAGTGACTGACAAGGGATTCATCTCCAAAATTTATAAACACCTTCTGCAGCTCCATGCCAAAAAAACAAACAACCCCATCAAAAAATGGGCAGATGATCTAAACAGACAATTCTCCAAAGAAGACATACAGATGGCTAAAGAACACATGAAACAATGTTCAACATCACTCATTATTAGAGAACTACAAATCAAAACCACTCTGAGGTACCACCTTACACCAGCCAGAATGGCCATCATCCAAAACAATAAGTGCTGGAGAGGGTGTGGAGAAAAAGGAACACTAGTACACTGTTGGTGGGACTGTAAATTGGTGCAACCACTGTGGAAAACTGTGGCGATTTCTCAGAAAACTAAAAATAGAATTACCATTTGATCCAGCAATCCCACTCCTGGGCATCTATCTAGAGAAAACCATGATTGAAAAGACACATGTACTCCCATGTTCACTGCAGCACTATATCCAATAGCCAAGACATGGAAACAACCTAAATGTCCATTGACAGAGGAGTGGATCCAGAAGATGCGGGTACATATACACAACGGGATATTACTCAGCCATTAAAAGGAAAGAAATAACAGCATTTGCAGCAACATGGAGGGACCTAGATATTATCATGCTAAGTGAAGTCAGTCAGACGGTGAGACACCAACATCAAATGCTATCACTTAAATGTAGAATCTAAAAAAAGAACACAATGAACTTCTTTGCAGAACAGATACTGACTCACAGACTTTGAAAAACTTATGGTTTCCAAGTGAGACAGGTTGGGGAGCGGGGGGATGCACTGAGGGTTTGGGATAGAAATGCTGTAAAATTTGATTGTGATGATTGCTGTACAACTATAAATGTAATAAAACTCATTGAGTAATTAAAAAAAAAGAAATATCTGTGAATACCTTCATTTTCATTTGTCATGAGTTAATATTCAAGAGTGCAATTGATAGGTTGAATGGCAAGTGTATATTTAACTTTACAATAAACCACCACTGTTTACCAACATGGTTATACCACTTCACATTCTCAAAAAGAGTGTCTGAGAAACCCAGTAGTTCCATATGCTCTGCAGTACATGCTGACGTGTGTTTTAAATTTTAGTCATTTGAGGAAGTGTACAGTGGTATCATATCTTTTATTTTTCTTGTTTAATCATTTTTTACTGTGGTAAAACATACATAATAGGTATCATTTTCATCATTTATAATTGGTAACCATTTTAAGACATTAAATACATTCAACTGCTGTGTACCCATCACCCACAGTCTGTACTCAAAGCTTCCCATCATCCCCAGCATAAACTATGTACCCATTAAATGATAACTCTATTCCTTCAAGCCCCTGATAGCCTCTATTCTGTTTTCTATCTCTATGAACTTGCTTATTATTGCTTATTGCTTACCTCATATAAGTAGAATCATACAGTATTTGTCCTTCTGTGTTTGTCCTATTTCACTAACTGTGATATTTTCAAGGTTCATCCATGTTCTTGCACCGAGTAGTGCTCTCTTGTATTTTTATACCGCATTTTGTTTATCCATTCATCTGCTGATGGGCACTGGTTTGTTTCCACCTTTTAGTTATTATGAATAATGCTGCTATGATTCCTGGTTTACAGATATCTGTTCAAACCCCTGCTTCCAATTTTTTTAAAAAAATATATTCTAAGGAGTGCACCTGCTAGGTCTTACGGTAACCCTTACGTTTAACTGTTTGAGGACCTGTCAAACTGTTTTCCACAGGGCTGTACCATTTTACAGTCTCATCAGCAATATATCAGGGTTCTACTTTCTCCACATCCTTGCCAACATCTGCCATTTTTCATTTTTGTTTGTTTCTTTTTAAAACTAGAGGTATCTAATGTGCTTATTGACTAGTTGTATATCTTTGGAGAAATGTCTAGTTATGTTTCTTACCCATTTTGAATTGAGTTTTTTATTGTTATTGAGTTTTAGGAGTTTTTTTTTTTTAATATTCTGGGTGTCAATCCCATTTCAGATATATTATTTGCAAATGTTTTCACTCATTTAGTAGGTGTGGTCTTTTTCTTTTTCTTTCTCTTTTTTTTTTTTTGTCTTCTTAGGGCCACACCTGCAGCATATGGAGGTTCCCAGGCTAGGGGTCCAATCAGAGCTACAGCTGCTGGCCTACGCCACAGCCACAGCAACACGGGATCTGAGCCACATCTGTGACCTACACCACAGCTCACGGCAACACCAGATCCTTAACCCACTGAGCAAGGCCAGGGATCAAATCTGCAACCTCATGGTTCCTAGTCGGATTGTAAACCACTGAGCCACGATGGGAACTCCAAATTTTTTTTTTTTAAATCACAAATTTCCTGGGTCCCTAGATTCTCTTAATGATTTGTTAAAGATGAAATGTTCACCAATAAAAACAATTTTGAATTTCTTCACATTAGTGAAGAAACATTTTGTAATGTGACTGACTGCCTTTTTATTTGTCTGCATCTATTTGATTTGTTTAGTCTAGATTTTGGAATATTACGTTTCTTAAAATAGGCCAGTTGTACACAAGTATCTGTTGCCTTGTAAATATTTTGACTGTGTGTGTGAATGATAAAACACTCACACTGAGCTGTGCACGTCTTTCTTTTGTGTTCCATACTGTATATAAGGGTGCCTAAGAGACGCTGCATGATCTATGGACTTGAGACTTGAGAGAGCAGTGATTAAAAAAAAGAAAGTTTGATAAAACTTACCAATTTGCAATTACAGTCCATGAAAATCATCTCTCCATATAGAATATAACCATAACTATGAACATGCATTCATGTTCAGGAATTATAAAAATTTTCTCTCATAACTGAACTGATACATTTTGAAACTTGAGAAGAGGGATGTTTAGTTTAACACCTACCGCCTCTGAGTGTTAAATCCATTAAGATGATTCTCTCTGAGTTCAGACACTAATGATAAAACCATCTGTAAAACAAAATCAGTTGCAGGTTAACTCACACTGCAAACAGGATTACGTCAGTTCTATTTTCCTTGGTGTGAGTGATATTTCCGTTGAGATTCCCTGCTCTCCTCCCCCACCAATCCTCTCCTTGTGCTTTGTCAAAGTAAAAAGCAGGCAGTGCCAAGTCACATTTACTGGTAATTTGGCTTTAGGTTTAATGTCTGTTACTTCGTATTCCTATTTAAGCAAATGAATAATAGACAAGCCATTAATTCCCTCCAAATTAAAACCAAACCTATTACAAATAAAACGATGTTAGCATTAGCTTATTTTTTTCTTTCTTAACTTAGTTCTCTATTTTTAAAAATGCTCTTCAGGTATAAAGCTTCCAAAAGACCAGAATAGTTAACAAACATTAAAAGTCTCCTAACATTTTTTTAGAAGAGCTATGTTAAGGTCATAAGTTAAAATTTCTTGAGTGGCTAGAATTTAAGGCAGACAAAAACAGCTTGAATACTAAGATGTAAATACATAATACTATTTATGAGGTTATTATTTATTGAATGTTTTGCTTTAATATAAAATTCCTATCAGATTCTTTTTGAATACTATTTGTCTAATAGTAAAAGGCTGTGTTTATATTGGTTAAGGAAATCTCTTCTCCCAAAAATCTTTGAGAGAACAAATGAGATGTGTTAAGACACACAGAGGTTGGTTGATTTAGAATAACCTCTCCTGGTTTCCTTCTTCTTTCTCATAATCTCCCATCTCACGTTTTTTCCTTACATGGCCATAAGTCCACCCAAGGTAAGAAGAGATAAACATAGAAAAGTTAAACATCTCTCCTGGAGGAGTGAAATATTTCCATTTACCTTTTTTGCAGATGGTACATTAAGCAATGAAAATTTCAATACTAATAAATTAAAAACACTAAAAATACTCACATTTTTAAGTAAACCAGGATAGTAAGCTGTGGGTGCATACCCAAGTCCGCGAGTAAAAAGACCAACTTCTTTTATATCAAATCTGAATGTGGAAAGTATACAAGATAACAACCCCTAAAATCCATAAACAGAAAGAGAAAAAGGTCTTAAAAATGAAGAATGTGCCTATTATGTATAATGCCTAGAGCCTGGAGTATCTGTAAATGGAATGATCTCGATGAAACAAATAGTCTTAATTTGTCCGAATACTTGAGATTCACTTTGATTTAGGTATAAGGAAGTAAGTTAGTGATAAAGTCATTACATTAAAAATTAGTAAATTTAAACAAACATTAACCGTAAAAAAAATTATACAACTAATGAATAATGCTTTAACCATATCAAGAATGTGATCTTTACTCTTTTTATTTTTTTACTTTCATTTTTTGTTTTCTAGGGCTGCTTCCATGGCATGTGGAAGTTCTCAGGCTAGGGGTCGAATTGGAGCTGCAGCTCCTGGCCTACTCCATAGCCACAGCAGTGCCAGACCTGAGCCGCATCTGCAACCTATACCACAGCTCACGGCAAAGCCAGATCCTTAACCCACTGAGTAAGGGCAGGGATCGAACCTGCATCATCATGGATACTACTCAGGTTCGTTACTGAGCCACAATGGGAGCTCCCCTCTTTACTGTTTTTAAACTCAGTAAAAGATTTTTATCATAGTAGAGACAATAATTTAATACACAACAAGGAATGTACCACAAATCACAAGGGAGAGGAAAGATTATGCAATCGATGGTGCTAAGAAAACTATCTGAAAAAAAAACTAGATTCTCACTTTGTTATTTATCAAAATATATTTGAATTTACTGTAAATTAAAGAGATCAATGTAAAACTGAAATAAAATAATAAATAAGGAGAAAGTTGGGGAAGAACTTTGTAAACTGAAAAATCACTGGTCATTCTAAAGTTAAAACATAGCCAAACCTTGCGTTTTCCAGAAAATAACATAAGCAAAAACTAAGACGAATATCAACAAATAATACATGTGTGCAAAATGTCATATGACAAATACTAAGAGCATAAAAAGGAGTAGGAACAGATAATCCTTAAGATAAAATACGCATGCCCAAGAAACACACGGATAAATTACTCATCCTCATCATCAAAAAGGGCACATTTAAATGTCAACATACCATTTTTCACAAAATGAATTAAAGATTTTTACAGACATGAATTCCTAATGCTAATTTGGGTTCTCTGAAGCACGTACTCCGTGTGACCTACTAGAAATATATAAATGGGATCCATACATCAATGTTATCTGAATGGACAAAGGCAGCCATAGACTATGAGTGTAACACAGCCCATAACCCACCACAAACTTGGACTGCCAGGATGATGTCTGCCTAGAGGCTTGTAAACGGAAAATACCTCATAGGGTGGTAGAGGCCTACCTTACAGAAAACAACTTGAGAATGCATATAAAGGTTTTAAAAGCATTCAGAACTTTTAACATACGTGGCACACGTTTAAGGAAATAAATCCAGATACGACAATGGGGATTATGCTCGAAGATGTTCACTACAGTGTTAGTTCTTCCAGTTTTTACTGTGAGAAAACATTTTCCAATGTTCAACAGCAGGGAATGATTTCTTTTTAATATCCTCAATACACTGGCTCATTGTGGGCCAATAAAATGCTTATAAAGAATTTAGGATAGCATTTTAAATGGTTTATTATAATGTTAAATAAAGAATGGGAGAGGCAAAATTGTACGTACAGAAATGATCTCATCAAATAAATATGATCCAAATATGAGAAAGAAAACACAATCAAAGAAAATATCACCAAAAGTTAGTAGTCCCTGGGATGGTGCTGTTATGGGTATATGGATATAATATATATACATTTTTTTTTCTTCTTTCTACTTCAACACATATTCCAGTTTGCCATACATGTACGTACTACTTTTCAATCAGGAGAAAAAAATCTTTACTTTTTTAAAAGTGTTATTTGGAAATATTTTAACAACAACTTTGAGACATAATTCATATACCATTAAATTCACCCTTTTTAAAGTATAAAAACCAGTGGTTTTTAGTGTATTCACAGGGCAATAGTCATTTTACATTTTTTTAAAGTCTTGTAGTAATGCATTTTGTGAGTACACAGTATGAGATAAATTGTATAAATTGGAGTTCCCGTTGTGGCGCAGTGGAAACGAATCCGACTAGGAACCAGGAGGGTGTGGGTTCGATCCCTGGCCTAGCTCAGTGGGTTAAGGATCTGGTGTTGCCGTGAGCTGTGGTGTAGACTGGCAGCTACAACTCCGATTAGACCCCTAGCCTGGCAGATCCTGCATTGCTGTGGCTGTGGTATAGGCCAGCAGCTATAGCTCCAATTAGACCCTTAGCCTGGAAACCTCCATATGCTGTGAATAAGGCCCTAAAAAGCCAAAAAAAAAAAAAAAAAAAAAAAAAAACTGTATAAATGTGTGTGAGTTCATACACAAATACTTAGGGCAGTTGAATCTAGGGAAGAGGCTGTATCAGCTCAGTCAAGGGCAGGGCCCCACGAGGCTGGGGCAACTAACACACCAGTTAACACAAGGGGCGTGTTTCACTAATCCATCGTAGCACTCATTTCAATTTTATCATAAACTATTTCACATATTCAAAAGATATAAAATAGTTATGATAAAGTTAGCCCACCATGGAACTTAATAAAGCAGTAGAAACACCGAGGAGGCACTTGGCGTGCCATCTTTCCTTTTCCCCTCCATGATGCTACAGTGGTCCTTCTACCCTGATCTGATGGGCACCCTTTCCTGTAGATCATGGTATTTTTCTCCCTGTGAGCTCAGATCTTCCTCGGTCTCCTCAAAACAACATAACTAAGCAGTACAGGTTGAAATCTGCTGTCCCTACATGAGACCTCATCTACTGTTTTCAAATTAGAGGAGTGCATAGCAAGCTAACAAGGTAACTTAGAAACACTGATACTCAGTAGAAGATACTCATAATTACAAAAAAAAAAACAAAGACCCAGCAACATGCATAATGCGATTTACAAAACCTGAAACCAGTGAAAAGTGAGAAATACAGGAAGTTTACAGAGTTAAAGTGGCCTTTTTAATAAGGTGTAAGGTAATGAAAAGGCTCTTTCTAGAGTGAAGAAAACTGCATATATTGGCCTTTTTCCCCTTCCAGTTCAAAGCTGTCCTTTATCAATACAGAAAGCAAATAGGAGCTGACAATAGCCCCAGGAGAGTTCAAAGACTAAGTGCAATGTGGGTGAGATCAAGCAGTTGTGGTTAGGTTGGCAGCATCAGGGGAGGTCAGATACAGTCAATGTACCATCCTTTGATGGGTGGTGTTTACTGGTGGCTTCTGCTTTATTCATTACACAAGCAGCACACGCCGTGCTCTCAGCAAGTGGGTCCTGACACCCTATGTAGGATGCAATGCACGTGTTCTGGTGAAAGAAAGCCCAGCCAGGCTTGGCCAACCACAAGCCGCATCCGTGTGGAGGTGCACACACCAGACCGGGCAGGGGGAGGTAGGAGGCCCAATTTCCTTCTTTGAAAACTAGATGGCCAATGGCTCAGAGGCAGGAGCAGTCTGGATTTTTCACAGAGGAAGTCAGTTTGATGCTACATGGAGGGAGGGCAGTACCAAAAATTGCTTAACTTTCTGCTTCTGAAAGGATGAAAATGCAACTTGACTCTCCCAGAACCCAGAAGCTCTAAATGCCCTCGAATTCCAGACCCTGTTCCCTATAGGTAAAAGATCATACTTTTTGCTGTTTTAGGGCTTGCTTTCTGCTCTGTACAAAACTTTGTGGAAGGGGAAAAACAGGCCCCTGAGTATGTGCCTCTATGCTTGAAACTTCTTGAAACTGCTCCTAACTGCTTGTTTGGCTTCTGTAAACCTGCTTGCATAAGATAAAAAGAGGAGAAGTCAATCGCCTAACCGACCCCAGTAAGGTCGGGCGTGCCACAAAATGTTGAAAATCCTGATAAATATATCTTGGTGACAATATGTCTCCCCCACCCAGAGACAGGCACAAACATGTAACTCCAGAACAACTTAAAATTAATTGGTCCACAAAGCGCGGGCTCTCGAAGTTTTGAATTGACTGGTTTGTGATATTTTAAAATGATTAGTTTGTAAAAGCGCGGGCTTTGTTATGAACCCCATAAAAAGCTGTCCCGACTCCACACTCGGGGCCGCAGTCCTCTACCCCTGCGTGGTGTATGACTGTGGGCCCCAGCGCGCTTGGAATAAAAATCCTCTTGCTGTTTGCATCAAGACCGCTTCTCGTGAGTGATTAAGGGGAGTCGCCTCTTCCGAGCCTGGAGGTTCTTTTTGCGGGTCTTACACTTCCAGACTTCTGGCACTCTATTTAACAAACATTTAAAGCATTTAACTGCTGGGAGCTGGTCTAATAATCTATAAACAGCAACTCATGTAATCCCCAGAGCCTAGGGGGTAAGTGCTATTATTGAATGTGCTATAGATGAGGAAACTGAGATACACTCTGCATAAGAAACATGCCCAAGGCTGGTTACTTTATGGCCAAACCTCATAAGGGTCTCCCTGTGTGCAGTCTCCATGAAGCAGCTGGAATAGTGTAACAATGCAAATCTGACCGGTATTCAGCTTCTATGGTTCCCCAAAACACTTATGGTGAAGCCCAAACCTCTCCCCGAAGCATGAAACCTGGCCCTGCTGGTTTTGCAGCTTCTACCTGGGGCTGACTCCCTCACTAGCTTCTCTGGGGCCCCAATGGTTCTTTGCTCCCTCATTTTCCAGTCTCTCTGCCAGGAGGGCTCTTCCAGCCCGTTTACCTGGTTAAATGTGACTTTGTGAGGGAAATTACAACTGAAGTGTTTTGAATGCTTACCATGGGTAAAGCACTGAGCTAAGTTCTCTAAAGTGTGGCATCTCACTTAAAATTACATTAATTGTTTTCAGTAAAATTCAATTAAACAGTTTCAATTAAACCACCTGTAAACTGGTGACTGCTATCCTAGTGCATATGATTGTCTCTTTAAAAATTAAGGGTTAAGTACTGTAGATTCAGTTGGGATGGAAAGTAACCTAGTCTATGCATAACAAAAGCAAACTGGTTTCAAGGCAGTAACACTTAAGGGTTGGCTAAGATTGCAGGTCTTAAAGAAAACCATGTAAAGGCTTTCCCTGTAAACCAGCGCTGCTGAGAAGCATTCACATGCTAGATGCTGGACCAGCACATGGAGGCTAGCTTCCCAAAACTGCATGAGTTACTCTGGTAGTGGAGCCAGCACATGGAGGCTAGCTTCCCAAAACTGCATGAGTTACTCTGGTAGTGGAGCCAATGAAAGTTAAAAAAAAAAAAAAAAAAAAACAAAAAAAAAAAAACAAAAAAAAACTAGGACATTCAACAGATTCAGAGGGTGTGATCAGGGACTGTAAATAATTTCTGAGTAATGTTTAAAATAGCCATAAACAGTTCCCTAGATAGTATTCACAACACCTGCATACTACAAGCTGACTATAACACTGGAGGTCTTGGAAACAGAAAAATAATTTAATTGGCAGACCTGTCCTGGCCTAAATTCCCAAAATGATATGGTTAGAAATTCATTTTTAAAAAATCCATTGCTGTAAGATTAGTTCTCCACCCTATCTCCCACTCTGTTTAAAAAAACAAAACAAACAAAACCCTCCCTATACCTATTAAGGAATACCTATTAAGTCAGTATTGGCAAGGATATGGTGAGAATGGCACGCCATTGCTGTTGGGAGCACAAATTTGTAAAGCCTTTCTGGGGAGTCACTGGATGATATGTAAAAGGATATGCATTAACATTTATATCCTTTTACCCGGAAGCTTAATTTCTAAGAATATATCCTAAGGAAAGATTTAGATTCATGGCAGCATTGCTTATAACAGTGAAAAACTAGAAGGAGCCAAGATATCCAAAAACACTGCATTGGTTGAATTCATCGTGGTTTATCCAATAGCATGCATTACATTGTAAAACAGATATTTAATGACAAAGGAAAAGGCAACATAGCATTAATTTGAAAAGCACGGTGTAAAAAGTGTATATTCAATGTGATAACATGTTAACATATTATTTCTGAAAGTGCTTTAAAATTTCTTCTCGATCCTACCTACATTTCCAAGGTTTCTACAATTACCATATCTTCCTTTTTATCATAAACGTTTTTTCTGAAAAACAAAATTACACGCTTTAACTTATGTTGGTTTTCTCCCCCATAATTCCTAATACAGATTGCTACAGAGGGCCACAAGAGTTTTATCCTTGGAGAACATAAGCAGCTTAAGTCTTAGAAACAACATATTGTGGCTTGGCTATGGTTGCATACCTTCAAAACAGGCACCTCAAACTTTAGACCTCCAGATCTCTCTTTTACATTTAAACATTGATAGGCATGTCTCACTGCTAAAAATAATTTTTCTTACTGCCACCTAGTGGCAAACGTTCTAAAGATAAAACCAATAAAGATTCTGTAGGCACTGGTCCTTGGACAAAAATTAATTCCTACAGTCATGTGATAATTGCTTCTTTTAAAAATGCTAACAAAGCGATCTTGGAGAACTTTTACTCCAACCATCATCATTTTATTGATGAGGAATTGGGCTTTTTTTCTTTTCTTTTTTTTTTTTTTTTTTTGCTTTGTAGGGCCGCACCCATGGCATATGGAAATTCCCAGGCTAGTGATCAAATTGGAGCTGTAGCTGCCGGCCTACACCACAGCCACAGCAACACAGGATCTGAGCCACATCTGCTCATGGCTCATGGCCAGATCCTTAACCTACTGAGCAAGGTCATGGATTGAACCTGCATCCTCATGGATGCTAGTCAGATTCGTTAACCACTGAGCCACAATGGGAATTCCAGGAATTGGGCTTCTAAATACACAAATTGTTATCTACGAAAGGATGTGGGTGTAAATGAACAGGCTCCGATTTGAAGGGCATAAAGAAAATGTGCAAATGCATCATCCTGACTCGTGATCTAAAATCCTTTAAGGGTGGAAAGTGCAGGAACCAACACGGCTGTGGATAAAACATTTTCAGCCCAATTTTGATTCATGCAGGAGTTTGAGGAACTCTGCGAATATTTGAAAAGCCATTTAAAAATGCTCTTACCATGAAAGTGGACTTTCAAGGAAAAAGTTTTAAATAAATTAGGGGAAAATCCATTTCCCTTGTTTTCAGGTGTTCTTTCTTGTCCTAGCCTCACTGTATCTGTTCCATCTTGTAACAGGCAACACATTCACAGGAGGGTTAGGAAAGTTGGAGCAGTGAGGCTGTGGTTTGGCACAGGGTATGGGTGTGGAAGAAGGGCTGTGCTTTTTGCTCAGGCAAAAGGTTAGGAGAGCCAAATTGTGGTCAATATTCTTGAACTGAGACAGAGCATATATTTTATATTTCTCCAAATAATTTCTTCATCTGAACACTAAGAATTTCATTTTTTAGAATTTCCACCACTTTGGAAATTACACCTATCTCTTTATAAATAGTATCAATAAACATTTTCATAAACAAGGATCCCTCATTCATTCATCAAACAAAGACGAAGTGTAATCTGTATCCAAGTCACTCTACTGGGGTTATTGGGATAAGAAGCCCCCAACAATCTGATGAAGGGAGACAGAGATGAAAAAATCCATATTATAAGACCGACCACAGTAAGTGCCATAATGAAGGGCTATGACAATCACTGTGGGGACAGAGAAAGTAATGATTAATTCCATCTATAGGGTTCAGGGTGCTCCCAGAGATGATGACTTCTGAGCTGATTCTGAGAGCTGAGGAAGGAGAGATAGACTGAGAAGGCAGCAGAGGAAAGAAGGATGTGTCCTACTGGCTGGAGTAGACAGAGAAAAGTGACTAGAAGGATTAGAGAAAGGTGGTGGCCGAGGGGCCATGGTGTATGGGCAAAGACCGGAGGATGCTCCTGTCACCCCCCTTCTGCTCCCAGCCTTCAGAGGATTCCTAAGTACAGCCTTCCCTACAATCTCTCTCTTGGATTCCTGCAATTTGGTAACAACAGACTTCCTGCTGGTCACCACATGCACCCAGCCCTTTCCCCTCAGCATTTCTTTCTTCTGAGGAACCCAACAATCCTCACCCATCTCCAGCTGCCCAAGTTACACATATTCCCTCAAAGTCCATCTTTTGCAAAGATTCTTGTTCCAGTTCCCAACAGGATGAGATGGTGTTCTCCTGAAATCTCCATGGCACCCTATCTGTATTTCTCTCACGACGCCTTCCACGTTCTGCCATGCACTGGAGTTAGGAATGTCCTCATTCTGTTCGTTACTGCCCAGGCTCTCCAAGGCAGGGACCGTCTTGTTAATCTTTACATTCTTTAGCGCCACCGTTCACTTGCCCTCGGCATCTCGCACACTAGGTGTTCAATCAACACTAGCTGAATTGAACTCCATAGAATGAATTGCTCATCTACAGTCACTGAACAATAAAACGACTGTAGGATTCCTTTGTTTGACCTCATTACAGTACAGAATGATAAATGTTCCTTTTCACAATTTACTTTCCTAAGTTTCAGTCCATAAAATACCCACAGAGTACTGGGGAAAACATGACATTGCTAAGTATTTTTGCTTCAAAGGGTTTTACTTAATATGTTAACACTGACTGGAACCTGGCACACTGATGTGGTTATAATTTCACTGAATAATATGCTGCTTTGGTGCTACTCATCCTGCGGCAACCTATGAGTACACCACACTATTAGAAGAGCACCAGAAAGCACACGAGAAGCAGTCAGAAGCAAGGACCATCTTTGCTAAAAAGGGCACAAGGAAACTACAAAACAATCTCAGCTATACACTTACATAAAAACATAATGCAGATCTACACATTTTCAAAACTCTTCCCTCTACAAACCTAAATAAGAAAATAAAACTTCTGTTAGTTCAATCCAATTTATTCACGTATTTTTGGCCCCAGAATGTAATCCTTGAAGTACAGCACAAGTTTAATCTTCTCTTTTCTCAAGATTTCACAGAAGCATCTGGTATATTCAGATCTGGGCCAGCAAAATGCTGCCATTTTCAATACTTGGTAGGGTTTTTTTTTTATTATTGTATAAAATACCTGTGCCTAAACCCTGAATTAGTCACTTCCTTTTTTATGTTCCCATGACATTTTATGTAAATATATAGTAAAACATTTATATTATCCTGGAATTGTTTGTTTACTTAAGCAATATTAAAATCCCCAAATTAATTAAATCACTGGCAAGTGATTTATATTTTTCTAAATTAGACACCACAGTGAAACTTTCAAAAGAACAATCTTAAATGATCATTTCTCCCTGCCAACAAAGACAATCTAGAAACTAGACCAACATATAAGCATCAACTAAATATATTATTTCACTGAAAAAAAACCTTTAAAAAACACCTATTAAAAACTGCATAGATGGAGAGATATACTATTGTTAAACCATGAAAAATTCCACGTCATAAAGGCATCAATTCTCTGTCATATAGACTCAATGCAGTACCATCAAGAACCCTAAATATGATTTTTGGTAGAACTTCAGAAGTTCTTCTAAAATTTACATAGAAAAACAAGTGGCCAAGCACACATGCTAAGAGAAAGAAGAAAATTGCAGAAGAAAACATACAGCATGACTCCATTTCTGGGAAGTCCAAAGAGGCACACTAAACAAGATGTTAATCAGGCATACGTACACAGGGGCCAGAACTATACATTCCTCAAAGTATTTCTGGCGGCAGTTCCTAAGAGACTAAGTGGAATAAATCAAATTCAATATCTCACACCATAACAAGTGTTACTCTGTGATTGTTAGTCTAAGTTTGTTAGTCCCATAGTTCTGAGCAGTCCCAATAGTTATTCTGTGCTTGTGAGTCTGTGCTTATTAGTCTTATAGTTCTGAGACTTTTCAGGAAGGAAATATCATTCAATAAAGATTCAGCTTCACATCTAACTCTTCTAAAATCTGAAATCCTTAGTATCTGAAATAATAAGGAAGACTGTTTGCATGATAGGTGATACAGCTGCATACCCACTGCTGATGATGAAACTATAAAATAAGATAAACATTGTTTGTAAAGTATTTTAGAATTCTATCAGTCAAAAAAATTTTAGGCTTCCATGTATTTGTTATTTGTATATGTTACAAATTAAAAGACAGGTAAACATGTGACTGGTGCAACTGATAGTAGAATAATCTATAATTCAAACCTAGAAGAAATGAGTCCTGAATTAAAGATATAGGTTTATTTCTTTTCTTTCTTTTTTTTTATGTGTGGTGTCTTTTGTCTTTTTATTTGAGGGCCACACCCACAGCACATGGAGGTTCCCAGGCTAGGGCTTGAGTCAGAGCTGTAGCCGCTGGCCTTCACCACAGCTACAGCAATGCCAGATCTGAGCTGTGTCTGTAACCTGCACCACAACTCACGGCAACACTGGAGCCTTAACCCACTAAGCAAGGCAAGGGATTGAACCTGCAACCTCATGGTTCCTAGTTGGATTCGTTTCCCCTGCGCCGCGATGGGAACTCCTGATGTAGGTTTATTTCTAATGCAATCTTTCTAAAAATCAGAGGTGTCTAAATTAATTTGAAAACATTTGAGGAAAAAACTCTATTTTCATTACAAATATTTGTGATGATATATTCTTTAGTAAAGTAATAACGAATGGTTAAACTTTTTAAGGAATAAAAACAGGATAAGCATCAGACTTGTACATTATTTCCGTCAAACACAAATGGCAGTCTGAATAAATTTACCAAAGCCATGCCACAGAAAGCAAACAACGCCCAATGCTAAACCTAGAACCCAACAATTTGTTTCCAACAGTTAAGAGTCTTGCTTATTAGTCTTATTAAAGCATCACAGATTTAAACTAATAGATCTACAATTATAAGAATTCCTTTTATTTCAATCCAATATTCCCTGTTAAATGACTTTCAACCTCACAGAGTCTAAATCTACTTAAGCTTAAGTGGACAAAGTTTAATTCAATGAAAAACTTACTACCAATGGAAAACTAACCATAGAACACATGCTTTGAGAAACACTTTTCTCTATTACCTGGTTGGGAAGCCAAATTCAGTAAGCAGTTAGTCACTGACTATTTTTTGCCTCCTTCATAAACCACACTCTTAGATGTGTAAAAGCTCAAATATAATTTCAAATCGGGGAAGAAGCCAGAGTATACATAATAGTTCTTTTTTCCTTAGATTTGAAAGACCACCATTTAAAACAAATGAATTTACTACTCAGGACTCTTTTAAATAAAGGTTAGATCTGAGAAACTATATATTGATCAAGCCCCTTCACAGGGCTGCTGAAATACCCTTAAGATGAGGAGGTTGAAGGATAATGTGAGAAAAAGAATGTATATATATATGTGTGGCTGGGTCACTTTGCTGTACAATAGAAAACTGACAGAACTCTGTAAACCCAACAATAATGGAAAAAATAAAAATCATTAAAAAAAAAAGAGGAGGTTTTCTCAATCCAGGTACTACTGACATTTGAGGGCCTGATAATTTTTTGCTACCAGGGTTGGGGAGGTGTATTTCTGGCCTCTATCCACTAGATGCCAAAGCAACCTCCCTCCAAAAACAAAAGTTGTGATAACCAAAATTGTCTTAAGACCCCGCCGAATCCCCTCAAGAGCAAAGCAGTCGTGGCTGAGAAACTCCTGGTGTCTTGTATACAGTTTAAACATACCATCTGCCCTCCATATCCATGGGCTCTGCATCTGCACATTCAAATAACTGTGGATTGAAAACATTTGGGAAAAAAAATTTCCAAAAAGTTCTCCAAAGCAAAACTTGAATTTTGGTGCATCAGCAACTAATTACATAGCATTTCCAATGTATTTACATAGCATTTACACTGCATTAGGTATTAAAAGTAATCTAGAGGTGATTTAAAATATACAGTAGGACATGTGCATGTTATATGCAAACAGTATGCCATTTCATATGAGGGTCTTGAGTATCCAAGGGTTTTGGTATCCTGTTGAGGGGTGGGGGTTGGGGGTGTGTGGTTGGGGGAGTCATAGAAACCAATACTCACTAGGATAGTGAAGGATGACTCACTGCTTTTAAAAATTATTGGATTATAGTTTTTGTTTGTTTGTTTTGTATTTTGTCTTTTTAGGGCTGCACCCACGGCATATGGAGGTTCCCAGGCTAGGGGTCGAATTGGAGCTGCAGCTGTTGGCCTACGCCACAGCAACGCGGGATCCGAGCCGTGTCTGCAACCCACACCACAGCTCATGGCAATGCTGGATCCCTAACCCACTGAGTGAGGCCAGGGATTGAACCTACGTCCTCATGGATTACCAGTCAGATTCCACTGAGCTATGATGGGAACTCCCGGATTATAGTTTTTGAATATTCCTTTGTCCCTAGTATAAAGATGAATACTGGCAATATGAAGGAAACTTTGTGACTCATATGGAAATAATTCCAGGAATTGGTATCAAGTGAAGAAAGTAAGTTACAGAATAATATATCCCATATAATTCCACTCATGTGAAAAGAGACATAAAACAAATGAATGTATTTTCATACATACATGCGAAGAAGACTAGAAGGTTCTACAGTCAATTGATATCTTCCGTAGAGGATACATAAAGTTGGGGGAAGGTTGCAATGCTTGGACTGTTAAATTTTCTTATGAGGATATATTCATGAATCATTTGTGTAATTCAAGAAATAAAGGAAAAGAAAGAAAAAGGTCATCGGATTTCCAAGTTAAACAGACTAATTTGAGTTCTAGCTACATGACCTTGGGTTTTGTTTTTTTGTTTTTTGTTTTTTGTTTTTTTTTTAAACAATATTGGGTCTTTGCAGTTCCAGCTTTTAATAAATGTAGATGATGAAACTAACTTCACAGGTTTGTTATAAAAGGAAGTGAGGCCTATACATGGGAAGTAGTTACATGATATGTCAGCTCACAGCACATCCTTGATCATCAGTGGCTGCTATATCTTAAGTCTCAGTCTGAGTAAGAATGGAACTTATTGTTGGGTTCTGGAGAGCTTTAATCTTCTCTCTCTCTTCATTATGACAGTCAAGGTCTGCCTCCTGCCCTCGGACTCATCATAAACACCTGACCTCTCATATAGTCACCTAACAGTGAAGGTAGCATCTCTGTTGGCCACAGTTAAATAAAAATATGTGTGAAGAGACTCAGGAGAAGCGCCACCTGAAAACTGGGTTGCCTACCTCAAAGTTTCTCCTGGTGTGATGTGCAGATACCTTGATTTGAACCATCTGGGTTCTTATTACCATGCAGAGTCCACTGAGTCAAAACCTCAGGTAGTGGAGCTCTAGAATCTGCTTTTTTAACAGAAGCACCACCTTTCTCACTGCACTGTGACCCAAGCACCTGACCACAGCCCAAACACTATGTATCTAAACACTATGTATATGTATCTCCTATGCAATGGAGAGAAAACTGAGACAAGAAGAAAAGCCCAGGTCTCCCCATCACCTCCACACCTTTGCTATAGCCATTCTTTCCTCTGTTACAAAATCTGCTATAACAGCATCCTGTGTAGCTAGATCACTTGAGGAGATGAACTAGAATAATTTCAGAGTGGAAAAATCCATGGACTTGGAATCAGACATGCTTAGGTTCAACCAGCATCTCTGTTGCTCAGTGGAAGAAGTCTCTTACTGTTACTCAGATTCAGTTTCTAAATTATTATTTTTTTTTTAATTTTTTTTTGCCATTTCTTGGGCCACTCCTGTGGCATATGGAGGTTCCCAGGCTAGGGGTTGAATCGGAGCTGTAGCTGCCAGCCTACGCCAGAGCCACAGCAACGCGGGATCGGCGCCAAGTCTGTGACCTACACCACAGCTCATGGCCACGCCGGATCCTTAACCCACTGAGCAAGGGCAGGGATCGAACCCGCAACCTCATGGTTCCTAGTTGGATTTGTTAACCACTGTGCCACGATGGGAACTCCCTAAATTATCTTTGAAATAGAGAAAATAACACCTCTCAATGTTAGGAGGACTGAAAGAAACCATGTATGTAAATCACCTGGCTAGAGACCTGGCTCACAGTAGGTGCTAAATAAATGTTAATTCCCATTGTTGAGTGCCAGGCTGATGCAATTTCTCTGAGAGGCCAGCTGGCTAGAAGCGACCCCTATTAAGAAAGAGAGAGGTCTTTGCTGCATTATTTCATAATTCTCTCTACAAGCAACCATTAACTTGTACCAAAATTAAGTATTTTCAATCTTGCCAAATTAGAGACATGATTCTCCACATTCTCTCCCCAAAATTCAGGGTTCCTAGGAAGGCAGGTATTATATCACTGTGGCCATGGCTTCAGGGTGCAAAGTAGTATTTTTCATGCAGTCCTCTCCATAAAAAACTCCCCCTGGCTCTTGCCCCTGCCTCCCATCGTGATGTCTGCTCTCTTTGTTTCAGGGCAGAGGAACCTGTCAGGAGGAACCATAGATCTAGAACTCTACTGCTTAGGCCCATGAAAAAGGTCAGGGATTCCTGGGAAGGCAAAAATTCCCACCCAGTGAAAGGCAAAACATTATTCTTCTCTGCACTTATTATTTCTGTTCATACTTTTAAGTCTTCATAATCAATAGATCTTATATTCTTAAACTGGTTGTTCGCTGGCAGTTTGAAACAATTAAGTGTTTGGGTCTGTTTTCTCTATAGACTGTTTCCTCTCTTCCTACCAATTTCTACTCCCTGCAGTTTCCCATTCTCTCATTTTATGAAGTCCAGCTCACATTCCCCTCCTAATAATCCTTCCCCGTATGACCTGTTGGCCCTCATCTCTTGTCTTAAAGCCTAATTCATCTTAATCCCATTCTCATTTCACTCTGGATTCTCAAAAATTGTGATATGATATGACACTATAATTTCTAAAAATAGTATTACAAATAAAAAGTTATGAATGATATTTAAAATCATATTCAAAGAGAATTTTGTTGTTGTTGTTTTAACCACAGCCTCAGCATGCCTTAGTTTGTGGGCCAGGGATCGAATCTGTACCACAGAGCAACCTAAGCCACAGCAGTGGCAACACCGGACCCATAACCGACTGAACCAACCAGGGAACTCCAACAATTTCTTTTAACTTAAAATTTGGTATATGTAATATTTTCACACCGGCATATTGGGCATTCTGGTATGCTATTAACTCAAATCCTCTGAAAACCAATTAAACGTAACAACTGCTCTCACTTAAAATATGGAACAAAGTCATTCCCATTCCATTTGCACTTCTGCATCCATAGCCAAAACAAATTACTGGAGACAGATTTCTGTCACTTTTCCTTCAAAATCCTGCTTTCGATGCATTTTTTTTTTTTTTTTGTCTTTTTAAAATGTATATGTCCCATGGCAGTCTAAATGAAATGATCTACACTAAAAACTTAACTGGCCTGGTATTTTTAGAGCCATTTTTACTATGAAATAAACACTCAGAAATCTGGAGAATTGCAGTGGTTAAGTTTGTAAGCGAAAAGGAAGGCTGCTCATTCATAGAACCACCCAACACCCACTGTTTACATAGCCTACTCCATGAGCAGGATGCTGACATGACACAATTCACAGAATTTCCAAACACAGCTCCAATCATAACAAAGTCTGCAGTTTTTACTTTTGCTTACAGAACCTCTTGCTTCCTCACTCGTTAGTTCCGGAGGGTGGGGAAGGGGGAGGCAGGGTTGGTTTTCCAGAAACCAAAATCAAAAGCCTTTAGAAAATAAGCCTGAACTAAATAACTATGAATGACTCAAACAATGGCATTAGAACACCAACAATCATGTAATATAGGAAGACTATAGGTAGACAGACTGAGAAATGAATATTTTACTAAATATATTTACTATAAGCAGGTCATGTGTTCGATAAATACTTACCAAGCTTAAATAATCACCCTCTCAAGGCTCTGCTTCCCCCGCACCCCCATCTTTCTAAAGAACCACGGTCCTTGCCTTGCAAAACCCCGACCCTCGTGACTCCAATTCTGCACTTTCTCTTCACCAGCGCCCACACAGCAAACCGCTAAGAACATCAGACACCTCAGGTGACAGCTTTGACGCTGATTTCATGACCACAATCCTTGACAGGCTCAGCGCCGCTTCCCGACTCTCCTATGCTTCCCCAGTCAGGCTGCTTGGCCACTTGCCGAGCAATTATTTCACATCTTCTCTCATCACACCACCTCCTCTTTCCTGCTGAGGGCCTTGCCTCACAAGGCCGAAAAAAAAAAAAAAAAAAACAGCGATGAGCAAGAACCTCTTCATCTCCTCACCCAACAGGCGACAAAGCCATATCCACACGCACACTCCTGCTGTCTGTCTTCCCTCCTGTTCGGAAGGGAGAGGTTATTACCCTGCTCCTACAAGGTGGAGTTGGCCACACAGTCTCTGACTCCCTCGACTCCTTTCTCGGCCAGGACTCTCTACACTGTGAGCCCCATTTCCTCTGGCATTAGTACTGGAGGGCTCACGTCAGCTTGCAAACCTGCTCTGAGATCTCCCAACTTAAAAGCATTTTCCTCGATGCAACGTGGCCCTCCTTCTAATCACTGCCCATTTCTGGGCTCTCCGTGTAACAAAGTTTCCTGAGAAAGATGTCTGAACTCGCCTTTTCTACTTCTCAGCTCACATTTCTTCTTCAGTCTTCTCTCATCTGGCTTCTCTCCCGACCAAGTCACAGATCGGAACTCCATGGCGCAAACAATGGATCTGCCTCTGCCCCATCCTTGCTCGCCTCCTCAGCGGTATCCTAGTGTTGACACTTCTCCCGGGACCGCCACCTCTCACACCTCCAGCTCACACAGAGACCACACGTCCTGGCACAGCGTAGCAAGCACACACCTGTGGGGACACACATGGTTCCCCAGCTTCTGCCTGCCTGAAACACTTTTGTCTTAGCTGGTGGTAGACCACACGATACCTGTTTCTCTCCTCATCCTGTCCAATTTGCAGGTACTTTCTCCTCAATCTGATTTTTAAACATGGGAGTCCTCAGGGCTCAGGGATCTCTCCAGGAGATCTTATAGAGTTCCATGAGCTAGACAGCCTTTACTGCCAAGGTTTTCTGCCATAAAGAGTTTCAGTCCGTTTTTGATGTCTGACTGCTGACAGCTTTCAAGCCCTACTGCTCCCCTTCCCTCTTCTGCCCCATATCTAGGCAAGCTGATGAAGAAGCTGATAAGATGGCCTGGGTGCCTTCCTATGGCACTGAGTCAAGTTCAAACCTTACGAGGCCCTGCTCACACACATACTCTTGCCCTCAGCCTCATCTTCTAACTACCATAAAAGCCAAGCCAGTTTCCTTTTGTGCTCTCTGAAGCCATTTTTGGAACAGTTGGGAAACTAGCCCTGCTCTCCCTAGAAAGCCCCATTATGTGAGAGACAAACCTCAAACCCTTTTGGTATGGGGATGGTGCCCTCCTGGTTTGGGTGTAAGACTGTATCAGAACCAAATTAGGGGGGTGGGGTAGGAGGTCCATCCTCTCCTGTAGGGTGACTGCAACACAGTCCACTAGCTCCAACCCTGCCCCCCACTCTGTGCTAAATTCATACATGTAATTGACTTCTTTAATATCTTTGAATGTGTCATAGATATTTTGAATTTTACAATCCAAGATTCTAATTTCAACCTTCCCCAAATCATTTTTTCATCTTTGTTACTGAGAAGATGTCACCATCTGCAGGGGTGCCAAAGTCAAAATTTTACATGTTGTCTTTGCCTCACCCCTTTATACTCTTTCCCTCACCCTCCATATCCAATCCACCAACAAACACATCCTGTGGATGGCACATCAAATGCACCCTGCACCCGCATCCTTCCCTCCAGTGCTATCACTTCCACTCTGATCCCAGCCACTGCTCTCTCTCATCTAGATGCTGTCACAGATTCCTACCGAGTTCTCCTCTTTTTATTCTTCCCTCTTCCCTTCAGGTCCACTTTCCACATGGTAGCAAGAGGAAGGAACATCAAGATGGAGCTCTCTCAATGGCAAAAAAAAAAAAAAAAAGTGTATGGTGAGGAATTTTGTGAGTTTTGAATGCAGTAATACTTTTTTTTCCTTTTTTCTTTTTAGGGCCGCACTGGTGGCATGCGGAGGTTCCCAGGCTAGGGGTCTGATCGGAGCTACAGCTGCCAGCCTACACAACAGCCACAGCAACATGGGATCTGAGCCGAGTCTGTGACCTACACCACAGCTCACGGCAACGCTGGATCCTTAATCCACTGAGCGAGGCCAGGGATCGAACCCGCAACCTCATGGTTCCAAGACGGATCTGTTTCCACTGAGCCACGATGGGAACTCTTGAATGCAGTAATACTTTTGATGAATTGGTTTCCTATTCAAGAATGGAAATCCAGGGAACAATGGAATGAGCACCTACATGTGAAAATCTGAAGCTCAGTTACCACTGATGGTGAAGCTAGACCCAGCCTCACAAATGCTATCAGTTCCTGGAACTAATAACAGGAGGGGCAGAGAAGACCCAGAACATCTCCAGGAGCTATTACATGGCTCAGACTATTGATCTGGCAGCAATAAACTTCACTTACTCCCAGACTCCAGGACAAGTAAATCTGTTTGCTCTCTAGTTCCTGCCATAGAGACTTTCATTTGAAACTCGACACCCTAGTGACAGGAAACCCAGCAGTGAGACAGAAACTGAAGAGGAAGTTCAAAGACCGAGGTCCTAGTTCCCCAACTTAGCCAGCTTTCTGAATGTTTAACTTTTATTTACAACGTGAAGATATGGTATTTTTCACTGCACAACTATGTATAAACAAACTATAGAACACCACCCAAATGTAAGTTGTTAATATAACCTCCTGTGACATGCCCTTTAAACAAAAAAATACTTTTAATCAGACTGTTTTTTTTTAATTACCAAAAATTATAGGAGCAACAGATAGAGTAAAAATCATTATAGATGTTTAAGAGCTATAAAGCTATACTCATAAGGTAAAGATTCTTGCATCTTGCTGTAATCACAGAATTCTATTTCTAGCTTGTTTTTCCCCAGTTATCAGTCTTTGCCTACACAGTTTCATTTCCTACATCAATCCTGGCCTCTCATTCAAAAGTTACATGTGAGAATGGGGAACAGAGAGAATTTCAGGAAACAACCATAAATACACTGTTAAAATTGATGGAAAACCAAGATTCTCTTGTGGGAGAGCTGCTTTACTGTAACAACTTTACTATAAGGTTCTATATTTGAAATAAGTTAGAGGTTATTTATTGAGCACCACTCTGCACTCCACTTGGGAGAATGTGACAGTCAACAAGACGGTTCAGGTTGCTGCACTCAGGGACTCTTTACTTTAGCAAAGTAAGGAGAAGGAAGGGATGAATAAAGAGGCAAACAGCATAATGACAATGATAATGTGGTAGAGGAAATAATCAGAATGCTGTGACTGGGAAAAAAGTGGGGGAAGAAAGAATGGATTTACCTTAGATAAATAAGGGAAGACAACTCTAAAGACTGAGCATGGGACCAAGAGCTTGTGGGAGTAACAGCATTCCAGGCCAAGCAATCAGTAAGTTCAGATGAAATGCAAGAAAGAAAGTACCGCTGGAGTCCCCGTCATGGCTCAGCAAAAACGAATCTGATCAGCATCCATGAGGATGCAGGTTTGAACCCTGGCCTTGCTCTGTGGGTTAAGGATCTGGTGTTGCTGGGAGCTGTGGTGTTGGTTGCAGACACAGCTTGGATCTGGTGTTGCTGTGGCTGTGGTGTGGGCTGGCAGCTGTAGCTCTGACCCAACCCCTAGCCTGGGAACCTCCATATGCAGCAGATGCAGTCCTAAAAAGAAAAAAGAAAAAAAGTACTGTTGAGGAAACCCCAAGAAGACCAGTGTATCTGGGCAGTGGTGAGCAGTGGGAAGAGTGGTATCAGGTAAGGGTGGAACAGGGATAAAACAGGGTCCCAAACAAGTAGTGTCTTATAGACTCTGGTAACAGGAACTGTGGATGTTATTTCCAGTGCTACATAATGAAACCGTGTTTAGTAGGAATGTAAAGTAACATGATTTGAAATTTGTGAAGGTATTAAGTTTGGGCTTTATTTTGCAGCAAGGAACAATGAAAATGTTTCTCAGTGGCATGAGCTATGCTTCATAAAGATTAGGTTGGCAATACTGTGCAACAGACTGGAAGAAGAGGAAGATATTGGAGGTTGAGAGACGAATAGCCAGCCATTATATAAAGTCAAAATGCAATAAGAGCTAGAATTGCAACGATTGCAAAGAAATGCAAAAGAAGGATGAGAGGGAGATATACTACATGGGTGGAACGGATAGGATTTGGTTCAACTGGAGCAAAAGAGCAGTCAGAATTGCAAGGGAGTTTTCAACCTAGAGACTACATAATGCTGCCATAAGGAAGATATACAAAGTATAAAAGTATAGGTCTGATAGAGGGGAGAGAATGCATTCAGTTTGGGCCATGATTATCACTTTCTTCTCGGTCTGCAGTTACCAACCTGCTACCTCACTGCGTTATTCTGGTCCAGCATTTCAATATTTCTCATGCAAACATTGGGCACTAGTGTCATTACGGATCCCAAGCCAGACACCAAAAACATACAGAAAAACGTGGAGGCTGTTTTCTTTTTAATTCTATTAGTGATTCTGACGTGTAGCTAGGGCCATATCTTACTAGCCCATGCGGAGTACAAAAACAGGATAGATTTCTTCTATTCTTTGATGGAGGATTATTTTGGCCAATTTCCTTCTGCCTGAAAACTTTTAGTATTTTCTTTAGTGTGATATGCAGGTGAAAAATTCTCCCACTTTTTGTGTATCTTAAAATGTCTCCTTCTTTAAAGAATGACAGTCTTCCCCAATCACCCACCCCACTCCTGGCATTTGAAGATAACAATTACACTGTCTTCTGGTTTTAGTACTTCTATTAGAAGTCAATAGTCTAATTATCAGTGCTGGTACTAGAGTAATGCAGGTAAGGTACTTGCCTTGGATGCAAAACTGTCTCCACTGTCACATTCCCACCAGAAATGTGAGTGATCCAGTCTCTGCCCATCCTCCCCAGCATTCAGAGCTGTAATTTTTATGTGAGCCACTGGATAAGTGTGTAGTAATATCTCACTGTCGTTTCATTTTTTTTGCATTCCCTGATGGCTAGTGAGATTGAACATTTTTTCAAGTGTTTATCTGTCATCTGTACATCTTTTTCAGTGAAATGTCTGCTCATGTCTTTTGCTCCTTTGCCAATTAGATTGTTTGTGTTTTTACTGTTGAGTTTTGAATACAGTCTGGATCTGAGTCTCTCATCAGATAGGTGGTTTGCAAAAATTTTCTTCCTGTCTGTAGCAATTTTTTTTTTAAATCTTCTTCACATGGACCTCTACAGAACAAAAGTTTTTAATTCTGATGAGGCCAAATGATCATTTTTTTTCCTTCTTTCATAGTACATATGTATTATGTTTTTGGTATCAATCTAAGAACTCCTTGTCTAGCTCTAGGTTATAAAGATAGTCTATCTTTCCCCCAAAGTTTATAGTTTTTATATTTTATATTTAAATCCCTGATCCATTTCAGTTAAATTTTGTATCAGCTGTGAGGCTCAGATGACTGTCCAACTGCTTTGGCATCATGTGTTGAAAATCCTCTATTGACTTGCTTCTGTACCTTTGTCAAAACCAGTTGAGCACGTTTATGTGGGTCTATTTTTAGGGTCTCTGTTCTGATCCATTTGTTTATGTGTTTATGCCTCTGCCAATATCATTTGATCTAATCTTACAGCAAGTCTTAATATTGAATAGAGTGATTCTTCCCTCTTTATTCTTTTTTGTACAGATCATCATAAGTATTCTAGGGTCTGTGCCTTTCTATATAAATTTTAGAATAAGTCTGCCTTTGTCTACAAAAAAACCTTGCTGGGATTTTAATAGAAAATACATTAAATTTACAGATCAATTTGAGGAGAATGGACATTTTTACTATGTTGAATCTTTCAACACACACTATATATCTCTCTACTTATTTAGGGTTTTAAAATTTTATGATTTTAAAATTTTATTTCATCAGTATTTTCTAATTTTTAGGGTACAGATCTGTTTTGTACATAAAATATATTTCATTTTCTTAGGAGTGACTGAGTGTTTTAAATTTTAGTTTCAACAATGTCATTGTTAATATATGGAAATGTAGTTGGTTTTTGTGTATAGATCTTCTACTTGGTGACTGCTAAACTCATCATTTCCAAGAGACATAATTTTGTTTGGTAGATTCCTTGCAGTTTTCTACATAGACAATTATATCATCTGCAAATAGGGCAGTTTATTTCTTCCTTTTAAATATGGAACCTTTTAATTCTTCTTCTTGCCGTATTTAACTGTGGCTAGAATCCAGTGCTATGAAGGCACTCATCTTTGTCCTATTTCTGATCGTAGGAGAAAGCATTCAGTCTTTCACCACAAAATATGATGTTACTAGCTTCAGGTATCTGTAGATGCTCTTTATCAAGTTAAGGTAATTCCTCTCTATTCCTAACTAACTCACTGACAGATTTTTTTCATGAACAAATGTTAGAGTTTATCAAATGCTTTTTGCTACACCAATTGGTATGACAATATGATTTTTCTGCTTCTCTGTGTTAATATGGTAGATCACACTGATAGATTTAGTACAGTTATTTTGAAGTCTGAGTTTTATAATAATGCCAGGATCTGGAGCCCTGATGTGTTAGTTTTGTAGTCTGTTGTTTCTATTGATTCTGTTCTGCTGTGTTGATTCTTCATGTGCCTGGTTATTTTTGTTTTGTGCCAAATACCTCATTTGCAAAACCTCTGATAGAAATAATTTGGATCACCAAGATGATTCCAGTTTCTTCCAAAGAGGATTCTGTTCTATCTGAGGCACTGGCAATCTAGCATCACCTTAATATCAGATGAGCAAACGAGAAGATCTGAAGCTAAGCTGCACTCCTTGTGAGGGTCTGCTTACTTCAGTTCACACTTACTCTTAAGGTACATTCTTCCGGGCATTATAAAATATCTGTTCTAAGAAACTGGCATTGAGTCTGCAAGTACTATACTACTTACTGTGTCCTTAAATCAATCTGTTCCACACACTGCACTCAGATCACACTTTCAAAGTCCCCCCCACCCCTTAATATTCCTTCCGTGTCCTTCTGCTTAGATACAAACAAGCCCTCCCCCAGTCAACTTCTGTAGCCCTACCTTGTACTCCACTGCCCTCACTGCTTTCTTCAGCTCCTCAAACTCACCATGTTACCTCTCACTATATGCTGCCTATTTCCTGTATCCCCTGCTCTCTGCTCTTCGCTTACTAAATAAAACTGTAATCCCTCTTTAGGGGTCAGCTTCAGCCAAGACCACTTCATATCCGTTTGCCGTGATGTTACTGCCCCATCCTTCTCCCAAGCATGACTCTGTGGTCCAAGTGAGCAATGACGGCAGTGTGCCCCTTGGAAAGTATGCTTCACAGAGCAAGGTCTGGGTCAGTTTGAGCATCAATGTATGTTCAGCACAACACAAGTAGGGCCTGGTACACACAGGCATTCCATCTGGGGCAAGATGGAGTGGAAGAGCAGAGAGAAAAACACCATTAGAGGCGCCTGGTTTCCATTCCAAGAAAGAGCATTTATAGCAATGACTTCCTCCCAGGATTTGGAAAGCTGCATATTCACCTTGGTACAATGACTCTCTTGTTTAGATGAGACTCTTCCAAACTGCACTTCCCCCTCAAAGTTTTACATTATTAAGATCCTTCTATACAAGAAAGAGGACACATATTAAGTAAAAATTTTCACAGTTCATATGAGCCTTCTGAACTTCTTAGTAAAACAGTGGTCTTATTTCTAGGATGATTTATACTAGTTGGCATCTATCTGCTTCACATAGTGAACCTACTGATAATAATAGATAGTTAACATCTATAAATGTTTTCTCTTTTGTTCTTTTGGTGTAAATCTAAAGAATAAAACCTCTCATTTCTAAATTTTCATTGTTAGATCTTTAAGATTACAGAAAATGTGACCCAGCACACACACACAAACATAAATAAATGAGCTGTCAAGTCATGAAATAACATGGAGGAATCCTAAATGCATATTACCGAGTGGAAGAAGCCATTCTAAAAAGGCTGTATGTAGGATTCCAACTATATGATAGTCTGGAAAAGGTAAAACTATGGATAAAATAAAAAGATGACAAGCTACTGGGGAGCAAGGTGGTAGAGAGATTAATTGCTAGAGCACAGAGGATCCTTTTTTTTTTTTTTTTTAAATCTTTTTCTAGGGCCACACCCGTGGCATATGGAGGTTCCCAGGCTAGGGGTCTAATTGGAGCTGTAGCTGCCAGCCTTCACCACAGCCACAGCAATGCAGGATCTGAGCCGTGTCTGCAACCTACAATCACAGCTCACGGCAACACCGGATCTTTAACCCACTGAGCAAGGCCAGGGATTGAACCCGCAACCTCATGATTCCTAGTTGGATTCGTTAACCACTGAGCCAGGATGGGAACTCCGAGGATCTTTAGAGCAGTGAATGCTCTGTGTAATACCATAATAATGAATATATGTCATCATATATTTGTCCCAGGCCTACTGAATACACAACACTAAGGGTAAACCCTAAAGTAAATTATGAACTTTGGGTAGTTACGATAGGACAATGTAAGTGCATCCCCTTAGTAAGAAACGGACCATTCTGGCAAGTGATATTGATAATGGGGGAGACTATACATGTGTGGGAAAAGGGAGTATATTGGAAATCGGTGCCTTTCTCTCGGTTTTCGTTGCAAGCCTAAAACTACCATAAAAAATTAAGTCTGTAAAACAGTATGTACGTAACTCGATTTTTTTTTTTTTTTTTTTTTTTTTTTGGTGTTTTGTCTTTTTAGGGCTGCACCCGAGGCATATGGAAGTTCCCAAGCTAGGGGTTGAACTGTCACTGTAGCTGCCAGCCTACACCACAGCCACAGCAACTTGGGATCAAAGCCGCGTCTGCGACCTACACCACAGCTCGCACCCACATCGGATTCCTTAATCCACCGAGTGAGGCCAGGGATGGAACCTTCGTCCTCATGAATACTAGTCAGGTTCGTTAACCACTGAGCGATGACGGGTACTCCCTAACTTGATTTAGATAAGCTTCAACGTTTTTCTCACCCACCATTCAACAAAGTCTAAACTGGACTTTTTCTGGTTCTGTCCAACTTTTATTTAAATACTTCCTGTGCCAATTAATTTTCAATTTGTCTCATTTACTCTTTGCCCAAATGCTCTTTTTTTCAATAATTTTAACCGTTCAAATATGCAAAGATTTTTTCACTGGTGTAAAACAAATAAAAGCAAATTTGCCCAATGTTGAAAAAAAAAAGATTACAGAAAATGCAAATAGAAGCTATTACGGATACTAGTGAATATTTGGAGTTTGAAAACTGATGCAGGAGTTCCTGCTGCGGCTCAGTGGAAATGAATCTGACTAGCATCCATGAGGACATGGGTTCAATCCCTGGCCTTGCTCAATGGGTTAAAGATCCGGCATTGCTGAGGCTGTGGTGTAGGTTGCAGACGAGGCTTGGATCTGGCTTTGCTGTGGCTGTGGCGTGGCCAGGGGCTACAGCTCCGATTGGACCCCTCGCCTGGGAACCTTTCCTTGGCCCTAAGGAAAAAAAAAAGAAAGAAAGAAAGAAAAGAAAAAAAAATTGATGCAAATGAACCACTATTGGGAGCTAATGCAGGTAGCAGTTAGGAATCCTGAATCCTAGAGCAAAACTGCTGGTGTTGTTTTTAGTGCTCACCAGTTCTGGCTTTGCAGCCTTAGGAAAGCTACTTAATCTCTCTGTACCTTAGTTTCTCCTCTACAAAATAGGGAAGTTGTTGAGGGGATTAAATGAGATAAGACATTATCTCAAAGTGTATGGCTCTTTGTATCTGGTCAATAAATGTGCACTGTAAACAATACCAGTCATACCAGTCCATCATCCATCACTGTGTAAATACAAAAGAAGCCAGGGTGGCTGTTCCACTTTCATAGAAGAGCAGCAAGATGTTCAGTGAAGTATCTTCATTTGCCAAATGGGGGGTTTCAGGCAAATTTCTTATAGGTCTCATCTCATCTATGACATGGAGATAATTACACCTGCCCTCTGATAATCAGGTATTTTTTTGGTGAGAATTACGTGAGATAACACGCATTTGCTTTTAAATCTACTAGACAATCAAATCTAATATATTAATGTAGTTCTATTCTCCTTAGAAATTCACTATTCCTTGCATAACTGACACGTATAATAAGATGACATAAATGGCAGATTGTTTTCTGCTTAAAAATATAGCAAACTAAGGAGTAAAAGGTACCTATTTTAACTTAATGATGTTTATTTAAACTAAGAATAATCATGAGCATAGTCAAATGTTCTTTTAGATGCAGACTATCAAAATATCCTCTCTAGAATAAGTCACTAGAGATTACACTAACCTGTAAACAGAAGTATCTCTCCCAACAAGAAAACAAATCCACACAATGCAGTATGGTACTAGCCCCACCATAAAAATACAATTAACAAAAGACAGATCATCTTTGAAAGCTTTTAACAATGTAATAGTAAGCATTTTAGAATCATTTGATTTGCTTCTTTTTAAGCAATAGGCAAATGTTAATTCTGCTAAAGCATTTTAAAAAACAAATCAAGAGGGAAAAGGCCTACACACAACATACCCAACCACACACACACACACACACACACACACACACACCCTTTGCACTGCTAGTCTCTCATCAATTCCAGCTCAGTTAACCTCTGTGAAACTAGTACAGGAAAAACAAACTATGCTGCTACTGTGGCTAAGACCACACAACTTTTTAATGGAATTGATCCAAGATTTGAAGTTCCATTTGAAAGTCACTAACAAAACCCTTGGAAATGTTAAAGAAAAAAAAAAAAAAAGCCAAAGACTGAAGTCCTGGCAAGTCCTCTGAAGCCTATGCTATCCGCACTCGTGAAAAGTAATCACAGGTCCAGTTCAGTCCTCTCCTTCCCCCTGCATTTTCATCAAAGCAACCCACTAACAAAATTGCTATTTCTTTTTTCAGTGAAGAAAAAAAAAAAAAAAGGATGAAGGAATGCAGACAGATTCTGCATAAATGAAATGTGGAAAAAACCCATTTATGCCACCACATAACAAACACTACAATAGTTCTTAACTAATCCACAATGAAATCTGTTGGTTTAGCACCTAGTGATTTAAATTTGTTCCTTTGTGCATAAGAAACACCACACTCTCATACCAGCCAAGACACAGAAGGCCACCTACTTTGATAGGAGTACATCCATTTTAAAGCGATAGATAATTGCAGGTTTAAAAGGTTTCCAAGTTTAAAAAGATTTCCAGAACCGAAGTCCTTTAATATACTCCAAACCTCAGATTAGGTTATTGCATTACTTTCTATAATAAAATACACACCTACATTTTGCTTACTTAAAGAAAGCATTTGCAGCTGTACCCATGTAATACAGAAGGCAGATGGTTCTTGACTACTCTAATCTTAGAAGAAAACTGAAAAAGTCAAGTAGGTAAGTTTGCGAGAACTCAACAAACAGCATAATAAGTTCATTATCATGCAAAAAGCCTACAGTACGGAATACATAGAAGTGCTGTATTAATAAGCTTAGAGGAGGAAAACTTCCTCCCCATCCGTGAGACCAGAGATAAAAGGGGAGATTTCAGAGGTGTTTCTGGCTGCGAGGAGGACTGGGAAACTCCCCCAGCAGAGGGGGAAAGGACGGCGTATAAAGGTAGAGAGTACTATCTAGAGAAAAAACAAGCCAGCAGAGGTCAAAAGTTAGCCACCTTCCTACACAGACTAGTGAATCAACCCATCTTTAAGTTGCCAAGGAATACTTTCTGTTTCTGGAGATACTTAGAAGTTAAGCAGTCACTTGTTCTAGAGATTAACTCTAAAGAGTGGCGAAGGAACTGGATCAGATCTTACCTGACTCCATTTCCAATACAGAAGTTTTGCTACACTGGGTAGTAGTTAGTTCCTTCCAAGTCAGAAGTAACCACATTTTAAGAGATTAGTTACAAAGCAAGATAAGCTAAAAAATAGAAGATTTAAGGTAAATTAGAGGCAAATGAAAATGAAAACATGACAATCTAAAACCAATGGGATGCAGCAAAAGCAGTTCTAAGAGGGAATTTTACAGCTATATAAGCTCACTTCAGGTAATTAGAAAAATCTCAAATAAACAACCTAACCTTATACCTAAAGAGACCAGAGAAAGAAGAACAACAAAATCCATAGTTAGTAGAAAGAAAGAAATCATAAAGATCAGAGCAGAAATGAGTGAAATAGAGGTAACCCCCCCCCCCATAAAACAGGGAAAAAACCAAACCCCAGAAAAGATCAATGAAACTAAAAGCTGGTTCTTTGAAAAGATAAACAAAACTGATAAACCTTTAGCCAGATACATCAAGAAAAAAAGGGAGAGGACTCAAATCAATAAAATCAGAAATGAAAAAAGGGTAATTCACAAAGAATCATAAGAGACTACTATAAAAACTGTATGCCAATAAAATTGATAACCTAGAAAAGATGGACAAAGTCTTAGAAAGGTACAATCTCCCAAGACTGAACCAGGAAAAAATAGAAAATAGGAACCAGACCAATTACCAGTACTGAAACTGAATCAGTAATTTAAAAGTTCCTGACAAGAGTCCAGGACCAGACGACTTCAAGGGGAATTCTACCAAACATTTAGAGATAAGTTAACACCTATCCTCAAACTACTGCAAAAAAATTTCAGAGGTAGAGACACTTCTAAACTCATTCTATCCAACATCTCCCTGATACCAAAACCAGACAAAGATACCACAAAAAAAGAAAACCACAGGCCCATATCACTGGTGAACACAGATGCAAAAATCCTCAACAAGATAATAGCAAACTGAATCCAACAATACTTTAAAAGGATCACATACACCATGATCAAATGGGATTAATCCCAGGTTTGCAAGGATTTTTCCATATCCACAAATCAATCAATGTGAACATCACATTAACAAATTAAAACATAAAAACCAAGTGATCATCTCAATAGATGCAGAAAAAGCTTTTGATAAAATTCAACATCATTTTATGATGAAAATTCTCCAGACAGGAGGCATTCAGGGAACATACCTCCACATAATAAAGGCCATAAGTGATACACTCACAGGTAACATCATACCAAAAGTGAAAAGCTGAAAGCATTTCATTAAGGTCAGGAACAAGAAAAGGATACTCACTCTTAACACTTTTATTCAACACAGTTCTGGAAGACTTAGCCATGGCAATTAGTGAAGAAAAAGAAATAAAGGGAATCCATATTGGAAAAAAAAAGAAGAAAAACTGTCACTATTTGCAGATAATTTGACACTATATATAGATAATCCTAAAGACACCACCAGAAAACTACTAAAACACATCAATGAATTTGGTAAAGCTGCAGGATAGAATATTAATATATAGAAATCTATTGCATTTCTATACACCAACAATGAACTATCAGAAAGAGAAATTAAGGAATCCCACTTACCATCACATCAAAAAGAAGACTATGCTTAGGGTAAACCTACCTAAGGAGGCAAAAGAGCTAAACTATAAGATACAGATGAAAGAAAATGAAGATGACCCAAACAGATAGAAAGATATACTGTGTTCATGGATTGGAAGAATCAATGTTGTTAACATGACCATACTACCTAAGGCAATCTACAGAGTCACTTCAATCCCTAACAAAACACCAATGGCATTTTTCATAGAACTAGAACAAAAAATTTTAAAATTTGTATGGAAACACAAAAGACCCTGAATAGCCAAAGCAATCCTGGGAAAGAAAAATGGAGCTGAAGGAATAAAGCTCCTGGACTTGAGACTAGACTACAAAGCTACAGTTATTAAAACAGTATGGTATTGGCACAAAAAGGGACACATGGATCAATGGAACAGGATAGAAAGCTCCCACAATTATGGTCAATTAATCTATGACAAAGAAGGCAAGAATATACAATGGAGAGAATGGTTCCAGAAAGCTACATGTAAAAAAATGAAATTAGAACATTCTCTAATACCATTTAGAAAAATAAACTGAACTGGATTAAAGTTTATTTATTTAAAAATAAAAAAGTTTCTTTAAATAAAGTTTATTTATTTAAAAATAAACTGTATTAAAGACCTACAAGAAAGATACTATAAAATTCCCAGAGGAAAACATGGCAGAATATTCTCTGACATAAACTGCAGCAATATTTTTTTATCTGCCTTCTAAAGTAAAGGAAATAAAAGCAAAAATGAACAAATATGACCTAATTAAATTTCAAAGCTTTTGCACAGCAAAGGAAACCTTCAACAAAATGAAAAGGCAACCAACTGAATGGGAGAAAATATTTGTAAATGATATAACAGAGAAGGGCTTAATAATGAACGTACATAAACAGTTCATAAACTTAACATCAAAAAAAATCTGAGTAAAAGATCAGCAGGAGAAATGAATACACATTTTTCCAAAGAGGAAATGCAGATGGCCAATAGGCACATGAAAAGGTGCTCAACATCACTAATATCAGGAAAATGTAAATCAAAACCACAATGAGTTATTGCCTCACGCCTGTCAGAATGGCTATTATCAAAAAGAATACAAAGAACAAATGTTGGTGAGGAAATGGAGAAAAGGGAACCCTTGTGCACTGTTGGTGGGAATGTAAATTGGTGCAGCCACTGTGGAAAAGAGTATGAAGTTTTCTCAAAAAACTAAAAATAGAACTACCATATGACCCAGCAATTCTATGCCTTGGACATACCTGAAAAAAACAAACACTAATCGGAAAAGATACACGCAACGCAAAAGTTCACAGCAGCACTACCTACAACTGCCAAGATATGGAAACAACCTAAGTGTCCATCAACAGATGAACAGATAAAGAAGATGTGGTATATGTGAATGAACAGATAAAGAAGATATATATATGAATGAAATTTTGCCATTTGCAGCAACATGGATGGAATTGAAGGGCATTATGCTAAGTGAAGTAAGTCAGACAGAAAAAGAAGATAGTGTAGGTTATCATGTATATGTGAATCTAAAAATAAACAAACTGGAGATTATGATAAAAAAATAAACAGATTAGAGAAGAAATCTATTAAAGAGAACAAAACAGTAGGTACCAGTGGGGAAATGGAAGGAGGGAGCAGGGGAGATAGGGGTAGGGGAGCAAGAGGTACAACTACTAGGTATAAAATAAGCTGCAAAGATATACTGTAAAACAGAGAATATAACCAGTATTTTATAATAACAATAAATGGAGTACAACCTTTAAAAATTGTGAATTACTATATTATATACCTGTAACATATAATATTGTATAGCAACTATAATTCAATTTTTAAAAAAGATTTAAGGTAAAAATAAAGGCAAAATTAACGGTTATTTTGCCAGTTACTTTTCTTATTCATTCCTAAACTAGAAATCAACTCAAAAACAAAAAATATTAGGTAACTGATGCAAATGTGGTTAGAAACAGCCCAAGTACACATAAGAACAAGGTATTCCATGCTTATTAAAATTTCTATGCATTCTATGATTGCCATGGAGCCACATATGAAAGATGGCAAACTACAATGTTTGTTAAAAGTCATGTATTAAGGGAGTTCCTGTTGTGGCTCAGTGGTGAATGAACCCTACTAGCAACCATGAGTATGTGGGTTCAATCCCTGGCCTTGCTCAGTGGGTTAAGGATCCGGCATTGCTATGAGCTGTGGTGTAGATCACAGACGTGGCTTGGATCTGGCGTTGCTGTGGCTCTGGCGTAGGCAGGCGGCTACAATTCCAATTCAACACCTAGCCTGGGAACCTCCATATGACACAGGTGTGGCCTTGAAAAGACAAAAGACAAAAAAAAAGTCATGTATTAAAATGCACATGGGTACAGATTATGTCAAACTATGAAGAATATCAGTTAAATTAGTAAAAGGGATCATAACTATGTAACCTATGGCTCCTTCTTAAATTCACACGAGGACATTAGCAGCCCTGCTTGATAGATACTTCATTTATAAAAAGACACGTCCTGAAAATGTAAAGGAGACAGTTAGTTAAAACCTCATGCCTATGGTCTAATTTTATACATTTTTATAGGCTCACTTGGATCGGATTCTCAGGGAAGCCAATGGAAGACTGATTTGAGAACCACAGCGAGAGTCTCAATATCTATAATAGCAGTTCTTAAATTTTCTGGTCTTAGGACCCCCAAATAAAATTTTTATAGTTTTTATATATCAATATTTACTATATAGTTTTTATATATCGATATGTACTATATTAGTAATTAAATCTCAGAAAATTTTATATTATCTACTAATTCATTAGAGACAATAATAAACCCTTTACATGTTAATAGAAATATTATTTATTAAAAGAAAAGTGTATTTTCCAAATTAAAAAAACTTCTGAGCTGCAGTGGCATGGTTTTATATTTCTTTTGCAAATCTCTTTAACGTCTGGCTTAATAGAAGACAACTGTGTTCTCATGTCTGCTGCTGCATTTAATCTGTTGGTATATGTCAATTTGGTTCAATTTATAAAGAAAATCCAACATCACAAAGATATATAGTTGTACAAGGAAGGACATGGCAGTCTTCCTAGGGTCTTAGAGACCCTGAACTACACTTTTGAGAGCTGCTCATCAATGACACTAAAACAAAATGTTGAACATTTTCCCTTAAGGTGGAGTGAGGGGAATGCAAGACTGTAACCAACACCAGGAACATATAAACACAACACTGGTATATACTAATACGTTCTTTACAGACCAAAGGGCAGGAAAGAAAATTAATTTCAAGAATCGTAATCTAAATTCATATAATATACTTGTGCTTTAATTTCATTCAAGAAACCAAAAAAATATATATACAGAACATTCAGTCTTCCAGTCTTCCTATTACTTTTCTTTCTCATACTGCTAGGCAGCTTTTTTATGAAAGAAGTTCAAGGGGTTACATCTATATAACCTATGAATCTCTGTCATGAGGACATCAGTATAATTAGTTACTGGGAATGGGGGAAATTTCTGCAGACAGGTCTGTGAAGGGAAACCTGCTGAACCTCCACTGGGCCTTATGCGTGAGGAGCCACAGCATGAGACTGAAATGAGACATCAAAGACTTTAAGGCACATATTCTGTGAAGGAGGGTTTACCTTGGTGTCTAAAGACAAATTCTGAGACCTATCAGGAAGCTCAGGAAAAGGAGACACTCAGTCATAAGTGTACATTAACCAGTACTATTAAAACTAAAAATGTCAACATCTCTGCTTTTGATATCATTACTAAACTCCAAATGTCAATTTCTAAAACCAAAACCAACCTGCCTTACCCCTACTCTATTTAAAATTAAATGTAATCCTTCAATTTATAGATGAAAGACACTTCCAAAAGAAAGTTAAATTCAGCATCCTTAACTTGTCCCAGTTGCACCCAGACTCTCAAGTTCCAATCCCCGCTGCCAGAGGGTCCCACATCAAACATCTGATGGCTCCCCATAAACAGACTGTAATGTACCATAGAACAAAGAGTGCCCAAAATAGCTTCAAAATACCAAAGAGGATTAGCCAGCAATTTTTTTCCTTAAATTAAGCCGTTGTGATCTAAAGCTTGGCAAGTAGCATTAGAAAAGAATTAGATTAGCTTTATCATAAACGAAAATGACTGAAGTATTTTTTAAATGCTTTCATGAACAACAATAAAATTCTCCAAAAATCTATGGAGTGCACTGTTTTTTGTTTTGTTTTATTTCGTTTTGTTTTTGACAGGTATGGCTTTAAAAGGAACATATTTCTTCTAAAATGTATAATCACTCTTGCTTTCTCTTTAAGCTAGTTATGACAATGTCATTATAAATTACAATTGCAGCCAACTCATTTAGAATCAGTTTATGGGTAAGAAGTACAGTATAATATGACTATACTAGAGATGATATTTTACGATGTACAAGTCTGCAGATTTATTTTCTTCTTTTTGACACACCTTCTTTATATTAACTATGTATGCTAATAAAAAATAATCAACTACAATGTCATGTTTTATTAGAAAACTGATGACTAGAAACAGTCTGTCTATAATTTTACAGATTAAAATTATAGGGAACAGCCTGCCTATAATTTTAAGCAATAAGACAGTATGCCTCTAAGGAAATCATTAAGGGCAAGAGGAGGTAAGGGTATACATTTGTAACATTTATGCTCTTTCATTAACATATCTATAATTTTCAAAGTCTTTTAAAAATCACCCTCTCAGAGAGAAAAGAGTAAAGTTTCAGATAATTCATTACCATTTGTACACATTTATTACTTAAAGTAATTCCTTCCCAGAGAAACTGACCAAGGAGCTTTAACAAATGCCATTAATCCTCATGAACAGACAAAAGCTAGTGACTGCATTTCCATCACTTGCTTCTTTCACCAATATTCATAAACATTAAGGACTAGGACAATAAAAGCTTGTAAAATGAGAAAAACAAACTACTAAGGACATTTTTAAATGAGGAAGAAAAATTTTTCCAAGTGATTGACATTTTCTTTCAGTCAAACAAACATCAAAGGAAACAAGGGACAGCAGTTAAATGCTTTAAAAAAATGAAATAAGAAAATAAATCGATTAGATGCAATTTTCCAGGGCTTACTAGACAAGTGGCTAACCTGTAATGATCACAACATCCTATTGGTCATTTTCAGCTTTTGTGTGCAAACAGAACTTTGAAGTGTTAAACTTATTTTATTTTGTTGCCAAAAAAAAAAAAAAAAAGCTGAACAAAGAACGCAAAAGCATATGCAACAAGGTTTCATCCGATAAAAGCAAACAATCTAAGCAACAAAAATTTAGAGGAGTAGGGTGTAGAAGGAGGAGAGAAAGCAGAAAAGCTGCCTAAAATAAATGAAAATCCTGAAAAGCTGGTGGAATGCTGTTTGCTTGTGCTCTGCTTCCCAATCCCTCTCGCAAGGGGACGGGACTGACTGAAACGTCTGTGGACCATGACCACCCACACTATGGGAAGCACCGTGATTAAAGAGAGGGCTGTGCTCCAGTATCTGCCAGCGCGGTCTGTGCCATGTTGTAATTATTAAATTTGCAGTCTTTTATAATCTGTTGCATGTGTTGTGGCAGGTCCCCTACATGGTCTCACAAGAAAACCACGGAACATGAATAGCAAGTTATTTTTAATGTGCACAAATGGCTAGAAAACTGGATACTTTTAATATTACACTTTCAACTTGCACCAAAATGGTTTAACTTACCATACATCTAACGCTACAATGAAAATAGATATGCCACTCCAAATTCCCTTCAATCCTCTTAAAGAAGATATACAGCCCAAGTTAAACCCCTTAATAAGTGGCTAAGATGAACGTTAAGCATACATCAGGGAACCATTCACCCTTATATCTCTCCAGTGATTAAATACATAGGAAAAGATCAAGGAATACAGTAGCTGTAAAATTTTGCAGGTCCACTTACCTGCAAACTTTGGTTTTCTATAAAACCTTTGTTTTTGCATTCATTCTAATTTTTTCCCCAACAGTAATGTGGCTTTAAAGACATGTTTTTCCAGGAGCATTATCCTAGGAAGGGTGAAAGTGTTAGTTCAGAATACCCAGAACAGGCATTCAGAAGACGATGTAACCTAAATGAATGGCAGTGCTATCAAATCCAGGCTCAACATCTCCCCCTGCCCCTGACCCTACTCTCCCACCCCGCCGGGAGAAGTGTCAGCCTGGCATAGCAGGCCTTCTCTGAAGGAGCCGGGATAATATAAAGTTGGGTTTTTTTAAAAAAGAAAAATCGGTTCCAGCAGAAATTGGCAGGCAGGCCTGGCCCAAAGGCAAATAAGGAAGACCTCCAAACCTCCACCTAAACTTGTCTACTTGAGAGCCCCTGCCTTGGGAGGGGTGCATGAGTGAGCTCACTCAGACAGCTGGCCATGGCTTTTATCACTAAATAGGAAAGAACCCAAAAGAATAAGAGAAAACAAAATAACCAGAAGAATTTTTTTTTTAAAGATCCTTTATAGAAGCATAAAATCAAAACAACCAAAAAATCACAATCTCCTTCTGTAACGCTCCCGCCGAGATGAGCCTTTCATCTGGAGGACAGATGACAGCCTCGTTTTCCTCTTCCCAGTGATCAAAGTCCTTGAAGATTATTTGCATAGGTTAAGCAAGGAATGAGGATCCTTCTTTCCCAAACATACCTCAAAAAGCCATAAAATCCCCAAAACCACAAGACCAGAACCGAGAAAACCAACTTTGAACTGCGCTGGCCTCCAGGAGACAACTTTTCTCATTACTCCAGGCACGCCGGATGACTGCGCTGCTCACGGATGGTGCAGAGAGAAGAAGGAACAATCCCAAACCTCTCCCTCACAACCTTCCTGAGACCCACTGCAACCCAATGCATCATGTATATACTTTACCGGTGGCAAAATGCTACAAAAGATAGAAAATGATGACAAGCTGTGTGAGCCAAGAATTGACCTTACAATCATAAAGGGGTTTATGTTTAGAGGCTTAATTTAACTTCAATTTTACTTTGTTCCAAGGAAGGGGAAAACAAACAAATACATACATCTCAAATATATGTTTGTAAAGTTATATATTCAAGTCAAAGGCCTCATTGTTTGAGAGTTCCTTTTTGATCTCTATTTTAAAATTTTACTAATGCAGATTGGACTATGTTTATAAGTATGACTCGAATGGCTCTAACTTCAGTACTTTGGTCTGGCTCTTTCTTTAAAATTTTTTTTGTTTGCTTTTTAGAGCTGTACCATTGGCATGCGGAGGTTCCCAGGCTAGGGGTCGAATTGGAGCTACAGCTGCAGGCCTTCGCCACAGCCACAGCAATGCAGGATCCGAGCGGCACCTGTGGCCTACACCACAGCTCATGGCAACACTGGATCCTTAACCCACTGAACGAGGTCAGGGATCCAACCTGCAACTTCATGGTTCCTAGTCGGATTCATTTCCACTGCACCATGACGGGAACTCCTGGCCTGGCTCTTCATCTCTATCTTCTAATAAATTTTTTTACAGAGGAGGCAAGGGATTCAGGGATAAGGTGGAGGACAGGAAAGTAGTAAACTCTTTAAATGACTTCTGCTGATCCACAAGCCTTTAAAGAGAAAAGTGATCCATTTATATCCTTTACTACCTCACTGCCATTTTATATGAGGGTCATTTTAGTGTTTTTTTTTTTTAATAAATCTCATACAATTTCAACTTTATAGAGTTTCAATAGCATCAGAGGTTCTGAGACCAGAGCATTATTGTACCTGACCTAGTTAGCTTAAATAAAATGAAATGGGGATTAAAGCCTGTGTAATACATATTTTCAATATCTCATTTATACACATTATACAGAATACACTAAAGTGCATATACATCTAAATTTTAAAGTACCTGATTTAGGGACACATAGATAAAAGATTAAAGTGGATCATGAGACTTTTAGGGTCTTCTTATATTATATACTGACTTCAGTATAAATTATAACAGGAATAACACCTGCAATATTTGCAAATAGTTTACTCTTTTTTAAGTCCTTTTAAAACACACACACACAACTGTTTGTCTAAATCTGGAGGTGTAGAGGCCTAGCAGGTTAAGGATTTGGCATTGTTACAGCTGAGAGCCTCCTTGATCTATGGCCTGGGAAGTTCCCTATGTCCTCGTCGTGGCCAAAAAAAAAAAAAATCTAGAGGTGGGTGGTTGTATTATTATTATTATTAGTTTCATAGATGAGAAAGCTGCTCCAATTGCCTGTGAGACTAGCTTGTGAACACCAAGTTTGTGGTAGGTGTGCAAACATGTGCTATTCCCTGGACATTGTAAATATGTTACTTTACATAGCAAAAGTGAATTAAGGTTGCAGCTGGAATTTAATTTCCTAGGGGAGCCTCTTGTATCCTCATTCAGTGTCATTACATATAATCCCAAACCATTTAGTTCTTATTTATGTGTAAATCAGATCTAAAGTGGCATATTGGAAACAGACATTCTATAGGCAAGAACATTGATATTAGGAATAGTAGCTAATGAGATAGTAAAACTTAAAAAAAAAAAAACCCTGAAATACCAATGGAAGACATATAATAAAATGTCTAATCTGTTGGGAGCAGTCCTCATTTCAATAAATGGCATCTCTGAAAAAAAAGACCACCTTATTGTGGTCTTTTCCACTTAGAGAAGATCTTTTTTTTTTAAACTTCTTGTAAGGTCAGTTTATTATTGATGAACTCTTTAGTTTTTGCCTGTTTAAGAAGCTCTTTCTCTCTGAATTTGCTAATCAACTGACTTTAAAACATGGAGCTTATCCTGGATTATGTACATGGGCTCAATTTCATCATAAGGGTCCTTAAAAGCAGAAATAGGAGGCAGGAGAGGAAGGACCAGAGATGGCAGACTGCGAAGGACCTGCTCTAAAAATGGAGGAAGGCGGCACAAGCCAACAAATGTGGGGTGGCCTTTAGAAGTTGGAAAAGGCAAAGAAATGGATCCTCCCCTAGACTCTGAAGGCACGCAGCTCTGTTGACAGCTAAGTTTAGCCCAGTGAGACCCATTTAAGACTTCTGACTTCTAGAACAGCAAGATAAAAATGTATGGTTTAAGCCACTAAATCTGTGGTAATTTGTGGTAATACACATCTCATCAGAAGCAGGGCCAAGATTCAGACACACAGCTTCAGACTTCATCTCATTTGCCATGTCCCCCATTTTCCACCATCTTTTAAAAGATAAGCCATAATCTTTTACCTCCAAATGTCACTGCATTTAAATTACTTAAATATGGACAAAAGACCCTAATAGGATCATGCCTTACCTATATGGAAACTTAGCTAACAATCTCTACCAACTGGGTGTCATCAAGACATCAAGTCCAAATCTTAGGATATTCCTACAAAAGCCACACCAAGCAATGTAAAAAAAAAGTTATTACAGAAGAAGGAAAGCGATATCAAGTGGAAATACACCTCCATGAAGAAATGAAAGGTACTGACAACAGCAAATACAGGTTTGAATATAAAACTTTCCTTATTTCTCAATTTTGTTAAAAAAATACCATTCAAAGCAAAATTAAAGACAGTGTACGGTGCATTTATAAAAATTTCAGAAGTAAAATGTAAAACAATAAAAGCTGGGAGAGGAGAAGTGGATGTAAACTGCTATAAGGTTCTAATTTTTTTTTCTTTTTAGGATCACACCTGTGGCATATGGAGGTTCTCAGGCTCGGGGTCTCATCAGAGCTGCAGCTGCCAGCCTATGCCACAGTCACAGCAATGCTGGATCTGAGTCACATCTGTGACCTACACCACAGCTCACAGCAACGCCAGATCCTTAACCCACTGAGCAATGCCAGGAACCGAACCTACATCCTCATGGGTACTAGCCAGGCTTGTTACCACTGAGCCACAATGGAACTCCAGTTTCTAATATTATACACATATACACTATACCTTTAAGTAATACAGATATTCTCATTTAAAATATGAATATTACAAATCTTAGAGCTGGGTAGCACAATACAATAGCCACTAGCCACAAGTGGTAAATGAGAACTTGAAACATGACTTGTCTGAATTGTAAATACACGTTACAAACTGCATTACAAAGACTTAATACGGATAAGAATGAAGTATCATTTTTTAATAGTACTACACGTTGAAATAGTATTTTGGTTGTATTCTGTTAAATAAAAATATTTTTATAATTAATTTCACCTCTTTCACTTTATTTTTTTAATGAGGCTACTTAATTAAATTTATATATGGGGCATATAATTATGGCTCACATTATACTTTTATTGGACAGTGCTCTGCTAGAGCAATTTATGATAAAATAAAAAGGCATCGCTATTAAGCTAATAGTGGAGATCAAATCAAATAATAAAAATATTTTTTTAAGTTAGAAATACAGAAAAAAAGAACAAAGAACAAATGAGAAAGACAGACAACTAGAAGCCAGGTGCTAGATAGGGTAGTATTAAAATATGGCCCTCAGTATCATTTGATACCCTTCATATCAAGAAATGGGGTTTATGTCTTTTCCCCTTGATTCTGGGTAGAGGCTTGTGACTGTGCCTGTTTAAGAGAACGCAGTGAAAGGAATACTCTGTGATTTCAGAGGGTAGGTTACAAAGAGTAGGTGGCTTTGACCTGGTTCTCTTGCAGACATTTTCTTGAAATCCAGCCACCACACTGTGAGGAAGCCACGAAGCCCCCTGCAAAAGCTATGTGTAGGTGGGTTCCAGAGAAAGCCCCAGTCGAGGTACAGGTTGACAGCCATCATCAACCACCACTAGTGGAAATGAGCAAGCCTAGAGATAATTCCAGTCCCAAGTCCTTTAGTCACTGCCAGCACCCACATCTAGCAAGCTGAGGTCCCTGACCCTGACAAGCAGAGTAAGCTATCTCTAATATGTCTTTCCTGAGTTTCTGACAGAATCCAAAAGGGCATTACAATGATTATTATTTTATGCCACTAATTTTGGGATGCCTTGTTATTTCAGAAGAGCAATTGATACAAAAGATTTAAACCTAGTACATCAAGAATTAGATTAAGTAGAGATATTTAAACCATAATAAGATGGCAGTTGTCAGATTAAATAAAAACCAAGAACCAGCAATACGCTACCTAGGAAACCCACTGTAACTATAAAGACACTAATAGTTTAAAAGTAACAGAATGGAAAAAGTATGTACCATGCAAATATGAATAAAAAGAAAGCTACAGTGTTTTCTGTTTCTTTAAAAAAAATATCAGATAAACTTCAGAACAAAAAGTATTACCAGGACAAAAACAGACATTTCATTAATGATAAAAGGGTTGATTCAACAAGATGAGGTAAGAGTTTGAAATGTGCTTGCCTGCAATAACAAAGCTTCAAAATAAATGAAACAAAAAAAAAATGAAAGACTTGGAAATAGAAATGGATGACTCACAATCATAATTGGAGACTTCAACATTATCTCTCAGTAACTTGACAGAAACAGAAAAATCAGTAAGGCTACAGAAGACTTGAATGGCACTATTATTAAGAGACAATTCTCCATGGGTCTCTTGTAATTACGTATGTTTTGTGAGCAGAGGCATTGACTGCCTTTGGCCAGACTGTCTTTTCAAGGATACTTCTATAGCTGGCGGCACTGGAAGGGAGAAGAAGGGTCAATGAGAAGCAAAAAGCAGGTTTGGTTTCTATCCAATATGACTCTTTCCAGGGTAAAATTAAGTTTGTGTGTAGCCTGTTATAAAAGATTTAAGTGCTCCCAGCTCAATTCCTCAGTTGTGACAGAAACTCACGTATGGACAGTATTTACCTACGACTCTCTGAATGTCCCCCATAAGATATGGAGGACATGGGAAAGAGGCACAAACATCAAAGTCTTAATGTTTGTGATGCTGTGAGTAATAAAGTCCTTTATCTCTGACTCAGGAGACATATGTCTTCTGCCAGCAGGCATCAAACAGTGGCAGATTAACTTGTCAGCTGGCAAAGAGGGGAAAATCTGAGACCCTTCACAGTTTTCAACAACACTGACTAAACTGACACCTACAGAATACTCCAATCAATGTTTTCTTTGAGTTTACATGGAATACTCACCATGACAGACCAAATTCAGGGCCATAAAGCAAGTCTCAGAGAATTGAAGAGGACTTAAATAATACAAATATTTTCTTAGTTACAACAGAATCAAATTATATACCACTAACATATATATATATATATGTATATATATATATATATACCATATATATAATACATATGGAAAACCCTGACATACTTGAAATATTAAACAACCCATTTCTAAATAACCAGTGAGTCAAAGAAAAAACTTACAAGGGAAAAATGTTACTATTCTGAAGAAAATTAAAATGAAAATACACTGTCTCAAAATTCAGGGGAAGCAACTCAAACAGTGATTACTGGGAAATTTTTAGCTTTCAGTTTCATTGTGACACATGAAGAAAGGTCTCAGATCAAGCATTTAAATTCCATCTTAAGAGACAGGGGAAAAAAGATTCAATTAAGTCCAAAATAAGTAGAAGAAAGGAAAAAATAAATATAATAGCAGCAACAAAAGAAATAGAAAATGCACAGAGAGAAAAATTGATGAGGCTCAAATCTGGTTCTTTAAAAGACGATTTAGTAAATTAAAAAAAAAAAATTTATCTCCTGTCATGGGGTAAAAAGAGGATAAGACCCAAGTTCTAATGTCAGAAATAAAAGCGAGGACATCACCATGTATCATACAGATAATAAAAGTATTTTAGAAGAATGTTATATCAATTAAGATGAGACGAAGAAATTAAATGAAAGCAAAAAATCACTAAAACTGACTGAAAAGGAAATTAAAGGAGAGTTCCCTGATGGCCTACTGGTTATGACTTAGCACTTTCACTGCTGCGGCCCAGATTCAATTCCTGTCTGGGACCTGAGATCCTACATCAAGCTGTGGCATGCAAAAGAGAATTAAAAACCTTAATAGAATCACCTACTAAAGAAAAGAAACCCATAACTTAAAAACCTCCCACAAAGAAAATATCAGAACTAGATAGCTTCATTAGTGACATCAATTAAAAATTTAAGAAATAAAAAATACTATTACTACACACACTTAGAAAGTAAAGGTGAATTACACTGATATCAAAATCACCAACACATTATAGGAAAACTACAGACCACTATTCTTCATGAAAATAGATATAAAAATCCGTGCACAAAGTTTTAGCTTGTAGAAAGCAGCAATATATACAAAAGGGATTACATTACATCACTAAATGAGGTTAATCCCAGTAATGAGAGGTGTGGTTAACAATCCAAAATCAATAAACGCTTCCAAGATTTATAAATGCACCCCAAATATATGCAAATTCTATAAATGCTATCAATAAATGCAATGATAAACAGTATTAATAGTATAAAGGAAAAATATATTATCATTCCAAAACACAAAAAGCATTTTATTTATTTTTTTTTAAATTTTATTTATTTTTTTATTTTCCCACTGTACAGCAAGGGGATCAAGTTATCCTTACATGTATACATTACAATTATATTTTTCCCCACCCTTTGTTCTGTTGCAACATGAGTATCTAGACAAAGTTCTCAATGCTATTCAGCAGGATCTACTTGTACATCTATTCTAAATTGTGTCTGATAAGCCCAAGCTCCCGATCCCTCCCACTCCCTCCCTCTCCCATCAGGCAGCCACAAGTCTTTTCTCCAAGTCTATGATTTTCTTTTCTGTGGAGATGTTCATTTGTGCTGGATATTAGATTCTAGTTATAAGTGATAGCATATGGTATTTGTCTTTGTCTTTCTGGCTCATTTCACTCAGTATGAGATTCTCTAGTTCCATCCGTGTTGCTGCAAATGGCATTATGTCATTCTTTTTATGGCTGAGTAGTATTCCATTGTGTATATATACCACCTCTTCCGAATCCAATCATCTGTCGATGGACATTTGGGTGGTTTCCATGTACTGGCTATTGTGAATAGTGCTTCAGTGAACATGCAGGCGCATGTGTCTCTTTTAAGTAGAGTTTTGTCTGGATAGATGCCCAAGAGTGGGATTGTGGGGTCATATGGAAATTCTATGTATAGATTTCTAAGGTATCTCCAAACTGTTCTCCATAGTGGCTGTATCAGTTTACATTCCCACCAACAGTGCAGGAGGGTTCAGTTTTCTCCACACCCCCTCCAGCACTTGTTATTTTTGGACTTATTAATGATGGCCATTCTGACTGGTGTGAGGTGGTATCTCATGGTAGTTTTGATTTGCATTTCTCTTATAATCAAAGATGTTGAGCATTTTTTCATGTGTTTGCTGGCCATCTGTATATCTTCCTTGGAGAAGAGTCTATTCAGGTCTTTGGCCCATTTTTCCAGTGGGGGATTGGCTTTTTTGCTGTTGGGTTGTATAAGTTGCTTATATATTCTAGAGATTAAGCCCTTGTCAGTTGCATCATTTGAAACTATTTTCTCCCATTCTGAAAGTTGTCTTTTTGTTTTCTTTGCTGTGCAAAAGCTTTTCAGTTTGATTAGGTCCCATGGGTTTATTTTTGCTCTAAACTCTATTGCTTTGGGAGACTGACCTGAGAAAATATTCATGATGTTGATGTCAGAGAGGGTTTTGCCTATGTTTTCTTCTAGGAGTTTGATGGTGTCCTGTCTTATATTTAAGTCCTTCAGCCATTTTGAGTTTATTTTTGTGCATGGTGTGAGGGTGTGTTCTAATTTCATTGCTTTGCATGCAGCTGTCCAGGTTTCCCTGCAATGCTTGCTGAATAGACTTTCTTTTTCCCATTTTATGTTCTTGCCTCCCTTGTCAAAGATTAATTGACCATAGGTGTCAGGGTTTATTTCCGGATTCTCTATTCTGTTCCATTGGTCTGTCTGTCTGTTTTGATACCAGTACCACACTGTTTTGATGACCGTGGCTTTGTAGCATTTCTTGAAGTCTGGGAGGGTTATGCCTCCTGCTTGGTTTTTGTTTCTCAGGATTGCTTTGGTGATTCTGGGTCTTTTGTGGTTCCATATAAATGTTTGGATTGTTTGTTCTAGTTCTGTGAAAAATGTCATGGGTAACTTGATAGGGATTGCATTGAATCTGTAGATTGCTTTGGGTCGTATGGCCATTTTTACAATATTGATTTTTCCAGTCCAGGAGCATGGAATATCTTTCCATTTCTTTACATCTTCTTTGATTTCTTTGATTAAAGTTTTATAGTTCTCGGCATATAGGTCCTTTACCTCTTTGGTCAGATGTATTCCGAGGTATTTGATTTTGTGAGGTGCAATTTTAAAAGGTATCGTATTTTTGTATTCCTTTTCTAATATTTCATTGCTGGTATACAGAAATGCAACTGACTTCTGAATGTTAATCTTATATCCTGCTACTTTGCTGAATTTATTAATCAGTTCAAGTAGTTTTTGGGTTGAGTCCTTCGGGTTTTCTATGTATAGTATCATGTATTTTATTTTTTTTAAGAAATTTGTGATGGATTGGTTTTTTAAATTAAAATATAGTTGCCATACAATATTGTGTTAATTTTATGTGTATTTCATAATTTTACACTTGCATACATTATAAAATCATAACCATAAGTCTTGTAACCACCTGCCTCATACAAAGTTATTACTACATATATTTTATATATATATATCTATATATATCTATATCTCTTATGCTGTCTATTACACACCCAAGATTTATTTATTCTATAACTGGAGATTTAATTCCCTTCAGCTATTTCACCCACCTACCTCAACTCCTTTCCTTCTGGCAATCACCTGTTTGTTCTCTGTAACTATAAATCTATTTTTCTTTTGTTTTGTTTTTTGGATTCTATATATAACTACAATATTTGTTCTTCATTGACTTATTTCAGTTAGTATAATACACTCTAGACCCATTCATGTTGTCCTTAATGGCAAATTTCATATTTTTTTATGGCTGTGTTTCTATTGTACATATTTACCACATCTTTATCTGTTTATTGATGGACATTGAGGGTGCTTCCATATCTTGGCTATCGTAAATAATGCTGCAATGAACACTGGACTTCATATATTTTTTTCAAATTAGTTTTTTGGGGCTTTTTGAGGGGTGGTAAATATAAAAAATGAAATAGTATGGTAGTTCTATTTTTAATTTTTTGGAGGAACCTCAAAAATGGTTTCCACTGAGGCTGCAACAATTTATAATCCCACCAACAGTTCTTGAGAGCTTCCTTTTCTCCACATCCTCAGCAGCAGTTATAATTTCTTGTCTTTTGATTAAAGCCATTCTGAAAGGTGTGAGGTGGTATTGCATTCTGTTTTCATTTGAATTTCCCTAATTATTAGTGATGTTGAGCATCCTTCCACGTGTCTACTGGCCATCTGTGTGTCTTCTTTAAAAAATGTCTATTCAAGTCTTCCCCTTTTTTAATTGGGTAATTTTTTTATAGTGAGTTGTATGAGTTCATATACATTTTAGATACTAACTTCTTATCATATATATGATTTACCAAGATCTTCTCCCATTTAATAGGCTGTCTTTCTGTTCTGATGAGAGTTTCCATCTTTGTGCAAAAGCTTTCTCGTCTGCTACAGTCCTATTTATTTGTTTGCTTTTGTTGATCAAGGAGATAGATTCAAAAAATTATTGCTAAAGCTGATGTCAAAGAGCATACTGCCTGATTCCTCTAGGATTTTATGGTTCCCAATCTTACATTTAAGTCTTTAATTCATTTTGAGTTTTTATTTTTAAACATGCTGTGAGAAAACAGTCCAGTTTTCCCAACAATATCTAGTGAGGAGGCTGACTTTTCCCCTAATGTATATTATTACCTACTTTGTCATAGATTAATTGACCATGCCAAGTGTGGTTTTATTTCTGAGCTGTCTATTCTGTTCCAGTGACCTAGGCATCTGTTTTTGTACCAGTGCCATACTGTTTTGATTACTGTAGATTTGTAATATAGTGTGAAATCAGGGAGCATTATAACTCCAGCTTTGTTCTTGTTTTCCAAATTTACTCTGCCTCCTCAGGGTCATTTGTGGTCCCATAAATATTTTATGATTTGTTCTAGTTCTGTGAAAAATGTCATTGGAATTTTTATAGGGATTGCACTGAATCTGTAGATTGCCTTGGGTAGTTTGGCCATTTAAGCAATTTTAATTCTTCTAATCCATGAGTACAATGTATCTTTTCATTTCATTGTATTATCTTCAGTTTTTTGCATAAACATCTTCTGGTTTTCCAAGTATAAACCATTTATCTCCTTGGTTAAATTTATTCATAGTAACTTCGCCCTTTTTAAAGCAACTATAAATAGGATTGTTTTCTTCCCTGATAGTTTGTTATTAATACATAGAAAGACAAAAGATATCTGTATGTTTCCAAATTCATTTATTAGTCCTAATAATTTGTTTGGTGGCATCTTCAGGATTTTCTACATACAGTTTGTCAACAGCAAACAGTAACACTTTTCCTTTTTTTTTTTTTTTTTGGATGACTTTTATTTCTATTTCTTGACTGATTCCAGTGGCTGGGAGTTCCAATATTATGTTGAATAAATGAGACAAAAACAGGCATCCATGTCTGTTTCCTCATCTTAGAGAAAAAGCCTTCAGCTTTTCACCATTCAATATTATGTTGGCTGTAGGTGTGCCATATATAAATGTTATTTTGAGTTATGTTCCCTCTATAGCTACTCTGTTTAGAGTTTTATCATAAATGGATACTGAATTTTGTTAAAAGCTTTTTCTGCATCTACTGATATGCCTATGACTTTTATTCTTCCACTTGTTAATATGGTGCATCAGGAGTTCCTGTCGTGGCGCAGTGGTTAATGAATCTGACTAGGAACCATGAGGTTGAGGGTTCAATCCCTACCCTTGCTCAGTGGGTTAAGGATATGGTGTTGTCGTGAGCTGTGGTGTAGGTCACAGACGTGGCTCGGATCCTGCGTTGCTGTGGCTCTGGCGTAGGCTGGCAGCTACAGCTCCGATTAGACCCCTAGCCCGGGAAACTCCACATGCTGCGGGAGTGGCCCAAGAAATGGCAAAAAAGACAAAAAAATAAAAAATAAAAAAATAAATAAAAATAAAAATATGGTGCATCACATTTGATTGACTTGTACATACTGAACCAGCCTTTACACCCCTGGGATAAATACCAGTTTTTCATGGTGTATGATTATTTTAATGAACTGTTGAATTCAGTTTGCTAATATTCTGTTGAGGATTTTTGCATCTATGTATATACATGATACTGCCCTGTAATTTTCTTTAATTGTCATGCTTTTGTCTGATTTTGGTATCAGGGTGATGCTGGCCATATGAAAAGCTCTGAAAAATTCCTTCTTGCATTTTTTTTTTTGGAATAGTTTAAGAAAAAAAAAGATATTGATTCTTTAAATGTTTGATAGAATATATCTGTGAAGGCATCTAATCCTAGATTTATATTTGTTAGGAGTATTTGATTAGCGATTCAATTTCATTACTGGTGATCAGTCTGTTATTATTTTCTATTTCTTTCTAATTCAAATGGGAGATTGCATATTTTTAAGAATTTATCCATTTCTTGATTGTCCATTTTCTTGGCACACAACTATTTGTAGTAAATGATCCTTTGTATTTCTGTGCTTTCAGTTGTAACTGCTTTTTCTTCATTTCTGATTTTATTAATTGGGGCCTTCTCTCTTTTTGTATTATCAATTTTATCTTTTCAAGGCAGCTTTTAGTTTCATTGATCTTTTCTATTGGTAGTTAATCCCTATTTCATTTATTTCTTCTCTGATTTTTGTGATTTCTTTCCTTCTACTAACTCTGTGTTTTATTTGTTCTTCTATCTCTAGTTCCTTTAGGTATAAGGTTAGGTTGTTTAATGAGATTTTTCTTGTTTCCTGAGGTAGGCTTATATTACCATAAACTTTCCTTGATTTCTAGTCTCATACCACTGTGGTTGGAAAAGATGCCTGAGCCCCACCCCACAGTGAAGATACGAAATCATCCATGCATGATTATACCACCAATATCAGAAATCATGAGAAGAGGTGGGTATAAATGCAGGACACTGGAGATGAACTTGCAATTAAGAGAACAACTTTAAATAATCTCATGTACATATAGACTCATATCAAAACTTCAGAATAACTGCAAACCAAAAGTCTATAATTGATACACAAACCAAGAAAAATCAACTCAAAAACAACACTAAAGATAGTCATCAAACCAGAAGAGGAGAGAACAAGAGAAGAAGGAAAGAAAAAAGAACAACAAAAACAAATCCAAAGCAATTAATAAAACGGCAATAAGAACATACATATCAATAATTACCTTAAATGTTAATGCACTAAACGCCCCAACCAAAAGACAGAGACTGGCTGAATGGATACAAAAACAAGATCCATATATATGCTGTCTTCAAGAGATCCACTTCACTTCTAGGGACACATGCAAATTGAAAGAGAGAGGATGGAAGAAAATATTTCATGTAAACGGGAATCAAAAGAAAGCTGGAGTATCAATACTCATAACAGACAAAATAGACTTTAAAATGAAGAATATTTTAAGGGACAAAGAATGACGTTACATAATGATCAAAGGATCAATCCAAGAAGGAGATATAACAATTTTAAATATCTACACACCCAAGGTAGGTTCACCACAATATATAAGGCAACTGTTAACAACCTTAAAAAGAGAAATCAACCCATAACACAATCATAGTGGGGGACATTAACACCCCACTTACAGCAATGGACAGATCAACTAGACAGAAAATCAGTAAGGAAACACAGGGCCTGAATGATGCATTAAACCAGAGGGACTTAATAGATATTTATAGGACATTCCATCCAAAAGCAACAGAATACACATTCTTCTCAAGTGCACATGGAACATTCTCTAAGACTGATCACATCCTGGGCTACAAATCCAACCTTGGTAACTTTAAGAAAATTGAAATCATATCAAGCATCTTTTCTGACCACAACGCTATACGAATGGAAATCAACAAGAAAAAATCTGCAAAAAACACAAACACGTGGAGACTAAAAAACATGCTACTAAACAACAAATGGATCACTGAAAAAAATCAAAGAGGAAATTTAAAAATACCTAGAAGCAAATGACAACGAAGATACGACACTCCAAAACCTATGGGATGCAGCAAAAGCCGTTCAAAGAGGAAAGTTTATAGCAATACAAGCCCACCTCAAGGAAACAAGAAAAAGCTCAAATAAACAAGCTAACTTTACATCTAAAGCAGCTCGAGAGAGAAGAACAGACAGGACCTAAAGTTAGTAGAAGGAAGAAATCATAAAGATCAGAGCAGAAATCAATGAAATAGAAACAAAGAAAACCATAGAAAAGACCAGTGAGGAGTTCCTGCCGTGGCTCAGTGGTTAATGAATCTGACTAGGAACCATGAGGTTGCGGGTTTGATCCCTGCCCTTGCTCAGTGGGTTAAGGATCCAGCGTTGCTGTGAGCTGTGGTGTAGGTTGCAGATGTGGCTCGGATCCCGCGTTGCTGTGGCTCTGGTGTAGGCCGGTGGCTACAGCTCCGATTTGACCCCTAGCCTGGGAAACTCCATATGCTGCAGGAGCGGCTCAAGAAAAGGCAAAAAGACAAAAAAAGAGAAAAAAAATCAATGAAACAAAAAGCTGGTTCTTTGAAAAGCTCAACAAAATTGATAAATACTTAGATAGACTCCTCAAGAAAAAAAGAGAGAGGACTCAAATCAATAAAATTACACATGAAAAAGAAGTAACAAAGGACAGCACAGAAATACAAAGGATCATAAGAGACTACTATATGCAACTATACACCAATAAAATGGAAAACCTAGAAGAAATGGACAAATTCTTAGAAAAGTACAATCTTCCAAGACTAAACCAAGACGAAATAGAAAAGATGAATGGACCAATCAGAAGAACTGAAATTAAAACTGTGATTAAAAAACTTCCAGCAAACCAAAGTCCAGGACCAGATGGCTTCACAGGAGAATTCTATCAAACATTTAGAGAAGAGCTAACACCTCTCCTTCTGAAACTATTTTTTAAAATTGCAGAGGAAGGGATACTCCCAAACTCATTCTATGAGGCCACCATCACCCTGATACCAAGAGCAGACATAGATACCACAAAAAAAGAAAATCACAAGCCAATTTCACTGATGAACACAGATGCAAAAATCCTCAACAAAATACTAGCAAACTGCATCCAACAATATATTAAAAGGATTGTACATCATGATCAAGTGGGATTTATCCCAGGGATGCAAGGGTTCTTCAATATCCGCAAATCCATCAGTGTGATACACCACATTAACAAAATGAAGAATAAAAACCATATGATCCTCTCAATAGATGCAGAAAAAGCCTTTGACAAAATCCAACACCCATTCCTGATAAAAACTGTTCAGAAAGTGGGCATAGCAGGAAGCTGTCTCAACATGATAAAGGCCATATATGACAAACCCACAGTGAACATCATTCTCAATGGTGAAAAGCTGAAAGAATTCCCACTGAGATCAAAAACAAGACAAGGATGTCCCCTCTTGCCACTACTCTTCAACATAGTTTTGGATGTCCTAGCCACAGCAATGAGAGAAGTAAAAGAAATAAAAGAAATCCAAACTGGAAGGGAAGGAGTAAAACTATCACTATTTGCAGATGACATGATATTATACCTAGAGAATCCTAAAGACTCTACCAAAAAATTGTTAGAGCTCATCCATGAATTTGGCAAAGTCGCAGGATACAAAATTAATACACAGAAATCGACGGCATTGCTATACACTAACAATGAAAGAGCAAAGAGAGAAATTAGGGAAGCAATCCCATTTACCATCACATCCAAAAGAATAAAATAACTAGGAGTAAACCTACCTAAAGAGACAAAAGACCTGTACTCTGAAAACTATAAGATGCTGATGAAAGAAATCAAAGATGACACAAATAGATGGAAAGATATACGATGATTGTGGATTGGAAGAGTTAATATTATCAAAATGACTATACTACCCAAGGCAATATACAAATTCAATGCAATCCCTATTAAATTACCAAGGACATTTTTCACAGAACTCAAACAAAATATTTTGAAGTTTGTTTGGAAGCACAAAAGACCCAGAATAGCCAAAGACATCCTAAAAAAGAAAAATGGAGCCAGAGGAATCAAGCTCCCTCACTTCAGACTAGACTACAAAGCAACAGTCATTAAAACTGTATGCTACTTGGCACAAAGACAGAAATAGAGATCATTGGAACAGGATAGAAAGCCCAGAATTAAACCCACGCACCTACAGCCAACTAATCTATGACAAAGGAGGCAAGAATACACAATGGAGAAAGGACAGCTTGTTCAATAAGTGATGCTGGGAAAACTGGACAGCCACATGGAAAAGAATGAACACTCCCTAACACCATACACAAAAATAAACTCAAAATGGATTAAAGACCTAGATATAAGACCAGACACTATAAAACTCTTAGAGGAAAACATAGGCCAAACACTCTGACATAAACGACAGCAACTCAGATCCATCTCTTAGAGTAATGACAATAAAAACAAAAATAAACAAATGGGACCTAATCAAACTTAAAAAGTTTCTGCACAGCAAAGGAACCCGAAACAAAACGAAAAGCCAACCCACAGAATGGGAGAACATCTTTGCAAGGGAATCAACTGACATGGGATTAATCTCCAAAATTTATAAACACCTTCTGCAGCTCCATGCCAAAAAAACAAACAACCCCATCAAAAAATGGGCAGAAGATCTAAAAAGACAGTTCTCCAAAGAAGACATACAGATGGCCAAAAAACACATGAAACGATGCTCAACATCACTCATTATTAGAGAAATGCAAATCAAAACCACTATGAGGTACCACCTTACACCAGCCAGAATGGCCATCATCAAAAAGTCTACAAACAATAAGTGCTGGAGAGAGTGTGAAGAAAAAGGAACCCTAGCACACTGTTGGTGGGATTGTAAATTGGTACAGCCACTGGGGAAAACAGTATGGAGATTTCTCAGAAAACTAAAAATAGAATTACCATTTGATCCAGCAATCCCACTCCTGGGCATCTATCTAGAGAAAACCATGACTCGCAAAGACACATGTTCTCCGATGTTCACTTCGGCACTATTTGCAATAGCCAAGACATGGAAACAACCTAAATGTCCATCGACAGAGGAGTGAATCAAGAAGACATGGTTACATATACACAATGGAATATTACTCAGCCATTAAAAAGAACGAAATACCAGCATTTTTAGCAACATGGATAGACCTAGAAATTATCATGCTAAGTGAAGTCAGCCATACAATGAGACACCAACATCAAATGCTTTCATTGACATGTGGAATCTGAAAAAAGGCCAGACTGAACTTCTTTGCAGAACAGATGCTGACTCATAGACACTGAAAAACTTATGGTCTCCAGAGGAGACAGTTTGGGGGTGGGGGGGATGTGCTTGGGTTGTGGGATGGAAATCCTGTGAAATTAGATCGTTATGATGATTATACAATTACAGATGTGATAAATTCATTTGAGTAATAATAACTAACTAAATAAATAAATACTGCTACTACAGCTTGTGTTTCATTTCCATTTGTGCAGAACCACTTTTGCCATTGCCTCTCACTTTCATTCTGCGTATGTCTAGATCTGAAGCATATCTTATAAACAACACATATGCAAGGTCTTGTTTTTATGTCCATTCCGCCACTCTGTCTTTTATTGCAGCATTTATTCATTCACATTTAAAATAATTATTAAAAAGTACATTCTGTTCATTGTTTTCAAGTTGTTTTTGTTGTTTGTTTTAATCCCTTTTTCTTTTGCTCTTTTCCCTTGTGGTTTGATGTCCATCTTTAGTGTTACATTTGTGAGCATATTATAGATTTTCAGTTTGTGGTTATCATGAAGTATAGGTATACATATATACATATATATTCTCTTTATATACATATATAAATTCTCTTTACATATATATATAAAATTCTCTGAAGTTCAAACACATTCTAACAACTCTGCATTTTTACTCCCCTCCCCTCATTTAATGTTTAATTTTGTTTTTATGGCTGTACCAGTAGTATATGAAGTTCCCAGGTTAGGAGCAGAATTGGAACTGCAGCTGAAACCTACACCTCAGCCATGCGAACATCAGATCTGAGCTGCATCCACAACCTATGCCGCACCTTGCAAAAATGCTGGATCCTTAACCCACTGAGTGAGGCCAGGGTCGAATCCACATCCTCAAGGAGACTATGTCGGGTCCTTAACCTACTAAGCCACTACAGGAACTCCCCAATTAATCTTTTGACATCATATTTTATATCTATTTATTTTGTGTATCCTTTAACTACTTATGGTGGACGTCGATAATTTTATTATGTTTGTCTTTTAAACTTCCTACTAGTTTTATGAGTGGTTAGTCTATTACCTTTACTGTATATGCACCCTTACCAATAAGATTTTTCCTTTTGTACAGAATATTCTACCTAATATGGCAGAATACACATTTTTCTCAAATGCACATGGAACGTTCTCCAGCACGAACCACATGTTAGGCTACAAAACAAGTCAATAAATTTAAAAAGCCTGAAATCATACAAAGTATTTTTTCTGACCAAAATCAAATGAAACTAGAAAACAAATAAAAGAAAATGTGAAAAGTCCACAAATATGAGGAAATTAAACAACACATTATTAAATAACCAATAGTTCAAAGAAGACATCAGAAGGGAAAGTAGAAAATATCCCGGGAGGAGTTCCCATTGTAGCTCAGCAGAAACAAATCTGACTAGTATCTATGAGGATGCAGGTTTGATCCCTGGCCTCACTCAGTGGGTGAAGGATCCAGTGTTGCTGTGACCTGTGGTGTAGGTTGCAGATGCAGCTTAGATCTGGCATCGCCGTGGCTGTGGTGTAGGCTGGTAGCTCTAGCCTGGGAACCTCCATATGCTGCCAATGCAGCCCTAAAAAGACAAAAGGAAAAAAAAAGAAAAATCTTGAGAGAAATGAAAATGAAAACAAAATTTATGAAAACTTACAGGATGCAATGAAAGATATGGTAAGAGTGAATTTATAGTTATAAACGTTTACATTAAGAAAAAGGCCAATCTTTAACAACCTAAGTTTAAACCTTAAGAAACTAGAAAAAAAACCACAAAAGATTAAGAAACAAAAAGAAGAAACTAACTCTGTTACCAGGAGGAAACTACAAATGTTAGAATAGAAACAAACAAAATAGAGTAGAAAAATCAATAAAAAATCGAGTTCTTTGAAAAGAACACAGAACAAAAATTCACAAACTTTTACCCTGATTGAATAAGGACAAGACTCAAGTACTGTAATCAAAATGAAAGAACATTTTACAGAAACAAAAAAGATCACAAGAGAATACTCTGAACAACTGTATACCAACAAACTGGATTATATAGATGAAATGGAGAAATGTCTAGAAAAACTTTTAACCTACCAGGACTGAATCATAAAGAAATAAAAAATCTAAACAGATTGTTAACTAATAGGTAGATTGAATAATCAAAAAACTCCCAACAAAGAAAAGCCGAGGACTAGATGGCACCCAGTGAGAATTCCACCAAACATTTAAAAAAGAATTAACACCACTCCTTTTCAATCATTTCCAAAAAATTGAAGCAGAGGGAATACTTACTAAATCATGTTGAGGACCACTATTAACCTGATACCAAATCCAGATATATGCTATAAGAAAAGTATAGAGCAACATCTCTGATGAATTGATACAAAGATCAACAAAATACTAGCACACCAAACTCAACTACACATTAAAAAGTTTATACACCATGACTAAGTGAGATTTATTCCTGAAATGCAAAGATGGTTCGCTGTATAAAACTCAATCTATAAATAAACCATAAAAACAGAATGAAAGAAAACACAGCATTGTGAACAGACGGGGAAAATTATTTGACAAAAACAAAATTCAGTACTTGTTCAGGATAAAAACACTTAATTAGAAATAAAGGTAACTTTCTCACATAATAAAGGCCAGGTGTGAAAAGCCTACAACTAAGATCATATTCAATGATAAAAAACTGAAAGCTTTTCCTCTAAACATCAGTAACAAGGCAAGGATATCTTGTCGCCTCTTCTACTAACACAGTAGTGAAAGTTCTAGCCAGGGCAATTAGGTAAGACAAAGAAATAAAAAAATATCCAAACTTGTAAGGAAGAAGTAAAATTATCTCTTCCCATAAGTAATACGTTCTTATATATAAAAAAACCTAAAAATTCCACCAAAAAAAACACAAACAAACAAAAAAGCCTGTTAGAACTAATACATGAATTCTGCAAAGTGGCAGGATAGAAAGTCAACACACAAAAATGTTTCTATATGCAAACAATAATCACCCAAAAAGAAATTAAGAAAACAATTTCATTAACATTAAAATAAAAAGAATAAAACACTTGGGAATAAACTTAACTGAGAACAATAAAATGTACAATCTGAAAACTATTAAAACAGTGCTGAAAGAAATTAGATACCAATAAAGGCATCCCAAATTCACAGACTGGAAAACTTAATGTTACCGTCAACATTATCCAAAGCAATCTACAAATTCAATGTTAATTCCTATCAAAATTCTCACGATGCTTTCTGTAGAAATAGATCTACCCTAAAATTCAAATTAGACCTTCAGAGGTCTCCAAATAGCCAACACAATCTTGAAAATGAAGAACCAAATTGGAGATCTCCCCCTACCTGATTCCAAGCTTACTATAACTCTGCAATAATCAAACATGGTGGTACTGGCATAAAGGCAAAAATACAGAGCAATGGAATAGAACAGAGTTCAGAGATAAACCCTTACATATGGGATCAAATGATTTTCAACAGAAGTGCAAAATTTCTCTGATGGGAAAAGACAGTCTTCTTCATCAAATGGTGTTAGGAAAACTATACATTCACATGCAAAAGAATAAGGTTGGAAACTCTTAACCTAGACCATATACAAAAATTAACTTGGAGTAGAACAAAGTTCTAAATATAAGACCTAAAACTATGAAACTCTTAGGACAAAACATAGGGGGAAAACTTCATGAAATTAGATTTATCAATGATTTTTTTGAATATGACACCAAAAAAGCAAAGGCAAACAAAGAAAAAACAAATAATCTTGACTTCATAAAAATTTCAAACTTCTGTGCACCAAAGGATGCTATCAACATAGTGAAAAGTCATCCTACAGAACAGGAGAAAATATGTGCAAGTCATATATCTGGTAAGGACCTAATAATGAGAACATAGAAGGAATTCCTATAACTCAATAACGATAACAAAATAACCTGGTTAAAAAGAAAGCGAAGAACGTGAATAGACATTTCTCTAAAGAAGATTTGTAAGTGGCCAATAAGCACCTGAAGTGGTACTCAACGTCACTAATCATTAAGGAAATGGAAATTAAAACTGCAATAAGAAACTACTTTACACCCAATAGGATGGCTAATATTAAAAAACAAACAAACTAAAGACAGTAAGTGCTGGGAAGGTTTTGGACAAAGTAGAAACCTCATTCACGCCTGGTAGGAATGAAAAATGTCCCAATCACTATGGAAAACAATATGGTGGCACCTCAAAAAAATTATACAGAGTATTACTACATGTAATTCCATTTCTGGGCATATGTCCAAAAGAACTGAAACCACAGACTCACACAGACATCTGTACACCCACATCCTTAACAGCATTAATTCTCAAAAGCCAAAAGGTGGAAACACCCGAAGTACCTTTTGAAGATGAGTGGATAAATACAGGTGTTACATACATACAATGGAATATTACTCAGCCTTAAAAAGAAAGAAAATTCTAACACATGCCACAACATGGATGAATTGTGAAGACATTATGCTGAGTGAAAAAAGCCAGTCACAAAAGGATAAACGCTGTATGATTTCTCTTATATGAGAAACTTAGTCAAATTCATAGAGACAGAAAGCAGAATGGTGGTTACCTAGAGCTGGGGAACATGGAGGTCTTGTTCAGTGGGCAGAGTTTCGGTTTTATAAGAGGAAAACAATTCTGAGGATAAATGGTGATGGTGGTTGCAGGACAAGGTGAATGTATTTATGCAATTGAACTGTACACTTAAACATAATTAAAACGATAAATTTTATGTGTATATTTTATCACTATTTAAAAAATGAAAATTCAAAAATTCAACATTCTTTTATCACAAAACTTTCAATAAGTTATAAACAGAGGGAAATTCCCTCAACTTTATAAAGCGTACTTATGAAAAACCCACTACTAAAGTCATGCTTACTGGTGAAAGGCTGAAGACCCCCTAAGACCAGGAAACAGGCGAGTTGCCCACTGTTTCACATGTATGTATTCGACATTGTAGTAAAGTTTTAGCCAGTTCAGTTAAGCAAGGAAAAAAAACGTTAAAGGCATACAGATGGGGAAATAAATACTACAACATGCCTATCTATGAGCAAAATCCTAAAGCATCTATGTAAAGTATAGAAAGGTCCCAGGATACTAAGTCAATTTAAAAAGTGTATTTCTATAAACTGGCCACGAAAGATTAGGAAATGAAACAAATAACAAGCATCCAAAAACGTAAAATAGTTAGATACAATTTAACAAAATATATGCAAGAAATTTATATTACAAACTACAAAACACTGATCAGAAGAGTTAAATATTTAAATAAATGGACAGTTGTAGTATGCTTATGAACTGGAACACTCAGTATTTGTAAGACGTCAATTCTCTCCAAATTGATCTATAGATTCCAGTTAAAATCCTTTCAAGCCTTTTAAAAGAAACTGATGGTAAATATGACTGGAATAACTGAATATCAATTTAGAAGAAAACAAACCTCTACCCTTACTTCGTAGCTATATTAAAAAGTTAACTCAAAACAGATCAGTTATCTGAATGTAAAAGCTAACACTATAAAACTTTTAGAAGAAAACATAGAAGACCTTTATTAACTTGGTATACGCAAAAATTTCTTTACACACAAAAAGTCTGAATCATAAGAAAGAAAAGTGACAAATACAGATTTCAACACAATTTAAAACTCATGAACTTCAAAGTATGCTATTAGGAAAGTCAGAAGGCAAACTGCAAATGGAATGACGGTTTTCTCTAGGGAAAGACAAAGGAAGAGTATCTGGAGTATTTTAAAAAGCAGGCTAACACATTAAGAATGCTAATTTTTTTAATGAGGAAAGCATTTGAATAGACACTTCACAACAGAAAATATAACTATATGAAACGTTTCTTTGACATCAAATCATCAGGAAAAATCTTTTTTTTTTTTTTTTTTTAATTTTTGGTCTTTTTGCCTTTTCTTGAGCCATTTCCACAGCATATGGAGGTTCCCAGGCTAGGGGTTGAAACGGAGCTGTAGCCACCGGCCTATGCCAGAGCCACAGCAACACGGGATCCGAGCCGCATATGTGACCTACACCAAAGCTCATAGCAGATCCTTAACCCACTGAGCAAGGCCAGGGATCGAACCCGCAACCTCATGGTTCCTAGTCGGATTCGTTAACCGCTGCGCCACAATGGGAACTCCAGGAAAATTCATATTAAAACCACAAAAGGAGACTACTCTACAACCATGAGAATGACCAAAACAAAAATAGACTAACAGTAATAAGCATTGGTGAGTATTTGGAGCTATCATACATTGAGAACACCAATGTACATATATCGATGGTGAAAATTCTTATAAAATTAAGCCATTTGGCAAGTCCTTATAAAATTAGGCATATACTTATTACACAATCCAGCAAATCCAATCCTAAGTATTTATCCAAGAGAAATAAAAACATGTGACTACACAGAACTTGTACAAGTATGTTGAGAGCAATTTCTTTCTTTTTTTTTTTTTTTTTGTCTTTTTGCTATTTCTTTGGGCCGCTCCCACGGCATATGGAGGTTCCCAGGCTAGGGGTTGAATCGGAGCTGCAGCCACCGGCCTACGCCAGAGCCACAGCAACGCGGGATCCGAGCCGCGTCTGCAACCTACACCACAGCTCACGGCAACGCCGGATTGTTAACCCACTGAGCAAGGGCAGGGACCGAACCCGCAACCTCATGGTTCCTAGTCGGATTCGTTAACCACTGCGCCACGACGGGAACTCCGAGAGCAATTTATTTCTAACAGCCCCAAATTACAAACAATCTAAATCATTATCAACAGATAAATGGATATCAATCCAAGGGACTATACTCCTCAATAATAAAAAGGAATCAACTACTCAGATAAGTTACAATATTGATAAATTTCAACATTATGGTGAATGAAAGAAGTCAGACAAAACAGTATATACTATAAGACTCTGTCAATATGAAATTATAGAAGAGAAAAAGCTAATCTATTGTGACAATACAGATTAGCAGTTGACTAAGACCAGGATTGAGAGAGTGACTGACTGTAAAGGGCAACAGAACATTCTGTGATGACAGAAGTGTTTCATTTCTTGATTGCAATGATGGTTACAAGGATATACACATTAAAACTATCTAAATGTACACTTTAAAAGGACAAATTTTATTCTATGTAAAAATCTGCCTCAAGAAGTTGATTTTAAAAGATACTGTTACAACCACAATAATGTAATTATAATTATATGTGATAAAAGGTAACAAAGAAACATTAAAAGGAAAAATCCACCCAGATTCCACTATATCCTAACAAAGCTTTTTTGTGTCCCCTTCTGATCTTAGTGAATGCATACACACACACACACACACACACATACTCTGCACAGCTGTTATCTTTTTGTACAATTTTGCATCCAACTTTTTTACATATTTACGTTACACACAGTTTTCACATTATCTCATAGGCTATACAAAATGACAACATAATATTTCATCAAGTAGATGTGCTATAATTTGGTTATTCACTAATGCCTAGACATTCGGGTTCCTTCTCCTTCTTTCCAATCATAGACATTATTATAATGAACATCATGTATTAAGGTTCTTTCTTAATTTGAATATTGCTTGGAATAAACTTTCAGGAACTATTTTTTTTTTCCTTTTCTTTTCCATTTTAGAAGTTGTAGGAGAATGCTAGGGCTGCTGTAAAAAAGTACCTGCCATAAATCGAGTGGCTTAAAAATCACAATAATTTATCATCTCACACTTCTGGATGCGAAAGGTCTAAGATCAAAGTATCATCAGGATTTGCTCCTTCTGAGACTGAGGAAGAATCCGTTTCTTGCCTCTCCCCTGGCTTCTGGTGGTTTCCTGGCAATCTTTAGCATTCCTTGGCTCACAGCAGTATCACCCCAATCTCTAGCTTCCCCTTCACATAGCATTCTCCCTGTGTGCCTGTCTCTGTGTCCAAATTTTCCCTTTGTATGAGGACACTAGTCATGATGGATTAGGGGCCCACCCTATGCCAGATGACCTCATCTTAACTAATTACATCTGCAATGATCCTACGAACAAACAAGGTCACATTCTAAGGTACTGGGACTTAGGACTTTAACACATGAATTTAGGGGGAACACAATTCAACCCAAAACAAAATTTATACTCATTATTAAAACTCAAAAAGCAGCAAAACATATCCTGAAAAAGTGAAGGACCTTATCAGTCTCTATCAAGCCTTTCAAGAGAAGTAGTCACTATTAGCACCTTAATATTTCTAACATTTGGAGAACACCCTGGCCTACCGTATAACAGGATTTGGAGCTGCTGATGCACCACAGACTAGATCTAGTATGACAATTTTTATTCACCATAAATGGTAGAGAGGTAGTCTTTGAATACCCAAACATTTAAACTTTTTTTTTTTTTTTCTCTTCTCACTTGTAAGGTCTCTGGAGGGTCCCTGGGGCATCTCAGAATCATAGAATCAGAGATTCCAAAGCTAAAATGACAGGGACAGTCTGGCTTCATTTCAGCTGGTAGCACAATATCTTCTGGATGTATTTAGAGTCAATTTACATCCAAAAAGGTCTGCTACTTACTAGCTAGTAAATAACTTCTCTAAATCAGAGTTTTCTCATCTGTAAAATAGGATAATAATGCCCACTTTCATGGCATTGTAATACTTAGTGAGATAAGGCAACCAGGGCACACGCCAAGCACTCAGTGAACAGTAACACTATTCATTTTAAAAATTAAGAAATTTAAATTGTGATTTAAAAAATAATACAAAATTCACCATCTTAATAATTTTTAAGTGTTGAGTTCTGTAATGTTAAGTATATTCACATTGTTGTGTAACAGATTTCCAGACCTTTTCTTCTTGCAAAACGGAAACTCTATGCCCTTTAAACAAAGCCCCCCACTCCCTCCGCCCCTGTAGTTTCTATGAAATTGACTATTTTAGATACTTTAAGTGGAATCATATAGTATTTGTTATCCCCTTTCTAAGATATGGAAATGAGAGTATGTGATTCATAAAAGGTCCCATAGCAGAGCCAGAACAGATTTGGATTCTCTGATTCTTAAAAGAGTGACTCACTTGAGGTCAATTTTTAGTTCCAGCTGAACTATGAAAGCCTTCTGATAGCCAGAATTTTTGTAAGTACTGCCATGTCTACCATAGAGTAAAGGACTATTTAAACCACAAAGCTTTTAAAAGATCTGGAAATCAAGATTTATGGATTTAAATATGCTTGGTTCTTTTGCCATCCTGCTAATTTATAGAAACTCAAATGCTGTCAATATTAAACAGAACCAGATCTGATAGGAACAATGGTCAAACTAAAACAAAGCATACAATCTCTTGGTCAAAAAGAATAAGCCAGTTATAGTTAGCAGTTTACAATGCCTGGATCCGAGAAGGGATGTCAGCCCCCTAAAGAAATTCACATGTAGTCTGGGAAACAACTGAACTTTAAAACAGATGTAGAGATGCTGCGGCCACATGTTAGTACAGACATTTGCATGGCCCCTCACTAGCGGCTGTTCATTAAGAAATGCCCCCCACTATAGACATTACTGTTTAAATCTGCTTTTCATGGGAATTTATCCCTAAACAGCCCAGGGGCACTATACAGGCAATTTAGATTGAAATGCAGTGAGCCTATGTCTTAGAAATAGATAGTTTATCTGAAATGCATGCTAAAAATTCCATTCACTCCAGACTAAGGCTGGGGCACAATAAGAGAACTGGGGGTGTGTATAGAATAAGAGTTAGAGAAGGGGATCTGGTCAATGTTCTATTTACTAAGCCAACTCAATTAAAGTTATAGTTTAATGGAAAAGCCAACATGATCATAAAACAAAAATAAAACAAAATAAACAGAAAACATAAAACAGGTCATCCGGAGAACATCACTAAACATCTCAAACATCCTGTTCCTAATTGGCAATAAATGTCTTGATCTGGCCTATTTGAGCAGTGGCAACTTACTCAAAAACAATCTGATATGATTTAGAGTTATAATAAGCAGAACGCCATCTAAATGAAATGAAAAACAGAAAAACCTAGCCAAGAACACAAATGGTATCTCATTTTTGCCCCTTCAGTGGAAGCAAATTTTCAATCTGTGAAGTTTAATAATAAGTTCAGTGCATTCAACTCCCTCAAAACATGCCCATATAAAGACATTAAAAAAATAACAATTAGACTTCATGTCTGCAATGAACTGCTGATCACATCAAGTGGGCTTCAAATGCCTGGGCATGAGAATAACAGTGATTTTCACATTTTCCAGAGCCCTGCAAAATGCTAAATATCATATTTACACTGCAAAACTATGAAATGTTGAGGAAATTTATCAGACTAAATAGAATCATGATATTTAATAAAGCAGATGCCATTTTGTGGATTTACTTAAGTTTTTGCTGAATTTAGCCTACTACCAGACTACACTGCCCTAATCCTGTATGGCAGACAGCTTTGTTGGTTTCCCATGCCCCAGGGAAAATCTATTAACAAATTATAAAGAAGTCTTCCACAGCTTCCCCTTCTCACTCGGAAGAACCCAGTTCCCAACCAGGTCTATTCAACCACAGACAGCAAGAGAAATGGAATAGGACTCAATTTATATTATATTCCCTGCACCATGGTCCTAAGGATGTACAGGAATGAAACTAGCAGTGAGTAAGGCAGGTGAGAAGACATAGCCTCTACATAGCACTGTCCTGGAACATGGCACAGAGGAGGAAGATGGGTCAGCTGCTGGGATGACCTGATCTCTCCCCCCTGTACATTCTTTCTTGGCTTTTTTCAGGGATCCTGCAGCCTCTTTCCCTTACATTACTCAGTGGATAGCACTACTGCCCACCATGATATTCAAGTCAGAAGCCTAGGAGTTCTCTCTTCAAGGGAAAGAAACTGCCCAGTCCTCATCTATCCAGAAGATAGAATGTCCACCCCACTCCCTAATTTTGGTATCTGTGAAGGATGTTGTGATGTGACATCTACAGTACCCTCAGCTGTCTCTACCTTGCCAAAGATCACACACCCTTGCCAGAGGTGGCCACATCCCAATGACTGATGGACACGAAGGTATTAAGGCCCAGTCCTCTTTCCCAACACAGGAGAGCTCTGAAGGGTCTTCCATCTCTAACCCCGTAGGCACAGCAGAGGCTTCTGTTGAAACCATATTGCAGTGAAACTTTTCCCTCTGCACAATTCTGCCTCCTTCCTTACTCTTCTACAGTTGTCACTCCCCGGAATACTCCCTGCACATTAGTCTCCATCTCAAAGTCAGATTTCCAGAGAGCCCAACCCATGACATCATCTCTTAATCCCCTCGCTCTCTCCTCTCCAGGAAAAGAATTGGTCAATTTGGAAGAAGAAAAACAATGCCCAGTACCACACATTCCTTTCCCCCTGTCTTTCTGAACCTGCCTTACCTATAGAAAGGAAGTCTTCTGGTTTATTGCTGCACCATGCTTAGCCAAGAAGCCTTAATCCCTACCAGGTAGGGCTATGGAGTTTCATCTTCGCTGTTACTAGCTGATTTATGTACCAAATCCAGAGGAGCCCAGTTGACCCATAAGCCACATTCTTGAATCTGTCTTAAGAGTTACAGGAGTGATGTTTTGATTTCCAACTGCCTACCTATGATATCTTATATCACAAATGGTTCCTATCTCAGGAGAAGACACAAGTATTATTTATCAGTTCCCCCCAAACCCCAACATTATTCTTAACTGTTCCCACTTCTTTCCCTAACAACCACAGTACCAAGTCCTGCCCTAATACATTTTCAAATGTATTTTTAACACTAGAGGGACCATCTATATTTATTGAAAGAATAAATAAATATTTATTTAGAAAATACATACTTTTATTTAGGAAATACTCACTTTGCAGGAGTATTCATTTTTTTCTTAAGCATACCCAACCTTCTGTCTGTTCATTCTCTTCTTTGTACTCACACTCACAACAGAGTTTACCATCTAAAACCATGTTGATTTATTTACTCATTCAGCAAATAATCACCAAATTCTTACTATGTGCCAGGCACTGTTTTAGGCCTTAGAACAAAGCCTCTGCTCTCATGTAACGTGTAACCTAGTTGGGAGGTAACAGGGAGATAGGAGAAAAATCAGTACATCGGGGCATGATCAGCACTAAGAAGAAAAATAGTTAAGACTAAGAAGAGCAGGTGCTTGAGACAGGATGAAAAGGAAGGCCTCTCAGATAAGATAGTATTTGAACTGTGGCCTGAAAGAGGTGTCAGAAGAACAATGTGGCTCTCTGGAAAATGGCTGTGGAAACACTGGCATCAGCTCCAGGGAGGAGGTTGCTGGGTGCACATACAGAACAGCAAGGCCAGTATAGCTGGAGTAAAGTGAGAAAATGAGAAAGAAGATCACCAAGGACACATGGGGTCAGGCCATGGAGGACCTTGTAAGCCAAATATACACACATTTGGGAAACTATCGAAAGGTTTTGAGTGGAGGCACTTGAAAAAGCTCATTTGGACTGAGACTACAAAAGAGCAAGGGTGTAAGCAGGAGGGCAGATGGGGAATACTGCAGTGGTCCTGATGAGAGATGATCGCGGCTTGGATGGACACAGAAGCAGTGAAGCTGGTGAGAAGTCATCAGATCCTGGATATATTTCATAGACAGAATCAATGGAAGGATGAAGGTTGCTTTTAACTGGGTCAGGGAGGTCTGCAGGACAAAACAAGTTTTGGGGGGAAAGACAGGAATTCATTATGAACACGTTCAGATTAAGATGCTCATGAACATCCAAGTGGAGACATTAGGCAGGCAGTTATGAGTCTAGAGCTCAGCATAGAGGTCTGACCTAAAGATGTAAGCTTAGACTTAGTGTGTATGGACACAAAACACATCTCCCTGCCCCTTCCCCAACACACCAATTTACACCTCTTTCATGACTCCTTCCATATTTGATCTTAAAACAGATTCATCTCACGATAAAGAAAAAAGTCTGCTAATCTACATTTTAGGAAAAAGAATGAACAAAATTCTGAATTATTAAAATTTACTTAATTGTAATTCATTCAGTAGCTTTCAATTTTGTTCAGGTTATAAGCTACAAATACAATGCTACACAAAATAGACGCAACCCAATTTTGCGGAATTTAACTTCTGGTAAGCTGACAATAAGTTCACTTGCGTCATACTAATTAACTGAAGTATAGCTGACTTACATTGTTGTGTTAGTTTCAAGTGTACAGCAAAGTGATTCAGTTTTATAACTGAATTTATATTATTTAATTTATATTAAATAATTGAACATATTCTTTTCCATTATAGTTTATTACAAGATATTGAATATAATTGCCTTTGCTATACAGCAGATCCTTGCTGTTTATCTATTTTATATACAGTAGTGTGTATCTGTTAATCCCAAACTCCTAATTTAGCCCTCCCATTCCCTCCTTCCCCTTTAGTAATCTTAAATTTGTTTTCTATGTCTGTAAATCTACTTCTGTTTTGTAAATCAGTTCATTTGCACAATTTTTTAAGATTCCACAAATAAGTAATGTCATATATTTATCTTTCGCTGACTTACTTCACTCAAGTATGATAATCTCTAGATTCATCCATGTTGCTACAAATAGACTTACCTCATTCCTTTTATGGCTAAATTATGTTCCATGATATGTTTGTACCATATATGCTTTATCCATTCATTTGTTGATGGACATTTAGCTTCCATGTCCTGGCTATTGCAAACAGTTCTGCTACAAACATTGGGCTGCATGTATTCTTTCAAATTATAGTTTTTTCCAGCCCAGTACCATTTACAGAGATTTTAATTCCCTATTGTACATTCATGGGCCCTTTGTCCCAAATTAGCTGACCATATATGTGTGGGTCTATTTCTGGGCTCTTTATTCTCTTCCACTGATCTATGCATCTGTTTTTAGATCAATATCATACTGTTTTGATTACTATAGCTTTGTAATATATTTTGAATCAATAGTGTGATACATCCAGCTTTGTTTTTTTTCAAAACTGCATTGGCTATCTGGGGTATTCTGTGGTTCCATACTAATTTCAGGATTAATTGTTCAATTTCTGTGAAAAATACCATTGGAATTTTGAAAGGGATTACACTGAATCTGTAAATTGCTTTGGGTGGTATGGTCATTTTAACAATATGAATTCTTCCAATCCATGAGCACAATATACCTTGCCATTTATTTGTTCATTCTTCAATTTCTTTTATTGGTATCATCATTTTCAGCTTATCTTTTACTTCCTTGGTTAAATTTATTCCTAGGTATCTTATTCTTATTCTTGCATCTTTTTCTTGCAATTGTAAATGGCATTATTTTCTTAATTTTTTTTATGATAGTTCATTGTTAGTGTATAAGAACACTGATGATTTCTGTACACTGGTTTCATATTCTGCAACTTTATTAAATTTGTTTATTCTAACAATTTTTGGTGGAGTCTTTAGAGTTTTCTATATGTAATATCATGTCATCTGCTAATAGTGACAATTTTATTTTTTCCTTTCCAATTTAGGTGCTTTTTCTTTTTCTTGCCTAATTCCTTTGGCTAGTCCTTTCAGTACTATGTTGATTAAAACTGACAAGTGTAGGCATCCTTGTTTTGTTTCTTATCTTATTAAAAAAAATCTTTCAACTTTTCATAATTGAATATGATATTAGCTGGGGGCTTGGCATGCATGGCCTTTATTATACTGAGGCACATTCCCTTTAGACCCACTGTGTTGAGAGTTTGTATTATAAATGAATGTTGAATTTGACAAATGCTTTTACTGCATTTATTTTTTGAAAGGATCAAATGATTCCCTTTTTTTTGGCTGCGCCTGTGGCATAGGCACATTCCCTTATTTCCAGACCATGAAATCAAACCTGTTCCACAGGAGCAACCCAAGCCACTGCAGTGACAATGCCAGATACTCAACCTGCTGCACCACAGGGAACTCTGGATCAAATGATTTCTATCCTTCATTTTGTTAATGTTTTATGTCATACTGACTGACTTGCAGATGATGAACCTTGGACTATCCTGGAATAAAGACCACTTGATCATGGAATTTTAACATATTCTTTTTTTTTTTTTTTGTCTTTTCTAGGGCCACAGCTGAGGCATATGAGGCTCCCAGGCTAGGGGTCTAATCAGAGCTGTAGCCGCTGGCCTATGCCACAGCAACATGGGATCTGAGCCACATTTGCAACCTATATATACCACAGCTCATAGTAATGCCAGATCCTTAGGCCAGGAATCAAACCTGCAACCTCATTGTTCCTAGTCAGATTTGTTTCTGCTGCCCCATGATAGGAATGCCTTAATATTTTCTTAAATTCAGTTTGCTAATAGTTGTTTTTCTTTTCTTTTTTTTTTTTTTTGCCATTTCTTGGGCCGCTCCCACTGGAGGTTCCCAGGCTAGGGGTCAAATCAGAGCTGCAGCTGCTGGCCTAAGCCACAGCCACAGCAATGTGGGATCCGAGCCGCGTCTGCAACCTACACCACAGCTCACGGCAATGCCGGGTCATTAACCCACTCACTGAGCAAGGGCAGGGATTGAACCCGCAACCTCATGGTTCCTAGTCGGATTCGTTAACCACTGCGCCACGACGGGAATGCCTTAATATTTTCTTAAATTCAGTTTGCTAATAGTTTTTTGAGGATATTTACAGCTATGTTCATCAGGGATACTGGCCTGCGGCTTTCTTTTCTTGTGGTGTCCCTGTCTGGTTTTGATGTCAGGGTAATGCTGGTTTTGTAAAATTAGCTGGGAAGCAATTTTTCCTCTTCTATTTTTTAGAAGGTTTTGAAAAGGATTGGTATCAATTCTTCTTTAAATGACTGATAGAATTCACTCGTGAAGCTAGCTGGTTCTGGACTGTTGTTGAGGGACTTTGATTACTGATTCAATCTTGCTAATAATTGGTCCATTCGGATTTTCCATTTCTTCATGATTAAGTCTTGATAGGTGGTATGTTTCTAGGAATTTATGCATTTCTTGTAGGTTGTCCATTTTATTGATGTATAATTGTTTATGGTTGACTCTTATGATCCCTTACACTTTTGTGTTTTCAGCTGTAACATCTCTTTCATTTCTCATTTATTTCATCCCTCTCTCTTTTTTTGTGGTGAGTCTGGCTAAAGGTTTATTTATCTTTTCAAAGAAGCAGGTCTTAGTTTCATTGGTCTTTTTTATTGCCCTTTTAGTCTCTAATTCATTTATTTCCACTCTGATCTTTGTTATCTACTTCCTTCTACTAACTTTGAGCTTTTGTCTTCTTTTCCTAGTAAAGTTAGATTGAGATTTTTCTTGATTCTTGAGCTAGGAATGGATCACTATGAACTTCCCTTTTAGAACTGCTTTTGCTGTATTCCGTAAGTTCTGGTATGCTGTATTTCCATTTTCATTTTTCTCAAGGTATTTTTTTATTTCTTTTGATTTCTTTGTCAATCCTTTGGTTGTTCAGTAGCATTTTGTTTAATCTCCACATATTTTTGATTTTTCCAGTTTCATTCCTGTAATTGCTTCCTAGTTTCATACCACTTTGGTCAAAAGAAATCTTTGATATGATTTCCATCTTCTTAAATTTACTAAGACTTGATTTTTGTCCTAATATATAATCTATACTAGAGAAAGTTCCAGTTGCACCTGAGGAGAATGCTACTTTTGGATAAAATGTTCTGTATACAGCTATTAAGTCTATCTGGTCCAATGTATCATTTAAAGCTGATGTTTTCATATTGATTGTCTGGATGATTTATTCACTGATGTAAGTGGGACATTAATGTCCTCTACTGTTATTGTATTGCTATTTTTCCCTTTAGATCTGTAAATATTTGCTTTACATATTTAGGTGCTCCTATGTTGACTGCAAAAATATTTACAAATGTTACATCCTCTTCTTGGATTGACCCATTTATCATTTTTATCATTATTTAATATCTTTGTTTTTTATTATACACCTTTTTTTTTTTTTCAGTCTCTTTTAATTGAAGTAGGTATAGCTACCCAAGGTTTCTTGTATGTAAAGTGAGTCTCTTTTAAGGCACTATATAGATTGGTCTTTAAAAAAAAAAAATCCATTTGGCTATCTTGTCTTTTTAGGGAAATTTTAGTCTACTTACATTTAAAGTACATATTGATATGTCTGTACTTATTGCCATTTTATTAACTGTTTTCTGACTGTTTTGTGGTTCCTCTCTGTTCCTTTCTTCTTCTCTTGCTCTCTTCCTTTCTGGTTTGATGACCTTCTTTACTGGTATGCTTAGATTTCTTTCTCATTAATTTTTGTAAATGTACTCGGTTTTTGCTTTGTGGTTATCATGAGGCTTACACATAACCTATATTTATAACAGTCTATTTTAGGTTGATAAGAACTTAAGTTTACATGCACTAGAGCTCTACATTTTAACTATCCCTCAACACATTTTATATTTTTATGTCATTTTATAACTTGAGTATCTTTTTTTTTTTTTTTTTTTTTTTGCTTTTTAGGGCCTCACCTGTGGCATTTGGAGGTTCCCAGGCTAGGGGTCTAATCAGAGCTGCAGCTGCCAGCCTACACCACAGCCACAGCAATGTGGAATCTGAGCTGCATCTTCGACCTACACCACAGCTCACGGCAATGCCGGATCCTTAACCCACTGAGCAAGGCCAGGGATTGAACCTGCAACTCATGGTTCCTAGTCAGATTCGTTAACCACTGAGCCATGACGGAAACTCCTTTGCTGGGTGTTCTTGATTGGAAGTTTTATTTTTCTTTGAGCATTTTAAATCTATCTAGTCACTTCCTTTTGACCTATAATGTTTCTGTTGAGAAGTCTGCAAAAGTATTATAACGGTTCCTTTATACACAATATGCTGTTTTTCTCTTGCTTCCTTTTGATTCTTTTATCTTTAACCTTAGATATTTTAATTATAATGTGTCTTGATGTGGATCTCTTTGGGATCATCCTATTTAGACCTCTCTGGGCTTCCTGAATCTGGAAGTCTGTTTCCTTTCCCAGGTTAGGGAAAATTTCAGTTATATTTCTTCAAATAAGTTCTCTGTCCTTTTATCTCTCTTATCTCCTTCTAGGACCCCTACAATGCAATTGTATTTTGCCTGATGATGTCCCATAACTTCCTTAACCTGTTTTCACTTTTAAAAAATATTGTTTATTTTGCTGTTCTGCTTGGATGAATTTCACTGTCCTGTCTTCAAGGTAAATGATCCTTCTGTCTGCTTCATCTACTCTGCTGTTGAACCCCTCTATTGTATTTTTCAGTTCAGGTTACTGTATTCTTTAGTTCTGTGATTTTAGTTTGATACTTTCTTTAATTTTCTACTTTTGTGTCTAAGTCTCACTGTATTCATTCATCCTTCTCCTGAGTTGGTTGATCGACTTCACCAGAAAGACAGGAGGTATGTTTCAGTCTGCTATCTATGCAGTGTCCTTGGGGTGACAGACTGCTAAAAGCTGTCTCTCCAAGTTTAACAGTCCCGTAGAACTCCAGAATACAAGCCCTTCATCCCCTACCCTGTCCTTCAGAGCCAGGTACTCAAGGGGTGTCCCTGGGCTGCAGCTATAAAAACTAGGGGACCAGATACAGAAAAACCAGGGCACCAAATGTGTGTAAAAGTTCCCCTCCAGGAGATACTGGCACTGTGGAGTGTTGATGAGGAAAAGCGCAAAGATGGCCCCCACTGAGGGGGGAAAAACAAGGTAAAAAACAAAGAAAAACTCCAAGGTATTGTTTAATAGATTCCAATAGAGAGGAAAAGTAGGAGGAAAGTAACAAAAGGGAAAGAAAATCTCAATTTATAATCTCAATTTGTTTTTCTTTGCCTGAGTATGAGATCAGACCATCATTTACATTTAGAGGCAGAAAGTCTTTTTTTGTTTGTTTGCTTTTTGTTTTTTGTTTTTTTAGGGCCACATCCAAGGCATATGGAGGTTCCCAGGCTAGGGATCGAATTGGAGCTGTAGCCGCCAGCCTACGCCAGAGTCACAGCAACAGCAGATCTGAGCCACATCTGCAACCTACACTACAGCTCCTGGCAACACCGGATCCTTAACCCACTGACCAAGGCCAGGGATCAAACCCAGGTCCTCAGAGATGCTAGTCAGATTCGTAACCACTAAGCCATGATGGGAACTCCAAGAGGCAGAAAGTCTTTGTGGGGACAGAAAAGTTGAACATACAGAATTACAATACAATATTATTATCTTAATACAGCATAACCCCAAATCAGAATACACATTGTATTTACCACATAAAATGTTTGCAATGATAACTTTCTCCCACACCTGAGCCATTCAGTTCTTTACGTTTTCACCAAAGTGATACATGACCTAAGGGACCTGAGCTTCAAAGTCACACAGATCTGGGTCTGAAATGCAATCCTACCACTTACTCATGTAATTTTGAACAAGCTACTTAATCTGTGTCTCTATTTCCTCATCCATTAAAATGGGGCCAATAACTCCTTCCTGTTGGAGTTGCTATGGGGCTTACATGAGATAATCTATGAGAAGTACCCAGTACCAAGCCTTCCCCATAGCAGACACTCACTCCTTCACCCCAGTAGATGCTTAGGTGTAGCACTGACAAATACATAAAAGATACACTAAAACCCCCAAAAGGCTATAAAACATTAAAATGGTATATACACACTGAAAAAAATAAATGAGATAGATACAGAAGTAAAATGTTTCATTACTTAATAGGACATGCATCCACTCAAGTGCATAAAGGACAAAGAAAAATCAAGAGGTCAGTATATAAAACAGGTAAAGAGAAGCAGGAAAAATGTTCAGAAAGAGAAAACAAGTGATGAGGCAGAGTGTCTTCACTGGATGGAAATCTGTAAGATGACAATAAGATGGACAAGTAAATAGAAGAACAAATGTTCAGGTCCCATGTACTGTACTCTAAAACAGATCAAAACAAAGAAACAAACAAAAACTACGTAAGTGATAAGTTCTGCCATTAAAAGGAGTGAAAATAGAGCTAACCTAAAAGAAGACCTTCCCAATAGTTCCCCTAAGACCTCTCAATGCAGCGGTCCTAGGTCTATTCCTCAGCAGGGAGGAAACCTGAGAGGAAACCCATTCAACACAGAGCAGCTTCTCATACACTGATGCCCCTGCCGGCAAAACTCACAGGAAATGATGGATAGTTCAGACTAGCAATTTACTGGTTATAACGAGAAATATATTTTTCCACCAAAGAGAATACTCATGGGTTTACTCTTCAGGGTATGAAGAATACCAATTTTTAAGCCTGGTAAAACTTTAATGGGTAAAAATCAAAATACCGTTGGTCATTCAACAAGTCATATATTGAGCACATATTTACTGAGCACTGACGGTATATGATAGACACAAAAGTAAATAAGCTTTTTTTTTTTCCCCCATTTCTTGGGCTGCTCCCGCGGCATATGGAGGTTTCCAGGCTAGGGGATGAATTGGAGCTGTAGCCACTGGCCTACGCCAGAGCCACAGCAACACAGATCAGAGCTGCGTCTGTGAGCTACACACAGCTCACAGCAACGCCAGATCCTTAACCCACTGAGCAAGGCCAGGGATCGAACTTGCAACCTCATGGTTCCTAGTTGGATTCGTTAACCACTGAACCATGATGGGAACTCCAAAGCTAGATAAGCTTTAGCTACCTGGATTACTATGACACTGTCTCTGCTCTTGAATGTGGTGAAGGATACTATAATACAATTACTTTCAGTCTGAAAGACTAAGAAATTTAGATACTATGCAAACAGAGCAATTCTACTTTGGGAACCAGAGGAAGGAAAGGGACAAATAAGCTAATTTTTAAAATTATCTTTCAAATATGAGCTTTCTAGAAAAACAAGCTAATAAGCAGAGAAAGGGAATATGCAAAGTACTAATCAGTGAAAATGTTTCCCATATATGAAGCCAATGTGGTAAGATCCTAGGACATAGGAAACTCCCAGGATAGCCTTCATGGTGTAGGGTGCAGAGAACAGGAAATGGCAGGATATGAGGACTGAGAAAAGCTTGGAAAGGCTACACAGACCAAGGTAGCATGTGGATTTTATCACTTAGACTAATAGTTACTAAAGCTGAGGGTGTACACTCCAAGTTGTACAAAGACAATCCACCAAGATGTGAAAGAAAACATTAGAACTTTTACATAAAAGAAAATTTAACTTCAGGAGTATTTCATAAGTAAATCAACACTGCAGCCTCATTTGATTAGCCTGTAAAGTGGTCACATGTCACAAACTGTCCACTGAGTGGTTTCTTGAGGAAAGAGAAGGGCTTCTACTACATGCAGGGAACCTTAGGCTTTCATTCACTTTCAGGAATGCATTCCAGGTTCTATAGGACCAGCGAGAAAGAGGTACTGATTATACTATCTAACTAAAGTAACCATCAAATCGACCCACTGCTTAAAAAGATTCCTGCGAAGAAGTCGGAGATTAAAGATAACACTATGTTTAGAATGGATAAACAGTAAGATCCTACTATATAGCAGAGAGAACTATATCCAATCTCCTGGGAGAGACCATGATGGAAAAAACTATAAAAAAAGAAATTTGTGTGTGTGTGTGTGTGTGTAACTGATTCACTTTGCTGTATAGCAGAAATCTGCACAACACTGTACATCAACTGTAATAAAAAGGTAAAATTAAAAAAAATCCAAATGGAAGAAAAGATAATACTATAAGTGAGCAACTAGGAAATGGCAGAGTGGACACTTCTACTCCCACTGTAAGCTACTCATCAGCTTCATTAAGAGGACAAGCTAATTAAGAGGTCTGCAAAAATGTTTCGAAATTACCAGGAAGACCATTAGAAATAGTGAATTCAGGGACCTTGTCAGTAATTCATTCACTAATTCAAAATTTACTGTGCCAGGTACTATTCAATTTGTTAACAGTTAACATGGCTGATAACAATCAATATTGCCCCAAGGGTACTGAGTTCAATGAGAGTCTCACCATTGATTACACTGCCAGGCAAAATCCCAAGTTATTTTGTTTTGAGGTGAAACTTGACAAGTAGATTCTAAAAATCAATATATAATGGTAAAGTTCCATTATCAACCAAGATTATCCTGATAAAAAACAAAAAAACAAAACAGAAGGGCTGCCTTCTGGATAGTAAGACACTTAGAAGGCGAGTTCCCCTTGAGGCTCAGTGGTAACAAACACAACCGGTATCCATGAGGACATGGGTTCAATCCTTGGCCTCCATCAGTGGTTTAAGGATCTGGTGTTGCCGTGAGCTGTGGTGTGAGTCTCAGACATGGCTCGGATCCAGCGTTGCTGTGGCTGTGGTGTAGGCTGGAAGCTGCAGATCTGATTCAGCTCCTACCCTGGGAACTGCCACATGCTGCGGGTGTGGCCCTTAAAAAAAAAAAAAAAAAAAAAAAAAAGGTACTTAGAAGGGCACATTAAAGAGGATAATATAGCATTGGCATAAAGACAGTGTTTTAGTCAAGGAGAAATAGAACTAAAGAGGAGATTTTATATACATATATACATATATAACAATATTAGAGATTTATTATAAGGAAGTGGTTTACATAATTACAGAGACCAACAAATCCCAAGATCTTCAGCAAGCTAGAGCCTCAGAAGAGTGGATAGTTTAGTTCCAATCCATATCTGAAGGCCTGACAATAGAAGAGCTAACGGTGTCTGAGGCTGTTCATTCAAGACTTAGGAAGAACCAATGTTTCAGTGTGAGTCTGAAGGCAGGGAAAAAAACCGATGTTCCAGTGCAAACGCTGTCAAGCAGGAGGAATTCTCTTCCTCCTTACATGCCCTTATGGTTTTACCACCTAATTATGTAATCTGCCTTCTTATTTTAACTTGGTAAAAATGGAATAATGCATATGTATTTGAAATATTGTGATTTATAAGATATTTGGACCAATGTAAATAAAAGTTGGGCTACTAGTTACCACTAGCAGGGGACACAAGGGCATATAAGCAGGAAGGGCCACATGGGGAACAGGGACCCTTCTGACTGATTTCCACTCCTGGTATTCGCCATTTTCTTCTCATCCGAATAAAAAATAATAGTGGTATGGTTTTGTCCAAAGAAGACAGGTAGCTTCTAAATTTGGCAGGCCCAGAGACATTCCCTTTGGATTATAAACTCAGAACAGACTATCTTTAGATCCACTGCAGTAGCCTCACCCTCTTTCATAGTGCCTGACAAACAGCAGGTGCTCAAGAAGTTATCTGTTCAATGGATTCACTGGTAAAACTAAGTTTTTCAAGAACCAAATATTCCAAAAAGATGTGAAAGAGTCCTGTGACTTAAACCAGTTTTTAAATTATAAGAACAACCACTGAGGTGGTGTTATCTGATGGTACATTTGAGGGCACTCGTCAAACAAAACAAATTTAACGTATTTCCAAAATAACGTATCAACAAGGCTAACATACGGGAAGCATCAAATAGAATTTCTATTTCATCTCTGTCTTCAAAATAAAACTCAGTCTAACATTTTTATTTTTATTTTTATTTTTATTTTTTTTTTGTCTTTTTGTTGTTGTTGTTGTTGCTATTTCTTGGGCCGCTCCCGCGGCATATGGAGGTTCCCAGGCTAGGGGTCTAACCGCAGCTGTAGCCACCGGCCTACGCCAGAGCCACAGCAACGCGGGATCCGAGCCGTGTCTGCAACCTACACCACAGCTCACGGCAACGCCGGATCGTTAACCCACTGAGCAAGGGCAGGGACCGAACCCACAACCTCATGGTTCCTAGTCGGATTCGTTAACCACTGTGCCACGACGGGAACTCCGTCTAACATTTTTAAATTGAATAATTAACATGAATTTTTATTGTATTTTAAAATTTAGAGAAGAAATTCTTTGTTTTTGATGTAGGCTGTTTCAATCACATTTTTGACACTCTAGGAACATAGATTTTATCACCACAATTAGAACAAGATTTTACCACCACAATTAGAACAGCCTAGCACATTATCGGGGACTAATAAATAAATGCTCACTGAATGAAACTAACAAAAGATTTTCTTTGTCTGTATCCACAGCATATGGTAGTTCTTGCGCCAGGGACTGAATCTGAGCTGCAGCTGCAACCTATGCCACAGCTGTGGCAATGCTGGATCCTCAACCCACTGTACCACACCAGAAACTCCACTAATATTATTAAAATATGGCTTAGATAATTCCCAGAAGGATACTGGATGACAAGTTACAAGTCCTTGAAGTGTAGTATGCCACTCTAAAACTTTTGTGGAGGAAAAAAAATCATTTCTAAGATAAAAGAATATATACCCAAGACATGTACAATGATTCATAAACCAATAACCCTCTTCTGTCTTGCTGCATTTATGGCCAATATTATAGGATTTTGAAGGTACTGATCTGCAGTAGGTGCATGTAATTAGCTTTAGACTGCTAAAAGTTAAAATAATCAATATCATTCCTCTACATCTTTTTTTAAAAAGATCAGTTAATATTATAGTCTTGCCTAGCACAATGAAGAAGAAAACTGTTTTCCCATTTCTTAAGTCCTCAACTCTCTACTAGGACCGTCTTTTCACAGAAGAGCATATTCAGAACTATCTCAGTTTCAATCAACTTTCTCTCCTTCCTTCACAACCAAGTAAGTGTCTTCAAAGAGTAATCAAAGCTTATCATCTCTGCTTCTTCACCTTCCCATTATTTTTCAGTCTATAGCAACCTGACTACTTCCTTCCACCTCCCAATGAACTCTGCTCACCAAAGTCATTTCTCCTGAGTGGCAAAATCCAAGCAGTGCTTTTCAGTCCGTATCTTGCTCTTTCAATCTTTTATGCTCTAAAACAGCCCTGTTCAATAGTGACAACTAGTAGCTACTGCGCATTTTCAAATGCAGTAAGTACAATAAAGAAAAACAAATTTTTAAAATTTTAATTAAATTTAAATTTGAAAATAGACATTTAATTCGGTTTTAAATTTCTTTGAAACAATTTGGATATGTGGACCTACTTTTTCAATTGTATGCTTTATAAAACAGATCAAGAATTTCTAAGGAAAAGTCAGCATCTGAATTAAGATGTAGCATATACACTGAATTAAGTACAACATATACATTAGATCTTAATGACTAGGTATAAAAAAGGATGATAAAATAACCAAATCAATAATTTCTATATTGATGTATATTGAAATAACAGTATTTTGGAAATATTGGGTTAAATAAACTATATTATTAAAATTAGTTTCAACTATTTCTTTTTTCATTTCTTAAAGCAGCTACTGGAAAATGGACAATTATCTATGGAATGTATTTTATTTCTAACGGACAGGGCCATGCTATAGCATTAGTTATGAATGAGCACGTGTTACGTGTTTCTTCTTGAAACACCTTGGCCTTTCTTCTCCTACTTCCTTGACCCCGCCTTTCCAGTCTATAGTGTAGCTCACTTCTCCACTCACTCCTTAAATGCCAGTGTCTCCCAGGGCTGTCCCTAGGCCCTTTCCCCTCCTCACACCAGGTGCTCTCCCTGAATGATCTCAGCCTCACCCACACTAACTTCAGCTCCACCTACACCTAAGTACACCTGCACTTAATCTGCCATAACGTCTCTTCGATATTTACCCTATTAACATCATAAATCTGGCCCCTCGTCTCCATTTCATTCAGGCCTCTGTGACTTCTCACCTTCATCACTACAAAAGCTTCCAAAGTGCTGTCCTTGGCTCCTTCCAAGACAACTTCCTTTTGCTGTTAAGTTTCTAAAACTGACACCTGGCTGTATGACTTCTGTATTTAGAGTACTTTGATGGTTTCCTCACGGCCTTCAGAATAAAATGGAAACGTCTTATAATCACACATAAGGCTTTCTGCTTCACATCAACCCTATAAAATCCCAAGCTCAGGCATATCTGAGCACCTGCTGTTCCCTCAGGACAAGATTTGCTCCTTCACCACCAGTCAATGCACATGCTCTTTCCGCTGACAGGAATAGCCTTCCCAAAAAGACAGTCACCCTTCAAAACTCAGTTGATGTATCATCTCCCCTAGGAAATGTCTCTTCCCCCAACCCCCGCCCCCACTCCCGGCACGCCCACTGAACAAGTGCCCCTCTTCTGCATCACCGTCTCTCCTATACACAGCTCTACCAGTAACCCAATCAACTGCCCTGGAATGACATGGTTACCAGTCTGTAGACTCCCTGAAGGTAAGAATTAAGTCTTTTAACTTCACCTTCCTGTGCTATACTTAATGAATACCTATGTATTAAGTAGATACCATATTAAATAAGAGAACCCCACAGAAACTGCAAGGCTAAAAATTTAACACTGGGCTAATACGGTCACAAGTTAAATAAAGAAAGTGAATGTAATAACTCGGCAACACTTTATTAGATGGCATATTTCAGGACTTAATCAGCTAGCCCCCCCATCCTAAATAATCATTAAAATAACAAATACTCAACAAAAGCATTAATTAAAAAATTTAAATGTTATTCTATTTCGATAGCCTTGTTTTTCCCACCTTTTCTTCCCTAATTCTACTTATTAGTTCCTTTATTCAGCTCTTTATATTAACTTTCCTTCCAATTAAATGTGGCATTTTTTTTCCTTCCCTCACTCAAACCTTGTCACTTCTGCTGTCCCTCCAATTCTTCTTTTAATCTAACAGAAAAATACAAATACAGTCTTTGTTATCTCTGTCAGCAATTTGGTCTAAAACAAAGGAATGGAAAAAGCAGTACATGGAATGATATCAAGAGCCAGATTGACAGACAAAGCCATATGCATTAATCTGCTTGGGTGATTTCATAATACTAAGTAGCTAATCTGAACCATATGCATACTAAGTGGAACCTGACAGGCATCAGCAAGTCCCCAGGGTAATTGCAGCAGGACAGTGGGGGGTAAGAGAAAAGAACAGCCGACTTGCCGGTGGTGAGGGCAGCCACAGCGCAGCCTTACAACATTCTCCTGCTTGTGCCCACCCTTCAAGAGGAAGCAGAAACAGCCGAGGAATTCAGGAAGCTGTCAGCTATCTGGACTAGCAGAGTCGGGTAACCGATTTGACGGTGTGTGCAACAGTAGCCAACCAGCACCAGATGCCCGTCTGAGCACACTAGCTGGGGTACCGATGTCAGGATACAAAATAAAGACTGCTATTCCCAGGGCACTTCTGAAGTTTAGTTTTACTACAGAGAAGATCCTGAGAGAATCAGGGAGGTACTTGGAGAGGGCTTATAGAACTATTTAAACTAGGTTGGTAAGAAGAAACAGTTGCTGGAAGGAAAGGGGGTACACTCCTTTAACTGCCAGAGAGTAACTGTCTAAAAACACTCAACATTAGTTCTTTTAGGTTTGGGGGTTTACCCTGAGGATCACTCTCTTAAGGAATTCATAACCAAACAAAAATGAAGTCTCTCAAATGAGTTTACACCTAGCAAGATAATGTAACAGTGAAGCATGTTTTTGAAAAAGTTTCTGGACTGTCAAAGTAGCACCTTTAAATAATCAATTGAATGTAAAACAGTATAGGACAAGATTTACTCTTACCCGGGTCCAGGAGTTAAGTTTTGATTCTCCAGAATTTCGTGGATCTTTGTTAATCAGACAACATAAGCACCATATTAGAATTTTTTGGCTTTCATCTGCAAAAATGAAAACTAGAATGAGCAGGTTTTATCAGATAGAAGGAAAAGATAATCACTATAAAAATATTTAAACATTACACTTAAAGGATATTATTATATTTTTTAAAAATCACAAACTACTAAGTTCACAGAAGAAGCATCCAGGACAGGACCATGGTGAAACTTAACTTTGTGGGGTTTTTCTCCTTCTCGTGGGTTTAGGATCATTTACGCTTAGGCCCTGGATAGTCAGTCAATTTTCTCTTTGTCATAGCAGCAATTTTTAAAGCCAAAAGAGAATGATAGAAAGAACTAAAAGAACTGGCCTTTTCTCAAGATCAGTTCTTTATTTCATACTCAAACCATTAGTAATTTCAACCTTTTTAAGGCAACATCACTGCTACAGGCAGCAGTCAATATTTCTGGTTTAATATTTTAATTTTCTAATTGGCCAAAATACCCTCGCCTGATAAAAGTAAATTTAACAAGAAGCATTGCTTTAAAATATATTATTTTTAGTACTAAATAGTTTGGACAAATAGGAACTTTTCACATGCTCCTAATTCTTTAAAATATAAAACCATGAAATATGTGATAACAATGTTGGCCTCTGAAATTTTCTATTTGGTTAGAAAAATCTACTTGTTAAGCCATTTTCTCTTCCCTCCTTTGGCAACTAAGTCCATTCAAGTTGGAGACTTCGTAACACAAATGAGAAGCAAAAATGAGGCCTAAAACTGAAGATGCCAGTACCTGAACTATAGCCAAACTATTGTGGACTTTATCACAAGGCCGTGGAGGTGAGGCTGAGGAAACCTGATAGGAATACAGCAGGATAATTAGTTTAGAAATCCCACCAGGCGATTAAAGACAGAGAAGGAATTTTAAGGGAGTTTGGGAGACTGTTGTAAGCTAATGACCACTTAAGAAAAGAATCCAGTAACCTAGCAACAATCTACACTACCTTAAAGGAAGACCAGGTGCATTCCAAAGCCAGGCACACTCAAGCCACAAATCCTGATGGGTTAAAACAGGAGACAATAGATGCGGGGTATGAATCCTGTTACATGAAGTCAGGGAATTAACGTTCTTGAAGAGTATAATTTCTTAGGAAGGAAGGAAATTTCTTAGGAAGGAAGGAAACTAGGTGAAAGGGGACATTATGCCCAAACCTGAGATGAATTACTGTTATTTCAGTATGTGTCATCACATTTTTGCTAACATATGTATGATTTCAATAGTGCCATGGCCGTCCTGGTTAGACCATATAGGGTTAAAGGAGGAACTAATGATGCAAGCCTTGGTATCTACCCCAAAATGCAGAAGAAGATGGTCTTCTCCCCTCCCCACTTTTTCTTTGATTATAAAAATGTGGCCCTCTTTGTTCTTAGGGCTCTGCTCCCTTGCCCATCTGCTTGTGTCTCTCACAAATGTCCTATGCTGAGAAACTCACTCTTTGCCTATCTTTCTGTGATGGGATAAAAGAACCTGAACTTCAGTAATTGACACCAGGTGAGCAGCTTCTATTAAAAGACAGTGGCTATGAGTCCCCTCCTACACCAGGGACTGTAGGTTCAAGTCCCAATCTGAGTTTCGGCTGGGTTCAAGGCCCAGTCTGTGGGTTCAAGTCCCATCTGAGGAGTGTAGATTTCGAACCTAGCACCTGGAATCACTCCCCTGCAGAATCACCTGATGCCCTTTGTTATCTACTGCAATTTCATAAACGCAGCACTTCTCAGGGTTTGATCATCAAGAAATAAGGAGAATATAAACTACAGTAAGCTACCACTACATTTTCAAGCACACAACAAAGGATTCTGATGATAACTTTTTTTTTTTCTTTTTATGGCCATATCTGCAGCATATGGAAGTTCCCAGGCTAGGGATTGAATCAGAGCAGCAGCTGCCATCCTGCCCCAGCCACAGCCGACACCGGAACCAAGCCACATCAGCGACTTATGCTGCAGCTTGCAGCAATGCTGGTTCCTTAACCCACTATGTGAGGCCAGGGATCGAACTTGCATCCTCATGGAGACAAAGTCAGGTCCTTAACTTGTTGAGGCACAACAGGAATTCCTATTTCCTCCCATAAATATCCATAAGCTTATGTTCTCCTAATAGCTAACATCTCTGAACAAACTTTATTAGCAGTTATTCTAAGGGATATTCATATTTTTCCTAGTTTTTATGAGCTCAAACACATCTCTGACTTGCCTGAGATCAGTTCACTGCAAGAATCACATAATTTGACTGCTAAAGATGCTAGGGTTCTTCAGGCTGAACCAATGCCACTGATTAAAAATGTGACTGTTGGAGTTCCCGTCGTGGCGCAGTGGTTAACGGATCCGACTAGGAACCATGAGGTTGCGGGTTCGGTCCCTGCCCTTGCTCAGTGGGTTAACGATCCGGCATTGCCGTGAGCTGTGGTGTAGGTTGCAGACGCGGCTCGGACCCCGCGTTGCTGTGGCTCTGGCGTAGGCCGGAGACTACAGCTCCTATTCGACCCCTAGCCTGGGAACCTCCACATGCCGTGGGAGCAGCCCAAGAAATAGCAAAAAGACAAAAAAAATAAATAAATAAATAAATAAAATGTGACTGTTTTACTTCCCATGTCTTAAATATCAGAAGAAATTACAACTAACTGCATGTCGTAAGTGTGACAAACACATCTAGTGATGCGCTTACACAAGCAGCTTCCTGTGGTAAAGACAATGCAAACTGATAGGGAGCATTTCCAAAAATCAGACATTCAACACTAAAAAGAGAAAAGAAAAAGGAGAAAGAAAATGTTAGTTATGGAACAGAAGTTCAGAAGAATCCAAACAATGAGAGTTTTCCCCAGGTATTGAGTGATTTTGCACATTTATTTCAACAAGTACATTATTTTTTACTTTTCTCTCAAAAAAAAAGAAAGAAAGAAAAGAAACGAAACTTTCCCCCAGCCTTTAGGAGGTGCTTTTTTTTTTTTTGCCCAGAGTCAATGCAGTGAATGTACTGCTGAGGAGCTCCCTTTGCTTTAGGGATTTAAAGACGTAAGCCATCACTTGTTATTCAGTGAACCGCCACCAGCATGGGGGGGCATCTGTCAGGCTCCTCCCTGGAGGTTCAGACATCAGAGCTGGAACATCAGGAACCAAAAACTGCCTGGGACAGATACATCATGGGGGCAGTCACTGACAACAGATCTTAGTGCAAGTTGGGATTCTAAAAACCAGTGTAAAGGAAAGGAATATATTGATATACGTCTGCCATCTAGTATTTTATTTTTTTGATATCTTAATCTGAAAACCCAAATGAAGGCTAAAATTAATTCTGTAGTTTAGAGGTGCAAAGGCAGCATTTTTTTAGACAATAAATATTTACTGTTTGAAGCAGCCAAGTTTGGGGCCAAACTGTTACACAGTAATACAGAGCATGAGGAAAAGAGGTTATGACTCTAATATGGTAATCACGAGGGCAGGCAGAACTCCAGGCAGGTAAAGGAATAATTTTATGAAGAGAGCACCACCCAAGAAAAAGTATCGTCTCCCTTTCTGTGGTTATTGATTTTTTCTCTTCTCTTTGTCTTTTAATTTCCAAATTCTTCCTCTTTCCTTATTATCCTTATTTCTTTTTTTTTTCTATTTTTTAATTGGGATATTCGGTGTGGGTTTGTTTGTTCATTTGTTTGTTTGTTTCTTGGTCTTTCGTCTTTTTAGGGCTGCACCCGAGGCATATGGAGGTTCCCAGGCTGGGGGTCTAATCGGAGCTGTAGCTGTCGGGCCTACGCCACAGCCACAGCAACGTGGGATCCAAGCCACATCCGAAACCTACACCACAGCTCATGGCAACGCCGGATCCTTAACCCACTGAGTGAGGCCCCAGATCAAACCCACAACCTCATGGTTCCTAGTTGGATTCGTTTCCGCTGCGCCATGATGGGAACTCCTATTATCCTTATTGCTGATCCTATTCTCACTCATTATTATCTTTCCTTGATAGAAATTATTTACTATTAGCATATTTAAAAAGTAATTTTGATATTATAAGACCACAAGAAAAGATCCTTTTCTGGAAGAAAGTGCCCAATCAGTGAAACATCAGTGGCAGCACAGGCGAGATTTGATTTCTCATGGAGTTCTGTGCCAGTTGGTCTCTTCTAAGAGCTCAAAACCAAAGGTGTACCTCCAACAGGAAACTGAAATTTAATGGGCAGTTCAAAAGGTAACACAAGCAGTTAAACACAAAGAGATGGAGAATGTGGTTCTAGTTGTCAGAAGGGGCCAAAGTAATGGAGATTAGGTGCTAAGGAAAGATCACAGACAGATACAAGTTTAAGGCCACGGGGATAAATCTGTCCAGCCTCTCACTTTTACAAATAAAGAATGTGAGACCTGGGGAGTTCTGAGGCTTGCCTTAGAAAATCCTATCTCATCTACTCGCCTCCAAGATACAGCCCCCAAGCAAAACCTTCTGGTGAAACTCTCCTTCCACTTGGCAACTTGTTCAAAGCTCCACAGTGCCAACCAGCATCTGGAGGCAGTTCATCTGCGTAGGTCTCTTTTCTCACTGACTGGCAGAAATGGGGAGCCATGGCTTCCTAGGGCTTGACATGCAAAAAAGACAACAAAACAAACAAAACCCGCCAAAAAACAAACACACAAACAAAAATCCAAACAAAAGATATTAGTAAATATCTGTCCGGTGAATATATACATTCACATGAAGCTGGCTGGTAGTAAAGCCAGGACCGGAACATTTCAACCATGGAGGTGCGATCCACAGGGGCAGATCATGACAATAACGTGGGTTTTAGAGGAGTAGGATTCTAGATTTTATTAGTTCTGTATTCTGGGAAAAGGGACATATTTACTCTAATCCATAATTAACTATCCTGCAAGAATATCAAGAACTCAACTAAACCCACCACTCAATCCGCAGAGAACAGCACTCAGCACAAAGTAAGCAATGTCTTTCATGCTACTTTAATTCTATGACCCAAACGTTCCCACATTTTAACACTTCTGAATTAAGGATGTGTCTTATATCCACTAGGGACACTTCAAGGGCATAATACTTCTTTTTTCTAAAAAGTAGTTATTCAATCCATGAGGTAGCTAACAATGAGTGGAGGAAATTCAGCAGTGTTTCTTTTCTTTTTTTTGTCCTCTTTGCCATTTTCTTGGGCTGCTCCCGCAGCATATGGAGGTTCCCAGGCTAGGGGTCGAATCAGAACTGTAGCCACCAGCCTAAGCCAGAGCCACAGCAATGTCAGATCTGAGCTGAGTATGCAAACTACACCACAGCTCACAGCAATGCCGGATCCTTAACCCACTGAGCAAGGCCAGGGATCGAACCTGCAACCTCATGGTTCCCAGTCAGATTCATTAACCACTGAGCCACAACGGGAACTCCTCAACAGTGTTTCTTTCTCCTGCCATCAATATCACTAGCCTAGCTTAATGTGTTCCAAACTTTTGGTCATAACCCATCAGTGGATTATAAAATCAGTTTTTGGTCATGAAGATCATTTTAAAAATGCTAGAGAGAATATGAACTCCACATAATTAAAGCAAGCATTTTTCATGATATATATACATGTATGTGTATGCAAGTGAATGTACGCATATATACTCACATAAAGAAAATGCATTTCTGGTCAAAGGTGTTTGAGAAGCACTGGCCTAGCTGAATTATATAAAATTAGGGCAGGTGAGTGTGGCCCTGGGAGGCATATACAGTGATGGCTTTGAATCTTAGATCAAGAACTTGAACAAGCTAAGTAGGTAGGGGAGAAAGAGTCAGCTCAAGGGAGAAGGGGAAGCAAGAGGCTTAAGTGACGAGGAGAAGGACTAGATGAGGATGGGGATAAAGACAGTGAGTATGAGCACAAGCAGCACACCCATGAGTGTGCACTCCTCCAACCAAACACAGATGTTGTCCCTTCCCCACCTAGCTCAAATTCCTTACATGACTTATGGACTTCCCGTCGTGGCTCAGTGGTTAACGAATCCGACTAGGAACTATGAGGTTGCAGGTTCAATCCCTAGAAAAGGCAAAAAGACAAACAAAACAAAACAAAAACAAATTCCTTACCTGACTTATAACAGGCTAGGAAAGAGATAGCGTATAATTCTCTTAAACATCAAAGGAGGAGTTCCCGTTGGGGTGCAGTGGAAATGACTCCAACCAGTAACCATGAGGTTACTCGCTGCTCAGTGGGTTAAGGATGTGGTGTTGCCATGACCTGTGGTGTAGGTTGCAGATGAGCTCAGATCCATCATTGCTGTGGCTGTGGCGTATGGTAGCAGCTGTAGCTCTGCTTCAACCCTTAGCCTGGGATCCTCCATATGCTGTGGGTATGGCCCTAAAAAGCAAAAAAAAAAAAAAAAAAAAAATTAAAGGGGACTATTCATTCTATTTTTGATTCTACTACCATTATATTACACAATTAGTCTTTGACTTTAAAAATATGAGAAGTAAATAGTACATTAGCTAACAACATAGTCAAAGTAAGGCAATAAACCTCCACTCTGCACCTTCAGTTGTGCCTGCTCAACCCTATGCTAAGCCCTGGGGCAACAAAGAGAACTAAAACCACATTCCCAACTCTTGAGAGGCATTCAGTCTTTCAGGGTGTCAGATAGGCAAATCAACAATTACGAAGCAGTGTAGTAGGTGTTATAATTAAGGGAGATGCTGGCACCTTGGGACACACTAAGGAAGATTCCTAGCTCAGCCCTAGCAAAGCTATTTCAAAGAAGATTTGAGGACATGAGATAAGAAGAGCCCTAGGAAAAAGAACTGGATGTCTCAGGCCCAGACATTATGTACCTTCAAACACTGCTTATAATTTACCCCGGCTATAGTGCATGTGGTATAGTGGTGGAGGATTAAACAGGAAATGAAGCTAGATAGATAGGCAGGAGGTCCATGAAGGAATATCTCCCCCAAAGTGTCCCCGAATTCCTCTCAGCTTTAAGTAAAATCAAAATGTCAGCCCTAAATAATGGCAGAGCCATAGCAGGATCTGGACGCTAAAGAAGTTTACACATAGATCTGGACGAAACTTTCATTGAAAACAATACACGCTACCCTATGGTCACTGCAGTGCTATTCACAATAGCCAAGACATGGAAACAACCTAAATGTCCATCAACAGATGAATGGATTAAGAAGATGTGGTGTGTATATATATATAATGGAATACTACTCAGCCATAAAAAAGAACAAAATAATGCCATTTGCAGCAACATGGATGGAACTAGAGATTCTCATACTAAGTGAAGTTAGTCAGAAAGAGAAAGACAAATACCATATGACATCACTTACATCTAGAATTGAATACACACAATTGAATTGGCACAAATGAACCCTTCTACAGAAAAGAAACAAACTCATGGACTTGGAGAAAAGACTTGTGGTTGCCAAGGAGGAGGGGGAGGGAGTGGGAGGGAGTGGGATGGACTGGGAGGTTGGGGTTAGTAGATGCAAACTTTTGCATCTGGAGTGGATAAGCAATGGGATCCTGCTGTACAGCACAGGGAACTATATCTAGTCACTTGCGATGGAACATGATGGTGGATAATGTGAGAAAAAGAATATATATAGGTATGACTGGGTCACTTTGCTGTACAGCAGAATTTGACAGAACACTGTAAATCAACTATAATGGAAAAAATAAAAATCTTTTTAAAAAAAGAATTTTACGCACAGGAGTTAACATATGAAATTGTAAACAAGAAATTATTTCATTATTATAGCCATTTTACACTGAATTAAAAAGGAAGTTACAACAATCGTCTGGGAGTTTCTGCCCTCTAACTCTCCTACACATCTGTGTGTGTACGTGTGTGTATACACATACACGAACACATACAGACAATGATAATGGATATCATCTTTATAATGGAAGAAGGCATATATCTGATAAGTTGTTTCATGAAAAATAAGAGAAAGGTTTATAATCTTAAACTCTGTGTTTTGCTAAACAATGCAGAGATTAAAATATCATCAGAAGTTTGTATTTTGAGAGGACATGCTTTGCATTCTTACCATATGCTAAGATAAAAGGGTTCCGGCAAACTTTTGCCAACAGCTGACCAATTGTGGGGAATCTTTCAGTGATTGCACTTGAATCCTATAAAAGGAAATTACGTTTTTGTCAGTGAAAGGACAATATGCAACTCAGAAAAATTAAACGACACTATAGGTTGAAGGAGCTTGAATGCTTCTTGTTTAGTATGTATTTTAGAAAAGCAGAGGGAGAAAAGATTACAGAAGATCTTTGAGTAAGTAATTCTAATAAAGTTTAACAAGCAATCACCTTACTTCATCCTTAATCCAGGTCACCAAAACTAAGATGAATAGCAAGTAAAATCCATTTTGTTGCAAAATTAACTTTGTTTTATTCCTATTTACGTCAAAAAAAGGCCATTTTATTTAAAAATAACAAAGACAGCATAACAGTGAAAAGAAACATTATGGGTAATTAATATCAAGAGGACCCTGCATCTTCATCCTGATTTTTTATTCTAACATAATAAGAAAATTCCTAAGTCAGCTCCAACAGCACTATCTAAAAGAAAGTTTAGAAGGACAAGAACCCTGAAACTTGTAAAAAGAAATAAAAGTAGCCAAAAGCATATAGATATATATCTGTTTATTACTATTTTGATTACTATATGCTAAATGACATCATACTTAGTCTAAAACAACCTAAAACCTGAGACAAGAAAAGATCAACCAAATAGAAAACAGCTTAAGATAAGCTGAAATGATAAGCATTTCTTACTGATGAAACAGTAAATTCCTCACATTAGTCTGAACATCAAGGCCAGTCCTGGACTTTCTGGAGTCACTTTAAGGTCAGGTTACAAAAAACAACTTAAAGAGTTAGCACCGCTTGTCTATACTTCTACTTTCTAAAGTATCTTTCCTTCTACTTTCTAAAGACATGTGAACTTACATCACCACCATGAATTATTCCTCAAATTTCCTACTTGCTTCTTTGATTAAGGGGAAAAATGTACAACGCAAGAACACCTATGTTAAATAACAATTTTGCTTTTCATTTTGAAATTAGAAAATACTATAAATAAGTAATATTTTCATAGTATGAAAACATGCTCATTCACAAAAATATCTATTGCAATATAAAAATAAGAAATCTGGAGTTCCCATCGTGGCACAGCGGAAACAAATCTGACTAGGAACCATGAGGTTGTAGGTTCGATCCCTGGCCTCACTCAGTGGGTTAAGGATCTGGCGTTGCTGTGAGCTGTGGTGTAGGTTGCAGACACGGCTTGGATCCTGTGTTGCTGTGGCTATGGTGTGGGCCGGCAGCTGCAGCTCCGATTAGACCCCTAGCCTGGGAATGTCTACATGCCATGGGTGGGGCCCTAAAAAGACAAAAAAAAAAAAAAAAAAAAAGAAAGAAATCTTACATCAAGATGAAATGTATCAAATTTTGAACACAGTAACTTATGTAACACTAGTGAAGACACTCATAATCTTAATATTCACAAGAAAAGTCCACTCAAAATATTTATAAGAGATCTTAATATTTATCATCTCTTAGTAAAGCCTACTTTAGAATAAGGTTGATGGAGTTACCATCGTGGCGCAGCGGAAACAAATCCGACTAGGAACCATAAGGTTGCGGGTTTGATCCCTAGCCTCGCTCAGTGGGTTAAGGATCCAGCATTGCCGTGAGCTGTGGTGTAAGTCGCAGACGTGGCTCAGATCAGATCTGGCGTTGCTGTGGCTCTGGCATAGGTCGGTGGCTATAGCTCCAATAAGACCCCTAGCCTGGGAACCTCCATTTGCCAGGGGTACGGCCCTAAAAAGGACAAAAGACAAAAGACAAAAAAAAAAAAAAAAAAGAATAGGGTTGAAAAAAGGGTAAGCACTTCAGTAAACTCTTCAATATTTAAGAGATACAGAGGCCTTTAAGAGAAATCCAATTATTACCTAACAACAAGGGTTAAAGTCTTGTTTATTTAAAAACAACCTGATTGGTCAGGAAGCCTCATGTGACAGTATAACTAACTAACCAAGAAATAAAAGCTATTAAGTCATAATAAATCAGACACTAGGAAACCACTTCCTGTCTGCATTATTTACAGATAATCTGTCTGTCTAATCAATGTGTTAGGTCAATGCCACAAGTCCCTGACCACCTTCAGGCTTCCTAAAATCTGGTGAGGGGTTTCTGATGTCACAAAATAAACCTCATTATTTTGGTCCACTACTTACCATCTCTTTCAAGACTTCATACATCTGCCTCAAGAACTCCTGGAACTGAGGTAGGTGAAGGCAGGTGTCTTGCTGAGTTTCCAAAGTGGAGGCCTGGTCCCATACAGAAAGCTTCTGCATCCAAAACTGATAATCAGAAGAAAGGGCTACCAAATCTTGAGCCATCGCAGAAAAAGGAGAAAGGTGATGGACCTTCACAGTGGTCTGCCATGCGCTGGACGAAACAGTGAACACACATCGAATCTGTAAGAAATGGGGAAGAGTGGAACATTTAAAACAGGAACTTTTACCAGTGCCTTCACAACCACTGATGAGTGAAAGGAGGATTACATGGGACCAAAAAAGCATGACTTCTGTGAAGTCATCTTTGAATTATTTTAAAATGTGTCGCCCAGCTGTATCTCCAATTTTTACCATCTGACCTTTTTATCATGAGTAATAGCATTACACTAGAAGTCATTATACCTCTACAGGCCCATGCCAATTATGTACAAAAAGCACAGCTGATAATACTTTATATCTTCTTTTTAAGATTGAGATATTTTTAAATGTTCTGAATATGAAATTCATTTGAGTATTTTAATGTAATGGGAAATCAAAAACATCCATGGGCATTTCATAATAGTCTGTGTCTAAGAAATGTTTTTGAAGTTCTTATGTTTTATATGCATTTCTGGCTTCTCATTTAGGTGGTCAAAAATCCCTATGCATTGCTGCGTAATGAATTTGCTTCCCAGTTTCTCTTCATTTCTTAGCAAAGAATAAAAAATAATTCATTCCATAGGCACTGATGTGAACAATTTGCTTAAGTCTGCTATATACACTTGATCTCCATCCATAAGAAAGGATATCTTAGTAAAATAAAAATTCTAATTGTTGAGGTCCTAAGTGACAGAAACAAAAAGCTCAACAATTTGACTTACCGTATCTGAAGTACACGTTAAAAAGAATAATGGGGAGTTCCCGTCGTGGCGCAGTGGTTAACGAATCCGACTAGGAACCATGAGGTTGCGGGTTCCGTCCCTGCCCTTGCTCAGTGGGTTAACAATCCGGCGTTGCCGTGAGCTGTGGTGTAGGTTGCAGACGCGGCTCGGATCCCGCGTTGCTGTGGCTCTGGCGTAGGCTGGTGGCTACAGCTCCTATTCAACCCCTAGCCTGGGAATCTCCATATGCCGCGGGAGCGGCCCAAGAAATAGCAACAACAACAACAACAACAAAAAGACAAAAGACAAAACAAACAAACAAACAAAAAAGAATAATGGAGTTCCCTACATAGTGAGTGTGTGCCTCAGGCAGTTAGGTAAATAAACTCTAGGTGCCTCACCACCATCCCAGGTCCTTGCTATCTACACCCACAGGAAGCCTACTGAGCAGAGAAGGGAAGGTTGCTTCGCGACAGGTGCAGACTTGCACAGACGCATGCTTTCGCGGGCCAAGGATGACACGAAGCTGTCTAATTTCAAAGACTACTCTGCAAATGGTAAGTGAGTTTAAATCTTCAACAGCAAAAATGAACAGATGCCAAAAACAATTAAATACCAAAAACATCAACAAAGGAGGTTTTCATTACTAGACAGGAAGTAAAAAGTTTAAGAAGGTTGTAAATTTGGCTGCAAAGCAAAAAAAAAAAAAAAATCTAACCAGGAAGACAAAAGTTTTAAAATGGTACTAAAAATTTAGTTTCCAACAGTATCATAACAGTTTTTAAGAGTTAATAAGAGAGGGAATATATGCATGGCGCCAAATGGCACATAATAGCCCAAAACCTAGGTGTCTGATTCTTCCCTTTCTCTATCTTTCTCATCCAAGCCATAACCAATACCTGCCAATTCTGCATCTAAGAGAAATACATGTGATTTCATTTGACTTCATCTCCACCCTTTCCATTTGCACTGCTACCGTCCCGTCCCATTCCTGTCCATTTCTTCTCCAGAAAAGAAAAAGCTTTCAGGATCATGCAGTGCAGTGGTCCTGGACACTTTATCTCACAGCCTTTCTGGGGAGGGAGGTTGGGAATATGGAGATGGTAGTGGCTGTGAAGCGGGTGGTGCCTTAGCTGTGGTGGTAGCAGTGGGGGTGTCCACGAGTCAGGGCTGCTGAACAAACTGCAATGCACTGGGACAGCAGCTCAAAAAGGAAAACAGTTTTCCCCCAAAGGCCAATGATGATCCTACTGAAAAATGCTGACCTAATGTGAACATTCTGGAAGAGGCAATCTGCTGATTTTGCCTGTTTAGCATTCTTCCTCCATTTTTGGTTATATCTTACTTTTTCTTACAGGTTTTTTTTTGTTTTGTTTTGTTTTTTTTGCCTTATGCCACAGCAGCAGCAACATTAGATCCTTACCCACTACACCGAGCCAGGGATTGAACCCACACCGTTGCAAAGACAACACTCTAGTCTTAACCAGCCATGCCATAGTGGGAACTTCACCTTACTTTTTCTTTAGGAAGCTATCTTTCCTCTGTTCCCCAAGTCTTGGCAGGTGCAAGGTATCTATGCCATCAGCCAAGGAGTGAGATGATTATCAAGCCAAGCAAACCAGGCTCTCTGCTGGAAATGTGAATCTTGAGTTGAGTGCCATAAGGGTGGAACTAAGTCATTCAAAGACTCCCTTTGTCTAGATCCCTGGAGCTACCCTATGTCATGTCTTTAAACAAGGTATAGCTTTTCAACTTTCTCCATAATTTGGCCAGCTACCCAGGGGCCTTCCCATAAATTCTCTTTTTCTCTCTTTTTTTTCCCCGAAATTAACCACTGTTGGTTTCTGTGATTTTCAATAAAAGAATACAAGCTGATAGAGTCTGATGTTATATATTATCTGATATAAAATGATACTTAATAGTAGGCTGCAGACAACAGACTTCTGGAGAAAGAAGAGAGTTTAGAACTGTTTACAACTGGGCCAACTCGGGTAAAATGGCAATGAAACTTCTGTTCATGTAAGGAAACAGGAAACCAGAGGTCCATAAAGAAGCTAATACAAATCCACGAGGCATCATCCTCACACAGGGACCCAGAATCATTACATTCTTCTCGTAGGAATGGCCAAAGTGAAAGCCACTGGACTATCGATACACACACACACGGAGTCACACATGTGATGATTCGCAGGGGGCCCCACTTCCCCAGCTGAGGGGCCAATGATATCAGTCAGTCATATTAGGCTGTCATAAACAATCAAATGGCGACTCCAGCTCAAGCTGCACTTTCAGATATGGGTCCTCCCTGGGGCAAATCAGTACCACCTTGGGCACCTAGAATAGAGTTATAATACTGGTAAATGCATTTCTCCAAGGGGATAAACTGAGGATATGAGAAAGCAGTTCACTTTCACCTGCCTCAGAGAGATCAACTCAGCATACAGCACATTACACCGGTCTGCCCCAGTCAAGGTATCAGGCAGGTAGAATCTAGAGCGTAGGAAGATACAGATGCCTTGCTCATATTCCAGAAGGTGGGATATAAATCCCATGAACATAACAGGGCCTCCCACTTCAGGACGTTTCTTGTAATCCAATGGTCTGTATCAGGTCAGGATATACCCTTTTTATTTATTTATTTATTTATTTAGCTATTTTAGGGGCTCCACATGCCGCATGTGGAGGTTCCCAGGCTAGGGGTCGAATCTGAGCTGTAGCCGCTGGCCTACACCACAGCCACAGCAATGCCGGATCCGAGCCATGTCTGTAACCTACACCACAACTCAAGGCAATGCCGGATCTTTAACGCACTGAGTGAGGCCAGGGATCCAACCCGCATCCTCATGGATCCCGGTTGGGTTCGTTAACCACTGAGCCACAAAGGGAACTCCCGGGATATACCCTTTTTAAAATGAGGATATACAAGAATCTAGTGCCAGCAGTTGACTCCACTATGGAGACCCTGGTAGCTGGATGACAAGTACAGGAGAGGAACTGCCCTTCTCTGTACTTGCACTGCACACATTTTTGCACCTTTTCAATTAAGTGCCACATATACTAACTACTGACTCAAAATTAATAACAATAAACAAAATATAGAGTGAATAACTGCTATACCTTATACCTGCTAAGAGGCAAAATGCTTGGCTGACAGGTCTGGGCTCTGAAAGGAACATACTGCATGAATTTTAGACCACTTATCAGCTTTTACCCACCTGCCTGACAATGAGAAAATACGGGTAGGGCCCAGAGCAACCATCACTGCATAGCTTGTCTGTCCATGCTGAAGTACTCTGCTGTGACCCAGCAGATCCACTGCTCTTTAAAGCCTGTGTAGAAGATGCAGATTCTGGAAAAGGCCTATGGCAGGCCTCAGTGACTGGGGCTGATCTTCCAAGCCACAAAGCGAGGTACACCCAGCAGCACTCTATCATCAGGTGCAAATTATGCCTGCTTGGTCAAAATGAGTCAGGTTTTGGGATGCTATCTGTATATGTCTTGCTTGTTATGTCATATAATTTTTTTTTTTTTTTTTTTTTTTTGTCTTTTTGCCATTTCTTGGGCCGCTCCAGTGGCATATGGAGGTTCCCAGGCTAGGGGTCGAATCGGAGCTATAGCCGCCGGCCTACGCCAGAGCCACAGCAACGCAAGATCCGAGCCGCGTCTGCAACCTACACCACAGCTCACAGCAACGCCGGATCGTCAACCCACTGAGCAAGGGCAGAGATCGAACCCGCAACCTCATGGTTCCTAGTCGGATTCGTTAACCACTGCGCCACGACGGGAACTCCTGTCATATAATTTTTAAAAATTCCCTTCTCTTTCATTTTCCACCTCCTACCACTGCATATATAAAGGATATTACTAGTACATAAATTAGCTAAAGAGCTATAAATTGCAGAAAATAACAACGATGGAATAGAAACTGACATTATCCAGAACTGCTGGATTTGAAGCTAGGTGCAATAACCAGGCATTCTTTTTGAGTTATCTCCCTTTCCAGAAGGAAGGGAGAGCTAAATTATGTTAGGTGAAAGTGTTTAAAAAGTTCTGTATATGGAAAGCAATAGGTATATTACATTTGGCCTACAAAATGTCTGACACTTGTGCATTTAGCATTCCTGTAGTGTTGTTTAACATGTTTTGCTATCTTCTGTATTGCTTATAAACTAATAGCTAGATCTAGAGGTTTTGTAAGATTCAGGGTTAGTTCTTTTATAAGAATACTTCATTTGTGGTGGTGTGTACTTTGAATCAAATCAAAAGGAACATATAATATTTGATTGTCTCATGGTATCTTAATGTTGAAACTTAGTGGTTTCAGGTTGTCAACCAAATCTATCCATTATAAATTTATGACTATTTTTTTCCTAATGGTTTTAGGATTTACTGATGATCATTTTCGATCCATTCGAGGTTGAAAAATACTGAGTTTCTAGTTTTATCCTGCCTGCATACACACTATAGCTCAGCTGACAACTGAAACTTCATTAAGGTGGCCGAGGTTGCTAGTGCTGCCAGTGCCTAGAAGATGTAAACAAAATTCCTCTCTGGAAGAAAATAACCTTATCACAGCTTTCTAATTATTTCTTAAAAAAAAAAATTCGAACAAAAATTAGATAAAGATAAGCACACAGGAAGAAAAGAACACATGAACAACCCAAAAACAATGGACAAGGACAAACAAAACAAAACAGATAGGTACTCAAGATAAAAACTAGACAAAAATTATAAAGTAACTAAGAGGGTTTCTTGTAAAGAAAAAAGCCAAAATTTCATCAACGAACTAAAAACTATTTAAAATAATGACCCTGTAGATGAAAAAAACACAGCACAAATTCTAGAACTAAAAATATAAAATAACTGAAATTAACAATTTGACAGAGGGATTTAGCTAATTACACTCTGTTGAAAAGAGATTTGATGAACTTGGAAGACAGATCAGAAGAAACTATCCGGAATTCAATATATAGAAAGTAAAAACAATGGGAAAATAACTCAGACAAATAGGTAAGACACAGAAATACTAGGAGATAAGGCTAGAAAACATACCTTCGTTGCAATGAAAGAAAAAAAAAAAAAAGGTCCAACCTAGAATACAACACCCAGCTAAAATATTCTTCAGGAATAAAGGTAAAATAAAGCCTTTTTGACACACTGAAATAATTTGTCACCAGTAAACCTGCTCTAAAGGATGCTCTTCAAGCAGATGGAAAATGACCCCAGATGGAAATCTAGAGATGCAAGAAGAAATAAAAATCAAAATTGGTAAATATGTAGGAAATTTTAAATTAAGATTTATAATATAAAAAAATAGTATAATTGTGGTTGTATATATATACACACACACAGAATATATATGTATATATATGCATACACACACACACACACACACACATACACACATACACACACAGAAGATAAAAATACAAAACAATAGTATATATACCGGGAGAATGACAGACTTAAAAGAGTTCTAAAGTCTTTGAATTTTCTAGGAAAAGGATAAAAGTGTTAACATTGGATTTTAATATTTCAAAAATGCATATCATAATTTCTAGGGTACCCACTAATAGAATAATAAAAGGCAATATATAATTTCCAAGATGTCAGAAGAGAAATATTTGTAATAAAAAACACATAACCCCCAAAAGGTCAAGATTGGAGAGAAAAAGGAATATAGAATAGACAAAATAAATAAAAAGCACAAAATAAAATGGAAGATTTAAACTCAAATATATCAGTAATTATACAACATCCAAATGGATTAAATTCTCCAAGTAAAAGCCAAAAATTTGTTTAGAAATTTTAAAAAAGATATAAGCTGCTACAAAAGACACATCTAAAACATAGGATATAGGGATTAGAGAGGCTAAAAAAATAGGGGAAAAAAATACTATGTTAACCTAACTAAAAGAGTTAAATAGTATCAATTTAAACACACTCTGGGGCAAAAATTATTACTAAAGGTAAACAGGATTACTTCATAATAATAAAATGTTCAATTCACCCAGAAGATGTGACAATTCTAAACATGCATGCACCTAATAACATAGAAATGTAACACAAAATATTAAATTTAAAGTATCACAGAGAAATTAACATAACTACAATGAAAAATAATTCCAATCATAGTAGGAAATTTTCACACACCTCTCAGTAAATCATAGAATAATTATACAAAAATCCAAAAGCTTTCCCTCAAAGTACACTATAAGCTTAAGTGTTTATGTACACTAGCAGAATGTTCGTAGCAATATTATCCATAATAGATCTAAACTGAAAACAACTCATATGCCAATCAAGAGTAGAATGGATAAATAAACTATTCATACAAGGAAATACAACAAAGCAATGAAAAAACTATTATTATAGGCATAGAGACGAATGGACAATCACAATGCTTAGAAAAAGAAACCAACCCATAAGAATACATGTGATATGATTCATTCATATAATGTTCAAAAACAGGTAAAACTAAACTGAAGTGATTATTCTTAAAAAAGCCAAGAAACCTGCTACCTTGAGAGGAAAGGAAGCAGTACTACCAGGAGGGTATGTGAAAATGGCTTTCAAGGTACTGGCAGTATTAGATTTCTTGACCTGGATGGCAATAATATATGTATTAACTTTTTAATAATATACGAAAGTGTAAACCATATTTATGTACTTTTCTATGTAAGTTATTTTCCACAATTACAGAAAAACTATTTTAACTTCTAGAGATATAATTACCACAAACTTATTGGCCCAAAAGTAAGAATATGAATGAGGCAGCCTATGCTCAGATATGAGGCAGTGTCCATGTATTTCACACACACATAAAAAGACTCGCCTTGTAAAATGGGAATGATTCTTCAGATTCACTGTGATTTCAACTTTTTTCACAAATGCATGGAATTTTGTTAACTCAATTAATATGAAAACTTATTAGACAACTGAAAACTGACTACACTTTTGAATGATATCAAATCTTTTGATGGATAGCAAAATCCTTGATATCTCCCCAAATGTAAATTCTTGGCTTTCTTTGGATTCTGCTTAGTGTATAACATGCCCTCCCATGAATGTCTATGCCTATATCCATTTCACACAAACAACTAAAGAAATATTGTTCAGCATATTTTACTTAAGAGCATAAAAGAGGAGTTCCCGTTGTGGCGCAGCAGAAACAAATCCAACTAGTATCCATGAGGATGTGGGTTCGATCCCCGGCCTTGCTCAGTGGTTCGGGGATTTGGCATTGCTGTGAGCTGTGGTGTAGGTCGAGGACATGGCTTGGATCCCACGTTGCTGTGGCTGTGGTGTAGGCTGGTCGCTGTGCTTCCGATTTGACCCCTAGCCTGGGAACTTCCATATGCTGCAGGTGTGGGCCTAAAAAGACAAAAAAAAAACCAAAAAACAAAAAACAAAAAACAAAATAAATGCAGAAAAGAAAGGTGGATGTTCAACGACATTTCCTCAAAACTCAGGATTTTATAAGTATTTTGCACACACTCATACATATACTAATACATACTAAGGTAGCAAAAGCAAAGGGCATGGAAAGGTAGAAGGAAATTCCCTTTTTCATTTCTTGAATATTTCTCTTGTAGCACATTTACCCAGGTTCCCAAGGAATTGAATCATGATTTCACTGTCTCCATATACAGAGGCTAAAAAATAAAAAATAAAAAAAAAAGATCAAAACCAGAAAATACATCTTCTCAGTACATATTTCTAGGAAAAAATAAAATGACCTTCAAAAATTCTTATGTAGAATGAACTAAAGGGAAAGTCTTATGAGCATAGGCACCCAGACACCTAAATGGAAATGACTATCCTATGAAAAATTTCCGTGTGCTTATTCATGTCCCTGTTTCCTGCCAATCAGAGGAAAGCAGGAGGTGAGAAGAGGAGGAAAAAAGTGGCAAGAAAAACTAGCCCTGGGGTCCACTAAACACCTAATATACTGGAGAAAGACAGGGTCAAAATGGTGTCAGACTGGGATCACACTGCATTTGCCCTTCCCTCTCATTTATAAATTGGTCAAAAGTTACTTTGTTGCTTGCTAAGTACTACTTTATGAATTCAAATCATCTGTGGCATGAAGATACACTGTAGTCCAACCATTGTCTCCAAGAGTTCATAGCCTGAGCTGCCAAACTGACATGGATCAGCAGGCAGCAGGTAAGAGAGCTAAAATGTCCCCATTTTTATAATATTCTGTTCTTTAGAATAAGGATACATTCAAAAATTTTGTGGAAATGTCACAAGAAATACGGAGTTTCACAAAGCACAATTCATTACAGTGGAAGAAGGAAACGAAAGCATCCACACACGAGCATTCTCTAAAAAAAGATGTCAGGAGTTCCTGTTGTGGTGCAGCAGTAATGAACCCAACTAGTGTCCATGAAGAAACAAGTTCGATCCCTGGCCTTGCGCTTGCTCAGTGGTTTAGGATCCGGCGTGGCTGTGAGCTATGGTGTAGGTTGCAGACACAGCTTGGATCTGACATTGCTGTGGTTTTGGTACAGGCTGCGCAGCTGCAGCTCTGTCTGATTCGACCCCTAGCCTGGAAACTTCCACATGCCTCAGGTGCGGCCCTAAAAAGATGACCGAAAAAAAAAAGAAGAAGAAAAAAGAAAGAAAGAAAGATGACAAAAAGTGAAGAAACAATTAGGTGTTAGGCTGGAGCAAAGTGTCCTAATTTGTTAAAAACAAACAAAAGCATTTCCCTTAATTTAGAAATCAAGAAATATATGGAGTTCTCTGGTGGCCTAGTGGTTAAGGATCCACTGTTGTCACTGCTATGGCTTGGGTGACTGCCACGACATGGGTTTGATCCTTGGCCCAGGAATTTTTGCATGTTGCAGGTGTGGCCAAAAAAAAAAAAAAAAAGTCGAAGACCTTGGCAAGAGAGAGTCCTAGAGCAGTGGTTCTCAAATTATCTTTTAGAAAGCAAAGTGGGTTCCTAAAGTTCCATGCAAAAACCTGAGCATTTAAGCAGTCCCAACTTCAAAGAGCCACCAGCCCAGGCAGCGCTGCACAGGATGTCCAGTCTATCAAAGTGCTGGGACCTGTGACCAAAATAATCAACACAACATTTCAGCATTATTATAAAAATAGTTTTGCCCTTGTGAATCTCTTGAAAGGGTCTCAGACATACCCAATGACCCCCAAGCCGCATTTTGAGAATGTCTGGTGTAGACTAGTCATGGTATTTCCATTTGTCTTCCAATTAACTGTAGGAATGGACAATACTATGCAATTCTGGACAATAAGAACGAGCGTCAGGAGGATTTTTGAGAGAGTCTTTTTGGATCTTAAATTAACTTTTTTTCCCCCATATTAGACACTGTACTCTTCATGTGACACTTAGAACAGCAATAAGTCCCAAGTAAGCCTGTGAGGACTGGCCAACATGTTACAAAGAGCAAAGCCAAAAGGTAGACCTGGGGCCCCTCACTAGCATAGCTGAAGGAATGAAGTAGCCAACCTTGGAATTTTCCTTTTGCCCTAGGCCTCCTTTCCTTGAGTTTTCTTGCAGTCAAACATGTCCTAACTGGCACATCTCCCCAGAACCTAGTCTGCTGAATACATTCTGAAAAACCCCTGCTGTGCTCAGCAGCTGGCACATAGTAGAAGCTCAATAAATATTTGTGGGGAAAAAATGGGTGAATAAATGAATAAGTAAATAGACCCACTAAGGCTGTTGTAGAGGAGAGACTAAGATGGATAAATATCTGAATGATTTTATGTTGACAGATGCTCCCAGATTGTCAATTTTTATGTCTTTTTTTTTTTTTGCTTTTTTTCTAGGGCCGCTTCTGCAGCATATGGAGGTTCCCAGGCTAGGGGTCTAATCGGAGCTGTAGCCACTGGCCTACACCACAGCCACAGCAACACAGGATCCGAGCCGCATCTGCGACCTACACCACAGCTCACGGCAACGCCTGATCCTTAACCCACTGAGCAAGGCCAGGGATCGAACCTGCAACCTCATGGTTCCTAGTCAGATTCGTTAACCACTGCGCCATGACAGGAATTCCAGGTTGTCAATTTTTAAAACAAAGTTCACTGTAAACTTCACAGTATGAAAAATGACTGCATATTGTACCTGTAAAAGGCTGGTGCAGGGGAGGGGGGTAGAGTGGGCGACAGAGTTTGAAGTTGTTTTCCTTTGGTCTGCACAATCTCCAAGCCAAAGATATGAGAGGTAGGTCTACACATGCCAAATATGGACCATAACCTATTCTAAGTGGCGACCTGATAAAAAGCACTGGGTTTTTTTGGGGTTTTTTTTGTTTGTTTTTTCATTTGCCCTGAGCATGAGTCAAGATTTACGGACAGAATGCTAGAAAACACACCGTTTATGAGAGAAGAAAAAGAGACAAATCAAATACCTCCAACCAAAGGCATCAACGAGGGGCACAATGACCTTATCAGAAAATACTTAAAACCTCCAGAAATACAATCAAATATGAAGTTAAGAAATTTATGTTCAACTATGCTCAAGCTTGACAATATTTTTCCTCTTCCTTACTGAAAGCCTTATGCCAGTATTTTTAATTTACTTTAATGTTTCTTTGCTTCATTATTTTAAGTATAATTGGTCAATGTGTCCTTGTGTTTGCAACTTTTTTTTTAATTCACAGTGAAGTATTCTCATTCCCATAAAGTTCTTATGAAAGAAACAAATAAGTTTTCCCCCTTGGAAACAATAAGGTTTTAAGAAAAGTTCCACTAGGAGGAGCTGGCTTTTTCTCTGTTGAGTCCAGAGCATTTTGCCTGACTTTCTAATCAAAAACACAAAACTGAAATTTGCAGACAATTTCAAACAAACCTCCATCATAAACAAGACCTGGGTCCAAGGAAGCAGGGGAGGCAACTGCAATCCAGGTGCAGAGTGTACACATGCTTCACTCAACTTTGCCAAGAATTAAGGAAATTTAATCTAGCAGATAACTGTCTGGGGATTTACTGAGCTCCACTCTCCCATCCATGTCCCTGGCCATGTGGGGAAAAGAGCTGCTCTCGGGATCTGGCTTCCAAGTAGAAGCATCCCTTCATGAGCGGTGGCCTTTGGAGCTGCTCAGATAGAAACCCCTGACCTTGTTCTCCATCAAAACACCAAAGACCTACGCTTGGACTTGAAAAATACCTGTCTTCCTGCATACATTCTATTAGAAATAGTGGTGACTTACTTTCCTTGCATTCCTGTCCTCAATGCACTTAACTGACAGTGAGATTGTGAGCTTTCAGTGGCACAGTTAGAAAAACGGGCTGAGGAGCACATCAGATACTAAAATATTAGAAATCATCCTGCCTTTGTCACTGGTAACTTGGCTCCAAGTTATGCCTATTTCTTTCCACCCTTAGTCATACTCATAATTTATTACTAAATAAACAAAAGAAAAATCCCACACATCTGTTGAAAACCTACCTTATGACAGGAACTCTGAGAAACACTGCAAATAAAAAAGATGGCAGCATTCCTCATATTCAAGCAAGCCATGGCTAATGAGGAAATGAGGAACTGCAAACAAAAAAAAATATAATCCCTCTGGGAAGGGCTGGGAGAGAAGGAAACCTGGGCGGCTTCAGAGAGCATCAAGAAGGGGCACCTCACCCAGTGAGAGACAGCTATCTCTCACTCTCTCCTTCAAACACATTATTTATATTTTCACCTCTTCGTTTTTCAACATCTACAAGCAGGGTGACCTGGCATCAAGACAAACACAACTGCAGGCACTGACATCTTCAAGACTCTATTTAGTTAGAATGGTGGGTATTTATTTGGGTGTTTGGAAACAACTGAATTCTTTAAATTACCCTCAAAATGAAAAATAAAAGGTGAAATCCTTGAAGAGAACCATGGCATCCTAATAAATCCCACCTGCTTAATCTCACTCATCTTTTGGGGGCTGGAAGCCTCTAAAAGAGGAGTTTAAATAACTCTATGCTATGGGTCACTGAACTCACACAGAAAAGCATTTTTGTGGTTAGCTTTTAGTACTATGTAAAACCAAATATCTCTCACTTTGTTTCCTTTAAACCCTCAGCCCATGTGATCTCCAGTTAAGATGGCAAGTAAATTCGCTCTTTGATGGATCCCCTCTACTCCGCACACACAGCAATGAGAGAGGAAACAAGAAAACCAAAAGGGTGCAGACAAGCTCAAAACCAATATAAAACTTTTTGTGAAATAGATATGGGACGGAAACACAGGGAGATAAATCGTCAAAGTTAAAGCCTTTAAAGGGTGCCTAAGCTCAAGATCTAAAAACAGGCACTGAAACTGGATGCATGAAACCTACAAAATTTGGGTGGCTAACCATAACCCACAAAGGACAGAGTCAGACCTAGCATCATACCTGAAAGCAGGGTCAGACGTGAAAATGGAGGAGGGCTTCTCTATTCCTGAAAGAAAGGCAGTAGCTCCTTACCTCATATGGAGCTGTAGCCTACAAAAGGGGGAAAACATAGACCATCCAGCAATCAGGAACTCAGGGGAGCAGACTGTGACTGCCCAAGTAACTGAGACACCATTGCAGTTCTGGCCTGGGGCTCTGTGGAAGCCAGACAGAGACAACTATAAATTGCTTAACAATGAAAACTGAGCAGAGAGGTGGAAAATGAATGAATGAAAACAATTAAAAAGTATATCTCATTCAAAACCACAGCTCTAAAAGTACATGAAGAACTCTAATGCCAATAAAGGCAACTAACAAAATCAGCCAGCAAACCACTAATTCATTTCAGATGAAATGAATATAAACTAGTCTAACAAAATAAGTATATGTAACCAAATTAAAGACAAATTTAAGACATGAAACCATAAAACTCCTAGAAGAAAACAGGAGGAAGCTCTTTGACATTGGTCTTTAGGATTTTTTTTTTTTTTTTAATCTGTCTTCCCTGGCAAGGGCAACGAAAGCAGAAATAAACAAATGAAACCACATCAAACTAAAAACTTTTGCATAGCAAAGAAAACTGTCATTGAAATGAAAAGACAACCTACTGAATGGAAGACACTTGCAAATGATATATCTGATAAGGGGTTAATATCTAGAATATTTAAGAAACTCATACAACTCAATATTTTTAAACAAACAAACAACCCAATTAAAAAATGGGCAGAGGATCTGAATAGACATTTCTCCAAAGAAGACACACAGATGGCCAACAGGCACATGAAATGATGCTCAACATCACCAGTCATCAGGGAAACACAAAGCAAAACCTGTCAGAATGGCTATCGTCAAAAAGGTAACAAATAATAAATGTTAGTGAGTATGTGGGAAAAAAGGAACCCTAGTACACTGTTGGTGAAAATGTAAACTAGTGCAGCCACTATGGAAAACTGCTCATCAAAAAATTAAAAATAGAACTACCATAGGATCCAGAAATTTCACCTGTGGGTATTTATCCAAAGGAAAGAAAAACATTAACTTGACAAGATATATGCAAACTAACGTTCACTGTAGCATTATTTACAATAGCCAAGATATGGAAGCAACCCAAGAGTTCATTAATAGATAAATGAATGAAGACATATACATACATACATACAATGGAATATTACTCAGCAATAAAAAAGGAATGAAGTCTTGCCTTTTGCAACAATGTGGATGGATCTATTACGCTAAATGAAGACAGAAAAATACAATATGATTTCACTTATATATGAAATCTTAAAAACAAAACAAATGAACAAACATAAAACAGAAGGAGATTCATAGATACAGAAAACAAACTGGTGGTTGCCAGAAGGGAGACAGGTATGTGTAATTGGCAAAATAAGTGAAGGGGATTGAGAGGTACTATCAACTTCCATTCATAAAATAAATAAATCATAGGAATGTGATGTACAGCACAGTGAATATAGTCAATAATATTATAATAACTCTGTATGGTGACATATGGAAACTAGACTTACTGTGGAGATCATTTTGTAATGTACGAAAATATCAAATCACTATGTTATACACCTGAAACTAATAGAAGATTTTTATACTTCAATTAAAAATCAAAAATTATACTTAAGATGCTCAAAAGCTAATTAAAATAAGAAATTGAAAAGCAAAAAAGCAGAACTTAAACAACAGATGGCTAAAAAGGAATCAACAAAAAGCATGTAAGTGAAGAATACCGTCATTAAAAACTCAGTACACAAGGTACTTTAGACTAGACAGAACTGATGAAAAAACTGGTAAATCTGAAGATAATACTAAGGAATTCACTCAGAATGTAGTGAAAAATAGAAAATTATGAGAGAGCAGTTAAGAACATGTTAAGAAACATGAAGGACAGTTCCACAAATACCTAGGAGGTGTCATGGCAAAAGAAAGTGAAGAGAATGGAAGAGAAGCAATATTTAAAGATACAAAAACTAGGAATGGGAATTCACATTGAAGCTCAGCAGTAACAAACCCAACTAGTATCCAAGTTTGATCCCTGGCCCTGCTCAGCAGGTTAAGGACCCGGTGTTGCTGTGAGCTGTGGTGTAGGTCACAGATGTGGCTCAGATCTGGTGTTGCTGTAGCTGAGGCCAGCAGCTGTTGCTCCAATTGGACCCCTAGCCTGGGAACCTCCATATGCCAAGAGTGAGGCCCTAAAAACAAACAAATAAACAACAACAACAAAAACTAGGAATGTTCAAGGAATACATGAGTTCCCAGATTAAAAATACATTCTAAATACTGAGAAAGGGAATATAATCAGATAAGTAAATTTTTTTAAATTCATACAAACTAAAATATTAATTATAAAAAGAAAATCTAAAAAACTACCAGAGAGCAAGCACCCTGGATCTGCAGAGTCACAAAGCTCAAGACACTAGCTGCCAGCACTGAAGCCTGGACCAGCTGAGCACACCGAGACCTGACAGCCTGCGGAGACAGCAGGGAATAAGCAGCTCAGATATGCACACCCAGACTGATGCAGAAATCCCACAAGCATTTTGCCTCTTCCTTAACAGTTGGTGGATACAAAATGAAGCAACTATATTTCATTTTAGTCAACCCCAAGAAATGTCCTGAAAAAAATGCTTCCAGCAACTTCTATCAGCAAGAGATTTATCCTCCCTATACTGACAGTCTGGATTTAAATTTCTCTTCCTTGCCCACCACGCTTCCGCCAGCAGCAACAAACATGGACTTTCTTGAATGCCTTGTTCACTATCATTGTACCACAACCCACGTTAGACCAATGGACTATTATACAGCAAAAAAGTGAGGCAAGGAGCTGATGCTAGCAGCATTCACTGTCAGCTATAGTCATTAGCAGCAACCATCTGGACTCGGTGGTTTTCATCTGTGTTCCTTCATCATTTACACATTTCTCTACCACGTGCAATTTCATTCTATTGCATCTTGCCTGAAAACATAAACAAACAAGAATGACAGCCCAAGTTATCGGGAAAGGAACGTGATTTGGAGGATCACAGATGGTTTCCAAGAGAACAAATGGCCTCAGAAAACTGATAATGCACAATACAAATCATAACTGTTCTTATAAAGACCAGAGCTGTAAATTTTCTAAAAGGTTATTAGCAAACCTCTCATTCAGGCTCCCCTAAGCTAGACCTCAGGCAAGTTAGAGAAGGTAAAGACCTGAATTTTGGTCTAATTTTCAGACCAAAAAACCTCTCACCAAAACCACCCATATGATGCTATCCGGATGGTGCAACCTGACAGTCACTCAAGGGGATCGAGAGGGACATAAGATCTGAAACTAGCCACCAAGGTCTCAGAAACTTTCTAAAAACTGCGTTATATCATGGCACAAGAGCACCACCTACTGAAATAGTTCCAAGGGACAATTTAGTTCATTAACTGAAAAATAGCTGGCTATAAACCCACCTCTAACCAACTGTTTACCTTGGCTTTGGAAAAGTATGACTGTGGAGGGATGGACTTCAAATCATTTCAATCTAACTGGCTGTGTCGTTTTCTTATTTAAAACGAGGGCCCTTGCCAAGACCTCCTAAAAAAGAAATAGCTCCCCCTGCCCTGGCTTTTGCTTTAATAATCACCATAAAATAAGTCTTGCTACCATCAATATTCTCTTTCCCTCCTCCTCACTTCTAGATCTCTTCCCCTACCTGTTTTCCAAGAAGCAGAGAAAAACTCAAGGGGAGAAACTATAGTAGTTCTAACGGGTCCGGAAAGGATATACACTATCAAGTCATTCAGTCAAATTTTAAATTATACAAGGCACAATACTAAGATTAGAGACTTGTGAGTTTTTTTCAACCTAATTTAAATAAGGCCACCAGTTAGTTCCCCTCCCCTCAAGGAATTTACAATGAACACAGAAATTATAGACCAGCAAAGCTGCAGCCCAAATGATCTACTAGTAAAACAGAATAAAGAAGAAAATACATATGGAAAGACAATTTATGGGATATTATAAGTTACATCAGGGTAGGACTGACTGTTTCTGCTATGCTACAGAATACAGTGAAAGCCATGGCAAAACAGGGTTCTTTCTGGAGTCCTTCAGGCTTTCACAGAGCCCTTAGGTATCGCCATTTACAGAAACCCTGATACAGACCCACCTGAACAATTCACATGAATTCTAGCCTGTAAGTCTTTTGGTTCTGCTACATTTTACTCTATTTATGAGCCATTGTATGTGTAACCTCTACTATGCTTTAGTTGTGATGAAAAAGCAGCAGCTTGTATTTATTCCCAAGAATGGAAAATTCCTCCCAGGAAGGAGGAATGTAGCAAATGGGTACTGGAGAGGCAAATATCTACTACACCCAATTTTTTTTTTTTTTTTTTTTTTTTTTTTTTTTGTCTTTTTGCCTTTTTCTAGAGCCGCACCTGTGGCATATGGAGGTTCCCAGGCTAGGGGTCTAATCCGAGCTACAGCTGCCGGCCTGCACCACAGTCACAGCAACGCAGGATCCGAGCTGCATCTGCAACCACAGCACAGCTCACGGCAACGCTGGATTCTCAACCCACTGAGTGAGGCCAGGGATCAAACGCACAAGCTCACGGTTCCTCGTCGGATTAGTTAACCACTGAGCCACACCGGAACTCCCCGAAATTCTAATTAGGACCAAGCTGGGTCAAATCTAGCAGACCTACTAAGGTTTTTCTAGTCTACCATGACGGTCTTTTCTACTGGACAACTAAAACCCAATATTATGCTTTTTTTTTTTTTTTTTTCCTTTTTGGCCACCCCATAGCATATGGAGTTCCTGGGCTGGTGATCAGATCCAAACCACAGCTGAAACCTATGCAACACTGGATCCTTTAGCCCACTGTGCTGGGCTGGGGATCGAACCTGTGTCCCAGCGCTGCAGAGACACTGCTGATCCCACTGCATCATAATGGGAACTCCTATGCTTTTTTAAAAAACAGTCTATGGCCTTGTGAATATTGAATCCTGCTATACATCCTCCCTTTCATCCAGTACTAGTCAGGACTTCCATTATAGCCAGAGCAGTCACATGCAAATAGAGAGAAGCTCTTCTTGACATGGCACAATCAAGGAAGAAGTAACATATATCCCCCAAATATCAGTCATTTATGCCTATAAAAGTACAAATTTTTAAATCTGGAGATGATAAAAATTTCAAAACAATAAGTATGTCTGTACTTTATTTCAATTGCTTCATAGAAAAATAAAGGATACTTTAGAAAAATTCCAATCATAATTTTCTAGTGCATACATGGCGCATGCTCTCTCTCAGGAGCTATTGGAAAAAGACTCTCTCCTTGTTAGGTGTGAAGAAGGAAACAAAAAGCTATCTCATGGCCACAAGGAAGCCAGCTGTAGAATGAAGTGTGGTAGGTAAACACAGGTTTCAGGTGATGACTTCCTGCCATGAAGGCTCTTAAAAAGATGTAATACCTTTTAGACAATGACTCCTTTTTCCCTCCTTCGTATATGACTTTCTCACCCCACAGCACACTAAGTAAATCAAGATAATATTTACTCTGCATGGCACCTTCTTATTGAGAATATCATAGAACAACAAAAAAAAATTAAGGCCGTATCCATGGCATATGGAAGTTCCCAAGCTAGGGGTTAATTAGAGCTGCAGCTGCTGGCCTACACCACAGTCACAGCAATGTGGGATCCGAGCCTCACCTGCAACCTAAACTACAGCTCACGACAATGCCAGATCCTTAGCCCACTAAGTGAAGCCAGGGGTCAAACCTGTGTCCTCATGGACACTAGTCAGGTTTGTTACCACTGAGTCTCAACAGGAACTCCCTGTAAAAGTTTTTTTTAAAAGGCCAAGGTGACAAGGGCAACTTGGCTCAACAAACCTCAAACCAAATCTTGACACTCTGAGCATAAGGATCAGAAATAGTGGAAGTAGAATGAAAAAGGCAAGAATGGATCTCAACTATTACCTGGCAGCAGCTGTAGTCCTCACATGCTTGCTTCTTCCAAACATAAAGGATAATTCCTGTTGGTTGTACTATGAATACAACCTTTATCTGCTTTGAAGTCTAGTATGTGAACCTCAACCATTAGGAAATTAAAAAAGTTTTTATTGGGTCTCCTCCTAACTCTATCCTCAAGACATTATGCATTTCCAGTGCCCACTAAGAATTTCATGGGGGGAATCTCCTCCCATATCTAAGATATGAAGGGGTTTTATTGTTGCTGGGTTTGCTTGTTCTTGAAGAAATTTTCATCCCAACTTAGATGGTAGTATATTCTAACAGCACCATATGGCCTCTGGCATTAATTCCATGGGCCAAGTTTGCTTTAAACCCTTCCTCTAACAGATGTTCCTCTTCCTGACACAAGGAGCCTGGTCTTTCTCTTACCCTCCCCTACCTCATCTTCGCGACCACTCATTTAAGGACAAGATAATCTCAAGTAATAGTTTGATTATATATGTATCTCCCTAGCCTAAGTATTAATAAAGTGCTACTGATCATTCCTTCATACCCCAAGAACTGTGTTTGTTCAAGAAATCCTCAAAAGGTTTCCCTCATCTATTTGGGTAAGATCTATTTTTAAAAAAAAGGAAAAATAAATCAAAGAAAGTGTATGAGTCCTTTTGCTTAAGAAGTATAAATTTGCTTAAGAAGTATAATTGTAACCTTTGGCAAATTAGAATTAACACTTGAAAATAAACTAGATCACACATAATTACTTTTGTCTACATTTTCTTCTGTTTCTGTGCCTCCTTCCTTATAGGACAGATTTCCTCCTTTAAGCATTTGGGAAGGAAGATCCTGTGAAAGTACAAAGTGTTTACATAGTATTTCCTGGGTTTTACCCATCATTTTCATTGGAGAAAGAAATTTAGAAGCCATAATTTTATTCATTTAAAAAAACATTTCCCATGCACTAATTCTGAGATATTTATAAGTAATCCACAATTGGAGGGTTCAGAAGTCAAGTAAGGTTTCTAATTGCATGCTCTATTAGGTCATCTCCACACAGTAACTTCTCAAAGACTCTCACAAGTCTGTCATTCGCATGATCATTCAACAAATACTCATAAAATTTTAGCTTACTGTATGCCCAGTACTATGCCAGAAACTGGTGAAAAAAAATGTCAGTCCCAGGCACAGTCAGGCACAGTCCCTTGCCTCAAGGAGCATTAGTTTAGAAAGTGTTTTTCAAACTGTAAAATGAAGTAACATAGAATAGAAAATATCATAGTACACCATACATAGAAAGAATAGGTGCTATTTGGTAAACTTTAAAAACATAATTTATATGCGTGTGTTCAAATAGGATATAAAGTGTATTTCTTACTGTGGAATACAGTGAAAAAGTTTTAGGAAATCCTGCTCTAGCAGAAGAAAGATATTACAATAGAAATAAAATACAATAAAATATAATGGGTGATATGAAAGAGTACATAGAGGATCCTATGGGAACGGCAAAGAGCATTCCCAAAACTTTTTCGAGCCTACACCTGTTACCACTGTACATTTGTTAAAAACCTTTGGAAGAGTGGATCAGCTTCCAGCATGACAGTGAAGGAACTCTGCTGATCTGCTCCCCAGTGAAACTGGTGAAAATGATTAAAACAACAACCACATAGGGCCTCTGGAAATGTCCAAAGAGCAAAGAGCAAATGAAAAAAAAAAAAAAAAAAATCAGGATAATCCATGGAGAGAGTCTGTGTTATTTAAACCAGACTACCCTCTTCTCAACTCACTGAGACCCCCAACTCCACATGGCTTCAGCCAGAACCACTCACTCTTCCTCCAGCTGCTAGACAAAGGGCTTTCTTTCCAGAAGGAACATCACTTTAGCTTTTCTCATCTTGCCTCCAGCTGCCTATTGCTGAGGCTAAGTCCCAGAGGAGTAAGACCAAAAGGTGGAGACTCCTTTCTTTCACCCAGTCCCCACTTGCAGAATAGCAGCTCTACCTTGTATGGGGCACAATGAGAATGGTGGGGCCCTGAACACTCCTGCACCAGTAGCCCCACACCAGATGTGGCAAGCTGAGAAGATCTCAGGCTGCTGCACTCCCTTCAAGTGCTCACCTCCTAGAGCAACAACATTACTCAAGCCTGTCCTCATCACCAATTCAGCTCCAGAGTCCTGACGCAGAAATTTTATCTGAAAAGGAAGCAGGCCACACCAGATAGCTTCTCTACGCAAAGGAGTTGGCTTCATTTGCAATGGAGTCCAAGCCTAAGTGTGCTCCCCAAAAGAGTGGGAATTGTGGGAAAAGGCAACTGGAAGGAAATTCAAGGTACATGCTAAACTGCAGGCCAGCTAGTTTGCAAGAGAACCGTGGATAAGCCAGGAGAAGCCCTGCTTGAGCTTGGAACAAATATTGAACCTCAGAAACTATTCCTTCAAGGGAGCCACAATTTGTCTGGATTAGTTTGTAGAGTAATTTATGGCTTGGGGCACTGTTAAAAACACAGAGTAATTAGCCAGCAATTAGTAGAAATTAACAGCTGGGTGTGGTCAGAGAAAGAGTTGAACAGAGCCCTACCACTACCATTGTCATTCCAGGATGACAACTGGCATACTGAAGCTACAGAGGAGCAATATCAAAGGTTTTGCACTGTAAAAAGGGAAATAAACTAGCCGGTTGCTAAAAAAATAAATAAATAAACAAGTAAACAACATAACAGGCCCTGAAAGGGGGTAGGGAAAGACAGCTAATGTGAGAGTTGCTACAATATATTATTTAAAATGTCCAGTTTCTAACAAAAAAAATTAAGAGGCATAAAAACAAATGAGGACATATAAGCCATACCATAGAAAAAAGCAGGGAATAAAAACTGCCTGTGAGGACAATAAGATGTTGATTTATCAGAAAAAAACTTCCAAGCGGCCATTATAAAAATGTTCTTAGAACTAAAGAAAATCATAATTAAAGAAGCAAAGGAAGGTCTGATGACAGTGTTACATCAAGTAGAGAATATCAATAAGAAGAAATTATAAATAAAGGATCAAATGGAAACTTTGGAGTTAAAAAGCACAATAACAGAGGAAAAACACACAAACAAGAAAACACCTCACTAGAGTGGCTCAACAGAAGATTTAAATCGATAGAAGAAAGAATAAGCAAACTTGAAGATAGACATAGATCAAGCCAAAGCAGAAAAAAAAAAAAAAAAAATTAAGAGAGCCTCAGAGAAGTGAGGGATCCATTAAGTATACTAATATAGTTGTAATAGAAGTACCAGAAGATGATAGAAGGGAGTATTCACATATCAATAACAATAATAACAACAATGATAATAATAAATAAAAAGGATAATGGTTAAACTTTCCCAAATTTATTGAAAAAAAATCTAGGAAGACCAACAAAGACCAAGTAGAATAAAGCAAAGAGCTCCACATAATAATAATAACTTAAAAAAATAAATACAATAATAAAAATGTTGAAAGTCAAGGACAAGGAGAAAAATCTTGAAAGCTACAAGAGAAAAATAACCCATTATTTAAAAGGAAAACCTAAAAGTTGACTTCTCAGCAGAAACAATAGGGGCCAGAAGAGAATAGGGTAATATACTCTAAGAGCTCAAAGAAAAAAAAAAAAAAAAAAAAAAACTATCAACAAAACTATCTTGTAAAAATGAAGATGAAATAAACTTTCCTAGTTTAAAAAAAAAAAACTTAGGTAATTTTTCTTCAGAAGACCCACATTATAAAAAAATACTCGTCAGTTCCTCATATTGAAAGGAAGTAACCAGAGAGTCCACAAAATAAAAGAACACTAGTAAAGGTAATTATGTAACTGTAAATGCATATTTTTCTTTCTCACAACTGTATAAAAATTAAAATATTGTATATATAACGTACTATTGGCCCTATTAAATGAAAAATGTAAGATACATGTGAGACATTTGCCAACACAAGTGTAAATGAGGTGTGTGGAAGCAAAGCTCTACTGGGCTAAGGAAATAACTACATATGGTAAATAATTCCTATAACAATATATGGTTGGGGTTGAAACATTTAAAGATTCAATACGTAACATCAAAAGGTAGAAAAGGAGAATAAAGATATGTAGGATTAATGTTTCCATATACCACTGAAATCAAACTAGTATAATCTTTAGATGACACTGATAAGTTAAAATGTATACAGTTAGCTTTAGAGGAAACATTAAAAAAATATTCAAGCTGGTGTGGCCAAAATGGCAGAGTAGGAAGACCCTGAGCTCACCTTCTCCCATGGGCACATCAAAATTACAACTATTTACAGAGCAACTATGAGAATAACCTGAAGACCAGCAGAAAAGATTTTCCCCAACAGGTTATAATGAAAGAACCACAACGAGATGGGTAGCAGGAGTGGAGATGTGGTACAGTCAATGTGGGTAGGTGACCCACAAACAGAAAAATAATCAGAAGTTATCACAGAGGTTCTACCCACGGAACAAGGAGTCCAAGCCCCATATCACAATCCCCAAACTGGAATGCACTGGGGTGATGAGAACATCTGGCTCTGAAGACCAACGAGAACTCAGGACAGGATAGCTGGAGAGTTGTAGGAAGCAGATTTCTTTCTTAAAAGGTGGAAGCAAAATATCACAAGCTCTGAGTCCCAGTGTAAAGGCAGTAATATGGACGGTGCCTCAGTAAGACCTACTTGCTGATCTTGGAGAGCCTCCTGGAGAGGCAACAGGCAATGGGGACTCACTCTGGAGACAGATGCTAGAGGCAGCTATTTGAGTGAGTTCATTCTACCACCAGGTGAGGAGTGCAGACAGTGTCATTTTGGAGTCTTCCTTCTAGCCTATTAACACTAGAGGCTTACACACCCAAAAGACCCCCTCCCCCCCAGACCAAGCGGCCAGCCACACAGAGACATAGCCCCAGAAACCAGTTCACTGGCACCAGCTGTGGGCCCTCCAAAGCCACATAACCAGCTACCTGGGACCTGACCCCACCTACCACTGGATGGATACCAGCTCAGACACCATAGATCAGACCTAGTGCATCAGTGGGCCAGGACCACCCTCACCCTACCCACCAATGGCTGGAAGTTTCACCACAAAGCAGCACCTGGTAGCCAAATGGCTGAGATGCCACTCCCACCTACCAGCATGCCCACAGCAGTCAGCCCCATGAAAACAAAAGAGACCACAAAACCCACCTAGGAGGCACCCCTAAAGTATACTGCTCTGATAACTAGAGAAATGTGTGCTCCTGGGCCCCACAGAATGTCCTCTACATAAGACACTTTGCCAAGATGAGGAAACATAACCAATCTACCTAATACATAGAAAGGAAAACAGAGAATTAGGCAAAATGAGGTAGCAGAAAAATACATTCCAAACAAAGGAACAAGACAAAACCCCAAAAGAACTAAACAAAGTGGAAATAAGCAATCTAACTGACAAAGAGTTCAAAGTAATGATCATAAAGATGCTCAACAAATTGGGAGAGGACTGGGTAAACAAAGTGAGAAGTTAACAAACTGTTAGAAAACATAACAAGAACAAAACAAAGCTAAAGACTATCATAACTGAAATTAAAAATACATTAGAAGGAATGAGTAGTATACTACAGGATACAGAAAAAACAAATTAGTGAACAGGAAGAGTAGTGGAAATCACTCACACTCAACAGAAAAAGTAAAAGGATTTTTTTTTTTTTAATGAGGATAGTCTAAGAGATCTCTGGGACAACATCAAGCATACTAAAATTCACATTATAGGGGTCCCAGGAGAAGAGACAGAAAAAATGGGCAGATAACTTATTTAAAAAGACAACAGGTGAAAACTTTCCTACTCTGAGGAAGAAAATAGACAACCAGGTCCAGGAAGCACAGAGATTCCAAACAAGATAAAACTAAAGAGGTCCACACCAAGACAGAAATGGCAAAAATTAAAGATAAAGAGAGAAGTTTAAAAGCAGCAAGAGAAAACCAACTAGTTACTTAGAAGGGAACTTCCCTAAGACTATCAGCTGACATTTCAGTGGAAATTTTGCAGGTCAATAGGGAATGGCATTATTTATTCAAAATGATGAAAGAGAAAAACTTAAAACCAAGAATATTCTACCCAGAAAGGCTATCATTAAGAGTTGAAGTGATAGAGTTTTACAGACAAGCAAAAGCTAAAAGTTTAACACCACTAAGAAATGTTAGATTTCTCTAAGTAAAAAAGAAAAGACCACAATTAGAAACATGAAAATTATGAAAGCAAAAATCTCACTGGTTAAGGCATACACACAGTAAAGGCAGTAGACCAACTACTTATAAAACTAGTAGGAAGATTAAAGACAAAAGTGGTCAAATCATCTATATCCACAGTAAGTAATTAAGAGATATACAAAACAAAAACATGTATAATAGAAGATCAAAAACATAAAAAGCAGGGATGGAGAAATAAGAACACAGGGTTGTTAAAGTGTTTGAATTTCAGAGCTCACCATCTTAAAGTAATCACTCATATTCATATTTATATACGTTGTTATATGTGAACCTTGTGGTAACCACAAACCAATATCTACGAGATACATAAATAATGAAAAAAAAAAAAAGAATCCAAACATAATACTAAGATGGTCATCAAATCACAAGGGAAGAAAGCAAAAGAAGTAGGGGGTGGGGGAACTATAGAAACAAGCAAGAAGCAGTGAACAAAATGGCAATTATTACATATTTAGAATTACTTTAAATGTAAATGGAACAAATGCTCCAATCAAGAGGCACAGAGTATCTCAATGGATAAAAAAAAAAAAAAAAAAAAAAAAAAACAGACCCATATATATGCTGCCTACAAGAGACTCACTTCAGATCTAAAGATACATACAGATTGAAAGTGAGGGGATGGAAAAAGATATTCCATGCAAATGGAAATAAACAGAAAGCTGGAATAGCAATACTTTTATCAGATAAAATAGACTTTAAAACAAAGACTTTAACAAGAAACAAAAGACATTACATGGTACATCTACATTTACAATTATTATATCAATCCAAGAATATATAACAATTGTGAATGTAAATGCACCCAATGAAGAAACACCTACACACATAAAGGGAGAAACAGACAATAACACAATAATAGTAGGGGGCTTTGACACTCGTTTACATCAAAAGCCCCATCACTTAGACCAAAATATCAATAAGCAAACACTAGTCTGAAATGTTCCACTAGATTAGATGAACTTAATAGATATATACAGAACATTCTGTCCGAAAGTAGCAGAATACATTATTTCAAGGGCACATGGAACATCTCCAGGACAAATCACATGCTATCCTGGAAAATGTTCCATAAAACAAGTAACAAATTTTTAAAAAATTGAAATCACATCAAGCATCTTTTCTGGCCACAATGGTATAGGAACAGAAGTCAACTCTAAGAAATAAAAAACTGCAACAACAACAACAAAAAAAACACATCCATGGGAAGTCCAAAAAACATACTACTAAATAACCAATAGGTCACTGAAGAAATCAGAGAGGAAATTAAATACATACACACACACACACACACACACACACACACACACACACACACACACACATAGGGAGACAAATTAAACAGAAACGCAGTAATCCACAGTCTATAGGACCCAGTAAAAGCAATTTTAAGAGGAAAGCTTATAACAAGCCCTCATCAGGAAACAAGAAAAATCTCAAACAACAACCTAACCTTACACCAAAAGGAATAGAAAAAGGATAAACAAAACCCTAAGTTAGTTTAAAAAAAAAAGAGAGAGAGGGAGAAGAAGAAAAAAAAGAACAGAACAAGAAATAAAGAAATCATAAACATCAGAGTAGAAATAAATGAGCTAGTTCTTTGAAAAGATAAACAAAATTGATAAAACTTTAGCCAGGCTCCTCAAAAAGAGAGAGAGAGAGAGATGGCCCCAGTGAATAAAATCAGAAAGGAAAGAAGAGAAGTTACAACTGTCACCACAGAAATACAAAGGGTCATTAAGAGATTACTATGAACAATCACATGCCAAAAAACAAACAAACAAAAAAACAGACAACCTAGAAACAGTAGATAAGTTCCTAGAAATGTAAAATTTCCCAAGACTGAATCAGGAAGGTATAGAAAATATGAACAGATCAGTTTCCAGTAATGAAATTGAGTCAGTAATACTAAAACTCCTAACAAACAAAAGTCCAGAATTAGACAGCTTCTTGGATAAGCTCTACCAAACATTTAAAGAAGAATTAACATTTACCCTCCTCAAACAACTCCAAAAAATTTAAAAGGAAGGAACATTTCCAAACTCATTCTACAAAGTCAGCATCACCCTGATAGCAAAACCAGACAGATACCACACATATGCGTGAGCGCACACACACACACACACACACTTACAGGATATCACCAATGAACATAGATCTAAAAAAATCCTCAAGAAATATCAGCAAACCAAATTCAATAATACATTAAAAGGATCCTATACCATGATCAAGTAGGATTTATCCCAGCAATAAAAGGATGGTTCAATACCCACAGAGAGAGGAGGATGAGGAGCAATCTCTGAGCCTCATGAAGGAGTAAGGCAAATCTTAAAAGTAATTCTTCAGCCTAACCACTGATTTTTTTTTATTACATGCAAATACCCGGAGAGGATGAACCATGCTCTTAGACATTAGTATGAATATCTTAGGAGGGACTCGTTGACAGTGGGTAAAGGGGGTTAGGTACCCCACCTCACCTAGTAATAGGGAAAGACAGAAGAAACCAAGCTACCAATGACAGGTGAAATGAGAAGGTATCAAAGGCAAATTCCTTCTACAGCCATTCTGGGAGATTCCAAAATACTTAGCATGGCATATCTGGAACATTCAGTTATAAAGGATAGAGTACAGGACCAATAAGGCATGGTTTACACTATCACAGAGCATTAACAAGATCACTCAATCATTCCGTGACTGTTACTTTGTTTCTGAACCCAATTTTCAAATTTTGTTTTAGATACTGTCTTTCTAGGAAACCAGCTGACTTACTGGAAATGCAAGCTTACCTAAATTTTTATAAACACCTAAGAATATGCTTTATGCATTATGCTCCACCATGGTATTAGGTACAAATCATTTTATACAAGTTAAGAATTTAATGAATGGCAATAGCCTAACTATTCTGAGTTGCCACTAGACATAAAGTTAAACCTTATCCAAAAACATGAACAGCTACTTAGGAGTCACCTATCCCTCTCTGTTTTAATCTAATAAAAATCACTGTAACAGTGTAATTAAAGAGACTGTGCAGGTAGATTGCCAAGGTCTGCCCTGTGACCTTGGGAAATTAACTTCTCCATGCCTCAGTTTCTGCGTCTGTAAAGTGGGAAAAACATAGAAAGGTTACTGTGAAGAATAAAATGTATTATTATATAGAAATCACTTAGACCTGTGCCTGGCACATTGGAAGCAGTCAAAAAAGTGTCAGCCATTATCATTAGTTATGGCATTTCTAATAAAAAGAAGATAGTGGCTTTCTTCATGATTTCTCCACTAGGTAGAAATAATCTCTCTTGGCAAGTCTAAATGCTTGTCAGCAAAAGTGCTCATGAAAGCAATGGAGTCAACAGTGAGAATAAGCATCAGTGCCTTGGACAGGCTGCACCACACAAACCTGAAAGCCACAAAGTTGTTTACTTTACTATACCACAAATATTAGAGTCAGAGATTTCAAGATTTTGCTAAGCCCAGTTCCTGCTACATTCAAAATGTGGTAATATAAGATGGTTTGGTCTGCTGTCAAGTCATGAGTTGTATAAACACCAGTTTACAACAAAAATGACTATAAAAGTGGTATGGTTCTTATTGGTTATATTAAATTATATTTGAGGTCTTCTATTTTTCTAGCTGCAAATAATAGGGAGAAGAGTCTACTTGAGAGCAAGAACCAAATTTAAATAAACTATAAATGTCTCAACATAACCTGGAAACTTCAGTTCAGTCTCTTTTTACTTGTAAGACCCAACACATCACAGTTTATAGTTTGAAATTCAAACTTATCACTAGCGAACGTGGTTCGAACCTAGCTCTATAACTATCATCTGTGTGGCTCAAAATAGTTCATCTCTCTAAAAGAAAGGGGTAATGATACCAACCTTCTAGAACCAAAAAGTAGACTGAGTAAGATAAATGTTAACAATAAGCAGTAGTTATAACTAGTAAGAAATAATACAGGAAAATACCATTTACGTGAGCTCTGAGATTCCTCCCCTTTCTCACACACACACACACACACACACACACTCGTACAAAAGAAAAAAGAAAAATGAAAAAGAAGAGGAAAAAAGAATCTGATCCAAGATGTAAAGGGGAAAGTATAAAAAGAACATAATTTAAGATTCCTCCTATATAAAAAAAGATTTTTATACCTGAGAGAAAGTGAAAATAAATGCTATGCTGTCAAAGCAAAGAAATATAAGAGTTATAGACATTTACTAAAGGAATCTGAAAAGAAACAATTTATTTTTCAGTTAGTATCAGAGATGAAGTTTATATATAGTTAGGAGCTCTAGGATGGATGCAACTATGGTGGAATAATTCACCCAATCAGAGTTGGCTCTGAGAAATTATGATTAAAAAACAGTATAATATTATAAAGTAAACTAATATTTTAAGTAACCTTAAAATAGAATTTATAAATTCCATGAAGTTCTACACTTAACCACTACCATTCTGTTCTTTATGTATATAATAATAAAAATTTAAAAATAATGATGCCATATATTAATAGTGCCATGTAAAGGAGATCACATCAAGAAACACATACTTATTCTTTCAATAAACTGACAGCTGATTGCTGACCAAATGGAAAAGTATTCAATAACAATGATAATCCAAAAAAAAAAAAAAAAAACCCAGAGTAAAACAAAAGAATACCACTTTTTGCCTATAAAATTAGTAATTAAAAAATAATTTCAAGTGCTGGCAAGATCATAGTTGAGTGAGTTCCTGTTGTGGCACAGCAGAAATGAATCTGACTAGTATCCCTGAGGATGCGGGTTTGATCCCTGGCCTTGCTCAGTAGGCTGAGGATCCGGCATTGCCGTGATTACAAATGCAGCTTGGACCCCCACACTGCTGTGCCCGTGGTTTAGGCTGGCAGCTGTAGCTCCAATATGACAACTAACCTGGTAACTTACATATGCCGTGGGTGAGGTCCTAAATGGCAAAAAATAAATACATAAATACAGTTGAATAGCCACTCATATACAGGTTTGTGCGTAACTAGGACAAGGTTTCTGGAGGGAAACTGAGAAAGTATGTCAAAGTTTTGCCCGTTAACCTACTTCTAGGAATTTAGCCTAAGGAAATAACCAAAGATATATACAATGATAGGTAAAAAGGATATTCACTGCATATTTACAATAGTAAAAAGCTATTTACAATAGTAAAAAACTATTTAAATTTCTTTTTTACAATGATTTTTATTTTTCCTATTATCATTGGTTTACAGTGTTGTCAATTTTCTACTCTACAGCAAACTGACCCAGTCACACATACATATACACATTCTTTTTCTCACATTATCCTCCATCATGCTCCACCACAAGTAACTAGATATAGTTCCCAGTGCTCTGTAGCAGGATCTCATTACCTAGCCATTCCAAATGCAATAGTTTGCATCTATTAACCTCAGATTTCCAGTCTATCCCACCCCCTCCCCCTCCCTCTTGGCAACCACAAATCTGGTCTCCAAGTCCACCAGTTTCTTTTCTGTAGAAAAGCTCATTTGTGCCGTATACTAGATTCCAGATATAAGTGATGTCATATGGTATTTGTCTTTCTCTTTCTGACTTACTTCACTTAGTATGAGAGTCTCTAGTTCCATCCAGGTTGCTGCAAATGGCATTATTTTATTCGTTTTTGTGGCTGAGTAGTATTCCACTATGTATATGTACCACATCTTCTTAGTCCATTCATCTGTTGATGGACATTTAGGTTGTTTCCATGTCTTGGCTATTGTGAATAGTGTGGCAATGAACATACAGGTGCATGTGTCTTTTTCAAGGAAAGTTTAGTCCAAATATATGCCCAAGAGTAGGATTGCTGGGTCATATGGTAGTTCTATATTCAGTTTTCTGAGGTACCTTCATCTATTTAAATTTCCAAAAACAAACAATTAATTAAATAATGTGTAATACAGCCATATATAAAGGGCGCAATGAACTCCTATCTCATCTTAGAAGAACACCATTTAATGACATGGAATAATGCTTGTGTTAGACTTATGAATTTAAGACTCTAAAACATTATATACAATATGATTGCAATTTTCCTTCATACACATAAATATATCCATGTACATCGAAAACTGCAAAGCTAAACACTACAACATGAATAATAGTTAGCTCCATGTGATGTTGCTTTTCATTTCCTTCATTATACTTTTCATTAGTTTCCCAATTTCCTGTGATAATTGTGAATTATTTTTATAACCAGTACAGTCTTGTGGTTTACCCAAAAGGCCTATTCCACTGAAGTCTATCAAGGTAATCCCACTCCCCTAGTCATGACTGTATGCTAGCCATGACTGTATTGTGGGGATGAAGGCTTCCAGGAAAGGTTTCTTTGCTCCTGAAAAGAGAAGTGGGAGAGGTACTGCTTTCTTCTGAACATGGTCACATCTAGATGTAATTCATTTATTTATCATCCAATACACATATTCCTGAACACCCACTGTGCAGTTCTTGACCCATCTCTAAATGGGGAGATTTGCTATTATTTCTAGGAGTCCTAAATTAATAACTTAAGCAGTTAAATACAAAAACCTTAATTAGCATCCATCTTCCACTTTGTTCTTCACAGGTTAGAGAATTTGTTACTTAAAGGGCAATGTTATACAAAACAAAATGAACAAACTTATCACAACAAAAACTCTGACCAATTGCATAGGTTAAACAAAACCAAGACAGCTTCAAGCCACCATTACCCTATTACACATTATGAACAATATTACAAAAGACAAGAGGAGAATAAAAATCTGGAAGATTAAGAACTTTGTTTCTCTCACATTGCTTTAAGGCTTTGAAACAACAACAACAACAACAACAACAACAACAACAAAAACCATGAATCTTGCATTTCAATGCACCTAAGACTATACTAAACCTGACAGTTGCTAAAATCAAAGAGGAATTTTAAGCACCAAAATGTACTATATGTATTCATGATGGAGATCTTTTTAAAAAGCAATTATACAATTCCACGCCTTTTTAAAAGCACATCCTAAAATCTGGATGACTTTGGACTGGCCACTATTAAGAATTGCTGTATAGCTTTGTAATATAATAATGCCCTTAGGGACCACCAGGGTGTGTAATAGTTCTTTGCCCCTACACTAAATGGCCCCATATGGCTATATTTTTTTTTATGTGACATTTATTGGCTCATGTATCAATCAGAAAAAAAGCTAAGAAAATACTTACCATATTTTTCAAAAGTTAATTTTTCAAAGGTAACATGGACATATCAATTACAAAGCACATTAGATACTAAACAATTCATTCCTGACTCAGTTCTATAAAAATACATCAAATACACTAAAGTTACTGGAGGGAGAAATAATTTCCTCAAGAGACTTTCTCAACCTATTTATATAAAAATGATAATAATAATTACTATGGCAGCTAGCACTCAAAACAGTGCTTATTCTATGGCAAAGACAACCAGAAGCTCTTTAGACATATCTCAATTCATCTTTACAGTCCCATTTTACGGATGAGGAAACTAGGCAAAGAGAGACTAAATTTCTTGCCCAAGGTGATGTGTCTCGTGAGACAGAACCATTCACTGAGAAACACATCACCTATTCATTCACAACACAGATCACTGATGACATGTTATAACAGGAAATGAGGTTGAATATAAAAAGTAATTTGTTTTTATCTCTAACAAAAGCAAAATTTTTCAGGGACCTCAACCTAAAATTTGGAGCTTATTTTCTCAAGGAGAAATTACCACTTTATTCTGAGCATTTGCATTCTTCATTTATATTCAAATTGCTTAATTCTTCTCTCAAATCTCTCTAACAACTCCAATCCATCCCACATCATCAGGGTCAGTAGTCTTATTCTCAAATTCTCAGTGGGTCCTTCCAACTGTCATAGGCAATCTCTCCGTCTGCTGTTTTCTATTTACACATCCCCAAGGCTACCCACCCAAAGTTCTTTGGGAAACCACAGACAATGACTGCCGCTGCCAAAGGATAGTGGGAGCAAAATGCTTTCCACATAGTTAAAAGAATTCCTTTTGTCAAATCAATTTGATGATGCAGAATGAACTGAACACTTCCCTCTGACCACCTTACCACTGGCTATTTAATATGAAATTGCATAATTTCCGAAATGGAAACTATTCAAATTGTCCTCAAAAAGTTAAACTAGAAAATTTTCTTTTTTCTTTATAACCCAAAGGCAGGCAGTTGTAGAGAGAAGCTGCATACCTGCAATGTGCTTTCTCCTGAATAAAAAGTACTTCTTTTTGTTGCATTTCAAGACCCCTTCAAGGAGATGGAACTCAAAGCCTCTGGCCAAGACAAGAATGAATAGACCCTTATCATCACCCCACCGGTCTCATTGTAATGCCCTTTCTCCCACCTTGAGCAACCTGGCCTACCCCTTCCTGCCCCTACTGGAAAAGGTATGCGGCCCACTCCTCACCTCACTCCTATAGGGGCCTTATACGCCCCAACCAACCGGTAAGTGTATCATAAGAACCCTCTTTCCCCAACCAATCATCAGGTCAACAGGTGTATGGCAAGATCTCTCTTCTCCCTGGGTTATAAAAACAGACACATCCAGGTGCTCCCAATCAGCTCTCCCTGATTATCAGGAAGTCGTCCGACTGAGCTTGCAGCGTCTTTTAACTCAATAAACTCTTTCTCTCCACCTTGCTATGCCCAATAATCTTTCTTTTCACCCCAATACTGAGTCCAGAAATTCTTTTCCAACACACATGTACAGACCATGACATTTTTCTCTTGTATAAAAATTCAAGACAGATATCCAAGACAAGGGACTTGGTATAGATGATTTTACCACTGCTATACAGTAGTAAAGTTGGTTTTTTCTGCTAACAAGGTTTCCCTATTTTTCCAAATCCAATTCACAATTTCTCTCAAAAGCTCTGAAATTTAATTTCTCAACTACAAAGATTCATGTCCCCAGTTGCTGATAATCTATGTACTAGAACGGGGTATCTGACATAAAAGTAAAATGTTTGGCTTATTTTTTCTCTCAGGATTGCTTCGGCAATTTTGGGCCTTTGTGCTTCCATATCAATTTTTGGATTATTTGTTCTAGTTCTGTGAAAAATATCATGGGTAACTTGACAGGGATCACATCAAATCAGTAGACTGCTTTGGGTGGTATGGCCATTTTAACAATATTAATTCTTCTAAGCCAAGGGCACAGGGTATCTTTCCATATTCTCTTTAATTTTCTTTATTAATGTTGTATAGTTCTCAGCATATAAGTCTTCAACTCCATGGTCAGGTTTACTCGTAGGTATTTTTTGTATTTTTAATTTTTTTTGCTGTGATTTAAAAAGATATATATTTTTTAACAATCTTTTTCTGAATTTTTGTCAGTATACAAAAATGCAGATGATATCTGAATGTTAATCTTGTATCCTGCTACTTTGCTGAATGTGTTTATCAGACTGAATAGGTTTTGTGTGGGGTCCTTTGGGTTTTATTTTTTTCTTTTCTTTTTTTCTGGTGGGGGAGGGCTGCACTGCAGCATGTAGAAGATCCTGGGCCAGGGCTCAAACCTGAGCCACAGCAGTGACCCAAACGTTTGCAGTGTCAATGCCAGACTCTTAACCCACTGCAGCTCAAGAGATCGCCCAGGGTTTTCTATATATAGGGTCATGCCGTCTGCATACAGTGATAATTTTACCTCTTCCCTTCCACTTTAGATACCATTCGTTTTTTTTCTCTTGTCTGACTGATGTGTCTAGGACTTCCAATGCTATGTTGAACACAGGTGGTGAGAGTGGGCATCGCTGTCTTGTTCCAGATTTTAGCAGGACGTTTTTCAGCTTTTCTCCATTGAGAGTTATATTGGCTGTGGGTTTGTCATAAATGGCTTTTATTATGTTGAGGTATGTTCCCTCTATACTCACTTTGGTAAGAGTTCTTATCATGCATAAATGTTCAATTTTGTCAAATTTTTTTTGCATCTATTGAGATGATCATATAGTTTTTGGAGGCATAACTCTCCCAGACATTAGACAATATTACAAGCCACAGTAATCAAAACAGTGTGGTACTGGTACAAAGACAGACAGATCAATGGAAGAGAATAAAGAGCCCAGAAATAAAGCCAGACACCTAGCTCAATTAATCTTTGACAAAGGAGGCAAGAATATAAAATGGAAAAAAGACAGTATCTTCAGCAAGTGGTGTGGGGAAACTGGACAGCTGCAGGGAAGTCAATGAAACTAGAGCACACCCTCACACCATGCACAAAAATAAACTCAAAATTGTGTAAAGACAAACATAAGACATGGCACCATAAAACTAGAAGAGGACACAGATGAAACATTCTCTGACATAAATCTTACTACAGTAAAGGAAACCATAAACAAAACAAAAACACAACCTACAGAATGGGAGAAAATAGTTGCAAATGATGCAACCAACAAGGGCTTCATCTCCAAAACATACATACAACTCAACAACAAAAAACAAACAACCCAATCGAAAAAAGATCTAAATAGACATTTCTCCAAAGAAGATATATGGATGGCCAGTAGGCACATGAAAAGATGCTCAACATCAGTAATTTATTAGAGAAATGCAAATCAAAATCATATGGAAGTACCACCTCATACTGGTCATGATGGCCATCATTATTAATAAGTGTACAAATAACAAATGCTGGAGATGGTGTGAAGAAACTTACATTCCACTGTTGGTAGGAATGTAAGTTGGTACAACCACCATGAAAAATAGTATGGAGGTTCCTCAGAAAACTAAAAAATAGAACTACCATATGATCCAGCAATCCCACTCCTGGGCATATATTCAGACAAAACTATAATTCAAAAAGATACATGTACACATATGTTCATAGCAGAATTATCCACAGTAGCCAAGACATGGAAACAACCTAAATGTCCATCAACAGATGACTGGATTAAGAAGATGTTGTACATATATACAATGGAATACTATTCAGCCACAATAAAGAATGAAATAATGCTATTTGCAGCAACATGGATACAACTAGAAATTATCACACTAAGTGAAGTCAGTCAGAAAGAAAAAAACAAATACCATATACTATCACATGTAGAATCTAAAATACGGCTTATCAGACACAACTTAGAATAGATTTACAAGGAGATCCTGCTGAATAGCATTGAGAACTTTGTCTAGATACTCATGTTGCAACAGCAGAAAGGGTGGGGGAAAAATGTAATTGTAATGTATACATGTAAGAATAACCTGACCCCCTTGCTGTACAGTGGGAAAATAAAAAAAAATTATTAAAATAAATAAATAAATAAATTGGAAGAGAAGAGGTAAAATAAATAAATAAATAAATAAAATAAAATAAAATACGGCACAAATGAACCTATCTACAAAACAGAAACAGACTCAAACACAGAGAACAAACTCATGGTTGCCAAGGGGGAGGAGAGAAGGTATGGGATGGACTGGGAGTTTGAGGTTGGTAGATACAAACTACTGCATTTAGAATGGATGGAGAGCAAGGTTCTACAGCACAGGGAATTATATATTCAATCTCCTGGGACAGACCATGATGGAAAATAATAGTAAAAAAAAGATACATACATATATGTGTGTGTATATATATATATATGTCACTTTGCTGTACAGCAGAAACTGGCACAACTATACTTTAATTGTAAAAATACATAAAAGAGCTTCCACTATGCCACAGTGGCTTAATGATCTGGACTTGTCTCAGAGGTGGCACTGGTTTGATCCCTAGCCCGGCACAGTGGGTTAAGGATCTGGTATTGCTACAGCTGTGGTGTAGGTCGCAGCAGTGGCTTGGATTCATTCTCTGGCCCACGAACTTCCACAAGCCATAGGCACAGCCAAAAAAGAAAAAAAAAAAAAAAATTAAAAAAAAAAAGAAGAAAAAAGTAAAATGTTTGGAATCTAACATTAATGAATGGGATAAAATAGTTTCCTTTTTATGTAAAAACATTCTTGCTTTCTCTAAAACAAAGGCTAATGTTTCATCAAGAATTATTTTCAAAGTAGGGTTTTATTACAACTTCATTGTACAAGTGATAGCTTTTTTATATAAGATGATTGTCTTTGTTATGACCATAATAGAAGAAAATTAAGCTTGCTGTGAATAGTGTAGTAACTATATGCTCTAGCACATATTAACAGTTATAAATAAGATACTGATATACTTCATATATCTGACTTGTACTTGAAAAACCACTGGACCATCTCAAGGTCATTGCTTAATCTTAGCATGCCCTGACATAAACTCCATTGGCAAGCTGCACTCTCACACGGGTATCTGTGGTTCTGTGTTTTACGTAAATTTCCCTTTACATGTTCTCATAATAGGTAATAGTTATAACACACAGCACATAGATTCAACTCTGGTACGTGTATCTTGCATCATCAAGTTTTTGCCATGACACATATTTTCTGTGCTCGTCCACCTTGACTGTTGGCTGAATATCTGCATCCAGTACTTACATTTGGTTAGCACTATAACGTCTCTCTTTTTCTTACTTCCAATCACATTTCTCTTTCTTCAACTATTTTATTCCTCTAAGAGTTTATTTCATCTAAGAGTTTCATTTCGGTTTATAGTTTCTCCTTTTATATTTCACATATTTCTCCTACAGTTTCTCTAAAGTTCTACATGGGTTCAGCCTTTCTTTTTTAAATTTTCTGAACCTTTAAATAATCTGGTAAGGTAAATGATCGGAAGCATACATAATTCTTATGTATAAAACTATCTATCTCCTACGAATGAAACTTGAAGAAAATATACATGAGTTATCCATAAAGAGAGCACACCATAAAAGGGTGGCTGACTTTTACACTTATGTTTCACAGGGCAATAATAATTTTATGTGTTAATACCCATAGTTAGGGCTTCTAATCATGTGCAAATTCATAAATCATTCTTTTCCACAGAATTCATATTAATTCCAAAATTCAAAATTCTCTATTGTTCACAAATTTTTAAAAAAATTAATTTTAGGGAGTTCCCATTGTGGCACAGCGGAAACAAATCTGACCAGGAACCAAGTTGCGGGTTCAATCCCTGGCCTCGCTCCGTGGTTGAGGATCCAGCATTGCCATGAGCTGTGGTGTAGGTCGCAAACGTGGCTTGGATCTGGTGTTGCTGTGGCCCTGGTGTAGGCTGGCGGCAAAGCTCCAATTAGATCCCTAGCCTGGGAACCTCCATATGCTGCGAGATGTGGCCCTCAAAAGACAAAAGACAAAAAAAAAAAAAAAAAAAAAAAAAAAAATTTTAATTTTAACCTTTACTGTAGCACACGCATTTGAGAACAGTGCTTGGACATGTCTGCTGAGGGACTGCTCCCAGAAAACTGGTCTTCATCTCCATCCAATCTTGCAGTAAATTCTGAAGAATGTGTGGGGATTGCTGTGTATCAATTACTTCTACTTACTGAGTGTCATGCATGTCACTGGGATCCAGAACAGTAACATTCAAGCATGGAGGGTGGTAAATGACCAAAAATGGATAAAACCTCATGAGAACTACTAAGGGGGCTTCCTACAGATTTTCAAATCCATTACCATTAAGGAAACTGAACACCTCTCAATTGTATCTTTTCATCACCATCATACACATTAATTCACAGATCTTAGAAGCTAATTAATCCCAAGAAGGATAAATGCCTTATTGTGAGTTCCCTAGAAGTAGTGTATTTGGAAGGTAAACAGGAAAGTGGAAAAAGGACATAAGGAAGAGAATTTTTAGAATAACCATTAAAAGAATAGACATAGGGTATGTAATTTAGAAACAGAAATAAACGATGGAGTGATTTTTTATTTCCTTTTCTTCTTTTTTTTTTTTTTTTTTTTTTTTTTTTTTTGGTTAGGACCACACCTGTGGCATATAGAAGTTCTCAGGCTAGGGGTCAAATTGGAACCACAACTGCTGGCCTACGCCACAGCCACAGCCACACAGGATCTGAGCCACATTCGTGATGTACACACCACAGCTTATGGCACAGCTGGATCTTTAACCCACTGAGCGAGGCCAGGAGTCAGTCACATCCTCATGGATACTAGTCTGATTCTTAATCCACTGGGCCACAGTGGGAACTCCTGGAGTGATTTCTTTTAAAATTATCAATCAGGAGTTCCAATACTGGCCAAGGGAATTGGCAGAGTCTCTTCAGTGCTGGGACTCAGATCTGATCTCCGGCTCCACACAGTGGGTTAAGAACCCAGTGCTGTGGCTTCAATCTGACCCCTGGCCGAGGAAGTCCATATGCTGTGGGGTGGCATAATCAAAATAGATAGATAAATAAATAAATAATCAAAAAGAGTTCACAAAAGGAGAGAAAATGTATTTAGAATATTGAAGCTCGAAGAAGGAAGGAAATAAAGGCTGATTTATCACTGGTCACATCAAATGTAAATATACTAAAATGAAGTAGCTTTAAAAAGATGATTAAATTGGATTTTTAAAAGCCAAACATACAATATCTCTCAAACACTGACAAAAATAAGGCAGTGTAGCTATTTGTATTAAACAAAATAGGTTTTAGAGCAAAAATCATTATTAGAGAAAGACGTTCGCTTCATAAAGACAAAATCCAATTCACCAGGATGCTATAATAATTTAAAACTTGTATATATCAAATACTACAGTACTTATGTAAGGCAAAAAAATTACAAAACTCCAAGAAGAAATGGAATAGTTCCATAATCAAAACAAGGAGGATATAATTAAAGCATTTATAGCTATAACTGCATATATTTTTTACACACTTAAAACAGCTTATACCCAAAATTAACTCAATAAGGAGCACAGATCTTACTATAAGAGCTAAACCTATAAAAATCTTAGAAGAAAAGAGAGGAAAGGCTCATCCAAGTAATGTTTTCTTAGATATAACATCAAAAGTACAAGCATCAAAAGAAAAAGAGACTTGACTTCATAAAAACTTAAAACTTTGTTCATCAAAAGATACTATCAAGAGTGAAAAGACAACACACAAAATGAGAGAATAATTTTTGGAAATCATACATCTGATGAGGTAATATCAAAAATATATAAAGAACCCACATGACTCAATAACAACAACAAAAAACCTGATTAAAAAATGGGCAAAAGTCTTGAATAGACATTTCTCTGAGATATACAAACGGCCAATAAGCACATGCAAAGATACTCAACATTGATAATCATCAGGGAAATACAAATCCAAACCATTACAAGAAACTATTTCACACCCATCAGGATGTCTATCATCAAGACAAACAAACAGAACAGAAAATAATTGCTGGTGAAGTTGTGGGGAAACTGGAACTCTTGGGCATTGTTGGAGTGAATGTAACATGATGCATCCACTGTGGAAAACAGCATATGACTATTCCTGAAGGAATTAAACAGGATTACCATATGATGCAGCAATTCTACCTCTGGGTATATATCTGAAAGAACTGAAACCCATGTTCACAGCAGCATTGTTCAAGTAACTAAAATGTGGAAACAACCTAAATGTCCAATGACACATGGGCACACAAACTATGGAATATACATACAATGAAACTTTTATGTTATGCATACTTCTATGTTATGTAACTTTTATGTTAAGTATATTTTACCAAAATAAAATATTTTAAATCAATATATTAGGTGTATATCAAGAAGTTAGAAAAAAAAAAAAGAATCCAAATAATAGCAAAAAGGAATAAGTACTAGATTATTACTCCAAAGTAACCATTCAAGAAAAGTTTAAAACCCAATTATTAATCTGTTATAAATTAAATTTCCTAAATATAAAAGACTTTATATAAGAAATATGTTCTTGAGAACTATGTCAATACCACTCAAGTGTATTACAGAGCAAATATAACTAAAAGTTGTAAATGACTCTTTCAGACTTCAATTGTTGTACCAATCAAAACCATGTATAGCCAGGCAGAAAAAGACAAATATCACTTATATGTGGAATTTTAAAGAATAATATAAGTCTTATTTACAAAATAGAAACAGACTCACAAACATAGAAAATAAACTTATGGTTACCAAAGGGGAAAGGAGAGGGAGAGGGATTAAGAGATACACACTACTATATGTAAAATAGATAAAACAACAAGGATTTACTGTATAGCACATGGAACTAGCCCATATCTTGTAATAAACTGTAAAGGAAAAAGATCTGAAACTGTACACCCAACTAACAGAATGTTGTAAATCAAATATAGTTAAATATTTTTAAAATCATTTATAAAACTACTGATACAAAAGAAAATAAAAGTATTGATGAGTTGTGGAGAAATTGGAACCCTTATACATTACTGTTGAGAATGTAACATGGTGAAACGAACCATTGAAAACAGTTTGGCAGCTCCTCAAAAAGTTAAACATAGAAGTACCATATGACCCCAAAATTCCACTTCTGGGTATAGGCCCAAGAACATAAAAAACAGGTATTCAGACAAAAAAAAAATTACATATATTCATATTAGTGTTATCGATGATAGTCGAAAAGTGGAAGCAGAAACCATCCCATTTACAATCGTAACAAAAAGAATAAAATACCTAGGAATGAACCTACCTAAAGAGACAAAAGACCTATACTCTGAAAACTATAAAACACTGATAAAAGAAATCAAAGATGACACAAACAGATGGAAAGGTATACCATGCTCTTGGACTAGAAAAATCAGTATTGTCAAAATGACTATACTACCTAAGGCAATCTACAGATTCAATGCAATCACTATCAAATTACCAATACATTCTTCACAGAACTAGAACACAATATTTTAAAATTTGTATGGAAACACAAGGGACCCTGAATAGCCAAAGCAATATTGAAAAAGAAAAATGAAAATGGAGGAATCAAACTTCCTGACTTTAGACAATACTACAAAGCTACAGTCATCAAAACAATATGGTACTGGCACAAAAACAGAAATACAGACCAATGGAACAGGATAGAAATCCCAGATATAAAACCAAGTACCTATGGTCAACTAATCTATGACAAAGGAGGACAGAACATACAGTGGAAGAAAGCCTTTTCAATAAATGGTGCTGGGAAAACTGGAAAGCTACATATAAGAGAATGAAAGTAGAACACTATCCAACACCATATTCAAAGATAAACTCAAAATGGATTAGAGACCTAAATATAAGGCCAGGCAATATAAAACTCCTAGACAAAAACATAGGTAGAACACTCTGACATAAATTACAGCAACGTCTTATTTAATCCACCTCCTAGACTAATGACAATAAAGACACAAATAAACCAATGGGACCTAATCAAACTCAAAAGCTTTTGCACAGCAAAGAAAACCATTTAAAAAACAAAACAACAACCAACAGAATGGGAGAAAATCTTTGCCAATGATGCAACAGACAAGGGCCTAATCTTCAAAATATACAAACAACTCATGCAATTCGACAACAAAAAAACAAACATGCAAATTGAAAAAGGGGAAGAAGACCTAAATAGACATTTCTCCAAAGAAATCATATGGATGGCCAACAGGCATATAAAAATGCTCAATAGCACTAATTATTAGAGAAATGCAAATAAAGACTACAATGAGGTACCACGTCACACCAGGCAGAATGGCCATCATTAACAAGTCAACAAATAACAAATACTGGAGAGGGTGTGGAGAAGAAGGTACCCTCCTCCACTGTTGTTGGGAATGTAAATTGGTGCAACCACTATGGAAAATGGTATGGAGGTACCTCAGGAAACTAAACATAGAGCTACCATATGATCCAGCAATCCCACTCCTGAGCATATATCCACACAAAACTTTCACTGAAAAAGATACATACACCCCTATGTTCACAGCAGCACTATTCACAAGAGCCAAGACATGGAAACAACCTAAATGTCCATCAAAAGATGAATGGATTAAGAAGATGTGGTATATATATACAATGAAATATTACACAGCCATAAAAAAGACAAACTAAGGCCATTTGCAGCAACATGGATTGATCGTGAGACTCTCATACTAAGTAAGCCAGAAAGAAAAAGACAAATATCATATGATATCACCTATTTGTGGAATCTAAAATATGGAACAGATGATCCTATTTAAAAAGAACCAGCAAAAAACAGAAACAGATCATGGCCAAGAAGAGCAGACTTGGGGTTCCCAAGGGGAAAAAGGGAAGGAGTGGGAAGGATGGGCATTTTGGGGTTTGTTTGATGCAAACTGTTATATTTGAAATGGATGGGCAATGGGATCCTACTGCACAGCACAGGGAAATGCGTGTGACCAGGTCACTTCGTTGCACAACAGAACTTGATGAAACATTGTAAATCAACTATAATAATAATAAAAAATAAATTTAAGACAAGTGGAAGCAACCCAAATATCCATTAACCAATGAATGGATAAAATTATTTAACCATAAAATGGAATGAAATATTGATATGTACTACAATGGAGAACCCTGAAAACATTATACTAAGTAAAAGAAGAAAAGATGCAAAAAGCTAAATATTGTATGATTCCGTTTATACAGAATGTCCCAAAGAAGCAAATACATAGGACAGAAGCAGATTAGCAGTTGCCAGGGATGGATGTGAGGGAGCAGAGCAAGGGCTGTACTGGGGAGAAAACTGGGAATGAGAAGTGACTGCTTCACTGGCACAGAATTTCCATTGGGAGCTATGAAAATGTTCTGGAATTAGATAGTGACAATGATTACACAACAATGTGAATGCACTTAATGCATTCTACACTTTATTTTTTTATTTTATTTATTTATTTATTTTGTCTTTTAGGGCCAAACCTGCGGCATATGGAAGTTCCCAAGCTAAGGGTTCAATTGGAGCTGCAGCTGCTGGCCCACGCTGCAGCCACAGCAATGCAGGGTCTGAGCCACCTCTGCAGCATCTCCAACCTACATCACAGCTCACGGGAACACCAGATCCTTAACCCACTGAGCGGGGCCAGGGATCAAACCCATGTCTTCATGGATACTAGTCAGGTTCTCCACATTATACACTTCAAGATAGTTAAATGGTGACTTACTTTATGTGAATTTAACCGCAATAAATTAGTCACATAAAATTCTGCCATTAAAATCATCTCAATACTATATATATAAAACAGTATTACTACAGAAGCATGGATCATCAGTTTACTGAACTGAGAGGTACCACAGTGATTCTAAATGATTAATGGTAATGTTTAACATTACTACTTGTGCCTTACAGTAGTGCCCAAGATGAAATTTACAAAAGAGCAGGTAATAAACCTTCAACAAGGTTCCTCTGACCTTGTGGTGGCCATCAGTAGTAATATCAAAAAACAAAATAGCTGGTGGAAAAAAACACGGGAGACAGTTTTAATCCATAATGTGAAAAGCTTGAAGGAGGAAAGCAAAGAGGGAGTCCCCATTGTGGCTCAGTGGTAACGAACCCAACTAGTGTCCATGAGGACTCGGGTTCAATCCCCGGCTTCATTCAGTGGGTTGGGGATCTGGCGTTGCCATGAGTTGATGTGTTAAGTTGCAGACGCGGCTCGGATCTGGTGTTGCTGTGGCTCCAATTCGACCTCCAGCCTGGAAACTTCCATGTGCAGTGTGGCCCTAAAAAAAGGAAGAAAGAAAGAAAATCACATTAAAATTATGGACCTATAAAGAGAAAAAAAAGATCTTCTAATCTCATGTCCTATGTATTAATTATTAACAGTTTGGTGACTATATTTTTGGTCTTGTATTCTACATGTAGTATAATAAAAGTATAATTTTTATCCCCCCTCCACATTTCCAACCTTTACGCACACCAAAGGTTATTTTAGGTAATGCCTAGTGCCTTCAATATTTGATGCTTCATATTTTACATCCATGACCCTGGTTTTCTAGAGAATATTTCAACATGAATAACGGACTTCTCCTTCCTATCCTCAGAGCACAAACTGACTACCTCTCCAACTTCCATAATTCCTCATTTACCTGATGGGGAACTTTCATCCTGGCTGGAGTACGCAATGAAACAGGGTCACTAACTTGACGACTATCATGGACACATTCACATTTTAGTTCACAACTATGATTTAATTAGACATACTAACCTTTAATTTATCCAAAACTGAACTGTTAATACCAAGAACCAACATGGTCTTAGATCTTAATATTTCCTCTTCTTTCTCACCAGCAGGACTAGTTGTTCTTTATAAAAACCAATATAAAATGTTTTATTACTTCCCAAGAACTACTGTGATGGTAAGCAGACAGCAAAGCCACTCTGAGAGGCAGACTCTGAAGCTTGAGTTAGGCTTACTCGTTAGGTCAATGCCTCAGCCCACAAAATGTTTTTTCATTCCTCTTTTAGACTCCACATTGAATTCATGTATCTTTAAGATATTTATTTCTGGAGTTCCCATCGAAGCTCAGTGGAAACAAATCTGACTAGTATCCATGAGGATGTAGGTTCGATCCCTGTCTCACTCAACAGGTTAAGGATCCAGCGTTGCTGTGGCTATGGTGTGGGCCAGCGGCTACAGCTCCAATTAGACCCCTAGCCTGGGAACCTCCATATGCCACAGGTGTGTCCCTAAAAGGACAACCAAAAAAAAAAAAAAAAAAAAAAAAGCTACTTCTTTCTTCTCCAATGGTAATTCATTTGCATTTTCCAATAGGGTTCCAGTAAAATATAAATTAAGAAATTATAAACTCTTAGTGGATTACACCATGTCAAGCACATTAAACTCCTCTGAGCACAGAAATAAAAGTAGTCTAGAAACTCCGCATGCCTTGGGCAGCCAAAAATGGGGGATAAAAAAGAAAGAAAAAAAAACAGTTGTAGGCAGTACTACCTGAAGAAAAACACATGGTTAATGAAAGTAAATATCCATTCTAACAGAAGGGGCTAAGGGCTAATTGCTAAAGTGGGCAAAGAGAACCCGCAGGCTGAAAGTGGTGAAAATGCAGGTAGAATATATGGAGTGAGCCAAAGCAGCATAGGTTGTGTGTTGGGACAAGACTGGGCTGGCTTTCATAGCTGGATTATATAACAAAATAAAGAACATTAAACATGAGCACCAGCATTCACATTCAAGACATTCACAATGGGACTGGGGCAGGCTAGCTCTCATCCACAGCAGACCTTATGGTATAGTTCTTTCTAAAATGTTTCAAAGTTGTAATTAGGTTCAAAGGTAACTTATTGTTTTCCTGGTTTAAGGAGTAGAGAAATGCCTTGTGACTCTAGCTGACCCTCTTTTTTAAAAAAATCTCCTAAAATCCCTTTCATTTTAAATGATAAAATTAGTCATAGTCACTGAACTTCAACGAAAGCTGCAATGTGAGACATGTCCTGTGGCATGGGAGACGCAGCAGAGGATTTACCACAGACTTGGGGTGTCAAGGAAGTTTCCCAGAGAGAGACCTGAACAACACGTAGGGGTTCATAGAGTGAACAGGGGGCAGAGGGAACAGTATGTGTAAAAGACTGGGGCAAGAGGACCTGCCAGCAGACAAAGGACAACAAATAAGACATAAGGCCACTGTTTCAGGATCTGGCCAAATCAGGGATTAGCCCTTTCTCTGGGCAAGGCCTACATTGAGTTTTGTTTTTTGTTTTAAATAATGAAAACAAACATCTTAGGGCATCTAGAGGTAGCGATTAGTCAAAGGACTTCTCTGTTGGTACTTCTGTATTTTCACCTCAAAATTTACATCCCTCCACTGGAGACACTTCTTTGATTGTTCCCTCCTTTCTTCTTCCTAAGATTTTCAGGAATCCCACTTTCTTAGAGGGAGACTTACAGCCAATGTCTGTTGACAAGTTTGGGCAACTGCTTCAAAGGGAGCTGATGGTAACTCTTTTACTACCTTGTACAGAGAAAAATGACAGGCTGTAGGGCCATCTAATCACTTCCATTACTGTATGTCAGTCAGGCTCAAAAAAAGTAGATAGCCTCTCTATAGGTTGTAATAGAAAAATGAAAATAACATCAAGCACAACGTCCAGGTAGAGATTTCTCAAAGAAATGTGCCAACTGTTACACTGTCTGCTATTAGATGTATAATGTATCTTGAGGAAAAAGGAAACATGTCCTGACTGAGGTTTACTCACAGACAAGAGACCACAATAAAATTTCTAGCTTCTTGTAAGAAAACAAAGCATCATGAATAAGTGTTAGGGGGACTTCAGACTCAAAAAAGTAACTCTGACTAAGACTGTCACGTTGTTTAGGCAATCAGTAGATGGATTTGAAAGAACCTACTAAGATTGGTAAGGACCTTAGTCTAATGCACGGGGAAGCCACTGAGCAACTTTTAGCACAGAAGCGATGTAATTAATTTGTATTTTAGAATCATATCAAAGGAGTATAGAAAATGACTAGAAGAGGAAACTTGAAGACCACACCGGAAGACAGAAGACCATCTTTTCAGTCATCAAGACCGAATCGAAATGATCAAAGAATGGCAAAAGGTGTGTAGATATGAGAGATACTTACGACATAGAGTATATATAATATTTAGGGTCTGATTGATTGAACATGGGGGGAATTAAAAATAGTGTTTGAGTTTCTGATTAGGGAACTAGATGCATGGCAACATCATGTACTAGAAGGAACAGAAGAATAAAGACATACTTGGATAGAAAGATGAGCTCAGTTTAGGGCATGGTGAGTACAAGATACTCAGGCATCCAAGTGAAAATGTTCATTGAGCAATGGGCTGTATGACTATGTAGACTAGAGCACAGATCTAAGCTAAAGACAGAGATGCAGCCACCATCAACAGACAGAAGGTAAGTAAAGCCATGGAAATGGATGAGCTAACCCAGGGAGGATGCAAAAAAAAAAAAAAAAAAAAAAAGATGGATTAAGATTAAGCCAAGGACATAGGAGTGCAAGAGCTACAGAGGATTTAATCCACCTGTGGACATTCAAACAAGAAGGGGAGAGAAGTTAAGCACAACTGCAGTCTCCTTAAGGGAGCAAAGTCTTGAATTCAGGGAGAACTTGCCCTGATTCTCCTGGGAAAAATTAGCAGACCTGCAGTAAGGAACAGGAGGAATGCCGACCCACTCTGTTCTTGGCTCCAGTTTCTCAGTTCAGTCTGCCACCTTCACAAGGACTATAGTCATCCAAAACAAATAATCAGTAAAAATGAACTGGCAAAACCCTTGTTGTTCTAGTTTTCTTTTACTTAGTAATTCAAAACTGATACCATCTGTGCAGTGAAGTAACATATGTTGCTTAAATATAAGAATCATTCTTGTACCACTAATGTAATCCAAAAGCCGTATCAGGGCAGCACAGACACACAAGTAATATCAGATGTAGTTTCAACTGCTATAAAACAAATGATTCTACATTTTGGTTCCAGGCTTTAAAATACTATAGTGTATGTGGTTTTGAATAAGATTCTACATTGTAGTTGTGTTCTGAGACTATTTTTTTTTTTCTACTCAAGTGTTGACAGGAAAAAATACAGTTTTAGTCTGACCTTACAGGCACACCATTTACCCTCCTTTTAACTTGATCTGAACCTTAAGGGTACTCTTCAATGCAACAACGCAATAAAAATGCGCAGAACTAGGGTTGATAAACAACTAGTTTCAAAAATCTACTGAAATTTTTTTTTTCTTTTAGGGTCACACCTGTGGCATATGGAAGTTCCCAAGCTATGGGTCAAATCAAAACTACAGCTGCCAGCCTATACCACAGCCACAGCAACAATGCTAGATCCAAGCCACATCTATGACCTACACCACAGCTCATGGCAACACCAGATCCCTAACACACTGTGCAGGGCCAAGGATCGAACCCATACCCTCATGGATACTAGTCAGGTTTGTTACTGCTGAGCCACAAAGGGAACTCCAAAAATCTAATGAATTTTTAACGGGACCATATCGAAATCCCTATAAACTTGTGATGAGCAATAACACAATTAAAATTTTTCCAGTTCCAACTAGGTTATCCCCAAAGATAATGAACAGGTTACTTTAAGAAATTCTGATTCATTTATGTGTTTCATTAACAATTATTCTATTTCTAGATTAAGGTTAGATATAATAAATAACCATGTTCAGATCACCTTTTAGTAAAAAGCTACCCAATTCAGTACTGAAATTATTAGTCAAATTTAACTGTCTTCTCGGAACAAAACCTTGTTTTCTGAGGCCCAGAATAGGTTCTATCCCTCAATACTTAATCTTTCTTCAAATAAAAGTTCCTAACAGTATAGCCCTGTTTATTACCAACATAAACTACCTCTGCACACTTAGAACTCAGCTCCTCTTTGAAAGTCTTTCCATTTTTATCTATCATCCATTCACAATGGATGTGTCATTGATACCAGGTTCTTATTGTCCTGTTGGTTCACCTTTGCAGGTGCATTTTTCTTGCACCTTCCACAGACACAGGTTCCTTTTCCCACAATGCGTCATGTACTCTTGCAAAGTGGGGACCTGTCATCTCTTTGTAAGGGTCTGGACATAAAAGCCACTTGATGCTAGTGTCCAACTTGACTCTACAGTCTCTCAAACACGAAGAATCAAAAAGAAGTTGGGTTCCTTAATATCTTTTTTTTTTTTTGGTCTTTTTGCTATTTCTTGGGCTGCTCCCGTGGCATATGGAGGTTCCCACGCTAGGGGTCGAATCGGAGCGGTAGCCACCGGCCTACACCAGAGCCACAGCAACACGGGGTCTGAGCCGCGTCTGCAGCCTACACCACAGCTCACGGCAACGCCGGATCCATAACCCACTGAGCAAGGGCAGGGATCGAACCTGCAACCTCATGGTTCCTAGTCGGATTCGTTAACCACTGCGCCACGACGGGAACTCCCGGCTTCCTTAATATCTTGTTTAACATTATAGTTAACCATCAGCAGGTGGTACAGTTACCCCCACCTTCCTTATCTTAAAGCTTTCCTGTCCCCGTGGAACAAAAAACTTCCTTAGAGTCAAGCAGAAGGAAAATCTGATTAAAGGTGACCAAGAAAAGGGAAAAAGTCTGAGGAAAGAGAAATAGGGAGGAGGGAAAAAAAAAAAAGATCAAAGTAAAATGACTAAAAATTTAAGCCAAAAAAAAAAAAAGGAAAAAGCTCGATAATAATAAGGCAGTAATGTCAGACAATGACCAAGAAAAAGCAGCCTGTAGAAAATAAATTTAATCTCTTGCTTAAATTGACACTAAACCACAGCTCACAGGATAACTAACAACTTTAAAATCCCAGTCCAGGGACATGTGGTTATCCCGCCCTGGTACTTGTTACGCCAAATATTACCGCTGACTTGGGGTGCTCCCGAGTCAATTGAGAGGACCACCATCATTTCCATCCCCTGCCAAGAGACACATCAGGGACTAGGGGCTAGAGGGAGAGCCAGTGGCAAATATACCACAGCAGCAGGCCAAGGAGTGCACAAAAGACGTCTGGTATTGAGGTTAAAATTCAATGAAATGCAAGAGAAATAAAGACAAGGGAGGATGAGAAGAACAAACACAGCGTCAGTGTGGGTTCTTTCTACAAGCAGGGAAAAGCAAACATCTGGAACTACTTGGTGCTGAGTGCCACCAAATTTAAGACTTTGTTCCTCTCTTGCAATTATTTCTTAGTAACACCATACAAAGAAAAAACAGACCTAGAGGCTAAAATGAAGGAGCGTGGTTACAGTGGGGTATGACAATAACCATTAGACACACACGAATACATCTTTAAAGTAACAGAGCAGTTAACTGCACAAAGAATATTCCTGACTGACTTGGAGAGATGTTCATACTAAATTCTGATGTGAAATAAGGAAGCTGCAGACAAATATGCATAATAACATGATATATTTGTAAAAATATGCCCATACAAGCACAGGAAAACTCTTTAAATGATTCCAACATAAGTGTTTGTATTATGAGTGATATTTACCTCTTCTAAATTTTTCCTGCATTTTTCAATGTAATTAAGATATTTTAAATCACTAAAAATGGGGAGTTCTCATTGTGGCTCAGTGGGTTATGAAGCCAAGTAGTATCCATGACAGTGCGGGTTTGATCCTTGGCCTCGGTCAGTGGGTTAAGGATCTGGCGTTGCCGTGAGTTATGGCATAGGTCGCAGACGCAGCTCAAGATTCTGTGTGGCTGTGGCTGTGGCATACGCCAGCGGTGGCAGCTCTGATTCAACCCCTAGCCTGGAAACTTCCATATGCCACAGATGTTGCCCTAAAAAGAAAAAATAAATAAATAAAAAGAAAAAACATCTCCCTTCCAGGTCATTCAGTCTTTACCTTGAACTAAACGTCTATTCAATCTACAAAGAACCCCTTTCACATAGAACATTGCTTTGGGAGAGCAGCTCCCACTCAGTGGAGAGAAGGGCCACAGGCCAAGCCCAGCTGCATCATGGTGGAAAAAAACCAACAAGCTGTGAAGACCAGTGGAAAGGTCTGAATCCAGCATCTCTATTTACAAGTTCAGTGATTCAGGGCAAATTATATGAAATTTCTGAAGGCCACCTTCACTTGGCTTCAGGAGGGAAATAACACCTACCTCGCAGGGTTGTTTTAAGAATTCTCAAGAACGGCTCCCACATGTGATGACATAGACTGGAGGGGTAGGCATCATGAAGACTGTGACCCTTCTGAACAACCTCTGTTATCTCATGAAACAAGCTGTTCTGAAAAATGCCAGACCGTGTGCCACTTTTACTGACCTCCCTCAGCCTATGATTCTTCAGCAGAGCAACCTGGTTACTGATGCCTCCTTCTAAAGCATCTGCAACTGCTATCTCCAGGCGAGAGCACAGAAAATACCTTGCAGAGCAAAACAGGGAAGCAGGTGTCAGAGAACAAAGGCATGTTTATCCCCATACTTTGTCCTATGAATATATGAGTAAGTCCAAGAGGAGCAGAAAGCAGTTCTTCTAGGGGCACATACTGGAGAAAACCAAGGGAAGAGCTTGATAACTTCAGATATTGCTGGAGACTCAGTTTGACATACTACCTTTTAGCAGAGTTTGCACTGTAATTGGTGTTCACTTTTTAGTGTTAATAGTTTTAAAAACTTTAAGGATGCCCGGCAACAACCTTTAGTTGTCACAAGTATGCCTTGAACCTGTAAAAGTTTAAAGTCACAGAGACAGAAAATAAATAGTGAAAGGGAGGATTGAGAGACATCTAGAAAACTATCTTGAAAAGTGCTGCTCAGAAAGTCTGTCTGCAGTAACAGAAAAATTTTCTCTGTATCTATGCCATCTAAAACCAGAGCCACTAGCTACGTATGGCCACTGAACACATGAAATATGGCTAGTGCAACTGAGGAACTTGAATTGCATTTAATTTCAACTAAGTGAAATTTAAATCATCAAATATGATGACTGAATATGGCACTGGATGGCACAGATCTAGAAGACTGGGCTAATCAATGACTTGTGCTAACTCAAAAAGGGTGGTATATGGATAAGTTAGCTAAGTTTAAAAGATAACAGACAAGAGATGGAGTTCCCAACGTGGCAAAATGGAAATCGAATCCAACTAGGAATCAGGAGGTTGCCGGTTCGATCCCTGACTCTACTTAGTAGGTTAAGGATCTGGCATTGCCATGAACTGTGGTGTTGGTTGCAGACAGGGCTCAGATCTGAGTTGCTGTGCCTGTGGCGTAGGCCAACAGCTGTAGCTCTAATTGGACCCCTAGCCTGGGAACCTCTATATGCCACAGGTACAGCCCTAAAAAGCAAAAAACAAACAAACAGACAGACAAGAGAAGAAACATACAAAACACATACCAAAAAAACTAGCAAAACCTAAAACTCAGCAACATGTTAAGATTCTCTTGCTTCACACAGGATTCACCTTGATAAAGCTGAAGTCCTAAGTCTGATCTCCACCTGTCTTACTCAGCTTAGGCTCCCATAACAAAAAAACATGCGGCTTAAACAATATAAATTTATCTTCTAACAGTTTCAGAAGCTTAAAAGTCAAAGAACGAGGTCCTGGACGATTTGGTTCCTGGTGAGATACTCTTCCTAGCTTGCAGATGCCACCATCTCTGTGTGCTCAGATGACCTCTTCTTTGGTCTTTTTATAAGGCCACCAAATGTATCAGATTAGGACTCCCCCCTTACTTCACTTAAGCTTAATTATTTCTCTAAAGGCCCCATCACCATATACAGCCACACTGAGGGTGAGGGCTTCAACATATGAATCTAAGGAGTGGCAAAATTCAGTCTTTGCTCAGCCTTCCTCTCTCCCATAACTAGATTTCTTATCATGAGTTTCAATTATTCCGTGAACCATATTTCTTGCCCTTAATTCATAATCTTCTAGAGGCTCACTTTTCGGTCTTCTTTTACCATACCACCAGTTTACACCTGAGTAAGGCTTTAACCCTACTACAGACAACTCTGAAATTGATGGAAATTAAAACTCATCTTTGGTCCTCAAAAATGGCTTCGTACTTCTTAAACTGATTGTGCAGAAAAGAGTTAACACAGCAGGCCCGGGACTGCTCTCCTTAGAAAGAACTGCTTGTAAAGTTGGCCCTTGACTAGGGTCTGGGAACCTGGATATTGGAAGAGTTCCCACCTCCCTAACTGCTAAGGACTCTCTCTGCCCAAACTGTTTGTATAAACAATGTGATTTATACTGAACATCTGCTTTCCTTCTGATGACCTGGAATCTGGGTACTTGCTAGACAGAGGATGACCACGTGACCAGCCCCCAAAACAAACCCTGGGCATTGAATCTTTAATGAGCTTTCCTGATGGATGACATTTCACATGTGTTGTCACAATTCTGGTGGAGGAATTACCTATGTATTGTGTGACTCCTCGAGGGAAAAAAAAAAAAAAAATCTTAGAAGCTTGTGTCTAGTTTCCTCCAGACTTCACATCCTATGCACATTTTCCCTTTGTTCTTTTTGCTTTGTATTCTTCCCTGTAATAAATCATAACCACTAGGACAGTTCTGAACTCTGTGAGTGTTCCTAGTGAATCATCAAACCTGAGGATTGTCTTGAGACCCCAACACATCAAATGAATTTTATATTAAAAAAAAATCTGCTATCTTTTAGAGAACATCCACCCCGGTTATAAAAGCAATAATCTTGGAGGTCAAACTCCAAATAAAGGCACTCCAAAGAAAATGGAGAGGTTATAATCAACAAACCTTTTCTTAGAACTAAAGAAAAGCCTTTCCAGAGTGGAAGGGCTGACCAAGTGCCCAACGCAATGGATGAAAACATAAGAACACTGGAAGGCAAAAGGAAATGGAACAATACCTTCACAGTTCTGAAGGAAAAGTATTCCCAATCTGGAATTCTATATCCAGACAAACTATCCCCTGAGTATGGCTAGTATAACAACACATTCAACATTCAGAGATCAGAAATAAATTACCTCCCACATACCACTTTAAGAAGAGGATGTACATGCAAAAAAAAAAAAAAAAAAAGGCAAGACAAGAAAGAAGATATAGTAAAGAGAAGATGTAATATAAGAGAAAGGACAAAAGAATGGATGATAATGAAGGAAAATCCTAGGATGGTCGCAAAGAAGTTTGTTTTGGCCACACCTGCAGCATGCACAAGTTCTTGGGCAATGGCTCAAACCTGAGCCATAGCAGTGACAACACCAGATCCTTTAACCACTAGCCACCTGGAAATGCCAACAAAAGAAGTTTTTAAACAAGAAAGAAAGGGTGTATTTATATCTGTCCAGATTTCCATCTAAAAATATAGAATTTTATATGAAAACCAAAAGAGTTCAAAGAAACCTACACAAACTCTTAAAAGAAGAGGAAAGAAAAGAAGAGGGAAGCAAAAGCAACAGCAGCAGCCATCTTGGTGTGTACCAATCTTTCACAGGGACAAAAAGATCAAAGCTCTTCCACGTGCTTTCACAATTACCACCTTTAAGTTACAACACGGTACTTGACAATGGTTGGCTTCAATTCTCCTGATTAGAAAAAAATGTTCAAAAAGAAGTTCATGAACAAATGTTAATGAGATTCCAGTGGCTTATTTTGATAAATGTTGCTTCTTTTTAATCTAAGACTAGGGATAGCTGAACGATAGTCACATAAGTGCTCAATTACCCAATTTAAAGTCTCCCTCAAAATTTTAGTTAAGAAATTCAATAAAGGCAAATGAATTTTAAAATCTGGTCAACAACAAGCAAACAAAACCAAAACAACCACCTGCCTCCCCTCTGCCCATAACTATCTGCGCCTAGTGCATTCAGAGTCTTTATACTCTTTAATTTGACCCTTATAGTTTCAAAAGTCACACAAGATTTCATAGGAAATCAGAGCACAGAGCATAGAGTTTCTATAATTCTAGAAAATACTATATTGCGGAACTGATACTTAACCAGTCAGACCAATAGGTGGAAAATGAGGAGAAAACCAAATCAGAGTGGTGCAGATTTTGAATGCTTGTCCCACCCTGGTCTAGCTGAAAGACAAAACCACAAGAAACATGCTCAGAATCATTTAAATAAAATTCTTTCCTTAAATATAGCATTCTAAAATGTCAACCTAATGCAATCCTAAAATATCAACTATTTTTAGTGTCTTTTTCTTTTTTTAATTGACCAATGCAACTGGATTCTATTAACAGCTAATTTTTGCCAAATTTAATTCCAACAAACTCATTTAAGTTGAGACCATAAAGAAAGAATAAAATACCATATTTTTGTATTTCTACAATTCAAAAGCAACAGGATCAAATTTTTTCAGGCTGTGAATAAACATGTCATTCTCCCAGCTAAAAGCATATTTTATTCCAAAATTAGGAGTGAAAATGAAACTCAAATGAAATGACTTCCCAACTTGAATTCAGTGGCATTAATATTAATGACAATCCCACTCATTTCAAAGGCATGTCCCAGAGTGTTTATATTATGAAAAACGGGTCTGGAATGTCATCTTTGGTAAATTTTAAATTGTTTAATCTGAGGTTTTGCTAGATTTGTAACAGCCGCACTTGTGTTTACAACTATAATAAAGGTCTTCACAGCATTACACTCTTTTACACATTTTTTTTAGATCTGGCTGGTACCAACATGTTGTACTGATCAATGGAAATGAGTTTGGTATCTCTCTACGACTACAAGTTTAGTCAGAATAGAGTTTGTTTTGGATTAACATTGCACAACAAATGCATCACGGACCTTCAGAAGTTTTATGGTATTGGTTAGAGAAGGACAGGACAAAAACTTCCATTCATATACAAACATTTGGAAAATGACTCAATTTGTGTTTGTGGAACTCAAATTTTGTTTGGGGAAAAGATATGCATATCAAATACACTGTGGGTCTAATTTGTTTGCTGGCATTCATTGAGGGTCTCAGGGCACGTTACCAAGCAGAGACTGGTTAAGCAGTATTCAAAAAGTACATCTCTTCTAATGCCTCTATTTACACTGTAGAAAGATGCAACAAAAAAGCCTGCCAAAGACTTTTAAAGACTTTTAAAGACTTTTAAAGAACGCTTCAACAGGAAACATCAGCAACCCCTGATGTGGGGCTGCTGGTGCAATGAAAAGAGCCCCAGACAGGGGTTAATTTCCCAGGGTAACAGTCAACAGCTCTGCCATCAACCTCAGTCTTCTCCTCTGTAAACATTCTGAAGAGAAGTTATTATTGAAGGTGAAGGTTTTCTGCTAAAATCTGTTGACTGTGGGCAACCAGAAATGCTTGGTTCATTTAGGAACTGAAAAAGTTATCATGCCGTAAGAATTAAGACACATGTAGGAGTTCCCGTCGCGGCGCAGCAGAAACAAATCTGACTAGGAACCATGAGGTTGCAGGTTCGAGCCCTGGCATCGGTCCGTGGGTTAAGGATCTGGCATTGCCAGGAGCTGTGGTGTAGGTCATAGACGCAGCTTGGATTTGGCATTGCTGTGGCTCTGGCATAGGCCGGCAGCAACAGCTCCGACTAGACCCCTAGCCTGGGAACCTCCATATGCCACAGGTGTGGCCCTAAAAAGACAAAAGACAAAAAAAAAAAAAAAAAAAGACGCATGTAAAAGTTGCACAACAGAAGTAACCCCAGCAGTTATCCCACAGTGATCCTCTTTGGGGCAGTCTCTCAGGAATCCCTAGGCCCGGTCCAAATTTATGTTTTTGAAAAGGCTCCACCCTATTTTCCCTTTTTGCTTGAATGCCTATCTTATCTTGGCATGTATGGTTACTCTAAGAATCACACATAATCTACATGAAAGTAATTTGAAAAGCATGTGACATATTTAATAGGGTTTATGACCAAGGGAATATTAGAAATGAACCAAGACCCAAAAGAGGTAGAAAAAGTGCTTATAAAATCAATGAACTTTTTAAAAAAATCAATAGAACAAAAGCTCTGATATCTAAAGGGTATATGGCATATGATTGTTCAGGATAATAACAATCTTTGTTTTACAAGTATGAAGCTTTGAACTCATCAGAGAACATGGATTATTATAGTAATTTCCCCAATAAGTATGATAAATTTATTCTGAAACTACTCTTTTCTTCCCCCAAAGTGTTAGTTTGGCATTTCGAAATGATTCAAAAGTTAGTAGATCTCTTTAGACACAGACAAATTCAAATGTTCACAATAGATAAGTAATAATGAGTAAAGCCATGATATGGGCTTGAGGCAAATAGAAGATAAAGCACTATCCAAAGAAGACAGCCAAAACTTAGCTCCTGCCAGCTGCTGCCAAAAAAGAAGTTAGGTTTAGTGTTTCCAGACTGCTTTTCATCTAAAAGAAAAGCTGAAAATACTTACTTTAAAGGTACAATAACTTAGTGTTTAAATGTAGGTAAATGACAAAAAATCTTAAAAACATCATGCAAGTTACACATTATCTGCAAAGCAGATCTGGTCTTGCCTTTATCATCTCTACCACATTTGTTCTGTGTAGATCTATTTATTTATTTTTTATTTTTAGGGCCACACTTGTGGCATATGGAAGTTCCCAGGCTAGGGGTCAAATCGGAGCTGCAGCTGCTGGCCTATGCCACAGCCACAGAAATGCCAGATCCAAGCCACATCTGTGACCTACACCACAGCTTCTGGCAACACCAGATCCTTAACTCACTGAGCAAAGCCAGGGTTTGAACCCAAATCTGTATGGATACTAGTCAGGTTCTTAACCCTCTGGGCCACAACGGGAACTCCTATATAAATCTATTTAAAATACCATAACAAGATTGAAAAGAACTTTGGTGACATTTTTTTAACGCCCCGGTTTTCCTATGATTGATGTTAATGTCCTCAATGGAGTTAACCTGACAGTGAAAAGTATTACCTTAATTTCATCAAGCAAGAGACGTCACCTGACCAAGTGAAGACAGAAAACAATTCTTTTTTTACCAAGTACCCAAGTATACCATGACACCCCACCCCCAATCCATCCTGGAAGACAACCTCAGCCAGAACAGGAATCAAGTCCGTCTTGTCCACTATTACATCCTAGCATGGTGCCTAACTCATAACCGTTGTATGTGACAGAGTCTAACAGCGCTCCTCACATCTGGGGCAAGAGAATACTTCCCAGGTCTCTGTAGTTAGGCCAGCCATATGACTAAGTTCTGCCCAAAAGAATGAGGGCATAAATGATGTACACTACTTTTGGGCCTGACCTGTAAAACATTCTGTGCAGTCTCCTACTTTCCTCCTCGAGTCTGGAAGGAATGAGTCAGCGCAGTAGAAAATGGAAGGACCCTAGGGGTTACAGTTGTGGTGCAGCAGAAACGAATCCAACCAGTATCTGTGAGGATGTGGGTTCAATCCCTGGCCTCTCTCAGTGGGTTGGGGATCAGGCATTGCCGTGAGCTGTGGTGTAAGTTGCAGACACAGCTCAGATCCCAAGTTACTGTAGGCTGGCAGCTGCAGCTCCGATTCAAGCCCTAGCCTGGGAACTTCCACAGGCCATTGGTGTGGACCTAAAAAGCAAAAAACAGAAACAAAACAAAACAAAACAAAACAAAACAAAAAAAGAAAGAAAGAAAGACAATGAAAGGATCCTAGATAAACTGGAGAATCTGTAGGAAACCTATACCATGAAAATATGCAAACAAAAGAGACATGTACATACAGGGGCCTGTAATGCCAATAAAAATTAGCACTTGTATTATGTTAATTCACTGAGAGTTAGGATTTTGTTATCACAACTACTATTTATTTTAACTAATACTGTGTTCAATATTTGTCAAACGAATGCCTCAGCCAAGTAAGAGTCTGGTCATCAAAAGTGCAAAGAGGCTTTCCTGCTATGGCATAGTGGGTTAAGGATCTGGTGGTACCGCTGCTTTGATGCAGGTCACAGCTGTGGCTGATCTGATCCCCAGCCAGGCAATTTCCATACGCGGAAGTGCAGCAAAGAAACAAAAAAGTGCAAAGAGTCCTGTCTCTCAGAGTTGATTGACAAGTGCTAAAGCAATGATCTTCAACCCCATTATAGACATTATGGCTTGAATTTCAAAACATATGAGACTTTGGAAAACAACCACAAAATTACCACAAAGGCAGTCAAAACAAACTAGAAGAGAATCTCCAAGAATTTATGTGTGCCTCAATAAAGGCAGAAAAAGCATGTAACAAAAATTAATAGCCATTCATGATTTAAAACTCTCATCAAACTAGTACTACAGAAAAACTTCCTCAGTCTGATTAAGGGCATCTATTAAAAAAAAAACAAACACCTACAGCTAACATTATACTTAATAATGACAGAAGAATACTCGGAATACTCAATATTGTTAAGCTATCAATTCTCCTAACGTGATCTATAGGTTCAATGCAATCCCAATCAAAAATCTCAGGGTTTTTTGTTTTTTTTTTTTTAAGATATGAACAAGATAATTCTAAAACATATATGTAAATAACCTAGAACAGCCAAATAACCTTGAAAAGAACAAAGTGGGAGGACTTACACTACTTGATTTCAGGACTAATCAAAAGGCTACAGTAATTAAGGCATAAGGCATGAATGTAGATAAACTGAACAGAAAAGAAAAAAAAAAAGAGTTCAGAAATAGAGCCACACATATACTGTGTAATTTTTAACAAGCTCAAAGGCAATTCAATAGGGAAAGAATAACCCTTGATAGTACTGGAACAACCAAAAAGGTACAGGAAAAAAAATGAACCATAACCCTTTCCCCACACAATACATAAAAATAAACTCAAAATGAATCATACATCTAAAAGGTAAGAGTGCAAACTATAAAATCTCTAAAATAAAACATAGGGGGAAAAAATCTTAGTAACCTCGAGTTAGGCAAAGATGTCTTAAATAGGACACAAAAGGCACAAACTTTAAAACAAAATAATCAATAAACTGGACCTCTTCAAAATTAAAACTTCTTGCTCTTTAAAAGATACTGTTAGGAAAATAAAAAGGGAGGCCATAAGCTGGGAGGGAAACATCTGCAAAACATGTGTTTGACAAAGGACTTGCATTAGAGAAATGAAATTTAAAGCAACTGCGAGTATCACTACATACCCATTAGAAGGGCTCAAATTAAAAAGATTGACCATACCAAGTACTGGGGAGGATATGGAACTCTAGAAACTCTCATAAATTGCAGGTAGGACTATAAACGGTATAACCACTTTTGAAAATAACTTAGCAATTTTTTAATTGAAGTAAAGTTGACTTACAACTTTTACTTTAAGGTGTGTAGCGGCAATTTCTTAAAAAGTTAAACTTTCACCTACCCTACAATCTAGGCCTTACACTCCCAGATTTTTACCCAAGAGAAACAGAAGCTATGTTCAGACAAAGACTTTCACGGAAGTATTCATAAGTTTTGTATGTACAGACAAAAACTGGAAACTATTCAAATGTCCATGAAAAGGTGAAAGATAAACTGTGCTATATCCAAACAATGAAACACTACTCAGTAATTTAAAAAATGAACTAGGAGATCCCGTCGTGGCACAGTGGTTAAAGAATCCGACTACGAACCATGAGGTTGCGGGTTCAATCCCTGGCCTTGCTCAGCGGGTTAAGGATCCAGCGTTGCCATGAGCTGTGGTGTAGGTTGCAGACGTGGCTCGGATCTGGCGTTGCTGTAGCTGTGGTGTAGGCCGGCAGCTACAGCTCCGATTTGACCCCTAGCCTGGGAACCTCCATATGCCGTGGGAGCAGAAAGACAAAAAATGCAGAAAGACAAAAACAAACAAACAAAAAAACGAACTAGTAATACATTGTATATAAAACAGACAATTACCAAAAGAATTATACTAAGTGACAGAGTATATACCATCTTATTCATATACCATCTTTTCTGTATAAAAGATTAGAAAATTCAAATTAGTTTATAGTGACAGAAAGCAGATTAGTGACTGCCTGGGAGTTGGGAGAGACGTGAGGTGAAGCAGGGGAGAGGATGAAAGGAGTGCGAGGAAAGTTGAGGGCATGATATACATGTTCATTACCTTAACTGTAGTGATGATTTCAAAGATATACTCATATTTAAAAAGTACAATTGATGTGTTTTGACATATGCACAACTCAGTTTATCAATAAAATCTCAAGCTTTTTAAACAAATAATGTACAATCACATATTCATAGCCCCTGTAGCTGCAAAACAATATAACAATCCAAAGATTGTTCTAATCAAGTTATGAGAATACGTTCAAACACCTATCTCATTTCAAGCATTTTGTCTCAAGAACAGATAATTCTTTTAAAACTCATATTAAAGCTAAATAAGTTATTTTAAAAATGTATTTTCAAAGAAAAATATTAAAAACATATTTAAAAGAACTCAGCACAATATTAGCCATAGATATATCTATATCAATAGATAAATATATTTTTTGCTTTTTAGGGCCACACTCACAGCATATGGAAGTTCCCAAGCTCGGGGTTGAATCAGAGCTACAGCTGCCAGCCTACGCTACAGCCACAGCAACACGGGATCCAAGCTGCGTCTGCAACCTACACCATAGCTCACGGCAATGCCCGATCCCAGACCCACTGAGCAAGGCCAGGGATCAAATCCGCATCCTCATGGATACTAGTCAGATTCATTTCCGCTGTGCCACAACGGGAACTCCAATATGAGCCATATATTAAATGTATATTGCACACGCTTATAGAACTAAATTGAGATACAGAATTTTTCATATAGTGAGAGAAATGTCTAGCTTTTAATATAGCTCCAAAGGAATGTCACTATCACAATTCAAGATATTTTTCATTGCACTTATCTTACTTAATTCACAACCACTCAATTTAAAAATAAAACCAGAGTTCTCATTGTGGCTCAGTGGTTAATAGATCCAAATGGGAACCATGAGGTTGCAGGTTCAATCCCTTGCCTCACTCAGTGGGTTAAGGATCCAGGGTTGCTGTGAGCTGTGGTGTAGGTCACAGACAAGGCTTGGATCCTGCGTTGCTGTGGCTGTGGTGTAGGCCAGCAGCAACAGCTCTGATTAGACCCCTAGCCTGAGAACCTCCATGTGCTGCAGGTGCAGCCCTAGAAAAGACAAAAAGACAAAATAAAAATAAAAATAGAATAGTATTACTTCATATAAAAATATTTTTATGTCTGTTAGTTCTAAAACTGGCTGCATAGTTTCAAATCCAAGTCGTTGAAATACTTATCAGCTAGCAAAACTTTTACTGGCTTTGCCAACATTTTGAAGGTAATGATTAATAAGTCTAATGGTGATCAGAATCAGAAACAGGATATTTTTCTGGGTGCCAGATACTGCAGAAAATACCACTTGATAAGTAAAATATACTGTTACACTACTAATACAAGGTTACTAACTCTCAAGGCCTATGATTACAATATAAAGCTAATGGCATTAAATAAAAGCAGAAATGAGTCTTATTAGAAACTGGAAATGCCCAAATATACATTCCATACAGCCTTTTGTTATAAACTCTGATTTGCAGGGATAGGCTATAGAATCATCACAATCCATGTTTGACAAGGTCACATGTGAGTACCACTAATTCAGAAAGCTAGGATTGGAGTTTCCATTGTGGCTCAGGGGTAATGAACCCAACTAGTATCCACGAGGATGCAGGTTTCACCCCTGGCCTTGCTCAGTGGGTTAAGGATGCAGCATTGCTGTGAGCTGTGGTGCAGGCCAGCAGCTGCAGCTCCAATTTGACCCCTAGGTGGAAACGTCCACGTGCTGCATGTGCAGCCCTAAAAATGCAAAAAAAAAAAAAAAAAAAAAAAAAAAAGCATTAGGGTTAAGTACAAATTGTTTCTTCAAACAAGTTTTACAAATCAGAATGCATAGTTTGCAAACATTGTGTATAACACATACACAAGGAATTAGAAAATGATACTATGTCACCTAGGATGCTTTTGGTTTCTAGTAACTGAATCACAAATTTATTCAAGATAAGATAAATTATGCTATGGTAATTTTGTGTTCAATCTGTATGTTCAGTGTGGGGGAGGGGGGAGATGGGTAGAGAGCATGAGAAGGCTGTGTTCACTCGCTTGTAGATCTAGGATGACAGATGCTCTGACATCTCAGCACCTGGCCTCTGTCATCATCACTGCAGGGAAGAGACACCAAGAAGGTCATGCATATAATACTGTTTCTGCTTAAAACCTATTGGCTAGAAGAATCACATAGCCCTGTCTAGCTGCAAGTGAAGCTAAGAATGAATACTGTTGAAATGTCCATACTATCCAAAGTGATCTACAGAGTCAATGTAATCCCAATCAAAATTCCAATGGCATGTTTGCAGAACTAGAACAAATAACTCTAAAATTTGTAAGTAACCACAAAAGATCCTGACTAGACAAATAAATCTTGGAAATGAAGAATACAGCTGGAGGTATTAAAACTCCTGATTTCTGACTGTACTACAAAGCTAAAAAAATCAAAACAATATAATACTAGTACAAAGCCAGACACACTGATCAATGGAACTGAAAGCCCAGAAATCAACCCACAAATAAATGAACACTTAATTTATGACAGAGGAGCAAACAACATAATAATGGAGAAAGGACCTCGTCAATAAATGGGAAAACTGATCACATGCAAAAGAATGAAAGCAGACCACCAACTTACATCATACACGAAATAAATGAAAGTAAGGGAGCGGCCAAGGTAACACAGTAGGAAGATCCTCAGCTCACCTTCTCCCACGGGCACACCAAAATTACAACTATTTATAGGGCAACTTGTGATGAGAAAACCCAGAATAGAAGAAAAGATCTTCTACAAATAAAGTATAAAGAAGGAACCACAAGGAGAAGGGTAGGAGAGGTAGAGATGCAGTATAGTCAAGACCCACCCCCGGGGCAGGCAACCCACAGATGGGGGGATAATTACAATTCAAGAGTAGCTCCCCCAGGAGCAAGGAGTCCCAGGTACTCATCAGGCTCCACAGCTTGTGAGTCCTGCACTGGCAAGATGAGCCTCCAGAACGTTTGGCTTTGAAGACCATGGGGGCTTATTTTCAGAAAAGCCAGAGGGCTGTGCAAAATAGACTCCACTCCTAAAGGGCACACACAAAATGACACATGCTCTGGGACCCAGGGAAGAAGCAGTAATTTGGGGGAAGCCTGGGTCAGACTCAATTGCTGATCTTGAAGAGCTTTGCAGAGACACAAGATGCAACTGGAGCTCAGCCTGGAGATAGAAACACTGGTGGTAGCCATTTTTGGAAGCTCATTCTACCTGGGAGACACTGGTGCTGACAAGCACCACTTTGGAATCGTTCCTCTAGCTTATTAGGGCTGGGACCCAGGGCTGCCCACTACCTATAGGCAGCCATACTGAGCAGCCTCAGGCCAAGCAACCCTACCCTACCAGCAGACCTACTGCTTTAAGGTCCCCTGAGCCAACAGCAGCTTTGGGACCAGCCCTGCCCACCAGAAGGTACAGGACCCAGCCTGGCACACTAGTGCACTGGCACCAGCTGGGACACCCAGGGTCCTGCAGTCACAGGCCCTTGGACATGGCTCCACCTCCAATGGGCCAGCACTAGCCCAAGGACCAGTCTCACTCACCGGTAGAGAGAAACCAACCCTGGGATCCCTGGGATCACTGCCCCATTCAGACAGGTTGACCCTAGCTCTGGGATCCCTCAGGGGTCCATAGGCAATGGGCTTATGACCCAGCCCCAGCCACCAGTGGCTGGCAGTCTCTGCACAAGGCCAAACCTGGCAACCAACTGGACCAAGGCCAGAACTACCAACATGGTCACAGTAGTTAGCCCACCACAATGAAAGGAACCATACAGTCCACACAGAGGGCATCCCTAGTAGAGATAATGTCCTGGTGAAAAAAGGGGAGTACTGCTGGGACATATAGGACATCACCAACAAAAGGCCTCTTCTCCAAGGTTAGGAACTCTAACCAACCTACCAGATATATAGAAATAAAAATAGCAAATTAGACAAAATGAGGCAACAGAGAAACATGTTCAAAATGAAGGAACAAGGAGTTCCCGTCGTGGCTCAGTGGTTAACAAATCTGACTAAGAAGCATGAGGTTGCAGGTTCAATCCCTGGCCTCGCTCAGTGGGTTAAGGATCTGGCATTGCCATGAGCTGTGGTGTAGGTCACAGATGCAGTTCAGATCCCATGTTGCTGTGGCTGTGGTGTAGGCTGGCAGAAACAGCTCCAATTAGACTCCTGGCCTAGGAACCTCCATATGCCACAGGAGCAGCACAAGAAATGGCAAAAAAGACAAAAAAAAAAAAAAAAAAAAAAAAAGACAAAAAAGAAAAAAAAAGAAGGAACAAGATAAAACTCCGAAAGAAAACCTAAGTGGAGTTAGGCAATCTACCCAATACAAAATTCAAGGTAATGATTACAAAGATGTTCAAACAACTCAGGAGAAAATTAGATGAACAAATTGAGAGGTTAGAAGTTTTTAAGAAAGAGTTAGAAAATATAAAGAAGAACCAACAGATATGAAGAATACAACAACTACAACGAAAAAACACACTGGAAGGAATTAATAGTAGATAACATGATACAGAGGAATGGATCAGTGAGCTAAAAGAGTAGTGAAAACCACTGAGGTTGAACAGAAAAAAGAAGAAATAAGGACAGTTTAAGAGACCTCTGGGACATCAAACATACTAACATTTGCATTTATAGAGATGCCAGAAGGAGAATAGAGCAAGAAAGGGATATAGAATACCTTTAAGGACAAAATAGCTGAACACTTCCCTAACCTGGGAAAGGAAACAGACATCCAGGTCCAGGAAATACAGAGAGCCCCAAAGAGGATCAACCCAATGACACACTGTAATTAAAATGGCAAAAATTAAAGATGAAGAGAGAATACTCAGGAGTTCCTGTCATGGCTCAGCAGTAACGAACCTGACTGGTACCCATAAGGATGTGGGTTCGATCCTTGGCCTCACTCAGTGGGGTTAAGAATCCAGTGTTGCTGTGGCCATGGTGTAGGTTACAGATGCAGCTCAGATATGGCATTGCTGTGGCTGTGGTGGAGGCCTTGCAGCTAAAGCTCTGATTTGACCACTAGCTTGGAAACTTACATATGCTGTAGGTGCAGCCCTAAAAAAAAGAAAGAAAGAAAGAGAGAGAGAGAGAGAAAGAAAGAGAGAAAGAAAGAGAGAAAGAAAGAAAGAGGGAGGGAGAGAGAGGGAGAAAGAAAGAAAGAAAAAGAAAGAAGGAAAGAAAATTAAAAGTAGCAAGGGAAAAGCAACAAGTAGAAACTCTTCAGGCCAGAAGTAAGTGGCACAATATATTTAAAGTGATGAAAGGGGAAAACCTACAACCAAGGATCCTCTACCTGACAAGGCTTTCATTCAGATTTAAAGGAGAGATCAAAAGTTTTACAGACAAGCAAAAGCTAAGAGAGTAAAAAAAAAAAAAAAAAAAAAAAAAAAAAAAAAAAAACTAAGAGAGTTCAGTACCACCACACCAGCTTCACAAAAAATAATAAAGGGATTTCTCTATGCAAAAAAGGCCACAACTGGAAACACAAAAATTACAAATGGAAAAATTTCATTGGTAAAGGCAAATACACAGTAAAGCTAGTTAATCAACCATGTAAGACAAAGCAGTAAAACCATCTTTATTCACAGTAAATAATTAAGGGATATACAAAACAAAAAGATGTAAAACACAATGTCAAGGACTTCCATGGTGGCTTAGTGGGTTAAGGATCTGGCGTTGTCACTGCTATATCATGGGTTTGATGTGTTGCCTGGGAACTTCCACATGCTGCAGATGTGGCCAAAAATAAATAAATAAATAATAAAACATGATATCAAAAACAGTAAAAATACCCGATTGTCAAAATGAATTTGAACTTAGGAGATCAGCAACCTAAAATAATTGGATAGATAGATTGCTATGTACTGTGTGGGGAATATAGTGAATAACTATGTAATATCTTTGTATGATGACATATTATAGCTGTACTTATCAGGGTCATCTTGAAATGTACGGAAATACCAAATCGCTATGTTGTATAAAAGGAACATAGTGTTATAGGACAATTACACTTCAAAAACAAATTCATAGAAAAAGAGATCTGTTTGGGGTTACCAGAGGCAGGGGTGAAGGGAAGGAGAACTGGATGAAGGCAATCAGAAGGTACAAACTTCTGGGTTTAGGATAAATAAGTACTAGGACCAACACAAGTATAGCCAACAGTTTATAATAACTATGAATAGAGTATTACTTTTAAAATTTTCAAATCACTATTGTATACCTGAAATCTATATAATACTGTTCATCAACTACACCTCAATTTTAAAAAATATCAGAAAAAAAGACCAGTCCTAAGATGTAATGTACAACATGATAAATATAATTAACACTTGTATGCTATATGAAAATTAAGGTAGTAATCCTAAGATTTCTCATCACAAAAAAGGGTTTTTTTCTTTTTCAAATTTTACATCCATATGAATTGATGTTCACTAAACTTACTGTGATAATCATTTCACGATACATGAAAGTCAAATCATTTTGCTGTATACCTTAAACTTATAGAATGCTATATATCAATTATGTCACCATAAAACTGGAAGGGGGAAAAAAAAGACTTGAATGTAAGACCTGAAACCATAAAATTCCTAGAAGACATAGGCCGTAACTTCACTGACATCATCAGTCTCGGCACTTTTTTTTTTTTTTTTTTTTTGTGGATTGGACTCCAAAGGCAAGGGAATGAAAAGCAAAAGTAAAAAAATGGGGCTATATCAGACCAAAAACCTTCCCTACAAGGAAGGAAACTATTAAAATAAAAAGGTAACCTACTGATTGGGAGAAGGTATCTTGGAATGATATACCTGATAAGGAGCTAATATCCAAAATATATAAAATCATACAACTCAACAACAAAAAACCAACATCCCAACTAAAAAATAGGCAGAGGACCTGAATAGATACTTTTCCAAAGAATACATAACAGATGGCAAGGGTTCATGAAATGATCAACATAACTAGTCATCAGGAAATGCAAATCACAACCTTAATGATGTATCACCTCACACCTGTTAGATGGCTATTTTCTTTTTTGGCTGCACCCATGGCACCCTGAAGTACCTAGACCAGGGACTGAATCCCCTTTTGACCTCACTCACCATATGCCCAATGGATCTAGATCTTATTGGAGAGGCATAGCTATAACTGCATAACAGTGAAATCTCTATGGGTGCTGCAAGAGAAAAACTTGCTAGAAAGCCACCTTAGGTAGGTTACTAGACACCTGCCCTGCAGGGTGCCATGAAAAGCTGGTCACAAAGAGGTTTCTCACCTGAGGGGAATGATGGGGTAAGCAGCTGACAACTGGGTGCTCCTGGCCACAGTGCACTGTAGGATGAGGCACTTAGAGGAGCCACATATCCCAGGAGCCGGTCAGTGGAAGAGCCATGTGGGCTGTAGGAGCTAGAGGTACTTATCCTGACTTTACAGAAAATATCACACTAGTCAAATGAACAACATTATGCTGATGGAATCTGATGAGCAGGAAGTAGCAAGTACTTTAGATGCTGTATTAACACATGCTAATAAGTGGATGAGAGATAAACCCCACAAAAATTCATGGATTCCCCTACCTCAGTGAAATAACCAGGGTTTAATAATTTGAAGGTAGCAAACTTCTTTCACACAGTAAATATTTTAGGCTTTGCGGATTCTATCACTATTCTTTTTTTTTTTTTTCACTCCAAAAAGCATTCTTAGCTCACAAGGACTGCAACAGTTTTGCATATTTTCTATTTGCTTAGTATATGTATTCATACATATTCATATTCACATATATTCATGTATTCATACATTACATATTAAACTCATATATATATATATACATAATTGGAAATTTTCTTTTTCTTTCCTATTTTATGTACATTGTTAGAACTTAACAACAATCTTTAGACAACAGAATATCAAGTGGGACTATGACTGATTTTGAAAACAGAGTAAGCAAGTAATGCAATGACCCTTGAGACTGCACATTTGCTCGTTTTGGTAAAGAGTAAAACCTGTTCACTTGTGGAGTTCCCGTCATGGCACAGTGGTTAACGACTCGGACTAGGAACCATGAGGTTGCTCGTTCGATCCCTGCCCTTGCTCAGTGGGTTGACGATCCGGCGTTGCCATGAGCTGTGGTGAGGCTGCAGACGCGGCTCGGATCTTGCCTTGCTGTGGCTCTGGCGTAGGCCAGCGGCTACAGCTCCGATTCGACCCCTAGCCTGGGAACCTCCATATGCCGCTGGAGCAGCCCAAGAAATGGGAACCTCCATATGCCGCTGGAGCGGCCCAAGAAATGGCAAAAAGACAAAAAAAAAAAAAAAAAAAAAAAAAAAAAAAAACCTGTTCACTTGTAAAGATAGTTTTATATTGCTGGGTAGAAATACAGTTGTTTTGCTGTTATATTGCCAAAATAATAGGTTTTATAAATTTTAAAAGCACACGTTCTGACCACAATGGACTTAAATTTCGAAGTCAATAACAAAAATATATGAAAATATATGGACGTTAAGCACTACACTTCTAAATAACATGGGTCAAAAAAGAAATCACAGATGAAAATAGAAAATATCTTGAACTGAAAACAAAAACAAAACATATCAAAATTTGGGGGATGCAGCTTAAGCAGTGTTTAAAAAGAAATCTGTTAACTCTGAACGATTGTATTAGAAAAGAATAAAGGTCTCGAATCAATAACTTAAGTTTCTACCTTAAAAACTAGAAAAAGAACAGCAAACCAAACCCAAAGCAAGCAGAAGGAAAATCTACAATAAACATTAGACTGGAAATCGATGAAAGAGAAAACAGGAAAACAACAGATAAAATCAAATGGAACAAAACGTTGGTTATTTGAAAAGATCAAAATGGATAAACCTTTAGTTACACTGATCAAGAAAGAAAGAGAAAGGATACAAATTACCCGAATCATAAATGAAACAGGGATCATCATAGACTTAAAAAGGATTCTTAAGAAAAAAATCGAACCACTTTTATAGCAACAAATTACACAACTTAGATAATGGAGAAAGGAAAATCCTGGTGAGAAATAACTTAGCAAGAAGAAAAGTGAAAATAAAAACTCAACTATAATATGTAGAGAAATTGAACTTGTCATTTAAAATTTTCCAATAAAAGAAAATCCAGGAAGAGATAACTTCATGGGTGAATTCTATCAAATATTTAAAGAAGAAATAATACTTATCATTCACAAGCTCTTCCAGAAAATATGAGAGATGGGAACACTTCCCAATTCATTTTAAAATGCTAATATTATCATAAGACCAACATCAAACAAAGATGGCACAAGAAAATTACCTGCCAATATTCCTCAAGAACGTAGACACAAATATCCTAAACAAAATATTACTAAATCAAATCCAATAACATGTAAAAAGGATTACATACGATAACCAAGTTGGATTTATCCTAGGAATGCAAGGCTGGTATAACATTAAAAAGTTAATGTAATGTTATAATTAATAAAGAAACAAAATCACACAGCTATCTCAACAGATAGAGAAAAGCATCTGACTAAATCCAACATTTATTCATGTTAAAAACTCTCAACAATATGGAACAGAAGGAAATTTTCTCAACCTGATAAAGAGCATTTCTGAAAAGGTTACATTCACATAATAAGAGTTCCAGAAGAAGAGAGAGAGAAAGGGATCAAAAATGGACTTTAAAAATAATGGCTGAAAACTTCCAAAACCTAAAGAAGGAAGCAAGGATCCAGGTACAAATGAGATGAACCCAAAGAGAACCACACCAAGACATGCTATAATTAAAATGCCAAAAGTTAGAGAATTCCAAAGGCAAGAAGAGAAAAACAAAGAGTCATATACAAGAAAATTCCCACAAGGCTGGCTATCAGCTGATGTGTCTACAGAAACTTTGTAGGTCAGAAGGGAGGATATATTCAAACTCCCAAGTCAGAAAAACTTGTAACCTATGATATTCTACCTCTTAGAATAAAAGGAGGTATGAAGAACTTATCAGACAAGCAAAAACTAAAAGAATTTGACAATGCTAAACCTATATTAGAAGGAATGCTGAAGGGTCTTCTCTAAATGGAAAAGAAGTAAGATTCAATAGGAAAGGGAAAATCCCAGTAAGAAAGGTAAATATATAGTAAGGACTGAAGGTCACTTAAGCTAGTAAGTAGATTTTTAAAAATTGTAAAAACAATTATAACAATAAACAGCAAAAGAAGAAAAATAAGCCAGTACGTAGATTAAAAAACAAAAAAATGTAAAAGCAACTATAACTATAATAAACAGTAAAGGGATAAGCATGAAGATATAAAATAAACATCAAAACCAAAATGTGCAGGAGGGGAGTAAAAAACATAGACCTTTTAGAATATGTTTGAGCTTAAATGACTATCAGTTTAAAGCAAGTAGATATAATTATGGGTCAACATATATGAACCCTATGGTAACTACAAATCAAAAACCTACAACAGATAGACAAAAACCAAGAAAAAAGGATCCCAAGCATACTAGAATAGAAAATCATCAAATCAATGGATTCCGGTCGTGGCACAGTGGTTAACGAATCCAACTAGGAACCATGAAGTTGTGGGTTCAATCCCTGGCCTTGCTCAGTGGGCTGGGGATCCAGCGTTGCTGTGAGCTGTGGTATAGGTCACAGACGTGGCTCAGATCCCATGTTGCTGTGGCCCTGGTGTAGGCCAGCAGCTACAGCTCCAATGAGACCCCTAGCCTGGGAACCTCCATATGCCACGGGAAGCAGCCCTAGAAAGGCAAAAAAGCCAAAAAAAAAAAAAAAAAAAAAAAAAAAAAAAAAAAAAAGGAAAGAAATCATCAAATCAAAATGGGACAAACAAAAAGAAGAAATGAACAGAGAAGAACTACAAAGACAACTGGAAAACAAGGAATAAAATGGCAACATACCTATCAAAAATTACTTTAAATGTCAATGGACTAAATGCTCTAATTAAAAGACACCAGGTGGCTGACTGGATGAAAAAACAAGACCCATCTATATGCTGCTTAAAAGAGACTCTCTTCAGAGTCACAAACAGACTGAGGATGAAAAAAGATAATTCATGCAAATGGAAACAACAATAAAGCAGGGGTAGCAATACTCAATTCAGAAAAAAACAAAAGATATTTCATGCAAATGGAAACAACAATAAAGCAGGGGTAGCAATACTCAATTCAGAAAAAAGCAGACTTTAAAACAAAGTCTATAATGAAAAACAAAGAAGGGCATTATATAATGATAAAAGGATCAGTACAAGAAAACGATACACTTGTTAACATACATGCTATATTTGTCCATGTTATACACAAATATATAAAGCAAATACTAACAGACATAAGGGGCAAAATTGAGGAGTTCCCATAGTGGCAGAGTGGAAATGAATCCAACTGGAAACCATGAGGTTGCGGGTTTGATCCCTGGCCTCACTCAGTGGGTTAAGGATCCGGCACTGCTGTGAGCTGTGGTGTAGGTCGCAGATGCAGCTCAGATCTGGTATTGCTGTGGCTGTGGCATAGGCTGATGGCTACAGCTCCGATTAGTCTGGGAACCTCCATAAGCCCAGGGTGTGGCCCTAAAAAAAAAAAAAAGACAAAAATGGGGGGAGGGGCTCGAAATTGATGAGAATGAAGTAAGAAAAGACTTACCCTTACTCAGACATCCCACTTACATTAATGGGTAGATTATCAGACAGAAAATCACTGAGACAAGAGTGCTCTTAAAACATAAAAGTTAGATTTAACTGATATCTACAGGACATTATATTCTTCCCCCACAAAAAAGGAATACACATTCTTTTTAAGTACACCTGGAACACTCTCCAGGATAGACCATGCACTAGCTCACAAAACATGTCTCAACAAGTTTATGAGGATAGAAATTATAACAAGTATTTTTTTGTGGCCACAATATTATGAAAGTAGAAACCAACTACAGAAGAAAAACAAAAACAGGAAAAGTACAAACATGTAGTGACCAAACAATATGCTACTAAAAAACCAATAGGTTGATGAAATCAAAGAAGAAATCAAAAAATACTTTGAGGAGTTCCTGTTGTGGCGCAGTGGTTAACGAATCCGACTAGGAACCATGAGGTTGCGGGTTCAGTCCCTGCCCTTGCTCAGTGGGTTAACGATCCGGCGTTGCCGTGAGCTGTGGTGTAGGTTGCAGACGCGGCTCGGATCCTTCGTTGCTGTGCCTCTGGCGTGGGCCGGTGGCTACAGCTCCGATTCAACCCCTAGCCTAGGAACCTCCATATGCTGCGGGAGCAGCCCAAGAAATAGCAACAACAACAACAACAAAAACAAAAAGACAAAAAAAAAAAGACAAAAGACAAAAAAAAAAAAAAATACTTTGAGACAAATTAAAATAGAAACACAACTTTCCAATCTCTATGGAATGAAGCAAAAGTTCTAAGAGCGAAGTTCATAGTGACGCAGGCCTTCCTTAAGAAACAAGAAAAATCTGGGAGTTCCCATCATGGCTCAGCGGAAACAAATCTGACTAGCATCCTTGAGGATGCAGATTTGATTCCTGGCCTTGCTCAGTGGGTTAAGGATCCAGTGTTACCATGAGCTGTGGTGTAGGTTGCAGCTGCAGCTCAGATCTGGCATTGCTGGGGCTGTGGCATAGGCCAGAAGCTACAGTTCCAATTAGACCCCTAGGGAAGCTCCATATGCCTTTGGTTGTGGCCCTAAAAAGACAAAAAAAAATTTTTTTTAAATAAACAAGAAAAATCTCAAACAACCAAATCTATCAACTGAAAGAATTAGAAAAAGAAGAGCAAAACCCAAAAGTCAGCAGAAAGAAGGAAATAATAAAGATCTGAGAGGAAGTAAATAAAGACGAAAAAAAAAATAGAAAAGATTAATGAAATCAAAAGCTGGTTTTTTGAAAATATAAACAAAATTGATAAACCCACTTTATCAACTGATGATAAGAAGACCCAAATAAATAAAATTTTTTAAAAAGAGGAGAAATAATAACCAATACTACCAAGATACAAAAAAAAAAAAAATAAGAGAATACTATAGTTATATGCCAACAAATGGGATAACTTAGTAGAATTGGACCAATTTCTAGAAACATACAGCCTGCCAAGATTAAGTCAAGAAGAAACAGGCAATTCAAATAGATTGATCACTAGAAATGAAACTGAATCTGTAATTAAAAAACAAAAAAAACCAAAAAACCCCAAAGCCCAGAAACCTCCCAGCAAACAAAAGTCCAGTACCAAATGCAATGGCTTCATAGGGAATTCTACCAAACATATAAAGAAAAAGTAATACCTATCTTCAAACTGTTCCAAAACACTGAAGAGAAGGGAAGACTACTAAATAAATCCTACAAGGCCACCATTACCCTGATACCATAACCAGACAAAGGCAATACAATAAAAGAAAATTACAGGTCAAGATCTTTGATGAAAACACAAAATCCTCAATAAGATATTAGCAAATGAAATTCAACAATTCATAAAAAGGATCATACACCATACTCAGCTTGGATTTATTCCAGGGTCACAAGGATGGCTCAACATACACAAATCAATCACTATGATATACCACATTAACAAAAGAAAAGACAAAAACCAAATGATCATCTCAATAAACACAGAAAAAGCATTTGACAAAATTCAATAGTCATTCATGATAAAAACTCTCATCAGGAGTTCCCGTCGTGGCGCAGTGGTTAACGAATCCGACTAGGAACCATGAGGCTGCGGGTTCGCTCCCTGCCCTTGCTCAGTGGGTTAACGATCCGGCGTTGCTGTGAGCTGCAGTGTAGGTTGCAGACGCGGCTCGGATCCCGCGTTGCTGTGGCTCTGGCGTAGGCCGGTGGCTACAGCTCCGATTCAACCCCTAGCCTGGGAACCTCCATATGCCGTGGGATCGGCCCAAGAAATAGCAACAACAACAACAACAACAAAAAGACAAAAAGACAAAAAAAAAAAAAAAAAAAAACTCTCATCAAGTTGAGTATGGAGGGAACATATCTCAACGTAAAAGCCATTCAAGACATCCACAGCCAACATAAATACTCAACAGTGAAAAGCTGAAAGCCTTCTTGCTAACCTCAGAAACAAGACAAGAATGATCATTCTCATCATCTCTACATAACACAGTATCGGAAGCCTTAGCCACAGCAATAAGACAAAAAAAAAAAAAAAAAAAAGAAAGAAAGAAAGAAAGAAATGGCATCCAAATCGGAAGGGAAGAGATAAAACTGCCATTATTTGCAGATATGATACTCTATGCAGACCCTAGTGTCCACTGAAAACTACAGAATAAATGAAATCAGCAAGATCATGGGATACAAGACAGCAATCTGTTGTGATTCCATACACTAATAATGAAATCAGAAGGAAAAAGTAAAATAACAATCCCTTTAAAAATCACATCCAGGAGACGGGATTAAGATGGCAGAATAGAAGTACTGGAGCTCAACTTCTCTCCTAAAAACAACAAAATTCACAACTAAAGACTGAGCAATCGCCACCCAAATGGACCGGAAACCCACACCCTACTCCAGAAGAAAAAGAGGAGGCCACATCCACAGGTAGGAGGGGTGATTTCGTGATATAAACAACCCCATACCTCCTGGGTGGGAAGCTCCACAGACTGAAAACTAACTGGCTCACAGAGACTCACCTACAGGAGTGAGAGTTCTGAGCCCCACATCAAACCCTCACATGCTGGGATCTGTCACTGGGAGAAAGAGCCCCTGGAGCATCTGGCATTGAAGGCCAGCACGGCTTGTGCGCAGGAGCTCCACAGGACTGGGGGAAATGGAGACCCCATTCTTAAAAGGCGCACACAGACTTTCACATGCACTAGGTCCAAGGGCAGAATGAGGTCTCCACAGGAACCTAGGTCAAACCTGACTGCAGTTCTTGGAGGACATCATGGGAAAACAGGGGTGAATGTGGCTTGTTGTGAGGGAAGGACATTAAAGGCAAAGCTCTCAGGGGAATATTCAGCAGTTGCCTTTCTCTGGAGGTGGCCATTTTGGGAAAATCTGGCCCCACCCATCAGTCAGTGCTGAGAAGCCCCAGGGCAAACAACAATCCAGGTGGGATCACAGCCCCACCCCTTAGTAAACAGGCTACCTAAAGAGCCTCAGGCACACAGCAGCCCCTAATCCCATCCAGAGACTAAGCCCCACCCACCAGAGGGATTAGAATCGGCTCCACCTACCAGTGGGCAGGCATCAGCCCCTCCCATCAGGAAGCCTACAGCAAGCCCCCCATACTGACTTCAGCCACAAGGGGGACAGACACCAGAAGTAAGAGAGGCTACAGCTCTATTATCTATAAAAAGGTCACCACACCAAAAACCTATAAAAATGAAAAGAAAGAGAACTATAACTCAGATGAGGGAGAAAGGAAAAACCCCAGAAAATCAGCTAAGCAATGAGGAGATTCTCAGCCTCCAGGAAAAAGACTTTAGACTGTCAATGCTGAAGATGATGCAAGACATTGGAAATAAACTGGAGGCAAAGATGGATAACTTACAGGAAACACTGACCAAAGAGATACAAGATATAAAACTTAAACAAGGAGATGCAAAATACAATAATTGAAATAAAAAACTCACTAGAAGCAGCTAACAGCAGAGTACAGGAGGCAGAAGAACAAATAAGCGAGGTGGAGGACAGATTAGAAGAAATTACGGATGCAGAACAGCAAAGAGAAAAAAGATTGAAAAAAAATAAAGAGAGTCTCAGGGAACTCTGGGACAATGTTAAACGCACCAACATCTGTATTATAGGGGTGCCAGAAGGAGAAGAGAGAGAGAAGGGGACAGAAAAAATATTCCAAGAGATAATAACCGAAAATTTCCCTAACATGGGAAAGGAACCACTCACTCAAATCCAGGAAGCACAACGAGTACCATATAAAGTAAACCCAAGGAGAAACACACCAAGACACATAATAATCAAACTGACCAAAATTAAAGGCAAAGAGAAAATCTTGAAAGCAGCTAGGGAAAAGAAACAAGTAACATACAAGGGAACCCCAATAAGGGTATTGGCAGATTTTTCAGCAGAAACTCTGCAGTCCAGAAGGGAGTGGCATGATATACTTAACGTGATGAAAGGAAAAAACCTCCTACCAAGAATACTCTACCCAGCAAGGCTCTCATTCAGATTTGAAGGAGAAATCAAAACCTTCTCAGATAAGCAAAAGCTGAGAGAATTCAGCAACACTAAACCAGCCTTACAACAAATACTAAAGGAACTTCTCTAGGCAGAAAAGAAAAGATCAGCAACAGGAAACAAAAATTCCACAAATGACAAGGCTCACCAGTAAAGGTATCTATATAGTAAAGATACGAAATCATCCATGCACAATTATACCATCAAAATCAGAAATCATGAGAAGAGGTGGGTACAAATGCGGGACACCGGAGATGAACTTGCAATTAAGAGAACAACAACTTAAAACAATCTCATATACATATAGACTCTTACATCAAAACTTCAGAATAATTGCAAACCAAAAATCTACAATTGATACACAAACAAGGAATCTCTGGAGAAGAAATAAATCTCATAGTAAATAAGTGCATAATCCACCATGAAGGGGGTCATTTGACATCATTCTTGGAATGCTGAAGTCTTCTTAGATCTGATGCTGATTTCCTCTCCATCAAAGAACTTATGATAATTACAATTAAATAATGCCACTGTACAATTAAATAATACAGTTCAACAATTGTATTATTAATAACCATTTCTCTCCATGGTACAATGTAAAGTCTATAATGTCTTGTTTATCACATCACCTAGAATGGTGTAATGCATTTATTGAAGAATCAATGAGATGGAACAAATTGTGAGGACATAATTATATAGTTACACTGTTTTTTAACCAACTTATGCATTTTATATTCTACTTATTTTCAGAGGGTGTATTATTTTTGTTATGCTTACTAGTTGTTATTCTTTTTACTATGCTATATAAAATATTTAATGGTATATAAGGCTTTCTTTATAAATTTTAGTTGCATAATATAACAATTTACTATAATGCTAATTTTTAAAGAAAAATTGAAATGTAATAGATAAAACTAAGTAGTAAAGATGAAAGCCATAAAATTGGGATAAAGTATAGAATAAATTTCCTATTTGTCTCAGCATATTTTCCATTCCACTTCTCCAGTGGGAGTCACTTAATCTGTTTCTTAAGATCCATGTTATAATAATCTGTGTGAATGTAATTGTGTGTAAATGTATGTATTTTATTCTGTAAAAAAATAAAAATAAAAATAAAAATAAAATAAATAAATAAATAAATAAAATAAAAATCACATCCAAAAAAAACACAAATATAGGAATAAACTTACTCAAGGAGGTAAAAGACCTATACTCTGAAAATTATAAAACTGATGAAGGAAACTGAAGATGATTCAAAGAAATGAAAAAATACCCCATGTCCTCAGACTGGAAGAATTGATATTATTAAAGTCATATTAGTCAAAGCAATCCAAAGATTTAATGCAATCTGTATCAAAACACCCATGACATTTTTCACAGAACAAATACTCCTAAAATTTATATGGAAACACAAAAGACCCTGAATGACCAAAGCAATTCTGAGAAAAAAGAACAAAGCTGGAGGTATAACCTTCCCAGACTTCAGACTATATTACCAAGCTACAATAATTAAAACAAAATGGTATTGTCACAAAAACAGATACATAGATCAATAGAACAGAATACAGAGCCCAGAAACAAATTTACACACCAATAGCCAATTAATCTCTGACAAAGGAAACAAAGATATATAACAGAGAAAAGATATTCTCTTCAACAAGTAGTTCTGGGAAAACTGGACAACCACATGTAAAACAATGAAATTTGAATATTCCCTCACATGGTATACAAAAATAAACTCAAAATGGTTTAAAAACCTAAACTTAAGACCCAAAACCATAAAATTCAAGGAAGAAAACACAGGCAGAACACTCTTTGCCATAAATTGCAGCAATATTTTCTTGGCTCAGTCTCCTAAGGCAAAAGAAAAAAAAAAAAGAAAATAAACAAATTGGACTTAGTTGAACATAAAAGCTTCTTCACAGCAAAGGAAATCACCAACAAAATGAAATGACAACCTACAGAATGGGAGAAAATACTTGCAAATGATACAACCAACAAGGGCTTAATATCCAAAATATACAAAGAGCTCAACACCTAAAACCAAACAACCCAGTCAAAATATGGGCAGAAGACCTGAAAAGACATATTTCCAAAGAGGACATATAGATGGTTAACAGGCACATGAAAAGATGCTCAACATCACTAATAGTTAGGAAAATGCAAACCAAGGAGTTTCCTGGTGGCTAAGTGGGTTAAGGTTCTGCTATTGTCACTGCTATGGCATGGATTCCGTCCCTGGCTCAGGAACTTCCACATGCCATGGGCACAGCCAAAAAAAAAAAAAAAAAGGAAAATCAAAACCACAATGAGTTATTACATCACACTCGCATGTGTCAGAATTGCTATCATCAAAAAGTCTACAAACAACAAATTTTGCCAAGCATGTAGAGAAAAGGGAATCCTTTTGCACTGTTGATGGAAATGTAAATTGGTGAAGCCACTAAGGAAAACAGCATGGAAGATCCTTAAAAATCTAAAAGTAGAACTATCATATGATCTACTCCTATACACATCTGGAAAACAACAAAAACACTAATTCGAAAAGATATATGCACCCCAATGTCCACAGCAGCACTACTGACAATAGACAAGATATGAAAGTAACCCAAGTGTCCATCAACAGATGTGGGTTAAGATGTGGAGTCTATGTATGTGTGTTCTACACACATGGATATTAATATTATTCGGTCATAAAAAGAACTTAAATGCTGCCATTTGTAGCAACACAGATAGACCTAGAGAATATTATGCTAGTGAAATAAGTGAGACAGAGAAAGACAAATACTGTATGATATCACTTATATGTGAATTCTAAAAAAATAATACAAATGAAGGTAGATGCAATACAGAAACAGACTCACAGATACAGCAAACAAACTTGTGGTTAGCACAGGGGAGAGAAAAGTGGGGAGGGACAAGTTAGGGGTATGGGATTAACAGATACAAACTACTATATATAAAACTGATAAGCAACACAAATATACCGTATAGCATAGGGAATGATACCCACTATCTTACAATAACCTATAATGTAATATAACCTACAAAAATACTGTATCACTACACTATACACCTGAAACTAACACAATACTGTAAATCGACTATATTTCAATTGAAAAATAGTGATAATCCATTTGGTGCTGACTTCCGGCCTGATTTGAGGCTCTACCACTACCAAGCTGGAACTGCCACACATGTGAGATTTCCCTGACTCTCTCTGTGGCCTGGATAATCAATCCAACTTTCTACTGGCCAGGCTGGCCTCCCTGTAACTGGTTTTCATAAATAGAAAATTTGTGTAATTGTTACTGGAACTACTTGCTGAAATCTGGAACTGGTTAAAAATACCATTTATTTTAAAATACACACGCAGTTTCACATACATGCAGAAACACATCTTTCACATCCAGCCAATCAATCAACTTAATGCTTTTTATTAGAGAACAGAACAGAAAATTCAGATAACCCAATACAGAGTTTGCTGTTCTTTTCAGGAGCCTCAGTAAGTGTTTTTCAAGAAATCAAGAAGGATATGACTAAATACTGGAAAAAAAAGAATTAATATGTGTAATATATCAAAGTATAATTAGCCTAATCCTGTAACAGCGGGTTCTAACTTTTACTCTTGGGGAAAGAGGACTTTGATTTAACTAGGAAAAGCAAATTGTTTTTTGACGCAATCTTTCTTGTACACTTATATAAGTAATGTATATGAGGGCTTATTTCCTTGTGAAGTTGGTACAGTATGTTAGATTGAAACACCGATTTAAGTTTAATGGATAAAGTCACAGTGAGTATGTTTCTATCTAAGCTTATGTAATAAATGATCCCAACACATGGTATGAATTCTATCATTTGTAACAACATTTCCTTCCCTCTTGAGGGGAGTAATGAGAAAATGTTCCGAGCTGCACATCACTAAAGGTGAGTGACATCCAGAAAGAAATGAAGTTGGGTGGTCCAAAAGTGCCCCGTCCATCTGATAAATATATCAATCACATCTCAGTTAAGAAGTATTAAATGGGACACAGGCTGGAATGAAACCAGGAGCCAGGGAGCTTTCCAACAGTTTCCGATTAAGACAAACGCAGAGGCACAGACAGGTCTTCGCTGGAGAATTCGTTGGCCTTTCCTTGACATCCTGGTCCCAAATTTCTCATGTTTCAAAAACCCCAAATCTTTTTCCCCCTCCAGACTTCTCCAGCCCACACAACATGACCACAGAGAGTTCAAGGTTGTAAACGAGTCTACGTACAAAACAGGAAAAAAAGCAAGCTTAAACAAGCACCGCCCTTCCCCACTTCCCCAAAAGACACCTCTCAAAGGCTTTGGACGCTATTTAGCCTGCCATTAAAAAAAAAAAAGAGAGAGAACCCGTCAGAGGGTTCGCCCATCAAAACCCTCTTTCCCTCCTAGGATGAAGGAGGAAAGGCCAGGAGAGAAGGATGGGTAACCGCCGCGCCCCGGGCTCCTCTAATAGGGGGTTTGGGGCGTGGCGGTGCGGGGAGCTTGCGGCCAGCTGCAAAGAGCAAAGGATTAAGAAAGGCGAGCTTTTCACGGCTCCTACAGTCCCGGGGAGAAGAAATTCACCTTTGCTCCTTCCTTTTAAGAAGATATAGCAGCCTCTGCTCAAGGAACAAAAAGAACCAAAACGCCAACTCCCAGCTCCCACCGCTCTGGGGGCTCGCTTCCGGGTGGCCACTCCATTGGCTCCATCCCCTGGAGCTGCCCCGCCCCTGACCACGCCCCCCCGCGGATTGGCGCCACCTGAAACCCCTACACATCTCTTCCCCAACCCCTGCACACTGCAGGAGCACGGCTCACCCACCTACTTAGGGGAGCGCAGCGAAAGTTCTCGCGAGCCTTCCCTCCCTAATCCCCCATCCTACACCCCCAGGCTGACGTGTCAGCCAGACCCCCGAGGGAGGCAGCTGCCCTCGCTCTCGTTCTGCGGCCTCTTACCGGGTGGTCCGCGCCAGAGCTGCTTCAGCAGTTTGGACAGTAGCGGAAATGCTGCCACCTCCCGGGTTCTGTGGTTTGAAAGTTAGCCTTTTCCTCGTACTGGCTTTTTGTTTTGTTTTGGCTTATTTGGAATTTTCCCGCGGTCGCTCCGCAGTGGAGCCGCGCGCGCACGTACCCGCGATGCACTCTGGGGCCTGGCCCGCGGCCCCGCGCCCCCGCGGCATCGCGGGAAAATTCGGACGAATCTCGTGCTCGTGGGGGCGGGGCGGGGCCCAGGGCTGGGCCGGAAGTCGACTCTGCCGGGCCGGACTCCTGGCGGACTCCCGGGCGAGTAGGGCAGCTGAGGCTTCATTGGAGGTTCTCGGACTTTGTGCTTATGTCGTGATCTAACTAGACCGTAGGAAGGACCCGCAGCGGAGAAAACCGGGATTTTAATCGGTTGTTGCCCAATGATTTCAAGATTATATTCAAAATGCAGAGAAGGGAAAATGAAATTTAGTTTTTAAAAGAAAAATTGGAGTTCCCCGTCGAGGCACAGCGGAAACGAATCCGACTAGGAACCATGAAGTTGCGGGTTTGATCCCTGGCCTTGCTCGGTGGGTTAAGGATCCGGCGTTGCTGTGAGCTGTGGTGTAGGTCGAAGACGTGGCTTGGATCTGGCGTTGCAGTGGCTCTAGCGTAGGCCAGCAGCTGCAGCTCCGATTAGACCCCTAGCCTGGGAACCTCCGTATCCCCCGGCTTGGCCCTAAGAAAAGACAAAAAGAAAAAAAAGAAAATTGAGTCTTTATCAAGGTAAAACTTTTAAAGGAGGCCTCGAATATGATTTTCGAGGTGCAGTTACACACGAAAAAGGAATCTTTCTTGGGTTAATGTCCCTAACTACCACCTAAATCGGTTCCATAGTGTTTGGAGTTCAAATCAGTTCAACACTGTATTTAAACCACTTAAATAAATGGAAAGCAGCATTTTCTGTACATTTCCATTCATGTCGTTAAGATTAGCATGTCTTGGTTTGTTGTTTCTTTTAATTCTTGAATTTAGGAATGCGTGAATGTTTTTCATAGATGTTTAAGTTGTAAAAAAAAAAACTAACAAGTTTTAATTTTTTAAAAAAATCAGTGCCTTATATTTATAAAACTACAGCTTCACAGTATAAATTTCCCACTATAATGTATTTATAGGGATTTATAGACATTTATTTAATCTGGCATCCATATGTATGGAACTATCCTAAAACTTTAAGCAATAATGAGGTGATTGCTTTTTAGAATACCTGAAAAGTTTCCTGAGAAAAATACTTAGATATGAACCCTATTTTTTTTTTCTTTTTCAGCTACACACACACACACACACAAACACCCCAGAGATGGATGTTCCAAGGCCAGGGATGGAGTTCAAGCCAGAGCTTCGACCTGCATCTAGCAATGCTAGATTCTTAACTCACTGCCCGGGGCCAGGGATCTAACCCGCACCTCCGCAGAAAAAAGCTGGATCATTAACCTACTGCACCACAGCAGGAACTCCTGAATCCTATTTTAAACTCCCTCATAACATTGACTATATGTGCTTCTAGAAACAACTTTGGTCACAGTATAAAGTCAGATCACAAATAATATGACAAAAATGAAAAATGGCATATGTAAGTGAAAGTTATTTCACCCTTAGAATTAAAATCTAGTCTAATGGAATCCATCCTTTAGAATCTTTGCATTCTAGAGGGAGAAACACTACAGCTGAGTGCTGCAAAGTTACTGACATTATCCAACCTTCCTTCAAAATTCAAACAAATAAACTGCCTTGGAATCTCACCATTGTAGTAAGACTCATGTTTTCAGAATTGGGCCAAACACCCACCTCATTTCCATCTCTCATATAGCAGCTCAACACTTAACACTATTTTATCCTTGACTTTGATACTTGTCTCTGGTATCTCAACTGAATACTTAATGAGTATTTATTAAGTCCCAGGCACTAGTCTGATACTTCGGCCTGATTATTTTCTTAAATTCTCACAGCAATCTTATGTGATAGGCAATATTCCAATTTCACAGGTAATCCCTGCTAATGCACAGGTCAGTCTCTACTAGTAGGTGTTGTATTTGAAGCACTCACAAAGTGACTCTGGTGCTTGTGCTTGTATGTGAAGCACTCACAAGTGACTCTAGTGCTTGTGCTTCTTATCACTGGCCATTCTCTTGCTTCCAACCAAATCTGGGTACCAGACCACCTCCCTACACACACACACACACACACACACACACACACACGCTCATTCCCTAGGCTCTGTTGAACAAATGCACCTTAGGAAGACGTATTTGTACTAGTTGCCCAGTTTCCTGTCACAGCTACTTGAATCAGGAATAGTAACCTGACCCTCACTGAACCAATCAAGCTATTGGGGAATTTGAAATTGCAGCACTGGGAGTTCCTGTTGTGGCTCAGTGGTAAAGAACCTGACTAGGATACATGAGGACACGTGTTCAATTCCTGGCCCTGCTCAGTGGCTTAAGGATCCAGCATTGCCGTGAACTGTGGTGTAGGTTACAGAAGCAGCTTGGATCCCACATGGCTGTGGCTGTGGCTGTGGCTGTGGTGTAGGCCAGCAGCTGCAGCTCTGATTCGACCCCCAGCCTGGGAACCTCTATATGCTGTGAGTGCTGCCCTAAAAAGACAAAAAAAAAAAAAAAATTGCAGCCCTGAGATTGATTGTATCATCCCCACATCATACAAGCCAAAACCTATGCCAAACGAAGTTACTATGGGAAGAAAAAGTATGAGGAAACAAAGTTGGGTAGCAGGAGAAAGCAAAAAAGTTGAAAGACTGTGTTTTTCATGAGAGAGAGAGGGCAGTGTCCATTCCCAACATTCCATTTTTAAGTGCATTTAATTTTCTTTTTCTTTTTTTTTTTTTTTTTTTTTTTTTTTTTTTTTTTTTTTGCTTTTTAGGGCCACACGTGCAGCATATGGAAGTTTCCAGGCTAGGAGTCAAATCGGAGCCACAGCTGCTGGCCTACACCACAGCCACAGCAAAATAGGATCCGAGCAGCATCTTTGACCTAGACCACAGCTCGCGGCAACCCCAGATCCTTAACCCATTGAATGAGGGCAGGGATCGAACCCATATCCTCATGGATACTAGTCAGGTTTGTTACTGCTGAGCCACAATGGGAACTCCTAAGCACAATTTTAAGGCAAACTGTCTATGTTTATTTTCCTGTTCTTAGTTGTCTGTGAGATTCCCCCGTGTCCTCACAACAATCATCCCTTCCATTTATTCTCATGTCAATGAGTACCTCCCCCTTACTGCAAATCAAGCCCTAAGGACCTGGAGGCCACCGCTATTCTTTGGGTCTCTGAGCATTTGCACTTTAGCTGAAACTACTCAATAAATTAATCAAGGGATACCTCATGAGAAGTTCCCAAGCAGAAGGCATGAAGCATATCGGCTGCACTGAAGACACAGATTCATCTGGGCATCTTGGAGGTGGGTGAAATTGCACAGCTCACCTATACAGTCCAGGAGTTCCCTAGATGTGGACCAGTCAATAATATTAGAAGACTAACAGAGTTAGCTTTTTATTTGGTTAAATAAAGACTTGGGGGGGGGATTTTGAGGGGGAGAGGAATCTGCCACCATTATTTCAATTTTTTTTTTTTTTAGGACTGCAGGTGTGTCATATGGAAGTTCCCAAGCTAGAGGTCAAATCACAGCTATAGCTGCCAGCCTGTGCCTCAGCCACAGCAATACCAGATCCCAGCCGAGTATGAAACCCACACTACAGCTCACGGCAATGCAGGATGCTTAACCCACTGAGCGAGGCCAGGGATCGAACTTGTATCCTCATGGATACCAGTCGGGTCCTTAACCCACTGCGCTACCGTGGGAACTCAAAACAGTTTTAACTTTAAAATGGAAGTCTCAAAGAATGGTCAAAATACATTGAATGACTACATTTTGCTTTGCAAAACACTCATTAGCTCGTCCTTATTCATTTTACCACTTCCTCTCCCCTTGTTAGTATCAGAACACTGCTTTTACTTAAATGGCAATATGCCAATAAAAAAGACTACATTTCCCAGCCCCCCCTTGCGGGTAGGGACCATGTAGCTAAGTTGTAGCCAGGGAGAGAGATGCGGAAGCTGTTGGGCAGGATGTTCAGAAAGGCTCTTGAAAGACAGGTAATAAGAGGCAAGGAGGGATTTGACCCTTTCCGCCTTTCTCTTGCTTCCTATTGGAGGTCTGGTCATCTTGGACCATGAAGTGCTTGAAGGACAATGGTCATGGAATGAAGATGGCAGAACAAAAGAAATAAAAGGAACCTGAGTCCCCAGTAATCACGGAAGTCACCTGGTTTGCCTAACTCTGGACTTCTTTTTCTAATAAAGAAAAATAAATCTTTTTTGTTTCAACTACTGTTATTTTAGGTCTGTCTTGTTAGTAGCTAACCTCAACTAAGACAGTATAGTAGGGTCTGAAGTTACTGTGATGAAAAAAATGAGAAAGAAAAAAATACATATTCTCTACTCTTGGGAAGCTTTGTCTAGCGAAGGGGATCTGCCTTTAATTAATCAACATCTTCTCTTCCAGTAGCAGAGATCAATAAGTAGGTAGTTGTCAAAATGGAATAAACTCAAGACAGTAGCAAGTTCCCTTAAAAAGGGGGTGGGGGCAGAGTTCTCATTGTGGGACAGCAGAAATGAATTCAACTGGTATCCATGAGAATGCAGGTTCAATTTCTGGCCTCACTCAGTGGGTTAAGGACCCAGCGTTGCACTGAGCTGTGGTGTAGGTCAAAGATGCTACTCAGATCCTGTCTTCTGTGGCTGTGGTGTAGGCCAGCTGCTGCAGCTCCGATTTGACTCCTAGCCCTGGAAACTTCCCTATGCTGCTGGTGTGGCCCTAAAAAGCAAAAAGAAAGGAAAAAAGAAAGAAAGAAAGAAAGAAAGAAAGAAAGAAAGAAAGAAAGAAAGAAAGAAAGAAAGAAAGGAAGGAAGGAAGAAAGAAAGAAAGAAAGAAAGAAAGAAAAAAAGAAAGAAAAAAAGAAAAGAAAGAAGAAATGACAGGGTAGGGGAGTTCTAAACCACCTCAAGATATCAGAAGGCAGGAGACCCTTACCCACTTAACTTCTATAAATTCTGTAGAATGGAGAGACAACTCTATCATTGTGCAATGTGACAGAATTCCCAGAAAGCCGAAATCTGTTATTTTTCCATCGGGCAATGGTATACGCTGTTTGAAAGAATATATATATTAAAGCTTTTTAGCCTGATTTTCTTTAGTTCAGTAAAAAATGCACTCCTATTTAGGGCAAGCACTCCCCACCAATCATGGTGTGTTGTTAACCAACATAGCACATTTTTATTGCCTGCAAAAAATAATAAATTACATTTTTAAATGAGCATATGGCTTAAAAATAATTTTCCTCATACGTATTTCATAATGATTCATTTAGCATGAAGTTGGTATTAAAGAAATGCTAAGCATAAGCACTTTAAAATAGCAAATGAAGGAAATTATGCACACTTATGGTTTGATGAATTCTGGCAACTATGAAGTGAAAAAGTAAGTTTTTTTCTCATTCTTGTGTCTGTTTCAGATCGACCCTTTAATTACCGAGCATTTTCCAATAAGACTAGTTAACTGCATTTATTTATGTACTACATTGAGGTTTCAGTACACTCCAGTCATACAATAAAACCCTTGTTTGGGGCAGAGGAGGAAATAGGGAGATAAACTTCCAGATGAGTAAGTCCTGGAGATCTAATGTACAGTGTAGTAACTACAGTTAAGAATGCTGTATTACATACTTTAATGTTGCTAAGAGAGTAAATCTTAAATGTTCTCTCTCTCTCTTTTTTTTTTTTTTTTTTGGTCTTTTTTTAGGGCCACACCCATGGCCTGTCTTTTTTAGGGCCACACCCCTGGCCTGTGGAGGTTCCCAGGCTAGGGGTCAAATCAGAGCAACAGCTGCCGGCCTACACCACAACAATTGCCAGGTGGGATCTGTTCTGTTTCTTTGACCTACACCACAGCTCAGGGCAACGCCAGATTCTTAACCCACTGAGCAAGGCCAGGGATTGAACCTGCATCCTCATGGATGCTAGTCAGATTCATTTCCACTGAGCCATCATGGGAACTTCTGTTCTCATTTTTGAAAAGGTAATTGTGTAAAATGATGGAGGTGTTAACTAGCCCTATTGTTGCAATCATTTCATAATATATAGGGGAGTCCAGTCATTACATTTACACTCTAACTTGTTGCAGTCGTATATGTCAGTTATAATTCAATAGAACTAGGAAAAAACTGTGGGATAACAAAGGGAAACACTCCAGACATGACACCAACATACATGACATGTATGATGTTATACACATATATGTATAATATATACATACGTGTGTATTCATTCTACTTTCACTCCTCAAGGTCCAAGATCTATAAAGGCAAGCGGGAGAAACTAACGTTTAATGAACATCTACTAGGTCAAGCATTTTGCTAAGCACGTTACGTTTATTGTCACATTTGATTCATTTCCCTGGCATACTCTTACCACATGTAAGGGTAATAAAAAAAATGTCACTTCTGGAGTTCCTGTCCTGGCTCAGAGGTAATGAACCCAGCTGGTATCCATGAGGATTCGAGTTGGATCCCTGGTCTTACTCAGCAGGTTAAAGACCTGGTGCTACCATGAGCTGCTGTGTAGGTCACAGATGTGGCTTGGATTCTGCATTGCTGTGGCTGTGGATGTGGCCGGCAGCTGCAGCTCCAATTTTACCTCTAACATGGGAACTTCCATATGCTGTGAGTGATGCCCTAAAAAGACCAAAAAAAAAAAAAAAAAAAGTCACTCCTATCTTTCTTATCTTTTTTTTTTGTCTTTGCTGTTGCTACACCAGAGCCACAGCAACACCTGATCTGAACCACATCTGTGACCTACACCACAGCTCAGCGCAATGCTGGATCCTTAACCCACTGAGCAAGGCGAGGGATCGAACCCACAACCTCATGGCTCCTAGTCAGATTCATTTCCACTGCACCACGACAGAACTCCAGTCACTCCTATTTTTCATGTAAGCCAATAGAAACAGTGTATCAGGAGAAATCATTCTAACTGTAAAAATAAATAAATAAAAATTTAAAAAATAAGCAAGACAGCAAGTGACAGATCACCATCTGCAGTCTCAGTGGGATTTGGTTCTTCCTTGAATGATGTGGATTGCTTTTCTTCTCACACTTGCAGACACCTGTCTTTCCATTACTCCCTGGCTATTTCATGCATATATCTTAGCTCCCAGTAAGACCACATTCATCTTAGCTGAAACCAGGTCTTCTACTCATGTATCACTGAAGGAACTAGCAAAATATTGGGCCAGAAAGAATAAGGAAGCACACCCAAAGGTTGCATCTGACCAACAGACTTATTTTGTTTATCTTGAAGAATATTTGAGAAAAAAATTAAAGGAAAATATTTAGAAATCAGAGGATTGCACCAAAAAAATTTCTCCATGTCCCACTTTTCTTTTCAAAAATGGGCAAGGTGGGCACCCTGAGACAGGATTTCTGCCTGGGACCCATCAGCTATAGTTCAAGAGCAGAACCTCCTTTAGACGGGTAGTCTCTCCAGCTGTGTAGTCTACTTCCAGCCCCAGACTGACCCCTAGAAGCACTTGAGTTTGGAACTCCTGTGCCAGCCACGCTATGGAAATCTCAAGTGATGTCCTCATTGTATTTCTTCATTTTTCGAGTGTGGAAACCTCTTGGTAAACCTATATTCGGCCCAGAAACTATCTAAGGGAATCTTCACACAATATTTTTAATGTATAATTGTCCTCTGAGACCTTGTTGCAATATGTGAACCTACAGCATTAGCACTAAGAGCTTGTTTAAAGCTCTACTGCACCAGAATCTGCAGTTTAGCAACATACCCAGGTGATTTGGATATGAATTAAAAATTGAGACGTTCTCCTCTAGATGAAGTTCATGGCTAACCTTATCACACATGCATACACACACACACACACACACACACACCACACACACAAGTCCGAGCCTAATTCACTCATTTTTGTGTCATGGAAATAATATTAAAAAAATTACCGATTCTTCTTTTGCGTTTTTGAATGTAGAGTCAGAGGTTGGTACCCTTCTAAAGGGATGAGAAGAGATTAAAAATACAAAACAGGAGTCCCCATTGTGACTTAGTGGAAATGAATCTGGCTAGTATCTGTGAGGACTGGAGTTCAATCCCTGGCCTTGCTCAGCGGGTTAAGGATCCAGCGTTGCTGTGAGCTGTGGTGTAGGTCACAGACGTGTGGCTCAGATCCAGCGTTGCTGTGGCTGTGGTGTAGGCAGGCAGCTGTAGCTCCGATTCGACCCTAGCCTGGGAATCTCCACATGCTGCGGGTGCAGCCCTAAAAAGATAAAAATTAAAAAAAAATAATAAAAATAAATAAAATAAACATAATATAAAAAGTCAAACTCTTTTAAAAAAATAAAAATGCAAAATAATGTAAGGTAACTTCTCTAGGCTTAAGCCACAAAAACCCAACTCGTAGAATTTACGTATTATTCTTGATGACAGAAGGAGGATACACTGCAGGAAAAGTCAACGAAAAGCCTACTTTCTCTAGCACTGAGAATTGAGGGAGCACTATGGAGGCATGAGAGACCTTCAGTCCAGGATATGAGCGTGTCCTACATGTCCTCTTTTCCCCAGAGAGATGGAGAGAGTCTATGAAGTCCACACGAAGGCACAAGGGTCTTTTGTTCTTACATGTCTCTTAAAATCTGCCTCTGACCAAAGAACAGACATCATAACTTAAAAATGGGCAAAGGACTTGAATAGATATTTTCCAAAGATCTACAAATGGCCAATAAGTACGTGAAAAGATGTTCAACATCATCAGTCAACAGAGAAATGCAAATCAAAACCACACCTAATAGGATGGCTATGACAAAACAAGACTTAAAGCAACAGTGTTAGTGAAAATATGGAGAAATTGGAACGCTCACAAATTGTTAGTAAGAATCAAAAATGGTTCAGCTGCTATGGAAAACAGTTTAGCGGTTCTCCAGAAAGCTAAACACAGAATGACTCTATGACCCAGTAATTCCTCTACTAGGTATAGACACAAAAGAATTAAAAACAGGGACTCAGATACTTGTACACCAATGTTCATTGCACAATTAGTCTTGATATCCAAAAGGTGGAAACAACCCAAGCGTCCACCAACAGATGAATGGACAAACAAAATGAGGTATATGCCTACAGTGGAATATAATCTAGCCATGAAAAAGGATGAAGTTGGAGTTCCCATCGTGGCGCAGTGGTTAACGAATCCGACTAGGAACATTGAGGTTGCGGGTTCGGTCCCTGCCCTTGCTCAGTGGGTTAACCATCCGGCGTTGCCGTGAGCTGTGGTGTAGGTTGTAGACTCGGCTCGGATCCCGCGTGGCTGTGGGTCTGGCGTAGGCTGATGGCTACAGCTCTGATTCAACCCCTAGCCTGGGAACCTCCATATGCCGCGGGAGCGGCCCAAGAAATAGCAACAACAACAACAACAACAAAAAGACAAAAAAAAAAAAAAAGAAAAAAAAGAAAAAGGATGAAGTTCTGATAATATGCTGCAACATGAATATATCTTAAGGACATTATGATGAGTGAAGTTAGCCAGACACACAAAAGGACAATATTGTACAATTATACATACATGAAATATTTATAAAGAGAATTTCTGTTTCAGATGTTGAAAAAATTTTGGAAATTGTGGTATGTTTGTACCATACTGTGAATCAAATTAATGCTACAGAAAGGTACACTTAAAAGGGCTGAAATGAGAAATGTTTTGTCCTGCCGACATATGGAGGTTTCCAGGCTAGGGTCTAATCTGAGCTATAGCTGCCGGCTTTCACCAGAGCCACAGCAATGTGGGATCTGAGCCAAGTTTTCAGCCTACACCACAGCTCACAGCAACACCAGATCCTTAACCCACTGAGCGAGGCCAGGGATTGAACCTGCAACCTCATGGTCCCTAATTGGATTCGTTAACCACTGAGCCATGACGGGAACTCCTGAAATGAGAAATTTTATGTTATATATTTTTCCCGCAATAAGAAAAAAAATTGGTTTTTGCCTATGGGGCTCCCCACACTAGTGTGAGTGAGTGAAAGTTGATGGTCGGAAAAAAAAAAAAAAAAGGAGTTCCCATCATGGCTTAGCAGAAACAAATCTGACTAGTATCCATGAGGATGCAGGCTTGCTCTCTGGCCTCGCTCAGTGGGTTAAAGATCTGGCGTTGCTGTGAGCTGTGGTGGTGAAGGTTGCAGATATGGCTTGGATCTGGCATTGCTGTGGCTGTGGTGTAGGTGGCAGCTGTAGCTCCAATTCGACCCCTAGCCGGGGAACCTCCATATGCTGCGGGTGCGGCCCTAAAAACAAAGAAGAAAAATGTCATCTTCTCAACATACCAAAAATGTTCAATGAAACTCAACATCCATTTATTTAAAAACAATCTGTAATTTGATAAATGGTATCTACAAAGAAAATCTATAATAAGTATTATATGTAATGGTAAAATACTATAAACATTCCCTTTAAGGTCACTAATAAGAAAGGATCCCACTATTTCCAATTCTATCCAATATTGCACTAGGTGTTTTAGACAAAGAATAGGATAAAGAATTAAAAAAAAAAAGATATAAGGACTGGAGAGTAAAAAATAAAGTTGTCTTTATTTGCAAATTAAAAAGAAAAAGGAAGGAAGGAAGGAAGGAAGAAAAAGAAAGAAAGAAAGAAATAGAGAGAAAGAAAGAAAGAAAGAAAGAAAAAGAAAGAAAGAAAGAAAGAAAGAAAGAAAGAAAGAAAGAAAGAAAGAAAGAAAGGAAGAAAGAAAGAAAGGAAGAAAGAAAGAAAGGAAGAAAGAAAGAAAGAAAGAGAAAGAAAGGAAGTTGACAGAGTGAGTAGACAGTAAATGGACCTGTGACTGCTGAGCTCATAGGCTGGAGGGAATATGTGGCATAGACTCAGGGGTCTACAGTCAGTGAAGTTCAATGTGATGCCTGGTGAGGAGGGCATCACTCCGGATTGGGACCATTCTGACAAGAAGACCAAATCAGAGGTGAATGACATCCAGGCAGCCTGCAAACAGGACTACAGCCATGGTCCCAGAGGCCAGAGACATCAAAGGACACCTCACCAAACATCCCAGCCCTTCTCTGTCACTGTAGGAGTGGATAAGACTCTCCACTCACAAGGGAAGCAAGGGGAGGAGGGGTAAATGAGAACCACTTCTATCTAATCAGGCTGAGTGACAATTAAAGACACTGATGAAGTGAACCACCTACAATTTTTATTAGATAAAATAGTTCATTTTTTAAACCCTCTTTCCTCTCCTCCCCAACCTTAAACCAAAGGGTGAGAATTTGTGAGGCAGAGCAAATCAAGTGTATGAAGAATTTCCAAGAGCAAGGCAGTGGGGCCCCCAGCTCCTGTTAAACCTCCTACACTGATGCTGGTACCCCGCTTTCGGCTTCTCTGAGTTTTTGTGCTCAGGGTTAGACCCTATGGGGACTCTTTGAAAAACTGGATTTTGGGCTCCTGGAGCCACCTCAGCTGCACGTGTGGACTCTGACACTGAATGTTTGCGTGGTTTCTTCTGCTTCCCTGTCCTTCTTCCTCCATCCCCTTCCCGGTTTTTTTAGGGCGCTCCTGCTTAACAAATCACTTGTACACAAAAGCTCATTTCCTGGCCTGCTTTTGGGGAACAGTCCTAAGACATGCATTTTCTCTGTTCTCCCAAATTAATACAATTGGACTGTTTCAACCTTACTTGGCTTCCCCGAAAGTGTTCAAGCTTGTCAGTTTTCCTGACATTCTACCTTGTTTGTGGGAAGCACTGAGCCAGCTCTGTGGTAGGAGTCCCCCAGGAAGGGAAATTTTTATTTTTTCAATTTTTTTTTTTTAGGGCCACACCTGCAGCATATGGAAGTTCCCAGGCTAGGGGTTGAATCAGAGCTGCAGCAGCCAGCCTACACCACAGCCACAGCCACGCCACATCTGAGCCACATCCGCGATCTACACTACAGCTCATGGCAATGTGGGATCCTTAACCCACTGAGCAAGGCCAGAGATTGAATCCCCATCCTCGAGGATTTCATTTCTGCTGCACCACACGGGAACTCCCGGGAAGGAAATTTTGAGCAACGTCAGAAGGGCCAGTTAAAGAGCAAGATCACAGAGGTGGGCCCCTACCTCCTTCCTTCTCATTGTGGCCACCCCTCCCCCCAAACCCTAATTCTGCTTCTAGATGTTAGACTTTCAGGCTGGTGAAGTGGCTTCAGGGGCCCAAGTCCAGTTTTCCAGAGGGAGTCACAGGAGGGCCCAACCCTTAGAACAAAAGCAAACTCTTGAAAACTTAAAAAGGAACATGGGTTTATTTCAGAAAACGAAATAGTGAGAACTAACAAAAATAAAAACAACGAATTCAAATGTTCTGTTTTATACCCATGAAGCCATTCATTTTTTTTCTCTTTTCCTGTTTTCCACTGGATACTTCGAGATCGCTTCGGCTAGTTAAAAGTTATACAACATTTTTGTTCAGCAGTGGTTGGACTCATGTGACACGAGTAAATATTTGTTGTTACCCCTATTGAGTCCTTAAACTTTTCAACATCTGCGTCTTCCCCTAAAAAAACTTCTCACAGACTACTCTGGTCCCAGCTCTCCCCGTCTTTCACCTTGATCACTGCAAAACATCGCTCTTGGATTTCTCTGCTTCTAACTTGCAGCTATGCGGTTCTTTTAAAAGCCAAAGTTGACACTGTTCCACCAAACATCCTCCAGTGGCACTCTACTGGACTCAGAAAAAAAAAGTCAAAGTCTGTACTTGGCCTATAAAGGCTCACCACGTCTAAATTCTTGCTGTTGCTGCGACATGCCCGCTTAGCTCATTGGGCTTCAGCACACAGACTTTTTTTGTTGTCTTTTTAGGGCCACACCAGTGGCATATAGAGGTTCCCGGCTAGGGGTCAAATCAGAGCTATAGCTGCAGGCTTATGCCACAGCCACAGCAACTCAAGATCTGAGCCATGTCTGTGACCAACACCACAGCTCTAGCAATGATGGACCCTTAACCCATTGAAGGAATCCAGGGATCGAACCCGCATCTGCATGGATCCTAATCAGGTTCCTTGACCACTGAGCTGCAACGGGAACTCCCAGCACATTGCCCTTTTTATTCTCCCTCGAGCCAGCTGTGCAAGGTCCCACCTTAGCCCATTTGCACTAGCTGTTGCTTCTGGTTTCTCTCATGTCTTTGCTCAAATATTCCTTTCTTTCTTTTTTTTTTTTCTTCTGTCTTTTTAGGGCCAAACCTACAGCATATGGAAGCTCACAGGCTAGGGTTTGAGTCAGAGCTGCAGCGGGTGGCCTACACCACAGCCACAGCAACGCCAGATCCGATCCATGTCTACGACCCACACAACATCTCACGACAACACTGGGTCCTCAACCCAGTGAATGAAGCCAGGGATCGAACTTGGGTCCTCATGGATACTAGTCAGGTTTCATTACTGCTGAGCCATGAGGGGAACTCTCAAATGTTCCTTTTTAATGAGGTACAGCCTGATCATCCTATTTAAAATAGAATCAAAGACCGAAACAAAAGCTCTCCCAGCACTCTCCATCACCTTATCCTACTCAATTTTTATTCTTTTTTGACAAAAGCATCTCCTAACATATTATGTAATTTACTTATTTATTATATTTCTTGCTTATATACTGGCTCCTCCAAATAACATGTGAAAACTTGAGAGTAAAGATCTCCTACTGGTTTGCTTATAATGTGTCCTGAATACCCAGGTCAGTGTCTGGCACAAACCAGGCATTCAGTGACCATTGGTTGAATGAATGTATGGACAATGCTTCACTTTTCTTATAACTGAACTTCCAATTTAATTGGCTTTTTCTTTTTAATGACTGGGATCTTTCTTCATTTTTATGTTTTGAATATTTTGTTGAGTTTTACCTTTGCGCAATCACATCTTATTTTCAAAAGCCCTTCCTTGTTTTCTAAATGTTCCATATTAATAATCTCCTTTTTGTATCATGAATACCGTATGTTCTCTTATTTTCAAGTTTTGTTGAATTAGTTGTTTCCTCTGAGTTTCCTTTTTTGTTTTTGTTTTCCATACTAAAAGGTTTTTTCAGGAAGTTTCCATTGTGGCTCAGCAGTAATGAGCCTGACTAGTATCCATGAGGATACAGGTTCGCTCAGTGGGTTAAGGATCCATCGTGGCCACAAGTTGTGGAAACAGATTTCAATAGATATCCACAGCCAAATTTAAAATGCTGAATGAGGAGTTCCCGCTGTGGCTCAGAAGAAACGAATCCCACTAGGAACCTTGAGGTTGTAGGTTTGATCCCTGGCCTCTCTCATTGGGTTAAGGATCTGGCATTTCTGTGAGCTGCGGTGTAGGTCACAGAGGAGGCTCAGATCTGGCATTACTGCGGCTGTGGTGTAGGCCAGCAGCTGCAGCTCTGATTTGACCCCTAGCCTGGGAACCTCCATATGCTGCACCTGTGGCCCTAAAAAGCACACACACAAACACACAAAATACATTTTTTCAAATTTATGATGAACTTTTTCTATTCGTACTTAAGATTAAGGCACTAAATGCTCATGAATTCCCATATACTTGGTCGTATCCTGCCAATGGCTGGTCCTCCCTTGGTGGTGATGGGTGACAGCCGGTCCTTTTTGTAGGGATCCCTAAATATTATTATTTGTAGAATAGGGTAGAAGGGGCTAGTTCATTTTCCAGCAGAGAAGAATCCTCTTAGCACCTTCTGTTGCAGGAAGTGAGAACCCTACCAGGGCCAGAGGGTGGGCTCATGTCTAACACCTAGAAATGAATTATCAGAGGAGACACCTGTGCTGACAAAGCAAAAGATTTATTGCGAAGTGGCGCCTGGGATGGAGAGCAACAGGGGGAAGGGAGCCCGGGAGAACTGCTCTGCCACGTGGCTCACGGTCTCAGGTTTTATGGGAATGGGGTTAGTTTCCAAGTTGTCTCTGGCCAATCATCTTGCTGTGCCCACACTGGTCTGACTCAGGGTCCTTCTTGGTGGCACACACACCTCTCAGCCAAGATGGATTCTAGAATCCAGGGATCCTGGGAGGTTGGTCGTCTCCTCCCTCCTATTGGCCCCTCCCACATTCTCCTGGTTAGTTTTAAGGGCAGCACCAAGTTCCTTGTCAGAGCCTCCTGTTGTAAGACAGCTCATGCAAGCAGCTGTTATTGTGCCTGGCCAAGGCGGGTAGTTTCAGTTAATGCTTCCCCATTACTCCCTGGAAGCAGGCTCCTGGCTGCTGGTGTTAGGAGACCAGAGCAGAATACAGAGGGCTGCAGCTCTACCAGTTCAGAGTGTAGATTTTGTTTGTTTGTTTTGGTCTTTTTAGGGCTGCACCTGGGGCACATGGAAGGTCCCAGGCTGGGGGTTGAATCGGAGCTGTAGCTGCCAGCCTAGACCACAGCCCCAGCAACGCCAGATCTGAGCCAAGTCTGCAAACTACACCACAGCTCATGGCAACAACAGATTCTTAACCCACTGATCGAGGCCAAGGATTGAACCTGCACCCTTATGGATACTAGTCAGTTTTGTTACCGCTAAGCCATGACGGGAACTCCCAGTGTGTAGATTTTCATTTGAATTTTTCAGTCCAGAACTTTATCCCTCCTGTAAACTGGACTGTATCCACAAGATCAGAGTCCATATGGTTCAATCTTTTTATCTTAAGCCAGTGTAGTAGCAGGTTAATTTTATGCCTGTGTGGTGGGGAAGTGGCAGAGTACAGCTTGGGGGTCTGTTTCTTACAAACACCACCAATTTTTCTCCTGCTTTTACCTCTGCTCTGCACCCATGCTTCTGAAGTACCCAACAGCTACAAAGCCTGAGCCATCCTAAGATGGTTTTTGTGTTTCAAACCTGCTCACTGCTGATCATCCCAGCCAGTGACGATGTTAACTTCCGGTTTGCTAAGACAAATGCTATCCACTGATTTGCTTGCTGGCTTCCAAAATTTGTTGGGTTCTCACTTCTGCTGTTGTCTTTTCTGCTTTCTTTATTCTTCTGGGTTTATGTTTGTTTATTTATTTTGCCCTATTTTGGGGGTTTTTTGGGAGGGAGCAAAAATTATTTAATCGGAAGGGATTTCTGTTCTGTCCAATGTAAATAATATTTGTGCAAATATAAAAGAAAAACACTTCCATTTTTCTTTTTTCCTTTTTTTTTGTCTGTTTGTCTTTTTAGGGCTGTACCCGTGGCATATGGAGGTTCCCAGGCTAGGAATCTAATCAGAGCTGTAGCTGCTGGCCTATGCCACAGCCACAGCAACGCCAGATCTGAGCTGCATCTGCAACCTACATCACAGCTCACACCGGATCCTTAACCCGCTGAGCAAGGCCAGGGGTCAAACCAGCAACATCACAGATTCTAGTCGGATTTGTGCCATGACGGGAATGCCCCATTTTTCTTTTGAGGATCATTTCTTGTGTTTTCCCATACTCTTTCAAAAACTAATTAAAATTTACAGCTCACACCACTTATGGAAACTAGATATAGCTTTGGACATTACAAATCATCATAAGATTTTGATCTGTGTGAATTTCAGTTTGGTGAAAGTAAGAATCAGCCATAGAACAAAGTCAAGGTAGAGCAATTAGTTACAGTAATTATAAAAAAACTGCTTATTATATGAAGATGCATCACTGATCTAATTAAGATTAACATATGTATTTAAATATTTGCAGAGTTATATATAATGACCCAGGGATTATGGAATTGTTTATATCAGGACACCAATTATCAAATGAAACCAAGTTTTACTCTATATATGCTTATTTGTGCAATACTCTCTAAAAAGTATTTAGTCTTTAAAAGACACTTAAACATTTTAAAATGATGGGCAGAAAGTATTGTGATTCGATCCTTTATAACACTAACCGTTTATTCCATTGGGACACAGTTTGCCTTTTTTTTTTTTCCTGCTTCAGCCATCCCCATGGCATACAGAAGTTCCTCTGAGCTGGAGTTGCAGCAACGCTGGATCCTTAATCCACTGAGCAAGGCCAGGGATCGAACCCGCAACCTCATTGTTCCTAGTCGGATTCGTTAACCACTGAGCCACGACGGGAACTCTGTCCTTGCTATTTCTGATACATTTCTCTTAAGGGCCTAGAAAATGTTTATTAAGCTTTGAATTTTATATTTTGAATCATAAAATTAAGGTTTATTTATATGTTCAAATGTAAAGTATTGTGGATTTCCCATTTTGGCCTAGCAGTAACAAACCCGACTAGTATCCATGAGGACTTGGGTTTGATCCCTGGCCCCGCTCAGTGAGTTAAGGATCCGGCGTTGCTGAGCTGCAGTGTAGGTCGCACACATGGCTCGGATCTGGAGTTGCTGTGGTTGTGATGTAGGATGGCAGCTGCAGCTCTGATTAGACCCCTAGCCTGGGAACCTCCATGTGCTTTTTAGGGCTGCACCCTTGGCCCTTGGAGGGTGCGACCCTAAAAACCAAAAAAAAAAAAAAAAGTATTGAATAAATATATTTATTTTAAGCACAGTTTCTATTTTCTCACTTCTCCAGATTCTATTTAGTCCCCCCACTAGGGGCTGGAGGGAGAACAGGTGACCTTCCAGTGTTGGTATCACTCTGTTGAGGATGATTTTATTTTATTTTATTTTATTTTATTTTATTTTATTTTATTTTATTTTATTTTATTTTATTTTTGTCGTTTTTTGCCTTTTCTAGGGCCACTCCCATGGCATATGGAGGTTCCCAGGCTAGGGGTTGAATCGGAGCTGTAGCCACCGGCCTACACCAGACCCACAGCCACAGCAACACGGGATCCAAGCCGAGTCTGCAACCTACACCACAGCTTATGGCAACGCCAGATCCTTAACCCACTGAGCAAGGCCAGGGATCGAACCTGCAACCTCATGGATCCTAGACGGATTCGTTAATGAGCCACGACGGGAACTCCGAGAATGATTTTAGAAGCAATCACTTTTTTTCTCTTATTCATGAACATAACGCTTCTGTGAAATTTGGAGCAAGGGAAAGAATCTTCAAACAATGTATGTTTTAAATCATGATTTCCACAGGGGTCTAGTCTCTTCCAGACTTGACGAAATCATTGTGATAATAAAATGCTGGTATAATGTGGATTTGAAAACTGAAGCTGACTAGTTTTTGTCTTTATCATGGGAAGTGGTCCCAAGCTACCTTAATGAAATTAAATGTGCTGCATTTAACACCTCCTCCAAAAACACAATACAGGCATTATTTTACCATTTAAATAACCACATTAAATTAATTCATGGAAAAATTATTACTATTATTATTATTTACATGTACACATTCTATTTTCTCATATTATCATGCTCCATCATAAGTGACTAGACATAGTTCCGAGTGCTACACAGCAGGATCTCATTGCTAATCCCATCCAAAGGCAATAGTTTGTGTCTACTAACCCCAAGCTCCCAAACCGCCCCACTCTCTCCCCCTCCCCCTTGGCAACCACAAGTCTGTTCTCCAAGTCCATGATTTTCTTTTCTGTGGAAAGGTTCATTTGTGCCGTATATTAGATTCCAGATCTGTGATATCATATGGTATTTGTCTTTCTCTTTCTGACTGGAAAAGTTATTTTTAAAACCCAACTATAGAAATGTAAAGAAAAGCACACATGAATAAAGAAAAATTAGATAAAATAGACCTTGCCAAAATTTAAAAATTTTAATTTAAAAATTTCACCAAGAAAGTGAAAAAAACTCACAGTATGGGAGAAAATATTTGCAAATTGTATATCTGATGAGGGACATATCTAGAATATATAAAGAATTTTTAGCGAGTTCCTGTTGTGGAACAGAGGAAACGAATCCGACTAGTAACCATGAGGTTTCGCGTTCCATCCCGGGCCTCACTCAGTGAGTTAAGGATCCAGTGTTTCTGTGAGCTGTGGTGTAGATCAGAGACACGGCTTGGATCCTGAGTTGCTGTGGCTGTGGCGTAGGCCAGCAGCTGTAGCTCCAATTCAACCCCTAGCCTGGGAACTTCCATATGCTGAGGGTGCGGCCCTACAAAGGAAAATAATAATAATAATAATTTTTAAAACTCAAAAATAAAAATATAAATAAAACAATGTAAAAATCAGTAATGTATTTGAATAGATATTTCTTGAAAGAAGATATACAAATGTCCACTAACCACATGAAAATAGGCTCAACAGTATCAATCGGGGAAATGCTCATCAAAACCACAATAAGATACTATTTCATATTGTCTAGGATTGCTGTAATAAAAAGGGCATAATATCAAGTATGTGGAGAAATTTGAACTCTCACTAGTTGCTGGTGGGGACATAAAATGTACAGCCACTTCGGAAATAGAGTTTTATAGTTCCTTAAAATGTTAAAATTGGAGTTGCCATATGACCCAGCAATTCCAGTTCTAGGTATATATACTAAAGAACTGAGAGAGTATGTCCCCAGAAAACCTCGTACATGAATGTTCATGCAGTTATTACTCACGATCATCAAAAAGTGGAAACAGGAGTTCCCGTCGTGGTGCAGTGGTTAACGAATCCGACAAGGAACCATGAGATTGCGGGTTCGATTCCTGGCCTTGCTCAGTGAGTTAAGGATCTGGCGTTGTGGTGAGCTGTGGTGTAGGTTGCACACGCGGCTCAGATCCCGCGTTGCTGCAACTGTGGTGTAGGCCTGTGGCTACAGCTCCAATTCGACCCCTAGCCTGGGAACCTCCACATGCCTCAGGAGCAGCCCTAGAAAAGGCAAAAAGACAAAAAACAAAACAAAACAAAAAAAGTGGAAATAATCCAAATGTCTCTCAATTGATGAATGGATAAACATGGTACATCCATGCAAAGGAATACTATTCAGCCATGAAAAGAAAGAACCTGCTGCACAGTAGGCTGAGGATCTGGCGTTGTCACTGCAGCAGCTCAGGTCAATGCTATGGTGTGGGTTTGATCTCTGGCCCTGGAAATTTCACATGCCATGGACACAGTACCCCCCAAAAAAGAAATAAAGTACCAATACCCTGCTACAATGTGGACAAAGCCCGAAAGCATTCTGGTCAATGAAAGAAGCCAGACACAAAAGACCACATGTTGTATACTTCTTTTCATATGAAATGTCTCAAAAGGCAAATCCACAGAGACAGAAGATAGATGAATGCTTACTAGGGGCTGGGGTGAGGGGGAATGAGCAGTGACTGTTAATGACTATGGGGTATCTTTTTAGGGTGATAAACATGGTCTGGAATGAAATAGTGGTGAGTGTGTGTAACATGATGACCATATGAAAAAAATCACCTGACTAGGGAGTTCCCATCCTGGTGGCTCAGGGGTTAACAATCATCCATGAGGACTCGGGTTCGATCCCAGGCCTTGCTCAGTGGGTTAAGGATCTGGCATTGCTGTGAGCTGTGGTGTAGGTCCCTGATGAGGCTTGGATCCTGCGCTGCTGTGACTGTGGTGCAGGCCGGCGGCTACAGCTCCGATTAGACCCCTAGCCTGGGAACCTCTATACGCCTCGGGTACAGCCCTAAAAAGACAAAAAAGACAAAAGACAAAAAAAAAGTCACTGACTTTTACACTTTTAAAGGATGAATTTTATGGCATGTGACATATTTTAATAAAGCTATTATTCAAAAGGAACTTGCCTAATTATCTAAAAAAAAATCTTTGATCTACCAGGCAGTTGTGGGAATCAAGACATAACAAAATCTATACAATTCATTTGCTTAGTAAATCTCTGAAGGCTGTCTTTTTTTTTTTTGGTCTTTTTAGGGCTGCATCTGCAGCATATGGAGGTTCCCAGGCTAGGGGTCCAATCAGGGCTATAGCCGCCGGCCTACACCACAGTCACAGCAACGTGGGATCCAAGCTTCATCTGCCACCTACACCACAGCTCACGGCAGCGCCAGATCCTTAACCCACTGAGCGAGGCCACAACCTCATGGTCCCTCGCTGGATTTGTTACCACTGAGCCAGGACGGGAACTCCTCTTAAGTCTCTTTTAAAATCCATCCATGTCCCTTCTCTTTTTCATGCCACTGATTTGTTGAAGCAATCCCTTAATTACTACATCAGAATACTGTCTTACTTGTGTTGCAGTTGAAGGACTGAATAATGGCGAATTTTATTTTCAATTTTTTCTCAGCCCTTTTAATGTTCTACTATCATTCTGGAAGAAATAAGTCTGGTTCCCTGTTATGGGAAACTCTTGAGCTTTCAAAGACTTAGATTCTCATTAGCCTGCCTCTCTCAGCCCCCCCCCCCCCATTATCCCCTCGACCTCCCTGGCTGCTGACCTCTGCCTGTTCTCCATTACCCTTCAGCCCAATCTGGCCTCCCCAGGGTGGTACAGAGAATTGCAACTCCAGATGTGGACTGACCAGGGACGTGCCTACTGGGATGGTGATTTCCCTTGGTCTGGACGCCATCCTTTGGTTAATATAAATTAAGGTCTCATTAGTTGGTTCATTCACCAACTCACATGTTTGGCTCCTTTCCCCCTCGAAATCAACAAAAACACCTAGAGGGTGTTTGGATGTGTGTGCCTGTGTTCGCATGTAAACGCGTGCCAGGTTGTGTGCTTTAACAGCAGGATTTTTGAGCGCAAACGCAGGTTTTTATTTTTACTTGTGTGCATAAAAATTTTCACTTTGTTGATCTCTGTCCATGTGTGCAATCTTCAGAGAGCTTGCTGAATTGTGAGTTGTACAAACTTTACAAATCTGAGAAGCACATTTCTCTGTTGCGAGGTCAAATACAGAGCCCTAGAGCTCCTTTAAAGGCTTCCTTCCCGTGTAACACTGACACATTGCCTCTATGACCTCTTTGGCTTAATCAACTATAAATCCACCGAATTGTACCATTCCCCAGGCCTTAGGTCTCCAGGTACAAGAGCATCAGGAAAGACTTTGAGAAATGCCTATCTGAAGCCAAGAAAATGTTCATTTATTTCCAGACTCATTTCATTTTTCTTTGCCTTTCATTGCGGCTCACGAAACAATAAAAGATTTCCTTGATCTCAAGAAAGAGTTCCCACATTCCAAGACTCGGCTGCTTTGCTGAAAAGTCTGATAGCTACATATTCTGCTCACAAATCCATAATTTGGAATCTTTGAAACATTGTCTTTAAAAACAGTATCACTAAGTTGTTTTATTAGACCTGTGCCTTTATTGATATGTCCTTTCATTTACCTTGTCTGCCTGAATTTTGTCTTATCTGGATGACATTTTGGACAAAATATTCATTGACTTCAATATTTTCTTTTCAGGGAAAAATTTTCTAATTAAAAAAATTCCTTAAATGTATGTTTACATTTATTTAAGCTCTCTTAGATGTGTCTTATGATACATACTACATGTATATAGTATATACCTTAAATTTTTTTTTTTTGTCTTTTTGCCATTTCTTGGGCTGCTCCCGTGGCATATGGAGGTTCCCAGGCTAGGGGTCTAATCGGAGCTGTAGCCGCTGGCCTACACCACAGCCACAACAACTTGGGATCCGAGCCGCATCTGTGACCTACACCACAGGTCGCGGCAACGCCAGATCCTTAACCCACTGAGCAAGGGCAGGGACCAAACCTGCAACCTCATGGTTCCTAATCGGATTCGTTAACCACTGTGCCACAACGGGAACTCCTTAAATATTTTTTCACTTTTATGTCCTTTGTAGGAACCAGCAAGCTTAAATCTATAGGCTACTCTACAGAAAATCAAGATGGAAAAAACTTTCACAACCGTGAATGCAGTGAATTTGATAAAGTAAGCCTAGAGATTCAAAGACTTCTTTCTGTCAGGTTCTGAAAGAAAATTCCACACTCCCATAGCTCATAAAATGATAGGCATTTATGAGAGAGCCACAGACTGTGTGAATGGCTGGAGAGTGCTTTCCAAGACTGACTAGTGCTTTTGCAGGGCCACGATAGGCCTCTGCATCAGAACTGGCCACATGCAGCGCTGGAGATGGGGACAGGTGAACTTGATGCTCTCAGTTTTACTGTCACGCATCCAAGGAACATTTGTGTTTAGGAAATACTGGCGGGTTTAGGATTGCAAGGAAATGGCAATGCTCCCTCTGCTTGATGAGGTGATCACGTTCTAGGAAGATCTCACATTCTTTTTCAACCCTTCCAGTGGAAAAAAGCCAAGCTTGGACAATTGCACATGGTGTGGTGTCTGCAAGATGCAAACTTGATCCTGCTCGGAGGAATTTTTCTCCTGCTAAAAGAGTAAACAAAGCAGTAAATAAAGCAAACAACCTGTACGAATCCTGTGCGGAGAGGCTGCTCGGTTGGTGCTGACATTTCAGAAACATCTTCAGCCTGAAGGAGACTTACGGCTTTTGCATTATTGAGCGCAGTAATGGGTATACTGTGCTTCGGGGAGACACTCTAAATGCAACCATATTAATGGAGCTCATAACTTTACTAGTAGATTAATGAGGATCTGAAAGATAGGGTAAGTCTGATCTGTTACTGGATAATGTGGTGATTAATGTTGGTGATGTAATAAGGAAGCCCTAATTAGGAAACGACAGGGGGAAAAAAACCTCAACAGGCTTTTTCACTTAACCAAAGCTTCCACCATCGAAAGGAATTTTGAAGTGTCATTTAATAAGCTTTATGGACTCAGGATGTAAAATCAGAGGAACGCCTATTAAATGTTGGATCAAGAGTAAGCAACGTAACAATCCACCGAGACGTCGTCTCTTTCCTTATGAAAATTCCTACATCAGAACAAATTACTGTGAAAATACGATTTGAGGTTATAATAATAAACTGGCCTGGGTTTGTGATTTTCAAGTAGACGTTATACTTGGTTCTTTTAAGAATATGGAAAACCTACGGCCCTGTGTTCAAGGAGATGTTCACCTACAATCTCATTTTTGCTCTCATTATGACTTTTCATACATTCATCCAAAGTATTAAGGACAAAAACACTCCTATTTTAGTGAATTTTATACCCCCTTTTCTTTGGGCCAATAAAAACATTTTAGGATGCCAGATCCCAGTAATAGTTTTCCCTACATACATAGCATATTTATGTCAAATTATTGTTTTGCGTTGGAATAAAATTCTAGAAATAAAAGCCTAAAGAAACTTTAAACTGCTAGGCATCTATGCCCATATGCATACAATAAGAGAGAGGTTTTCTGACATTAAATAAATACATATAGACATGAAACAATTATACAGCCTTTTATATGATACTGGTAAAATCCTTGTTTGCATCCTACGTAGTGGTTTCTGGAGGTTAATGACCAGATTCTGGAGGTTAATGACCATCTGAGGAGGATCAAGGGACCAAGCCTTTGTCAGAACTATTAACCCCAACCAATCCTTAATTGCTGGAAATGTCTTGCGTTTGGGTGGTTAGCTATAGTACAAGATTAAGGAGAAGGAAATATAAACTCTTAATACTATCTTTATAGGCTGTGCCCTTTAATCTGGAATGTCCATGGCAATGATTGTTTTGTACCCTGGCCGATCAGATGATTTAAATCATCATTCAGCCTTCTGTCCAACAGGGCTGTAATTAAAGTCCTTAGATTTTAAAAGGAAATAAAGTCTATTAATTTCTATCTACTTCAGTTGCGTATGATTTTGATATACTTTGCCAAAGTCGGTTTTGTATTTTTTTTCTTAGCATCTCTGTACAGGTTTTTTTGTTTGTTTGTTTTGTTTTTTTTCTCTTTTGTCTTCTTAGGGCCATACCCATGGCATGTGGAGGTTCCCAAGCTAGGGGTCTAATTGGAGCTGTAGCTGTCAGCCTACACCACAGCAATACCACATCCAAGCCGCGTCTGCAACCTACACCATAGCTCAGGGCAAGGCCGGATCCTTAACCCACTGAGCAAGGCCAGGGATTGAACCCGCAACCTCATGTTTCCTAGTTGGATTTGTTTCCGCTGGGCCACGACAGGAACTCCCAGGCTTTTTTTTTTTTTTTTTTTTTTTTAATCTCTTAAAAAAGTCTACCTATTTGTCAGTAAGTACACTGAGTACTCACAATGGTCCAGGACAAAGTAAAAAAAGTTTTCTCAAAACATGGCAATTTAAGATACCACCTGCATTTCTCAGGTCCCAGAAAACTCTCTCTGAATCTTTCAATTTCACACTTATCACTGAAGGTTTTATATTGGGCAGGGAAAACAGCTTCAGTGTCTATGCAGTGTCTGGTTTTTTTTTTTTTTTTTCCAGCACTTGGAAATCCCTCAAAAACATATATTGATATGATTGTATAAACATGAACCTAGTCTCTTTATACGTGTCTTTGAAAACAGTATCTATTTGGAGTTTCTATTGTGGCTTGGTGGGTTAAGACCCCTACTAAATATCCATGAAGATGTGGGTTCGATCACTGGCCTCAGTGGGTTAAGGATCCAACATTGCCACCAGCTGTGGTATAAGTCACAGATGTGGCTCAGATTTGGCATGGCTGTGGCTGTGTCACAGGCTGGCAGCTGCAGCTCCAATTTGACCCCTAGCCTGTGAACGTCCATATGCTGTAGGTGTGGCCCTAAAAAGAAAAACAAACAGTAGCTATTCTTCTTCTTTATTCATGAGAGATATACATGATTAAACATGTGCAGAACAGTGATGCCCATAACATATTACTACGGGGAAGAAGAATGTGTAAACTATGATCTGATTTTTTTTAAAAAGAAAGGAAAATATTCTCAAATTGTTTGAATTATTAAAGTCACACATGTGAAGTTATGCAATTAGGTGTCTCTTGTTTTGAAAAAATTCCAGGCTCCTTGAAGAACAGATGAGTTGGGGAGCTTTTGGCAAACAAATCAAAAATCCTCCTCGAAGCATTCTCCTTAGTTTTGCCTTATGACAATCACATTTTCTTATTAACTTCTCACCCTTAAAAAGTGATGCAGCGAGGGAAGGCTTGAGAATGAAGAGAGAGTTAGAAAATGCATATTAACAAAGAAGGGACTACAGCTATAACAACCATTTCTGTTTATTCTAAGCCTTCCTCAAAGTGTTTTTTTTTTTTTTGTGAGCACGATCTCCTTAATCTTCTGGGATGTGTAGGTGGCAAGACCCTTGATCTTTACTTGACAGCTACCTTATCTGTGATATAAAAAAATCAAAGGACAGCATGAGATCTTAACAGAAAGCCCCTGGATGATGATGAGAAAGGTTCATTTTAATGTATGCCCTCCAGTGCAGTTCAGAGCAAACTACCCTGCACGCCTGATTTTCAGCCACATTTTTTTAGCATCTTTCAACATGCAAAGTTCCCACGTGGTAGGATTCCCAAGAAACTGGTCACAGTGGTTGCCTTGAGGGGGAGAAATCTGGCAGCTGGAGGGAGGGATTAGAGAGGGGGGAGATTTTTTTCACTGAATACCCTTTTGTACCTTTTGGATTTACCTATTCAAAAATTAATTAAAAATTTTTAAAGAAACCATAAAACCTCCTAAAACAGTTTTCAAGAGGGCAAATTCAATCAGAAGATCTGTTCCCTTGATGTTTTCCCTCTGTTTTCCAGGAACCTCGGTGGCTGTGCTTTATCCTCCATGTTTCTGTGATATGCTCTGATAGAAATCATTGCAAAGAAATTAGCCTACAATTTACAGTTTCTATTAACTGTATAAATTCCGAGAGCTAATGGAAATGAGAAATGTGGTGTGTTGAAAGGCTCTTTGGAGAGTTTCCCTCATGGCTCCATGCTGAACAAACCTGACTAGTATCCATGAGGATTCGGGATCGACCCCTGGCCTCGCTCATCAGGTTAAGGATCTGGAGTTGCTATGAGCTGTGGTGTAGGTCGTGAATGTGGCTCAGATCTGGTGTTGCAGTGGCTGTGGTGTAGGCCAGCAGCTGTAGCTCTGATTCGACCCCTAGCTTGGGAACCTCCATATGCCAGGGGTGGGACCCTAAAAAGACACTCACACACACACACACACACACACACACACACACACACACACACACGGCTCTTTGGCTCTCCCTTTCTGTGGGTTTATATATTTACTGAGCTATCTTTATATGGACCAAACCAAAGACGTTTCAGGTATCTTTACAAACCATCAAGAATTTTTAAAAGAGAGGGTAACCTTCCTTCATTTCCTGATTCTCCCCTCCTTCAACACATTGTCAATTTGGTCTTGACTGAATAAAATAGCGGGGTCTTAGACTGACTAACAATGAAATACAATTGCTTTAAGCAGAAACAAGAAAAGAAGTCCTGCTGTGGTGCAACAGAATCTACTGTGTCTTGGGCATGCTGGGACACAGGTTTGATCCACACCTGGCACAGTGGGTTAAGGATCCACAGTTGTTGCAGCTGTGGCTTGGATCTGATCCCTGGCCTGGGAACCCCATGTGCCATGGGGTGACCAAGAAAGAAAAAAAAAATAGAAAAATAAAAATTGGGAGTTCCCATTATGGCTCAGTGGTTAACAATCCAACTAGGAGCCATGAGGTTGCAGGTTTGATCCCTGGCCTTGCTCAGTGGGTTAAGGATCCGGTGTTGCCGTGAGCTGTGGTGTAGTTCACAGACATGGTTCGGATCTGGTGTTGCTGTGGCTGTGGTGTAGGTTGGCAGCTACAGCTCTGATTGGACCCCTGGCCTGGGAACCTGCACATGCCACAGGCATGACCCTAGAAAAGACAAAAAAAAAAAAAAAAAAAAAAAAAAAAAAAAAAAGAAAGAAAAAAAGAAAAAGAAAAAGAAAAGTTAAAAAAAGAAAAAATTTAAAAAAAATGTGCAGTTCCACTTGTGGCTCAGTGGGTTAAGGATGTGGCTTTGCCACAAGCTGCAGCTGGATCTGGTGTTGCTGTGGCTGTGGCATAGGCTGGCAGCTGCAGCTCTGATCCAACCCTAGCCCAGGAACTTCCATAAGCCACAGGTAAGGCCAGCAGGAAAAAAGAAAAAGAAAAAGAAACAAGAAAAGAACTAAATCAGGGTAACCAGTGCATGGTCTGTGAGAAACATAATGATTGTATGTATACAATTTTGAGCCCTCCTCCCAATGTTTGAAATTTCTCTCCGTGAATCGCAAGGGTACATTGTTTCCAGACAGACCATAGCTTTCAGCCTAAGGCAGAAGACCCCAGGGCAAAATCTATTCCTGACCAAAGTGAGCTCCAGAGCAGTGCCCCTCCTACTCTGAAGCACATCAAGATCAACCCCAGCAAATGAGAGTGCATAATTTTCTTGTTAAAATGAGATTCTGGTTCAGCTGATCTGAAAGGTCGTAGATTCAGCATTTCGACACACTGCCAGGTGACATCCTTGCTTCTGGTCCAGCAGAGAAGATTTCAACAGAACCTGTAAATCTAGCTGCCATCAGACCTCAGCCACTCCTAACAGGGACCCCTGAGGAAACTCAGGATGGGAACCCTCAGGATACGGGCCTCAGATAGCTGAGTGATTATCAAAGGAGTGATTTCAGTGAGCTTGGAACTTTGCACCTTCCTATTGAAAAGCGCTAAATTCCTTAATAACCTGAGATCCGCTATTAGCAGGAATCTTTTTTTTTTTTTTTTTTTTTTTTTTGCTTTTTAGGGCTGCACTTGCAGCATATGGAAGTTCCCAGGCTAGGGGTCAAAGAGAAGCCATAGCAATGCAAGAACCAAGCCGTGTCTGCGAACTACACCACAGCTTACAGCAACGCCGGATCCTTAACCACTGAATGAGGCTAGGGATTAAACCCTCATCCTCATGGATCCTAGTTAGGTTCACTACCAATGAGCCACAACGGGAAATCCCAGGAATCTTTTGTTCCTACTACCTGCCCTTTGCTATAAAACTCCTATATATCCTAACTCCCCCCTTGCCTCCTCGGAGCGGTTCTCTTAGGGTTACTTGAGATGTTGCTTCCCCAGCTTAAGTCCTCATTGTGCCCCAAATAAAGCTTAATTCTCAACTTTAGGTTGTGCATTTTTTTTTTTTAAGTCGAGAGTTGCATCAATTGTGAATCACTTGCATGAACTTCTTACCCCCAGCACCAACAATTAAGAATTTTTTTCCTCTTTCTTTCTTTCTTGGCTATGCCCATGTCATATAGAATTTCCCGGGGCCAGGGAACAAACCTGTGCCACAGCAAGGACCCAGTTGGTGTAGTGACAACTCAAGATCCTTAGCTAAGAAACCTGGGAATTGGCAGGACAGTGCTAATGAGGCATTTCTACAACAGCATGGGGATCTCAGATCCTTTGACTCTTTTTGCTTTTGCCATCTTTCAGGTCTGATTTTCATTCCATGCTGGCAATAGAGTGGCTGCCCTTCTAGGTATCATATTAATCTTTTATGCAGGATGTAGAGTTTAATGGAGGAGGGCACACGCTATAAGACAGTTGAGTCTGCCTCTTTTAATCAAGAAAATGACAGCTTTCTTGGAAGCCAGAATCCTACTTTTCATTGGCCAGTAGATGTCTACTAATATCTTATTGGCCAGACAGATCATGTGACCACATGTAGTTTCAAGGGAACTTTGTGAATAAATTTCTTTCAGCCAGTCTTATTGTCACCCCAGACAAAATGTTACAAAGGAGACTAGATATTGAGTAGGTGTCATAGAATAATGGCTGCCCAAGACATCCCTGTCCTAATCACTGAACCTGTGGTTATGCTATCTTATGTGGAAAAAAGGACTGTTTTTTGAGGATGTGATTAATATAAGGTACTTCGGATGAGAAGATTGTTCTGGATATCTGGGTGGACCCAATGCAATCACAAGCGTCCTTAAAAGAGGATTGTAGAAAGCTCAGTGTCAGAGAAGCAGATGTGATGATGGAAGTAGGGGTTGAGGCAATGTGGGACCTGAAGCCAAGAAAAGTTGGAAAAGGCAAAGAAATGGATTCTTTAGAGTCTACAAAATAAATGTAGCCCTGTGACTGCTTTGGGTGTGACTTCGTGGGACTGTGACTTTGATTTTAATCCAGGGAAACCCACTTTGACATCCTGACCTTCAGAACTATAAGATAAATGTACTTTTTTTTTTTTTTTTTTTTTTTTTTGTCTTTTGTCTTTTTAGGGCTACACCCACGGCATGTGGAGGTTCCCAGGCTAGGGGTTGGATCAGAGCTGTAGCTGCCTGCCTACTCCAGCGCCACAGCAACACCAAATCCGAGTCGCATCTGTGACCTACACCACAGCTCATGGTAACGCCGAACCCTTAACCCACTGAGCGAGGCCAGGGATCCAACCCACGACCTCATCATTCCTAATCAGATTTGTTTCCGCTTCGCCATGATGGAAACTCCTAATGTGTGTTGTTTTAAGCAACTAAGTTTAGAGTAATTTGTTACAGCAGCCATACAACACTAATACAGTAGTCAACTAGCCTTGCCTGTTCTAGAGCTTGAACCAGGAGAAGGTACAAAGAGACTGCAGGGAGGAGAGAAAGAAATATGAGAGCACAGTACTGTGGCAGGGCCATGCCTTGTCATCTGACAAATACACAATGGAACAAAGGGTGGTCCTGATTGGGCCGAGTACTTAAAAGAGAACTACCGTGAAGACAGACACAAACACACATGCACGCTTGACAAAATGAAGACAACTGTCCTGAACTACAAACATGTACAATTTTGTATGTTTGTTTTATTTTGTTTTGGCAAAGAATGTTTCTTCAGTGGGATCATGGACTGAAAGGGGACCAAAGTGATCATCCAGGCCAAGATCCTCCTTTTCCATCTGAAGAATCAGGGTGGAAAATGCAGTCATCGTCCATCTCCTATGTGAGAGTGCTTCTATTATATCTCATTGCTTCCTGCTTTTAAGTAGGGTTGCCTGATAAAATACAGGATACTTAAATTTGAAGTCAGATAAACAACAACCAATTTTTAGTATAAGTTCTCTGTGAGTTACCTATTGTTCCTATAACAAACTACACCAAATCGAGTGGTTCAAACAATACCCATTTATTACCTTACCATTCTATCTGCTAGAAATTCCACGGGGCCCGAGTCTCACTGGGCTAAAACCAAGGTGTTAACAGGGCTGCATTCCTTCTGAAAGGCTCTGATCTATTTCCTTGCCTATTCCCACTTCTAGAGTCTATTGGCAATTCTTTGGATCATGGACTCTTCTTCTGTCTTCAAAGCCAACACTGTAGAAGCTTCTAAACTCTCTATGGCTCTGATCCTCCTGCCTTTCTCATAAGGACCCTCATGACTGCACTGAGTCTACCTAGATAAGCCAGGATAATCTCTTTAAGGGAAGAGTCTTTACTTAATCCCATATGCAAAGTCCTTTTGCCACATAGGGTAACATATTTACAGGTTCGGAAATTAGAAGGTAAACATCTGTATGGACCATTTTCTGCGGACCACAGTATATCCCAGGTATTTCATGGGGCATACTTACATGAAAGAATTATTCATTGATCTTGTGACACTCAAATTTAAATGGGCAAATTGTTTTTATTTGCTAAATGTGACAACCCTAGTTTTAGGAGGTGTGCATGGGGTATATTTGCTATGGCATGATAACCTAAGACTCTAAAAATAAACAAAAATTATCTTTGGGGAGTTCCTTTTGTGGCTCAGTGGTTATGAACCAGACTAGTATCCACGAGGACGTGGGTTTGATCCCTGGCCTCGCTCAGTGGGTTAGGGATCTGACATTGACGTGAGCTGTGGTTCAGGTTGCAGATGCAGCTCAGATCTGGCTGTGCTGTGGCTATGGCTGTGGGTAGGCTGGCAGCTACAGCTAGAAATCAGCCCCTAGCCTGGTAACTTCCCTATGCCCTGAGTGTAGCCCTAAAAAGCCAAAATTTATCTTTGGGCTGGCAAGCTATTTTTGAAATAAATGCTTTCCATTTTGTGAAAATGAATAGTAGCCTTTTACTACGTTGTACTGTATTTTTAGTAAAAAGCTGCTAAGCAATTTCTACCAAATTAATCTTCAATATGGACATTTTACCCCTAAAAATAAATGAACATATCATAGCAGTCAGAGAGAAAGGATGGCAAGTATTTATTTTAAACATTTCCAGTTTTCCCAAACACCAAATGGTTCAATTCTCTCAACCAGCCCATTAATAAATCTGTTCTCCAAAAATGTGGGCCTAAACATGGCTTAGCTTGGCCATACTTAATTATTAAGTGTATAGAATGTCTTCCCCTTTTAACCAAAACATCCCATGGGCAAGACAGGGGCCAGGGAGCAGGACTATTGCAGCATAGGATGGATTCAGATTTAATGTCTCTTTGACTGGCAGTGTTGAAACACGCCTAATTTTCACTGCAGCTGCTTTCTGAATAACCCCTGGAACAATCATCTGTGTGGGCACTGAAGGCCCCTAAGCCTTCTCATTTCTGCCAGCTCTTCTTTTTGATTCTTTTCTAGGCTTCACTAGGAGAACAACTCTCCTCCTAAGGAATTGTGGCTTCAACTTTTCCACTCAAGGAATCAGTCAAAATGTCTCTTTCTTTCTTTATTTTATTTTTTAATTTTTTAAATGTTTAAATTTTTTTTTTTGTTCTTTTTGTCTTTTTAGGGCCGAACCCACGGCATATGGAGGTTCCCAGTCTAGGGGTCAAATCAGAGCCACAGCTGCCAGCCTCTGCTACAGTCACAGCAATGCCAGATCTGAGCCATGTCTGCAAACTACACCACAGCTCACGGCCACACCAGATCCTTAACCCACTGAGTGAGACCAGGGATCGAACCCGCAACCTCATGGTTCCTAGTTGGATGCGTTAACCACTGAGCCACGATGGGAACTCTATTTTTTCTTTTTTTTTAAATCTATTTTTAGGGCTGTATCTGTGGCATATGGAAGTTCCAAGGCTAGGGGTCTAATGGGAGCTTCAGATGCCAGCCTACAGCACAGCTCACAGCAATACCAGATCCTTAACCTATTAAGTGAGACCAGAGATCAAACCTGCTTTCTCATGGATACTAGCCAGTTTTGTTACTGCTGAGACACAGTGAGAACTCTCAAAATGTCTCCTTCTTTGAGCAGCTCTCCTCAAGCCTTCTTTAATGACTATATGAAAACCGAGTATAATTAGCAGTATGTACTGACATGCAAATATTATAAGGCTAAAGTCCATTAAAAAAAACAAAGCAAAACTGGAGTTCCTGTCGTGGCTCAGTGGTTAACAAATCCGACTAGGAGCCATGAGGTTGCGGGTTTCCATCCCTGGCCTTGCTCAGTGGGTTAACGATCCGGCGTTGCTGTGAGCCGTGGTGTAGGTCACAGACGAGACTTGGATCTGGCATTGCTGTGGCTGTGGTGTAGGTTGGCGGCTACCGCTCCTATTAGATCCCTAGCCTGGAAACCTCCATATGCTGTGGGATCGGCCCTAGAAAACGCAAAAAGACAAAAAACAAACAACCCCCCCCAAACTGTCTTAAACGCATTGCTCTGGTGATATTGAAAAGTAGAAAAATTTATCCAGAACTTAGAAACAAAGCCAAGAAAATGTCTGTCTTTTTAATGTCATACTAGAGCATGGTTTGACTGGCCCATTTAAGGATGATTTCATTCTCTGGTTCCAGGAAGGTGTACTATTATTTTACTTTGCCTGTTGCTGCTAAAGACACAGACTTTACGTAGTTAATTATTAACTTGCAGACTTGTGTCCTGTCCAACAGAAATGCAAGTAGTTTCTTTCAGCTAGAAAAGATATCCATCCCTTGGAGTTCCTGGTGTGGCTCAAAGGGTTAAGAACCCAGCATAGTATCTGCGAGGATGCAGGTTCAATCCCTGGCCTTGTTCAGTGGGTTAAGGATCTGGCATTGCCTTGAGCTTTGGCATAAGTTGCAGATGCAGCTTGGATCTGGCGTTACCGTGGCCGTGGCGTAGGCCAGCAGCTGCAGCTCTGATTCTACCCCTTGCCTGGGAACGTCCATATGCCATAGGTGTGGGCCTAACAAAAAAAAAAGATATCTATCCCCCAAAATTATTATTTCATTGCTCTGGAGCATTTTAACTAGGTTTTTTTTTTTGGTTGGTTTTAGGCCACACCTGCGGCATATGAAGGTTCCCAGGCTAGGGGGTGAATCGGACCTGCAGTGGCCAGCCTACACCACAGCCACAGCAACGCCAGATCTAAGTTACATCCATGACCTATGCTGCAGCTTGCAGCAGTGCTGGATCTTTCCCACTGAGCGAGGCCAGGGATCGAACCTGAATCCTCGTGTATACTAGTCAGATTCTTAACCTGCTGAGCCACAATGGCAACTCCGCATTTTAACTAGTTTTATCTCTAACATAGTAACGTTATTCTAACCTCCTTTTTCAAAAAAGTGACTTTTCTGATGAGAAATATAAGCTCCTGTCCTTGAGATGCTCTTGAAACCAGTTTTCCACTCTTTTTGGATCCCTCATAAATGAAGGAGCTGAATAAAAACTTTGATATGCACTCATTCTAGATTTATATAAGAATTGTGTTTAACTTCTTTGGGGGGGGGCACCCCTGCAGCATATGGAGGTTCCCAGGCTAGGGGTCCAATTGGAGCTGTAGCCTCTGGTCTATGCCACAGCCACAGCAACACGGGATCTGAGCTGCATCTGCAATCTACACGGCAACTCACAGCAACGCCGGATCCCTAACCCACTGAGTGGGGCCAGGGATGGAACCTGAATCCTCATGGATACCAGTGGGATTTGTTTCCTCTGAGCCACGACAGGAACTCTCTGTTGTCTTTTTAATAATAACCAGTCTGCGAGGTCTTAGCAGATACCTCGCTGTGGTCCTGATTTGAATTTCCCAGACGAGCAGCAATGTCAAGGATGTTCTCATGTGCCTGTTGGCCATCTGTATGTCTTTGGAAAAAGTTCTATTCAGATCCTCTACCTACTTTCTTTCTTTTTTCTTTTTTTCTTTTTTTTTTTTTTTGTCTTTTTAGGGCCTCATGGCATATGGAAGTTCCCAGGCTAGGGGTCAAATCTGAGTTGCCTGAACCATAGCCACAGCGACGTGGGGTCTGAGCCTCATCTGTGACCTACACCACAGCTCACAGCAACACAGGATCCTTAAGCCACTGAGCGAGGCCAGGGATTGAACCCACATCCTCATGGGTACTAGTCAGGTTCACAAATGCTCAGCCACAATGGGAACCCCCTCTACCCACTTTCTAATTGGATTGTTTGTGTTTCTGATGTCAAGTTGTATGTGTTCTTTGGGTATTTTGGATATTAATCCCTCGTTGATATATCATTTGCAAATGTCTTCTCTCTTTCAGTAGGGTTTTTGTTTTGTTGCTAATTTCCTTCTCTGTGCAAAACATTTTTAGTTAGATGCAGTACCATTTATTTTTGCTTTGGCTGCCCAGACAGACCCCTCCCCCAAAATATTGCTAAGCTCTATATCAAAGAGTGTATTGCTTATGTTTTCTTAGAAAATTTCTAGAGAAATTTTATGGTTTCAGGTCTTACCTTTAGATCTTTAATCCATTTTGAGTGGATTTTTTTAATATAATGTGAGAATATGATGCATTTGATTCTTTCACATGCAGCTGTCCAGTTTTTCCAACACCATTTATTGAAGAGGCTGTCTTTTGCCCATCGTATAATTTGTCTCATTTGTAGTAGATCACTGTCTAAGTGTGTGTTTATTTCTGGGCTTTCTATTCTGTTCCATTGATATTTGTTTGTTTTTGTGACAGTACCATTCTGTAATAACTACCATGGCTTTGTAGTATAGTTTGAGATCAGGGACCATAGTTTCTCTGGTTTTGTTCTTCTTTCTCAAGACCGTTTTAGCTATTTGGGCTGTTTTGTGTTTGCATACACATTTTAGCATTATTTGTTCTAGTTCTGTGAAAAATGCTATTGGTATTTTGATACTTGCGTAGTATGGTCATTCTAACAATATTAATTCTTCCAATTCATGAGCATGCTCTATCTTTCCGTCGTTTCTGTCATCTTCAGTTTCTTTCATTAGTGTTTTATAATTTTCCAAGCATAAATTTTTTACCTCCTCAGTTTGATTAAATCCCAGGAATTGTATTCTTTTTGATGTGATTATAAATGGGATTGTTTTCTTAATTTCTGTTTATGATGGTTTCTCATTAGTGTGTAGATATTCAACAGGTTTCTGTATATTTATTTCATATCCTACAACTTTACCAAATTTATTGATGAGTTCTAGTGGGTTTTTTGGTGGCATCTTTAGGATTTTCTATGCATACTATTGTGTTATCTGTGAACTGATAGTTTTACTTTTTCCTTTCCAATTTGGATGACCTTTATTTCTTCCTTTTTTTTTTTTTTTTTTTTTGTTGTTGTTGTTGTTTGACAGTTGGGACTAAAACTTCCAATATTACTTTGAGTAAAAGTGGTGAGAGTGGGCTTCTTCATCTTGTTCAAATATAAGAGGAAATGTTTTCAGCTTTTCACTCTTGAATATAATGTTAGCTATGGGTTTATCGTATATGGGCTTCATTATATTGAGGTATGTTTCCCCGATGCCCCTTTTCTGGGAATTTTTTTTTTTTTTTTTTTTTTTTTGGTAAATAGATGTTGAATTTTATCAAAGCCTTTTCTGTATCTATTGAGATAATCATATAGTTTTTATTCTTCAATGTTTATTTTATTTTTTTAGGGCTGCATATGGAAGTTCCCAGGTTAGGGGTCAAATTGGAGCTACAGCTGCTGGCCTACTCCACAGCCACAGCAATGCCAGATCTGAGCCGCAGCTGCAACCTACACCACAGCTCACTGCAACACTGGATCCTTAACCCACTGAATGGGGCCAGGGATCAAACCTGCATCCTCATGGGTACTAGCGGGTTCTTAACCTGCTGAGCCACAGCAGGAACTCCCCAGAATGAGATCCAGTTGCCTCCTCCTTCTCCGGGAGGCTCTTCGGGATCAGCAGGTGAATCTGACCCAGGCTTCTTTCAAATTTCTGCTTTCTTTCTGGATTCCAGATGTCAAATTTTATGTCTGCCCTTTACGAGTGGAGTCTTTATACCCCATAGCCCTCTGGTTCTCCCAAAATTATGCTCCACTGATCTTCAAAGCCAAACATTCTGGGGACATGTCTTCCTGGTACAGGACTCCCAGGTTGGGAAGACTGATGTGGGGTTTGGTCCCCTTGATCCTTGGGGAGAAACTCTGCAATTGTAATTATCCTCCCATTTGTGGACACAGGTACATGTGTCTTGAGCTTACAGTAGCTCTGCACTGTCTATACATTATGTTGTGCTTCGTTCTTTATCTCTTTAGCTGCAGAAGATCTTTTTGCTAGTATTCAGGTCATCCTCATCAATAGTTGCTCTGTAAATTGCAATTTTGGTGTTCTCATTGGAGGAGGTGGGCTCAGGATCTTCCTACTCTTGTTATCTTGGCCACTTCACTTGATTTTTTTTTTTTCAGTTTTAGAAATTATCTCATGTTTCCCACTGTGAATGTGAGAACTTTATTCTTGTGTTGGCTCACTCCTGCCTCACACATGTACTTCTTATATTCTTATCCTCCCAATATAACTGTACACAATTTCAGCTAGATCCATATGCATTGCTGACATTTTCATGGTGATAGATTTGGATGAAACATAATTTAGAGCAGGGTCATATAGAAGATATTACTTTTTAAATTTTTTATTTTTTAAGGGCTGCACCTACTGCACACGGGAAGTTCCCAGGCTAGGGGTTGAATCGGAGCTGCAGCTGCTGCCCTATGCCACAGATCTGAGCTGCGTCTATGACCTACACTGAAGCTCATTGCAACGTGTGATCCTTAACCTACTGAGCCTGGCCAGGGATCAAACCCGCAACCTCATGGGTACTAGTCGGGTTTGTTGCCATTGAGCCACAGTGAGAATTCCCAGGTATTACTTTCTTGCACAATATTTTATTCTCCCTGGAGTTGATCCCATTTTCTTATTTCTTCATATGCTGAGTTTTCTATGTGCCTACTATAAGTTATCCCCAGGCTCTTCTTCTCAGTCTGACTAAATCTCCTCTCAGCATAGTAGAACTTCCTTGCCATTCTGTTTCATCTTTTTTGAGGAAATCTCTCCAGGAGACTTCTGACCTGGTTGTATCTGAACTAGTTGCTCTATTTGAATTTCCTGAATAGTTGTGCTACTGAGAAAGTCTTTATCATTATGCTGAAATTCCATTTTCTTTCTCCTGCATTGAATTCCCTTTATCCCGAATCCCATGTCTTCTCGTCTAACTTTGTTTAGCCCCTTATTTTGTGGAGCACATTGTATAGTGGTTTCTTGAGTAAGGGTACATGGGAGGTAAATTGAGTTCTTGCATTCTTTCTTTTTATAGTTTAACTGAGGTACAATTGACTTAAAATAAGTGGCATTTGTCTACACTTGTGAAGCCTTTACTACAATTGAAATAATGAACATATCCATTACCCGCCTCCCCCAAAAAAAGTTTTCCTGTTCCTTGGTCATCCCTCCCTCTGGTCCTCCCTGTGCCTCTCTTCCACCCCTATGTAAACACTGATATCTTTTGACACTATAGATTAATTAGAATGTTCTAGAATTTTATAAAAATGAAGTCATAGAGGGTGTGCATTTTGTTTGTTTGTTTGTTTTTGCTTTTTAGGGCCACACCCAAGGCATATAGAAGTTCCCAGGCTAGGGGTGGAATCGGAGCTGCACTGCTGCCTACACCACAGCCACAACAAAGTGGGGTCTGAGCCATGTTTGCAACCTACGCCACAGCTCACAGCAATGCTGGCTCCTTAACCCACTGAGCAAGGCCATGGATCGAACCCGCATCCTCATGGATGGTAGTCTGGTTGTTAACTCACTGAGCCACAGCAGGAACTCCAGAGTGGGTGTATTTTTATGTTGGAGTTTTAGATGGTATTTGTCTCCTCTTCTATTGGTTGCCCTGCCTCTCTTCATTTTGAGGGAATCAGAACAGAAGCAGAACCACCAGAGTTGATTGTTCCTGCTGCATTGCTGGTGACTCTTTCATGATCAGCCCCATGCAGGTCAGCAGCTATTCCTGTGTCGACACACCTCCCCACCTACCCCATCACAGTGATTAGGTTCATGGTTGTTTACCGAGCCCAAGTCAGGCCAATGAGGCTCAACCACTCTGGGACCCTGGCTAGAACGATTAGGAAGTAGTGTTTTACTTTTAAAGGGTTTCATCAACTTTTAAAGGATATCATAAACCTGGAGCTGTGGAAGGGTACTTCTGTCACCACTTGTTGAACCTGCCTGCCAGAGAGATTCAGAGAACTACAGCCGATCAGGTAATTACAGAATGCAATTTCTGGTAACCATATTCCAACACTGCCTCCAAGGTAGCTTCTTAGATAGTGCCCCTCTACCCAACTGATTCTTACCACCTGGTATTCCCCTGATGGAGACCCCACTTTGATAGGACTGATCTCTGTAGCCAACAGGATATTGCAGAAATGATGGAGTTTGATTCCCAAAGCTAGGTCATAAAAGATATTGCAGCTTTCACTTTCCCCTCTCTTGGAATACTTGCTTTGGAGGAAACCAGCTGCCTGCCCTAAGGACATGAAGTGTCATTGTGGAAAGTTCCATGTAAAGTGACACCGAGCCCTCCTACAAACATGTGATTGAGCTCCTCTCTAGCCCCTGCCAAGCCTTCAGATGACTAAAGCTCCAGCCAACATCTTCACTGCAACCCCAGGACAGACTTTGGGCCAGAACCACCAACTAAACTCTTCCTGAATTCCTGATTCGCAGAAACCATGTGAGGTAATAAGAGTGTATTGTTGTTTAAAGCCACTCATTTTTGAGGTTAATTTGTTATGCAGCATTAGATAACTAATATACAGTCTAATAAAGCTCAGTCAAGTTTGCCCCAACTTAGAGACAATCGTTTTTTTTTCTCTTGACTCTCCTCATTTTAATTTTCCTTGTGGGTGAGCTCCTTCTAAACCACTGAGTAATCTTTCCTTAATAATTTACTTTTTTATCAGAGTTCTGTTGCCCTCCTTTGACCCTGGTGATGTTTTTAAGTTCGTTCCTCACAATCACCTGACCTCCAACTCTGTGGTCCTTAGAATATTCCCATGTTCTCATTAAAAAATGTTATTTTCTGGAATTCCTGTCGTGGCTCGGTGGTTAATGAATCTGACTAGGAACCATGAGGTTGCAGGTTCGACCCCTGGCCTTGCTCAGTGGGTTAAGGATCCGGCGTTGCCATGAGCTGTGGTATAGGTAGCAGACACGGCTTGGATCCTGCGTTGCTGTGGCTCTGGTGTAGGCCGGTGGCTACAGCTCCGATTCGACCCCTAGCCTGGGAACCTCCATATGCCACAGGAGCGGCCCTAGAAAAGACAAAAAAAAAAAAAAAAGTTCTTTTCTCCTTGTCCAGTTCCTCTATTTCCAAGCAGCTCTGTTCATTGCTACATGTTTTTCTTATATTCCCCATTCTTTTCTGTTCTCACCATCTTTCTTTTCTCTCTTTCATAATTTTCCAAAGATATCATTCCCTAGATTCATGTCCTTTTTCACAATACTGGTGACTTTGTATAAGCTGTTTGTTACATTCTTCTGTCTATCCATTAATTCATTATTCATTCCTTCAATAAACATGTCTTGTGTGTCTACCATGTGCCAGGCATTATGAAGCTCCAGAAGCTGGAGGTACTTCTGCTTGGAACATCCTTGCCTCCCATGCCCTCTTTCTCCACCTGAACGTCCACATAATTGAATTATCTGACTTTCATTGTGAGCTCACTCAAGGACATATAATGTGCTAGACATACTTTAAGCCTTAGCTCAAATGACCGTCTCTTATAAGACTCCCTTTTCTTGCTAGAGTTCATTGCTTCTGCCATACTCTGTATTGGTAATTCAATAATGTTTTTGCTTGTTCATGTGTTTATTCACTCATTCTTTCATCAGGTATTTTTGAGAGCCTGCTATATGCCTGAGACTGTTAGGAGCTGGGGAAACTATAGTGTGAGGTAAGTGCCAACAGGTATTTGTGCCTAATGCAATGGAAATTCTAAGGTGGAGCAACTAATTGTGTTCTGTAATTATTTCCCTTGGTCCCTGTGTTCTTCAAAGACCTTGAGCTACCTGATGGCAGAGATTACATCTTCTTGTTCTTCCAAGTACCTAGCACAGCCTCTGCCACATGGAAGAAGCTTACTAAAGGTTTGTTGTATGTTTGAAGCCCACCACTATGCCATTTGACAATTGGGAACAAACATGCATTGATTGGATCATCAAAGAGCCATCGAGTTAATGATCTATCCAGGCCCCCACATTTTGGCTTAGGTCTTTTCTCAAAGTTGAGTTAAAACTAGAGCTCTTCGGCAGCTCAGTTGCATTTCAGATGCTCTGCCCTGTTCAGACTGGCAACACACCAGATTCACTTACATTCTAGGAGAAGGTTTGTAGATGGTGAGGGCTTGCCCATGAATATTGGGTGCTTAGAGAGAGGTGAAGGGGAGAAACAGGTTGTTGGAAGATGCGATGGAGGTCAAATACAAGATTGGTCTCCTTCTCCATTTTTCAAGGGCTGGTCAGCCCTAATCAAAGCTCATCGAGTTAGCTTTATCCTGGGGTCTGAAAATAAATGAGGCTTCTGGGATGAACCAAAGACTGAAAACAAAAAATAATAGAATAACATTTAAAAATATGCCCCCCCCCCAGCCCTGGGCAAAATATTCCAGTTGTTGAACTGCTGATGTCTGCATTTTTGCCAACTTCAGATTTTTACTGCTGATAGATATGGTCAAAGTTGATGAAATAACTTGCAGACTTTATATCTAGCAATGAAAATATTCCCTTCATTCCTAGAAAATAGGATATGCTGAAGAGAGTCTCATGAATTTAATCAGAGAGTGTCATCAGATTTTGCGGTTTAAAATCTGTTTCCAGGTACCCTGGTGGTTGATGGGGGTTCTTCTGTAGGCAGATTAATTCATTCTAGAAAATGAGATGATGAGATAACAGTAAGCACAGAAATATTCTACTGTTTGGAAGACTTACATTCCAATGTGGATATTAAGCTAATTTGCTGATCTTAATCCCATCTTTGTGTTGACCTACATTTCAAAAACCCGAAGATGTGCCCTGGCATCTCAGACCTCCCTATGGAAGAGGATGGGGAGGGCAAATTGGTTAGATTCCTTAATGACGCTGTCACTTTACTATAAACAAGTACAATCCTCCTATAATAAATACACCATTGTAAAAAAACAGAAACAGACTCACGGATTTTGAAATCAAACTTATGGTTACCTATGGGGAAACTTTGGGGGGAAAACTTGTTTTTCCGTCTCCTCTGCTCCTTGTTCCTGGTTCTCTTTTCTTACCTTCCTAGGGGTTAGTTGACCTTTTATTTTTTTGAGGACTCTATATTGATTTAATTAGAGCGTCTTTGAGTATATCACTTTATGTAGTTTTCCTAGTGGGGTGTAATAAGCATACTTCATTTATTACAATCTACTGATTATATGTTTTTTTTAAATTTACTTTTGTGGTCACACCCACAGCATATAGAAGTTCCTGGCCAGGGATTGAATCTAAGCTGCAGCTGTGACCTACACCATAGTTGAGGCAATGCCAAATCCTTTAACCTACTGTACCAGGCAGGGGATTGAACCCATACCTCCACAAGGACCTGAGCCACTGAAGTCAGATTCTTAACTCACTACACCACAGCAGGAACTCCCTACTAGTATATAAGTTTTATCATTTCAGAGGGAGTATAGAATTCTTATTTCCATTTAGGTCCCTTAACTGCACCCCACTCCACTACTTAGATTTTTTTTTAATTGCTTTTTAGGGCCACACCCAAGATATATGGAAGTTCCCAAGCTAGGGATCCAATCAGAGCTGCAGCTGATGGACTACACCACAGCCACAGCAACAGTGGAATCTGAGCCATGTCTGTGTCCTATACCACAGCTCATGGCAACCCTGGATCCTTTAATCCACTGAGTTAGGCCAGGGATCAAACCTGCATCTTCATGGATACTAGTCAGGTTTGTTACCACTGAACCACAATGGAAACTCCTAGATACCATTATTTTTAAGTATTTCTTATGCATCAGATGGCATCATGATTTTTTGCTTTAACCATGTTTAAGAAATTCATGAAAGCTAGGATAGTCTATTATACTTACTTCTATTTTTACCATTCTAATATTTTCTCTTCCATTTGAAGTTCTAAGACTTCTGTTATCATTTCTTTCCCATTTAGAGAATTTCTTCTCATCGTTCTTTAAAGGTAGGTATGCTGGCAGCAAATGCTCTTAGTTTTTCTTCATCTAAGAATGTCGTAATTTCCTCTTCACTTTTGAAAGATATTTCCACTGGATTTAGATAGAATTCTGGATTGACCATTCTTTTCTTTTAGCACTTGAAAAAAATGTTATGCCACTTTCTTTCTGGCCTTAATGGTTTCAGATTCTGAAAGGCACTGTTACAGATTTTCCCTCATAAGGAATGCATCATTTCCCTCTGGTTGCTTTCAAAGTTTTTTCTTTGTCTTTAGGTTTAAGAAATTTAATTGCGATGTTCTGTGACTTGAAGGCTCGCATCTGTCATCAAGTGTGGGAAGTTTTCAGCCATTATTTCTTCAAGTAATTTTTATTCTTTCTCTTTTTCTCTCCTTTTCTCTCTCCTCCACCTCCAACCCACCCTCAAACTCTGGGACTCTGGTGACACAAATGTTATCTCATGTTATTGTCCCACAGGTCCCCGAGACTCTCTTATATTATTGTCCCACAGGTCCCTGTTGATTTTTTTCAGTCTATTTTTCCTGTATTGTTCACCTTAGGTAAATTCTATTGATTTTTTTTCAAGTTTAACAATACATCCTCTGCTGTGTTTGCTACTGTTGATCCCATGCAGGGAGCGTTTTATTTTGATTATTGTATTTTTCATTTCTATAATTTTCATTTAAAAATATAATCTGTTTTTTGCTGAAATTTCACTTATTTATTTATTTGTCTTTTTAGGGCCACACGCAAAGCATATGGAAGTTCCCAGGCTAGGAGTCGAATTGGAGCTGCAGCTGCCAGCCTACACCACAGCCACAGCAATGCAGGATCCTTAACATACTGAGCGAGGCCAGGGATTGAACCCGAGTCCTTGTGGATACCAGTCAGGTTTATTAACTGCTGAGCCACAATGAAACTTCAATTTTTTGCTGAAATTTAAATTTTTTCATTTCTTTCAAGTGATCTTATAGTGGCTTATTGCATCTGCATAATGGCTGTTTTAAAACTCTTGTCAAGGGCATCAGCTCCCTGCAGGGTCCTAACTACCACTACAGAGGGAGTAAGGGAGGGCTGACTGATATCAAATTTTTGCTCAGGGTGGGTACAGAATCTTAGCTCTTGTAAGTCTCTATGACACCAGTGGTGCAGGGGGAAGCAGAGTGCCAACTAGCCAGGCTCCTATCACTTCCATCACATTGATACTGAGCTGGGGGCGAAGGCTTAGCTTCCCAGTGGGGCTGCTGACATGGTGGTGGCGGGGGCGGGGGGGGGGTTGATGCCTCACCTCACACTGCCTTGTTACTGTTGCTGCTGCTGGATGAGGGTAGAGGCCCAACTTGCTTCTGGAACCTATTGATCCTCCTCTCATGGGGGAATTGGAGCATCAACCTGTTTTATCAATAGAAGATGGAATATCAGCTGCTTTTTAAGTTTCCCAAACACTGCCCTGGGAGGAGAATAGAACTGTTGACATCGGGTTCTGCAGGGCAGGGGATGAAAGATCAGCCATCCTCTTGGTCCTACAAACACTGCATGGTGAGACAATCAGAATTCTCTGGGGCAACAGTGGGGTGGAAAATTAAACTCATCTTCAGCTTTGCTGAAAATGAGGTGAGTATTGCCAGGAAGGTCTTATGTTAGGTCACGATTTTTTCTAGTCTTCTGGCTGGAGAGGAGAGGTTTCTTTTTCTTTTTTCTTTTTTCTTTTTTTTTTTTTTTCCCCACTGTACAGCAAGGGGATCAAGTTATCTTTACATGTATACATTACAATTACATTTTTCCCCACCCTTTGTTCTGTTGCAACATGAGTATCTAGACAAAGTTCTCAATGCTATTCAGCAGGATCTCCTTGTAAATCTATTCTAGGTTGTGTCTGATAAGCCCAAGCTCCTGATCCCTCCTACTCCCTCCCCCTCCCATCAGGCAGCCACAAGTCTTTTCTCCAAGTCCATGATTTTCTTTTCTGAGGAGATGTTCATTTGTGCTGGATATTAGATTCCAGTTATAAGTGATATCATATGGTATTTGTCTTTGTCTTTCTGGCTCATTTCACTCCGTATGAGATTCTCTAGTTCCATCCATGTTGCTGCAAATGGCATTATGTCATTCTTTTTATGGCTGAGTAGTATTCCATTGTGTATATATACCACCTCTTCCGAATCCAATCCTCTGTCGATGGACATTTGGGTTGTTTCCATGTCCTGGCTATAGTGAATAGTGCTACAATGAACATGCAGGTGCATGTGTCTCTTTTAAGTAGAGTTTTGTCCGGATAGATGCCCAAGAGTGGGATTGTGGGGTCATATGGAAGTTCTATGTATAGATTTCTAAGGTATCTCCAAACTGTTCTCCATAGTGGCTGTACCAGCTTACACTCCCACCAGCAGTGCAGGAGGGTTCCCTTTTCTCCACAGCCCCTCCAGCACTTGTTATTTGTGGACTTACTAATGATGGCCATTCTGACTGGTGTGAGGTGGTATCTCATGGTAGTTTTGATTTGCATTTCTCTTATGATCAGCGATGTTGAGCATTTTTTCATGTGTTTGCTGGCCATCTGTAGATCTTCTTTGGAGAAATGTCTATTCAGGTCTTTTGCCCATTTTTCCATTGGGGGATTGGCTTTTTTGCTGTTGAGTTGTATAAGCTGCTTATATATTCTAGAGATTAAGCCCTTGTCAGTTGCATCATTTGAAACTATTTTCTCCCATTCTGAAAATTGTCTTTTTGTTTTCTTTGGAGAGGTTTCTTTTTGAAGATATTTGTTATTGGCGGTGGTGCCATGGCAATCCCGGTTGCAGGAAACTTACTGTCGTGTAATTCTTCCAGTTCTACGTTTCCAAGGCAGTCTTCTCCCCGCCCCCCCAATGCCTGACTATGTTTTTTGTTTTGTGTTATGTCCATGGGTTGTTTTGTTATAAGGGAGGACAGGGGAGACAAGAAGCTATTCAATCTTGGCAGAATCAGAAGTCTGCTACTGGCTTTGAACTCTTGCAAATATAGATTCTGCTTCTTTCCTGTACCATGAAGACTAGTTAATATACCTAGTCTGTTACCTAGTAGATGGTTTAGTAAGTGTTGATTTAGTAAATACGTAATCAATATTTTTTGAAAAAAATAGCAGATGCTAAGAATAGGTATGAGACATATTCCCTACCATCAGAGAGCAAGCTATATAAGCGTGGAAACTAAGGTTGCAGCTGCAGTTTGGATTCAGTCCCTGGCCTGGGAACTTCCACATGCTGAGTGTGGCCATAAACAAAGCAAACAAACAAAAAAATGAACTCAAGATCCTAGACCTAAAATTAAAACTATAAAACTCCTAGATGATAACATGAGAGAAAACCTAGATGAACTTTGAGTTTGGCAATGACTTTTTTTTTTTTTTTTTTTTGTCTTTTTGTCTTTTCTAGGGCTGTACCTGTGGCGTATGGAGGTTCCCAGGCTAGGGGTTTAATCAGAGCTGTAGCCGCCAGGCCACCAGAGCCACAGCAATGTGGAATTGGAGCTACATCTGCGACCTACACCACAGCTCACGGCAATGCCAAATTCTTAACCTACTGAGCAAGGCCAGGGATCGAACCCTCAACCTCATGGTTCCTAGTTGGATTCGTTAACCACTGAGCCACGACAGGAACTCTGGCAATGATGTCTTAGATACAGCACCAAAAGCACAATCCATGAGAGAAAGATAGGCTGGACTTCATTAAAATTAAAAATTTCTGGGAGTTCCCTCGCACCTAGCAGTTAAGGATTTGGCATTGTCACCGCTGTGGCTTGGGTTTGATCCCTGGCCTGGGAATTTCTGCATGCTACAGGTGCAGAAAAAAAAAAAAATTTAAATTTTCTCTTCTACAAAAGACACTGTCTAGAGAAAGATAAGCCACAGACTTGGAGAAAATATTTGCAAAAACACATGTCTGATAAAGAACTATTATCCAAAATATACAAAGAACTCAAAACTCAACAACGACAAAAGTGAAAAACTCAATTAAAAAAATGGGCCAATAACCTTGACAGACACCTCACTGAAGGTGTACAGATGACAAGTAAACTTAGGAAAAATGTGAGTTCCCACTGTGGCTCAGTGGGTTAAGGACCCGACTATCTTGCAACCTGCAGCATAGGGCACAAATGCAGCTTAGGTCCGGTGTTGCCATGGCTGTGGGACAGGTCAGCAGCAGCAGTTCTGATTCGACCCCTAGCCTGGGAACTTCCATATGCCATGGGTGTGGCCATAAAAAGAAAAAAAATATGAAAAAATTCCACATTATATGTCTTAAGGGAAATGCAAATTGAAACAACAGTGAGATATTACTACACACCTATTAGAATGGCCAAAATTCAGAACTGGCCACACCAAATGCTAGTGGGGAACTATTATTCATTGCTGATGGGAATTCACTATTACCACTTTGGAAGACAGTTTGGCAGTTTCTCACAAAACTAAACATACTTTTATCATAAGATCCTGCAATTGTGCTCTTTGGTATTTACCCAAGAGAGCTGAAAACTTATGTCCATACAAGCCCCTGCACACAGATGTTTATAAAAGCTTTATTCAGAATTGCCAAAACTTGGAAGCAACCAAGATGTCCTTCAGTGGATGAATAGATAAATAAACTGTGGTACATCCAGACAAGGGGGCATTATTTGCCATTAAAAAGAAATGAGCTACCAAGCCAAGAAAAGACATGGAGAATCCTTGAGCATGTATCCCTAAGTGAAAGAAGTCAATCTGAAAAGGCTACACACTGTATAATGTTTTGGAAAAGTCAAAACATTGGAGAAAGTAAAGGGGTTGCAGCAGGGAGGGATGAATACTTGGAACATGAAGGATCTTTAGGGCCGCAGAACTACTCCATATGGAGTTCCCTTTGTGGCCCAGAGGAAACGAATCTGACTAGGAACCGTGAGGTTGCGGATTCGATCCCTGGCCTTGCTCAGTGGGTTAAGGATCTGGCATTGCCGTGAGCTGTGATATAGGTCACAGACACAGCTTGGATCCGGCTCCGATTGGACCTCTAGCCTGGGAACCTCCATATAGTGCAGGGGCGGCCCTAAAAAGCAAAAAAAAAAGCAAGCGACCTATTCTGTATGTCTGTTTGATACTATAGTGGTGGATAGATATAATTATACATTTATCCAAAACCACAGAATGTTCAGCACCAAGAGTAGGCCCTATCGTAAACTATGGGCTTTGGGTGATTATGACATGTCAGGGCAGGTTCATCAATTGTAATGAATGAATACCCTTCTGACGGGGAAAATTAATAATGGGGGGAGGCTACGTATGTTGAGTTGGGGGGAGGGGAGCAGGGGAATATGGGCGTTTTCTCTGCCTTTCTCTCAGTTTTGTTAGGGATCTAAAATGCTGTTAAAAAAAAAGAAGAAAGAAAAAAGTCTTAAAAACATAGGTGCTAGACTCAACCCTTAAGGTTGTAAGAGCTTAAGTGATACATTATATGACTTTTGCTTTCTGCTTGACATACAAGAAGCCCTCAGTAACTGGTAGCCACTGCAGATAAATTGCATGATAAGGCGGCATTAGCGCCCAGGTAAGTAGGAAGTACAATGGGGGTGACCACAGAAAGTAGTGGGGAAAGGCTTTATGGAGGCAGTGGGCCTCCTCCGGCCCTTAAAAAAAGAGCAATGCTTAGACAAGCCTCCAGGTGGGAGCGGTGAGGGTGGTTCCAACCGTCTAAAGAGACAAGACATAATGTGCTGTGCTGAGGAGTCTGCAAGGTGCGTGGCAGGCTTGAAAAACAAAAAGATTATTTGGGGAGTTCCCTTTGTAGCGCAGCAGAAACAAATCCGACCAGGAACCACGAGGTTTTGGGTTTGATCCCTGGCCTCGCTCAGTGGGTTAAGGATCTGGCCTTGCCGTGAGGTGTGGTGTAGGTCACAGACGCGGTTCAGATCCTGCATTGCTGTGGCTGTGGCGTAGGCCGGCAGCAACAGCTCTGATTAGACCTCTAGCCTGGGAACCTCCATATGCTGTGGGTTCTGCCCTAAAAGGACAAAAGACAAAAGATAAAAAAAAAAAAAAAAAAAAAAAAAAAGGATTATTTGGATGATCCAAGAGGTCTTGTATCCAGGTCACTGCAATATGTCAGGTAAATCACTCCCCCTGCATGGTTCCTAAAAATTCTCATTTTGGCCTTTTTTAATGTATAGCTAAACTTTCACAAAATGAAGAAAACCTTCAAATTCTAAAAAGTATAAAAAGGGTGGATGTAGGAAAGTAAGGAGTTCTGTGAGCCAGCTGCTGTTCTGCAGTGGCTGCCACTGCAATAAAAGCATTGCTTTTATTTCTTTTTAATTTTTATTTATTTATTTATTATTTTTAATTTAATTTCATTTTTTTAGGGCCGCACCTGAGGCATATGGAAGTTCCCAGGCTAGGGGTCGAATCAGAGCTGCAGCTGCTGGCCTACACCACAGCCACAGCGATGCAGGATCTAAGCGGCGTCTGCGACCTACACCACAGCTCACAGCAAGGCTGGATCCTTAACTCACTGAGCAAGGCCAGGGATCGAACCCGAATCCTCATGGATAATAGTCAGGTTCGTTACCGCTGAGCCACAACAGGAAGTCCCAGAGCATTGCTTTTAAAGTTCTGTTCAAGGGATGCCAGATTAGAGATCCTCACATAAACTGGAAACTAACTTCAACGGGTTACCTGCATGAAAATCTGCCCCCTTAAAGGGAGACTGGAAGAAAACTTGTCTTCTTTTTAGTTCAGGGAAAAAAAAAAAAACAAAAAAAAAAAAACAAAAAACAAACAAAAAAACAAAAAAACCATCATTGAGAATTCTCAACCATAAACCAGCTCCTTACCGTGGCCTAAATTCACACTGCCCATATGATTTGATCAATTTCAAGCTAAGAATTTAGATCAGAATGAATCAGCGTTGAAAGCGCCTGAGATACATGGCTAGATGCAAACTAAAATTCTTTCTGGAGTTCTTGAAGAACTTCCTCATGGAAAATTATAATTTGAGTCAAAAATTTTTTTTTCTAAATCAGAGAACACGTGAGAAAACAAGACACTGTGAGAGTTGGAAAAACAACAAATGGTAGAACTAGACCAGCAAAAACACCCAACATTAGAACGATCACAAGCAGGAGTTCCTGTTGTGGCTCAGTGGGTTAAGAACCAGACTAGCATCCATGAAGATGCAGATTTGATCCCTGGCCTCACTCAGTGGGTTAAAGATCCAGTGTTGCCACAAGCTGTGGTGAAGGTTGCAGATATGGCTCTGATCTGGCATTGCTGTGGCTGTGGCATGGGCCAGCAGCTGCAGCTCCGATTCACCCCCTAGCCCGGCAACTTCCATATGCTGCAGGTGCAGCCCTAAAAAGAAAAAGAAAAGAATGATCACAAACCGGATATAAAATTACTATACCGAATATATTCAGAGAAATAAAAGAGCCTCTTAAAATTACAAGTAAAGAATAAGAGACTTCTAAATGCCCAGGCAGATTGAAAAAGGGAAGTGAGGAGAGATGAACCTGCAAAGTGGATGGTGGCCTAACCATTGGGGGGCCTTAGGTGCCAGGTGAAGAACATGGGACCTTGTACATAACAAAATGGAATCACTGAAATCTTCACACAGTGAGTCTGACACATGTTCAGTGGAGTTTAAGCAAGACTGATCTGGTAGTCGAATGCAGAGGCCAGAAGGTGCCTTAAAGATCAATTGGAAATTCCACGGCAGGAGTGCCAGTGTCTGCTCCTAAAAGCGATGTGAGCGGAAAGAATTTGTGGAAGAGGGAAAGACACTATGATGGAAAAACCAATAGGATTTGGTGCCAGGATATTAGGCTAGTGGGGAGGATTCTAGTCTAAGCCTTCGAGTCTCTGATTGACATTTTGTATTCCTTTGTTGGAGAACTTGCCCCAAACCCAAATCCCTGGGTTCATCCTTAGCTTCCCTTTGGTCTCCATGTCCCAGGCATGGCAGTGAGTGAGCAGAGGGGAGCTCCTTGACCCTTCACAAGGCATCAGGGGGCAGTAAGCCTCCTTCGAACCAAACACACGTGGACTTGACCCAGCTCTGCTGACGTGGTAATCATAATTGCGCATCAAATATTACAAAGCCCGGAGTTCCTGTCATGGCTCAGTGGTTAACGAACCTGACTAGCATCCATGAGGACTCGGGTTTGATCCCTGATCTCGCTCAATGGACTAAGGATCCGGCATTGCCGTGAGCTGTGGTGTAGGTTGCAGATGCAGCTAGGATCTGGCATTGCTGTGGCTGTGGTGTAGGCTAGCGGCTACAGCTCCAATTGGCCTGGAAGCTTCCATATGCCGCAGGTGCGGCCCCAAAAAAGACAAACAAAAATATTACAAAGCCTTTTTATACACCCTGTCTTGTGTGATCCTTGAAGCAGGCTGATGAGACCGTTTCCTTACTTCTGTCCTGTGACTGATGAAGCTGAGCCTCCGTGGCAGAAAGGAACATCCCCTAAGCCCTCATTTAGCGGTGATGCCAGCCCTAGATAGATCCTCCCAGGCTAGAACTCTGTTAATTCTACCACATCTTGGAGGGGGAGATTCTTTAGCTGCAACCTGTTTGGGTTTTGTTATGTTCTATTGTATTTTGGTCCTCTCATTGATGCGGGGTGTGAAAGGAAAGTTACTGGCAAGTTTAGTTTTAGCTGGTTCACAGCTATGAAGAGGGGATTGTGTAATGCAATACATTTTGCAATTTCTCTGATGCTTTTGATCACAAGCTAGTAGCATTTGAGTTGGGGGAGCTCCATGGTGGGGCGTGGGTTGAAAGGGAGGAATGGAACTGCTAAGAGAGATACAGTTGTAAAAGGGGATAGTGGCCGAGTTTCTGATGCAAAATTTTTTGGTGCCCTATGGTGTTAATTAGACATTTCTTTTCAATCTGATTGACAGTGCATTTTAATGAAGAAATAACAGAGCCCAGCAGAGCCTGGCAGTATACTCTTTTCTTACAATTTACAAGCTGAACTTCCCTTGGCAACCTACGTCTGGTTTGCTCTGCTAGTAAGTCTGTCAGTGGAACAATATATAGGCTCTTTCATTTCAATAGGTTTGCTGTTATTAAAGCCTGGTCCATTTTCCTCAGCTTAATTCATTAGGGCTGTTAAATTTCATCAAATTACTTTCCTTAAATGAAAAAAAAAAAAAAGTACAGTTTTGACCTGTCCGAATAAAAGTGGGATCGTATGGAAATGTCCTTTAAGAAGAGGCTAGATGTTAAATGGAAGCGTCATGGAATTTTTGTATTTTTTTCCCTCCCTTTCAATGGGATGGTTCCTGGAAAATTAGGATAAATCCTAAAGGATCCCCTAAGCCTCTTTTGGGGTCCCCTTGGAAGCAGACGCTCCCCACGTCTCGACCACGTCATCATGCCGATACTAGGCAATTGTTCTGGAGCACTTATTTTCAGATTTCACTTTTGGTTTATATTTACAAACTTAAATAAGTTCAATGTTTTTGACGTCTACCCGCCAGCAAACGTCCACCCCTGCCAAAGACTAACAGGGGATACTTGCTTTTCTGTGGATGAGCCAGGGGACCAGGGAAGACAGGCGGGAATGTCTGGATTGACATACCTCCCCCCCTCCCCGGCTGGGGACGGGGTTGGGAGCAGGGCTGAACTTACAAATTGGGGGTTAAGTGACTCCAGTAGAGGCCGTGAAGGCAGAGAGCCAGGCGGATCATTACAAGCTTGTCCTCCAGGAAAATGGAAGCCATTTAAAAAATTCCGGGAATTGCTTGGAACAGGCAGCATTCCTAAACAAAGGACCTTTGTGACATTCAGAATGACCGAATTTAGAAAAGTCTCACACCTCACCTGCCTCCCTTCGCTGGGTCTGCTGCCACTGCTTTGTCTACGTTAGTTGAAAAGACCCCCACACTGGGAGCCCAACCACAGTCCCACATTTTTGTAAGAAGGGCAACTCTTTTTTTTTTTTTTTTTTTTTGTCTTTTTAGGGCCACATCCACAGCATATGGAGGTTCCTGGGCTACGGATCGAATGGAAGGGGCCATGGCAACTTGGGATCCGAGCCACGTCTGCGACCTACACCACAGCTCAGGGCAACGCTGGATCCTTAACCCACTGAGCAAGTCCAGGGATTGAACCTGAGTCCTCATGGATGCTAGTCAGGTTCGTTTCTGCTGAGCCACAACAGGAACTCCGCAAACCCTATTAAGGATTCTGCCTGTGTGCTATTTCTAGGTGTTTGCTCACCTGGCTTTCATGATCTTCAACTCTGTATTAAAAAAGCCTGAATTCTTACTTCTTACAAACGTCTCCTATTGCTGAAGGCATAGGATAGAAACAAGTAATAACGAGAATAAATCTCTACCCACTGACTTGGGCCCACATCTTGTCTATTAGAACCGGGTTGTGTGAACACTCTAGGCTGCAAAATAAGGGGAGTGAGGAGCTGTGTCTCAGTGGATTTAGAACCCAACTAGTATCCATGAGGATGTGGGTTTGATCCCTGGCATCGCTCAGTGGGTTAAGGATATGGTGTGCCGTGAGCTGTGGTGTAGGTCACAGACGTGGCTTGGATCCTGCATTGCTGTGGCTGTGGCATAGGCCACACCTGCAGCTCCAATTTGACCCCTAGCCTGGGAACCTCCATATGCCAAAGGTGTGGCCCTAAAAAGCAAAAAGAAAAAAAAGAAGGTGAGTGACTTCTGTGCCCAGTGCTGCCTCAAAGTCATGGATTGATGGTAAGGAAGAGGGAGAGAAGGGATACACAGGATGGACACTAGCAGGTCCTGCCCACTCACCATCTCTTGGACACTGGGCCATTTCTGATGTTAGTTTCTATGAACCAGTCTCAACAGCCCCACACTGTTGTAAAGCTCTTATTAGTTCCTTATTATTCAGCAATATAGATTCATTATATATATACTTTTTTAATTGGAAAATACAACTGAGAAAGAGCAGAGAAAAAATATCTTTAACCTATTATACAGAGAGAACTAGTGTTAACCTCAAGTTGTATTTCCTTTCAAACATTGATGCATCACACACACACACACCCACACACCTTTAAAAAATGGATTGATTAGGAGTTCAAGCTATGACACAGTGGGTTAAGAATTGGACTGCAGTGGCTTGGGTTGCTATGGAGGTGCTGGTTTGATCCCTGGCCTGGCACAGTGGGTTAAAGGATCCAGCGCTGCTGTGGTGTAGGTTACAGCTATGGCTCAGATTCAGTCCCTGGCTTGGGAACTTCCATATGCTGTGAGTGTGGCCAAATATATATATACTTATATATAGACTGATTAACTTTGAATATCTTTATATTTATTCCTGGCATCGTCATACTGTATGCTTGATTCTTTTTCTTTTTTCTTTTTTCCCACTGTACAGCAAGGGGATCAAGTTATCCTTACATGTATACATTTTTCCCCCACCCTTTGTTCTGTTGCAATATGAGTATCTAGACATAGTTCTCAATGCTATGCTTGATTCTAAAGCAGAACATAGGTATACATTTGCCTAACCTCCTAAAACGATGTTTATGGTTTTCGAAGTGATACATACATCCTCTCTCTCTCTCCCCTGTGTGTGCATGTGTGCGTGGGCACACACACACGCACACACACGTATGTTTGTTCTATTTATTCATCTGTTGATAGACACTTAGGTTGTTTCTACATCTTGGCTAAGGAGAATAGTGCTGCAATGAACATGGCAGTGATAATATCTCTTTGAGATTCTGATTTCAATTTTTGGGATAAATATCTAAGAAGTAGGATGGTTGGATCATTTGGTAGTTCTATTTTTAATTTTTTTAGGAAACTCTATACTGTTTTCTATAGCTGTGCACCATTTTGCAATCCCAGCAGCAGGTACAAGCATTCCCATTTCTCGACATCCTTGCTAACACTATCGTTTTTCGTTCTTTTAATACAAGCCATTCTCACAGGTGTGAGATATCTCACTGTGAATTTGACTTGCATTTCCCTGTTGATTGATGATGTTGAGAATTTTTTCATGTACCTGTTGGCCATGTGAATGTCTTCTTTCTGAAAAATATCTATTCAAGTCCTTTGAGCATTTTAAATTGGATTATTAGGTTTTTTGTTATTGAGTTGTAGGAGTTCCTAACAAATTTTGGATGAAAACTTCTTATCAGATACATAGTTTGCAAATATTTTCTCCAATGCTGTAGGTTGCCTTTTTACTCTATTGATTGTTCCCTTTGCTGTGCAAAACCTTTTTAGATTGATCTATCCCTCCTATTTTTGCTTTTATTGCCTGTGTTTTGGTGTCAGGTCCATGAAATCATTGCCAAGACCAATGTCATGAGGTCTCCCCTGGATCTTACTACCAGACCTCAATTTCAGTGATGCCTTCACCTTGAAGTGCCCTCTAAGGTGAAGGTGGAGAGTGGGATTTGTTCTTTGCTCCAGGGATGGGGGCTGGCCTGAGTGAGGGTTTCTGGGGGCTGGAACTTGTGCCAGAAGAATTCCAGAAGTGATAAGGATGCCTAAAGCAGAAGTGGAAAAGCACAGATAGGGTGAAACGACCAGGACACTAGAGATGTCCAGAGATTTCCCCAAAGAGGAGGGGCAGGACAGGAGATGGGGTAGACCTGCCTGGGCTTATGCAGGCAGGTGAGGCAGGACTGGGTGAGCCAGGCTGCTGGGTTGGAAGGCTCATGGGATGAGCAGGGCCCCCACTCCAGGTAAAGCTGCTGAGCCAAACAGTGGTTCCAGTTATGAATATCTGATTATCAACATCTGCCCAGTGACCCTTACATAAGTCTGCTAGATTTAATGTAGCCTTGATTTAGAACATTTTTCATGTTTAAACACTAGAATAATCTCCTTTGATTTTTTTTTTTTCCTGCTTTTTAGGGCCACCCTTGCGGCAGATGGAAGTTCCCAGGCCAGGAGTCTAATAGGAGCTACAGCTGCCACCCTACACCACAGCCACAGCAACGCTAGATCCGAGTCTCGTCTGTGACCTACACCACAGCTCATGGCAATGCCAGATCTTTAACCCACTGAGTGGGGCCAGGGATCGAACCTGCAACCTCAAGGTTCCTACTTGGATTCGTTTCTGCTGAGCCACGATGGGAACTCTCCTCCTTTGATTTTTGTTGTTGTTGTTGTTGCAGTGTGTAGCGCCTTGCTGTGGGATCTGGGTTCCCAGACCAGACATTGAACCTGGGCTGCAGCAGTGCAAGTGCTGCTTTGAAATTTCCTTAGCAGTGCTGATGTGGGCACTTTTTGGTGTTTTCACAGGACTTTCATATGCTTAAACATTTGATTCACAGACTGCCTGATCCAGGAAGGAGCTCTGTTTCTCTGCTAAGGACACTGAGGTGCACAGAAGTTAAATCACTCACTCAAGGCTCCGCTGCTGGTGGTTTGTGGGCTCTTCTTTCTCCAGGCAATCAGCAGGACACCCTCATTTACAGACACAGCGGTTCACAAAAGGTCAGGTGGACTAGAAGCTTTGTGATCACAGAGTGGCTGAATCTAATGTCAGAATCTCTCCCTCTGTGCTGTCCACACGCCCTCCTCAGGAGTAGGATGGCTTTCCCCAGCCAACTGCCTAGTGACAAGATGCCATTCTGGAGTTCCCGTCGTGGCGCAGTGGTTAACGAATCCGACTGGGAACCATGAGGTTGCGGGTTCGATCCCTGGCCTTGCTCAGTGGGATCAAGTGTTGCCACGAGCTGTGGTGTAGATCGCAGATGTGGCTCGGATCCCGCGTTGCTGTGACTCTGGTGTAGGCCAGTGGCTACAGCTCCGGTTAGACCCCTAGCCTGGGAACCTCCATATGCCGCGGGAGCAGCCCTAGCAAAGGCAAAAAAAAAAAAAAAAAAAAAAAGACGCCACTCTGGGCTGTGAGGACAGTATGGTGGTGACATAGGAGACAGGTGTGCAGTAGCTGAGCATCAAGGAGAGGCCCTTGAGGCAGATGAAGTTCTCTTTTTCTGAAAATGAGAATCATAATGACTGACGCACATTAAATGTGAACATGAGAAATCGTGGTGATATGTGTAAAGTCAGTTGAAAAAGTGAAAATTGCCGCACAGCTGTAAGGTAATATAATGATGATTTTATTATCAATATTAATAAACACATCTAGGAGTTCCTATTGTGGCGCAGTGGAAACAAATCCAACTAGGAACCATGAGGTTGTGGGTTCGATCCCTGGTCTCGATCAGTGGGTTAGGGATCCAGCATTGTCGTGAGCTGTGGTGTAGGTCACAGACATGGCTCGGGTCCTGCGTTGCTGTGGCTCTGGCATAGGCCAGCAGTTGTAGCTCAGATTAGACCCCTAGCTGGGAACCTCCATATGCCGCGGGTGTGGCCCTAAAAGGACAAAAGACAAAAACAAACAAACAAACCATATCAAATATTTATTGAGCCTATGTCATGTGCCAGACCCTGGGCCACAAAGTACACATGACTGATCCTATTTAATCTATGGAATAACCGCATGATGTGGGTTTTATTATTATTATTCCATTTGTATCAATGAGGATACAGAGGCAAGATTAGGTAATTTTCCCAAGGTCACAGCTGGTAAGGTACAGGCCTGGGACTGTAACCCCATTGTATCTAATTCAGAAGCCTGTTCTCCTGGCTAATCTAGGTATGATTATTTTGTATGGTTTTCAGACCCCTCATTATTCAGATTGTCCTCCTTGGATGCTTTCTTTATTCGTGTCTATTTTATTTTATTTATTTTATGTTTGATTTTTAGGGCCACACCCACAGCATATGCAGGTTCCCAGGGGTTGAATCAGAGCTACAGCTGCTGGCCTACACCACAGCCCCAGCAACTCAAGATCCCAACCGAGTCTGTGACCTACACCACAGCTCACGGCAACACCAGATCTTTAACCCACTGAGCAAGGCCAGGGATCTAACCTGCAACCCCATGGTTCCTAGTCGGATTCGTTAACCACTGCGCCATAATGGGAACTCCTATTCACGTCTATCTTAAAATTCATTACCTCTAACTCAAAAAATATTTCAAACATGGCCGGACTATAAGAGTCCAACTGGCTCATCCCTTTCTTTGAGATATTATGCTTTTGCTATTGCTCCCACACATTTTATTGGCTTTTTGAAAAATTTGGTCTCATCGATGGCTTATTTGAGTTGAGGTCTCCTACGTTGCTTAAGCTCTTCTCTCTGCAACTGTGTGAACCTCGGTCTCCCCCATTTCAAACTCTTACAAATGAAATTGGACGTTCGTCTTTAATACAGTGTCTTCTTTGAGGGCCCAGCCAGAACTCTTAAGGAATCAATAAAATATGCCCCTGGGTGTTCTGAGCAAGATTCCCAAACGCTAATTATTATTGTTAAATGAGTGACTCATGCGAAAGAGCTTCCTTTTCAATTGGCATTGCATCATGCGGGAACGGTTTTAAATAGACCACCCTGTACACAAACATTTTCAGCTTAGAGCAAACGGGCACCCCTTCTGGGTAGTAAGAGATTAACTGACCTCTCACCTCGAGGGAGCACTTGGCAGACAGCACAACGCGAGAGCTTCGGAGAGGCCCACAGCTCCTGGGTCTCCTCCTGGTTCATTTCCAGAAAGCAAGCCTGTATCTCTTCATAAAAGGGAAAACTTAGAAGAAGAGAGAAAAAGGGCTGAGCAACCCAACCAGTTTCCCTCGAAATTCAGAACAAGCCCTTTGTGGAGTTGCACTGTGCTTCAGCGAGTTATGAACCTGACTAGTATCCATTAGGATGAAGGTTCGATCCCCTGCTGGTGAAAGTGTAAAATGCTAGAGCCACTTTGAAAAGCTTCTTTGTAGTTTCTTATACAATTAAAGTTAAAAATACGGAGTTCCCGTTGTGGCACAGTGGAAGCGAATCTGACTAGGAACCATGAGGTTGTGGGTTCAATCCCTGGCCCTGCTCAGTGGGTTAAGGGTCCATTGTTGCCATGAGCTGTGGTGTAGGTCGCAGACTCGGTTGGGATCTGGTGTTGCTGTGGCTGTGGCGTAGGCCGGCAGCTGCATCTCTAATTCCACTCCCAGCCATATGCTTGCTATGGGTGAGGCCCTAAAAAACAAACAAAACAAAACAAAACAAAACACCAGCAACAAAAAACTCCATAAACTAAAAACCAAAAAAATGGGGTTTACAAAGAGGGACCTCAGGGACAAGAATTGAAATTAAAATATCTTCCTTGCTTTTAACAAGGCAGGTGAAAAGGAAACAAATTTCTAACAGCTCTGGAGGAGGAAAGACCATGAACCTAGAATATTTAGAATATAAGGTGGGGAGAAGGAGGGCCTGGGCTGGGAGAAAGTGAGTGAGTCATGCAGGAATTCAAGTTAACTGGTGGATTTGCAGACAAATGAGAACAATACAAATTTCACTGTTTGGAGGAGGGAGAAATTTCTCCTTAAGGGGAAAGGAAAAAAAAAAAAAAAAAAAAAAAAAAAACCACCCCAAAGCAAATCTTCACCTCTCTGTGCATATTTTCCCTCTTTGCAGTGATGAAAGTGTTTGCACTAATTTTCCAGGGAGACCAGAAAATATGTATGGTGTGTTTTGTCTCCGGTGGCATCCTGGGTCACTGAGCACCGTCATTCAATGCGATTTGTTGATGGATAGATGGAAGCATCGAACCTTTCAGCTCTAGGGGGAAAAAAGCGACCAGGACTCGGTGTCTGTAGGCGCTCCCATGAAAAAGAACTTAAAATGTTAGACCTAAAAGTGACAGAAAACAGCATGCCACGGGAGGAAGCCCCGACATTGTCACTGGGAGAGAACCAGCCAGTCGGTTTTTGCCTCCGTTGGATAAGATCATGTTTCTAGAAGCTGAGTGACAAAAACAGAGTGTTGCATGTGGTGTTTGAATGGACCCGATTCGGGCTCTCCACGTCAATTGTGTGCAGAAAGAAAGGCGCAAACTGCAAACCCGGGCTGCCCAGAGAACTGGTGGGCTGGGGCGGGGGCGGGGCCGGGGGCGCAGAGCAGGGGCGGGGGTGGGGGGGAACGCAGAGCGCGGGGGGGGGGACGGGGGATGGGGGGGTTGGTGGCGGGGGAGGGGAAGAACAATCTCTCCGCTTGGAGGGGAAACTTCTCCACCAGCTCATTCTCAGCTGAGCCCCCGAAAGTGGATGCATCCTGACACCCCCTCCAGTTCCCAAGGGAACAGAGGCGGCTGGAGCCCTCCCCCTCGGCGCCTCGTGGTCCACAGTGGCCTCTTCCCCGGAGCTGGGGTGAGCGCTCAAGCTGGCCAGCCTTGCCCAGACTGACCGGCAAGGCTTGCCTGGCCGCGTCCATCCCTTCCCTGTGGGCCCAGAACCAGCGCCGAGCCCATTTCCCGGATTTTACGTAGGGTGTTCAGAAGGAGGAGGGTGGGTGGCTGGAATATGGCACATCCAGGTGTGTGGCACAGAGACAGGAGCGGGAAGGAAGGTCCCAGGGCTGCAGCGTGGCAGGCCTGCCGGAAGGGCTTTTCAGCCCTTCTCTAGTTCATCCTCATTTTCCGTGGGGGCTGGGGGGCAGTAAGCAATTTGTTGAAGGGAGGTGTCCTGCAAAGCAGGAGTGCAGCCTGTGTCTGTCTTGAGTCGCTGGGTCAGGAGCAACCCTATCTGCTGTGGTCCAGGAACACACCAGCCCTTGGCCTTGGAAGTAAGTCAAGGCTTCAGGGGTGATGGTGTCAATTTCGCACAGACAGGGATAATTCCACCGGGCCTAAAAGCCTTAAATGCCAGAGTATTTACCTTCAGCCCGAAGGGAGAGACCAAACTCCGAAATCAGACTTTGTCCCAAGTGGGAATCCCAGGGGGCTGACTCTGAGGAGTTGTGTATTCTGTGGGGAGCAGCTGTGTGGATCTGCATCCTTGGAGGGGAAGGGAAGGGGGCAGGACTGGGCAGAGGGAGGGCTTGACCTGCCAGGTCCTCAGCCAACCGCAGGGCAGCTCTCCTTAGATGCACTCATTAATGTGTTGTGGGGAAGGGGCGTGACCCCGGGGAAGGGGCGTGACCCCAGGCAAGGTAGCTCTTTTGAACCAAAGGCAAGTGTTAGGGAAGGATTCAGTTGAAAGCTGTTGGCAGCCAACACTCCGGAGGGAACCAGGGCCTCAGTCCTGGAGGGGACACTGGGTAAAGTATTCACTGTACAGGCATATAAAACTACCAAAGCCATCAGGCCAAGATGGGACAGGTGGAACAGGAGCAAAAAATAGGGCATTTTAAAGTATCTCTCAGATCAACAATCTTCATACGTAAATATTTCTGAAATGAGAATGCATTTGGCAACTCATGTCAAAGTAGATGTGCCGACATCTGCCCTCCCACTTACCAGGAAGCTAGTGTTAAACTGATGGTGGATATTAGAATAGGCGATGTTAGGAATTCCCGTTGTGGCTCAGCAAGTTATGAACCTGACTAGTATCCATGAAGTTGAGGGTTTGATCTCTGGCCTCACTCACTGGGTTAAGGATCCCATGTTGCTGTGAGCTGTGGTGTAGGTCGGAGGCGCTGTTTGGATCTGGTGTTCCTGTGGTTGTGGCGGTAGGCTGATTGGCTCTCTTCCGTATGCCACAGGTGTGGCCCTAAAAAGCATAAAAAAAGAAAGAAAGAAAGAAGAATAGATAATGTTAGAATTGAAGAAATGCTACACTTAATTGACTGGCTGATAAGTAGGATTCTGGGGGCAAAGAGATCATCAAATCTGCAAATTGCTTCAGGAGAGGGACTCTGGCTCCATTCACAGCCAGGAAGTAAATGTTGTGATATCTTCTTTGTTTCGAAGCTACTTTTAGGCTTTTTGTTTGCTTGCTTGTTTTTAGTCTGAACCTCTCAAAATAAGGAAACAAATATATGGATAAAGACAAATGGTGGTATCTGTCCTGTGTGTCTGTGGGGTCTCCTGAATTACTAAACCTTAGTAAATTGCTTCAAAAATTTTTTCCAAGTTGCTCCAGAAATCTCCCCAGAAAGTTGAACTGTATTGTTGAAAAGAATAATGTTGCCTTGTGAATAGAATTTGAGGTCCACAACTCTCTCTCTATATATATTTGGTCTTTTAAGGTTGCAGCTGAGGCATATGGAAGTTCCCAGGGTAGGGAGCCAATCGGAGCTGCAGCTGCCGGCCTACCCCACAGCCACAGCACCGCTGGATCCTTAACCCACTGAGCAAGGCCAGGGATTGAACCTACGTCTGCATGGATGCTAGCCATATTAGCTTCTGTTGAGCCATGATGGGAACTCCCCACAACAGTTTTAAAGCAATTTTAATTTTATCAGTGCAGTACACGCATGATGCTTATGAAATGAAATAGTATTCAATGGCTTGTTGAACAGTGGCTCCATTTCTTTCAGAGGGACACCTGCTTTTTTTAAACTATTTTTTCCCCTGACATTTGCATGTCTGTGATTCTAAGTAATGTGTGTACTGAATGAATTGTTTGGACTTATCTGTTTTATTTACTGACTTCATACTATAGAACAGGAGCCATCCCCTCAGCCTTCTTTCCTTTGTTTCCCCAATATAATAATGTCACAAATTTTAGAATTAGTTCATATTTAGAGTTTACAGGAGTTCTTAGTGGTTAAGGAGTCAGCATTGTCACTACTGTGGCTAAAGTTCAGTCCCTGGCCTGGGAATTTCCACATGCCACGTGAGCATGGCCGAAAAAAAAAAATTAGTGTTGACATTATTATAACTATATAAATATTCTCAGCTGAGCATTGTAGAATATTCTGATCATTACCTTCCTTACATTTTTTCCTCCTGAAGTTAATGATTGCCTTTCTTTTTCTTTTGTTTAGTTTTCTTTCCCATACCTTTTAAAAAAAGTTTATTAGGGTATAAGTTGATTTGCAATGTTATATTAGCTTCAGGTTTACAGCAAAGTGAATCAGATGCTCATATGCATATATCCATTCTCTTTTCCCATATACATTATTATAGAACAGTGAGTAGACCTCCCTGTGCTATACAGTAAGTCCTGGTTAGTTATCTGTTTTATATATTTTAGTGTGTATGTGTTAATCCCACCCTTCTAATTTATCCCCCTCCCCCCGCCCAACAGTTTCCCCTTTGGTAACCCTAAATTTGATTTTGAAATCTGTGAGTTTCTTTCTTTCTTTCTTTTTATTTATTTATTTATCTTATTTATTTATTTATCGGTCTGCATGCTTGGCATATGGAGGTTGCCAGGCTAGGGGTCTAATCAGAGCTACAGCCACTGGCTTATGCCACAGCCATAGCAATGCCAGATCTGAGCCGCATCTTCTTTCGACCTACACCAGAACTCATGGCAACGCCAGATCATTAACCCACTGAGCAAGGCCAGGGATCGAACCCACAACTTCATGGTTCCTAGTCGGATTCATTTCCGCTGCACCACAACGGGAACTCCTATTTCTTTTTTATAAGTTTTTTTGTATCATTTTATTAGATTCTACATGTAAGTGATGTCATATGATATTTGTCTTTCTCTGCCTTACTTCACTTCATATGATAATCTCTAGGTCTGTCCATTTTGCTGCAAATGGCATTATTTCATTCTTTTTATGGCTGAGTAATATTCCATTGCCTGTATGTACCACTTCTTCTTTATCTGTTCCTCTGCAATGGACATTTAGGTTGTTTCCATATCTAGGCTATTATAAATAGTGCTACAATGAACATAGGTGTGCATGTATCTTTTTTTTCTTTTTACAACCACATCTGTGGCATATGGAAACTCCAGGGCTAGAGGTTGAATGGGAGCTGCAGCTGCAGACCCACACCACAGCAATGGCAATGCCAAATCCTTAACCCACTGAACGAGGCCAGGGGTCAAACCTGCATCCTCACAGAGACAATGTCAGGATCCTTAACCCACGGAGCCACAATGGAAAGTCCTGCTTGTATCTTTTTAAATTATAATTTTGTCCTGTTATATGCCCAGGAGTGGCACTGCTGGATCATATGGTAGTTTTATATTTAATTTTTTAAGGAACCTCCATACTGTTCTCTATAGTCCAATTTACATTCTTACCAACAGTGGAAGGGTTCCCTTTTCCCTGCACCCTCTCCAACATTTATCGTTCATAGACTTTTTGTGTGTGTGTGTGTGTGTTTTCTAGAGCTGCTCCTGTGGCATATGGATGTTCCCAGGCTAGGGGTCTAATCGGAGCTGTAGCCACCAGCCTCTGCCAGAGCCCCAGCAACTCAAGATCCCAACCGAGTCTGTGACCTACACCACAGCTCACAGCAACGCCAGATACTTAACCCACTAAGCAAGGCCAGGCATCGAACCTGCAACCTCATGGTTCCTAGTCGGATTCGTTAACCACTGCACCACGACGGGAACTCCTGTTCGTAGACTTTTTGATAATGGCCATTCTGGCAGTGTGAGGTGGTTGTCTCATTGTAGTTTTGGTTTGCTTTGGTGATGTTGAGCATCTTTTCATGTACTTTTGGGTCATCACCCGTAAGTTTTAATAACCTCCCAGTACAACTTTACACAATGAAAGTCCTCAGGCTTCCTCGTTAAGGAATCCATCCATTCCTTTTATTTTCTTGGAGGTCCAGCAGACCACCTTTCTCCCTCTGTCTGGGCCAATGGTATTGCTGTCGTCCTGAGACTTCTTACCTGTCATCCTTGCCTTGCCTTTGGGGTTGTATTCCCTAGTTCCTAAATCGTAAATCTTCTCAAAGGGGTGGGACAAAGAGCAGAAACACACACACACACACATTTGTATACACACACATATATCACATCTTAAGTTTATTGAGGTATCATTCACATCTAGTAACACGCACAGATATTGACTGAACAGCTCAGTGGGGTTTGACAAATGAATATCCCTGAGTAAAATATAGAACGTTTCTGTCCCCTAGAAAGTTCCCCTCTGCCACTTCCCCCACCCCACACTCCCCAAACAACCATCGATCTGATTTCCAGCACAATACATTAGATTTGTTTTGCCAATTCTAGAACTTTATATAAACTTCATGTAAAAACTTTTTTATATAACTTTATATAAAAAGTATTTTTGAGGATCTGGCTTCTTTCACTCAGCATTGTAAATATATTGTCTTTTTAGGGCTGCACCCTCAGCATATGGATGTTCACAGGCTAGGTGTCAAATTGGAGCTGCAGCTGCCAGCCTACACCATGGCCATAGCAACACGGAATCTGAGCCACGTCTTCGACCTCCACCACAGCTCACGGCAACACTGGATCCTTAACCCACTGAGTGAGGCCAGGGATAGAACCTGTATCCTCATGGATACTAGTCAGAGTCTTAACCCTGAGCCACAATGAGAACTCCCACTCAGCATGATATTTTTGAGATTTATCTATGTTGTTGCACCTAGTTTGTTCCTTTTGATTGCCAGAACAACTGTGTTTTATTAATGCCTTTCAGTCCTATTTGGCTTTTAAAGCTCTGTGCATGTGTGAGTTTGAGGTCAGTAAACAGGTGGTACAATTGCAGAATGCATGGTGGTGAGTGTGCTCCCCAAGTCTGCCCCCTGAGCCAGACTCTCTCTGTTGGGATTGTCTGCACTTGGCTCACAGATGTATCTTGGGTTCTTTCTTCATAAGCATCCTAGAGACATGTTTCAGTTCCATGCTATGTAGAATTTCCTATTTACTATATCCCCTATCTTCTGCTTTCTTAGTTTACTTCCTCCTTTTGGTGGAAGTATCCTCCAGTAGCTTCTTGAGAAATAGTGTGTAGGAGGTTTTTTTTTTTTTTTTTTTTAATACCTGGAATGTCTCAACTTGTCTTCATTTTACTCTCATTTTTTTCCTGGCTTACCTGTAGCATATGGAGTTCCTGGGTCAGGGATCAGATCAGAGCCCGAAGTGTCAACGTAAACTGCAGCTGCAGCCAACACTGGATCCTTAACCAGTGCTGGGTTAACCACTGGGCCGGGCCAGGGATTGAACCTGCATCCCAGCTCCTCCAAGACACTATCGATGGCCGGAACACCTTCACTCTCATTTTTAATTGTTAGTTTGTTGTACATAGAATTGAGATTGGAGGTCATCTTCTTTCAGATGTTTTTTGAGGCATTGCTCCATTTATTCTTAGGTTTCAATGGTGTTGTTGAGAAGTTTAAAGGCATTTTCACATCTGTCAGATTGTGACCTTAAAAAACATTCTCCAGAGTATTGAAAGTTCTTTGTAATTTATTGTGTTCTGAATTTCACAATGATGTGCTTTGGTGTAGGTTGATTTTTCATCTGTAGGGCTAAGCCCTAAGTCTAGAAACTTGTATCCTTTAGGTCTGGGAATGTTTCTTAAATTATTTCTGCCAGCCCACACCACAGTCACAGCAACATCAGATCCGAGCTGCATTTGTGACGTACACCACAGCTCACCGTACCGCCAGATCCTTAACCCAGTGAGGGAGGCCAGGGATCGAACCCACATCCTCATGGATACTAGCCGGTGTTGTTAGCGCTGAGCCAAAATGGGAACTCGTTACATTATTTCATTGTTAATGTCCTCCCCTCTATTTTCCCTATTCTTGTTCTTTTCAACAACAATTGGTTGAATGTTGGATAACCTGAACATTTCAAGTTCTCTTACCCAAGAATCCAGATTCAATAGCACAGCCTGCACAACTGGAAGTGGGCCTGAAGTTCTTCTTGGGTGATTTGATTTTTATTTTTTTGTCTTTTTGTCTTTTTAGGGCTGCACCTGTGGCATATGGAGGTTCCCAGGCTAGGGATCTAATTGGAGCTGTAGCTGCCAGCCTACACCACAGCCACAGCAATGCAGGATCCGAGCCACATCTGCAACCTACACCACAGCTCATGGCAACGCCAGATCCTTAACCCTCTGATCAAGGCCAGGGATCAAACTCGAAACCTCATGGTTCCTAGTCAGATTTGTTTCTGCTGTGCCACAATGGGAACTCCATTCTTGGGTGATTTTCTGAAACATGGACAATAGGTCAGAAGGGTGAGCAGGACATTGGTGAGGAAAATCGTCCAAGTTTTCTCAACTTCAATTGACACGGCTTATTGTTTACTTTTCCTGAAAGGTGAAATTGTCTGAAATGTTGTTTATCTTTACTGTTTCCTAGGCAGTGGCTATCATTTGGACAAATGGTCAGAGACTTGGAAGGACCAAGATTGGAGAACCTTCCCCAAGCCTGCAAATGCTAGTAGGGTTTGTTTCCCCTGAACAGCAATGGGAACACCTATATATATGTTTTTTTAAGCAACAGAAATTTATGCTCAGAGTTCCCTTCATGGCTCAGTGGTTAATGAACCCCACTAGGCTCCATGAGGATGCAGGTTTGATCTCTGGCCTCATTCAGTGGGTTAAGGATCCGGTGTTGCCGTGAGCTGTGGTATAGGTCACAGACACAGCTCGGATCTGGTGTTGCTGTGGCTGTGATATAGGCCAGCAGCTGCAGCTCCCATTCAACCCCTAGCCTGGAAACTTCAATACGCCACACCTACGGCCCTAAAACAAAACAAAATACATACATAAATATGTATATATATATACATAAAGTATATAATTAGTATACATATAATGTATGCACATGTGTAAAAAAAAGCAGGTGGACAAATGATCCACCCTGTGGACATTAATTCGCCTTTTTCCATAGCCTTCCAATTGCTTACTCAGTGGGCCATAGTGTAAGAAAGGAGGCTATTCAACAAAACCGTGTCACTTCCCTTCACTGAGGCTGATCATATCAGTCCTGACTGCTAGCAGCAGTGACCATTCCTGAAACCCTGCAGAGGTATCAGGTCTGGGAGGACAAGGTAGGCACCTGTGGCAGGCTGGTTACATTGGAGAGGGCATGAGATTTTTTATTTTTTTGTCTTTTTAGAACTGCACCCATGGCACATGGAGGTTCCCAGGCTAGGGGTCGAATCAGAGCTGTAGCTACCAGCCTACGCCACAGCCACAGCAATGCCGGATCATTAACCCACTGAGCGAGGCCAGGGATTGAACCTTTGTCCTCATGGATTCTACTCAGATTTGTTTCTGCTGAGCCACAAGGGGAATTCCTGATTTTTTTCTTTTTCTTTTTTCTTTTTTCTTTTTTTGTCTTTTTTGCCTTTTCTAGGGCCGCTCCCACAGCATATGGGGGAGCGGGGGTCCAATCAGAGCTGTAGCTGCCGACCTACTCCAGAGCCACAGCAGCGGGGGATCCAAGCCGCATCTGCAACCTACACCACAACTCACGGCAATGCCAGATCGTTAACCCACTGAGCAAGGCCAGGTATCATACCCGCAACCAGGTATCATACCCGCAACCTCATGGTTCCTAGTTGGATTCGTTAGCCACTGAGCGACAACGGGAACTCCCCTGATTTTTTTTTTTTTAACTAAAAAAAAAAAGCTTTACTTTTTAGAGCAGTTTTAGGTTCACAGCAAAATTCAGCAGAAGGTACGGAGATTTCCCATATACCCCTTGAGCCCACACATGCGTAGTTTCTCCATCATTAACTTCCTCTACCACAGTGATATACTTATTACAGTTGATGAAGCTACATAGTTACTTATTTGGGGTTTGGTCTTGCTTTTCCTGCCCGCCAGCTTCTTCCAGCAATGCCATTCAGGGACTTACTGAATACCTATGCAGCTTTGTGTTTTTGAAAAAGAATCTCACTTCATAAAGGAGAAAGACAGTGGAAAAATAAAAGTGGCTTTCACTTCCCACGTATCCAGAAGCATCTGTCTTCATAACAAAATAGATTATCAGAGTTGCCATCATGGCTCAGCAGTTAACGAACCCCGCTAACATCCATGAGGACACGGTTCGATCCCTGGCCTCGCTCAGTGGGTTAAAGATCCCGCATTGCCATGAGCTGTGGTGTAGGTCACAGACCCAGCTCAGATCTCTGGTTGCTATGGCTGAGGTGTAGGCCTGCAGCTACAGCTCTGATTAAACCCCTAACCTTGGAACCTCCATATGCTGTGGGTGCAGCCCTAAAAATAAATAAAATTAAATAAAGATTTTAGGCCCAAATAACTAGAATAATAGAGCTATCATCAACTGAGATTGGGAACACTGGAGAAATGATTAGAATGATATTAATTAACTTTACTTTTCATCCATTAAATTTACATACTGTAATTTTTGAAATAACCACAGAATAGAAACAATATGTATATTCTTTTTTTGTTTGTTTGTTTTGTTTTGTTTTGTCTTTTTGCCATTTCTTGGGCCGCTCCCGCAGCATATGGAGGTTCCCAGGCTAGGGGTCTAATCAGAGCTGTAGCCACCGGCCTACGCCAGAGCCACAGCAACGCGGGATCCGAGCCGCATCTGTGACCTACACCACAGGTCGCGGCAACGCCAGATCCTTAACCCACTGAGCAAGGACAGGGATCAAACCCGCAACCTCATGGTTCCTAGTCGGATTCGTTAACCACTGCGCCACGACGGGAACTCCAACAATATGTACATTCTAAGCTAACAAATGGGATTGCTCTAAGTAGTCAATGACCAAAAATGGAAGAAAGTTTAGGAGAATAAACAGAGCAAGTGGAATGAATAGAAAGCACACGATAAGGTGGTTTATTTAAATGAAAATATTCCAAGAATTATATTAAATGTAAATGTATCTAACTTCAGGTTAAAGACAAAAGATTGTCAGTCTGTCATACATTAAAAAAAAATTCAACTACATGCTGTTTAAGAGAAACACAGATTAAGGATGGGGAAAAAATGCAAATATTAACCAAAGAAAGAAGGTGTACCTTTATGAATATGAGCTGTATTAGACTTTGAGGCAAAAGGCAGTATGAGAATTAGAAAGCTAGTTCATAATTACATGAGATAGATTTATAAGAATAATTTAAAATTTATCTATGCATATACTGCCATATAGTGTCAATATATGTAAATTAAAAATGGCAACTAAAATGAGATATAGATATGCTTGTGATGATAGGACAAAATTTAACAACATTTCTTTCAGTAGTTGAAAGAAAAATTCATGATATAAATTTGAGCATGGTTAATAAACTCAACCTAAATAATGTATAGAAACTGTGTCCCAACAATTGCAGGATACACAGTCTTTTCAAGAAAACAAGGAGGGAGTTCCCGTTGTGGCTCAGTGGAAATGTATCTGACTAGGAACCATGAGGTTGCGGGTTTGATCCCTGGCCTCCTCAGTGGGTTAAGGATCTGGCGTTTCCATGAGCTGTCGTGTAGGTCACAAACACGGCTCAGATCTGGCATTGCTGTGGCTCTGATGTAGACCAGCAGCTACAGCTCCAATTCAACCCCTAGCCTGTGAACCTCCATATGCTGGCAGCTCTAAAAAAAGCAGGAGTTCCTGTTGTGGCGCAGTGGTTAATGAATCCGACTAGGAACCATGAGGTTGCAGGTTCAGTCCCTGCCCTTGCTCAGTGGGTTAAGGATCTGGCATTGCCGTGAGCTGTGGTGTAGGTTGCAGATGCGGCTCGGATCCTGCGTTGCTGTGGCTCTGGTGTAGACTGGCAGCTACAGCTCTGATTAGACCCCTAGCCTGGGAACCTCCATATGCCGCGGGAGCGGCCCAGAGAAATAGCAAAAAGACAAAAAAATAAATAAATAAATAAATAAAAAAGCAAGAAAAAAGAAAAGAAAAAAAAGCAAAGCAAAACAAAACAAGGAATGTATAAAAATTGACACCTAGTGGGCCATAAAGTGAGTCTCCATAAATTTTACAGAGGAAATGTTTTCTGAGCACAATTAAATCATGTTAGAAATCAATTATTAAGAGTTAAATCAAAATGAAAATATTTCCATTTGGTTGGAAATGATGAAAGACATTCCTAAAAATATTATTGGTCAAATAAGAAATCACAATGGAAATAAAAAAATATTTAAACTGAACTAAAATGAAATAATACCTATTAAAATATATGAGACAGAAAACACTAAAATATAAAAAAGTCAAAAAATCAACAAGTGAATTATACACCTCAAAATTAGAAAAAGAACAGCAGGATAAACCCAAAAGAGGATTTTAAAAAGGAAGTAATAAATATAGGAGCAGAAGTTAGTGAGGTACAAAACAAACATATAAAATGAGTACCAATAAGGTCAAAAATTGGTTCTTTAAAAAAACTAATAATTGACAAATTCCTATTATAACTGACTAAGAGAAAAAAAAAAGCACAAATAACCAAAATTGGGTGCTACAGACATTAAAAAGATTATAAGAGAATATTATAAACAACTTTATGCTAATATATTTGAAAATTAGACAAAACAAAAAATTTCTAGGAAAAAATATAACCACCAATTTTGAATTAAGAAAAAGTAGAAAAACCAGATAGTTCTAGAAAAGTGATTGTCCAAAAAAAATATATAACATAAGGCAGCAATATGAGCCAGATATGAATTTAAAACTTTTGAGTAGTCACATTTTAAAAAGTAGGATAAAAACATGTATGATTAATTTTAATACTAATGTATTTTATTTACTATCTAATATATTCAAATATTATCATTTCAACATGTATCCAATATAACAATTTTTAAGAGATATTTTTCATTCTTTTTAGTACTGCCTTTGGTGTATAATTCATACTTATGGCCCATCTCCATTTGAACTAGCCACATTTCAAGGGCTCAGTAAGTACATATAGCTAGTGACTACTGTACTGGACACTGCAGATTTAGACCAAATTGGAGAAGCTGCTCTACCAGATATCAAGATTTTATTTTTTAAAAATGTGGTAATTAAGGAGTTCCTGTTGGCTCAGCAGTTAACAAACCTGACTAGTATCCATGAGGACGTGAGTTTGATCCAGGCCTTGCTGAGTGGGTTAAGGATCCGGCGTTGCTGTGAGCTCTGGTGTGTGCCACAGACATGGCTCAGATCCCACATGGCTGGGGCTGTGAGGTAGGCTGGCAGCTGCAGCTCCGATTGGACCTCTAGCCTGGGAACCTCATATGCTGCAGGTGCAGCCCTAGAAAGACCACAGCAACAAAAAAAGTAGTAGTTAAGTCAGTTTAGATTTTGTGCAGAGCTAGACAGATACACCAGGAGCTGTCTCATGAATAATCAGGAAATGCAAATTAACACGACTTGCTTTTCAGAAGACTCAGAGATTCAGTGAATAGTCACGTGTGTTGAAAAGATTAAAATGGGGTGTGGGGGGAGGATCAAGATGGTGGAGGAGTAAGATGTCGCGCTCACCTTCTCCCAAAAACACATCAAAACACACATCTACGTGTAGAACGATTCATACAGAACATCTACGGAACGCTGGCAAAAGAACTTAAATTTCCAAAAAGGGCAAGAAACCCTTGACATAACTGGGTAGAACAAAAGAAAAAAAGGAGAGAGAAAAGGAATCAGGAGTTCTTGACTAAAACTAAGGAATAGAAAGAAAAGAAAAGATTAAAACAGTCAAGAAGGTTGAAAAGTCTTAAACAACATTTATGAAGAAGTTGAAAAGTCTTAAACAACATTTATCAAACGAAATATCAGATATTTCATTTATCTGAAATAGCATATGAAAACATTGGGAATCTAGATGCTAAGAGATCAAAAATTTTAAGACCGCTTTATAATGCTTATTGACGTCCTTAAAGAGAATAATTTTTTGGTGGTAGTTCATGGGCTATTTTTTTGTGTTAAATTTAAAAAATAAAGTTCAGAAAATGTTTTAGAAAAACAACATGCTTTTAGCATGAAGAATATAAAAATCACTCCTAATTCCATAACTGTATACCTTCAGTATATTTCCTTTCTTTGTTTAGTGTGTGTGTGTTTAAAATAAATTTTGATCATGTGATTTTGAAAGAACACGCATGCCTTGAAAAAATGTTGGAAAATATAGAGACGTATGAAAACATCATCCATAATCTCCATAACCAGTGGAACCCTTCCAGCTTTAATCATCTTGCTTCTTTATAAACTTTTTTGTACAGCACAAGACCCAAGCAAGGCAGCTTTGTAGCTGTACATTTAAGCTGAGGGGTAGTGAAGCATTTCTCCACTTCAATGAAGCTAGGAAATCAAACAGGGTCCCCTTCACCCAGTCAGCCAAGGATGTTGGAGCCGCATAATAAGGGTCTACGGTGGCGTGTATAATTAAGGGAGTATGTTGGGAAATGTATGAGCAAAGAAAAATTACAAGATCTAAGGAGCCAAGCATGATGGATTGCTTCAAAGCAGGCTGCCTACTGAGTGTGGCCTATGTCATGTTATGCAAGAGAATCTGCAAAGAAAATCATATTGAGGGTCCAAAAGGATGTATTCTTTCTCTCTCTCTCTCTCTCTCACACACACACACACCCTACAAACACACATACATACACATACACACACTTAAAACCTCTTGGATGGACATCTGATTTGTGTTACCCTCTTTCAGTTTCAGACTTTCCATCTGGAATGTTACCTCATCAAATCAAACTACCCTAGGTCCAGTTAGTTTGAAGTCTAATTAATTTTTTTTTCCATTACCAGAAGGCAATCTTGGACTAAGATCGTTAAAAGGAGTATAATCTTTCTGTAGGGATATTTATCTTTTTCCATCGAAACAGCCTACTAGAGTTTACAATAAATTCTTTCAGATGAAAGTCAAAATTCTACAAATTGGCAGTTATTCTTTTCTAAGCTAGTTAGAAAACTGAATTTTTCCAGGTCCATAAAACTGTGGTTGTGCATCAAAACAGAGAAATGAAAAATGAAAATGAAGTCAGATTCTGCATTTGCCATTCCGAGGGCAGATATGTAAAAAATAGTGAGTTGCTTCAATGTCTGAATCAAAAATCTAAAGATGTAGATAAAAGATATAGATGCACACAGTGCATTGGACTTTCAACTTTCATTAAATTATTTGAGTGTTTTATAGACACAGTAGATAGCCAGAATTGAAATAGGAAGCACAAGACAGCAAGGAACTGAGTCTAACTACTTCAGGGCAGAGTCTATGTCATATTCACTAATTTTTTTTGCCATAATCCTTAGACCAGTCCTTGAACCTTGTGCTCGATATATGTTTGTTGACTGAGTAACTGACCAACTAACTGATTGAATGAGCATGTGAGCATATGGAGTTGTAGTCTATGCTATAGATTATATGTTGAGGCTTAGGTGCTTTGCTGAGTCACTCAAGAAAAAAGCTTTTAGGAGTCCCCATCGTGGCTCAGTGGTTTACGAGTCTGACTAGATCCATGAGGACACAGGTTCAATCCCTGGCCTTGCTCAGTGGGTAAGGATCTGGTATTGCCATGAGCTGCGGTATAGGTCGCAGCTGCAGCTCTGATTCGACTCCTAGCCTGGGAACTTCCATATGCCGCGGGTGCTGCCCTAAAAAGCAAAAACAAAACAAAAAAAAAAAAAAACCAGCCCCCCCAAAACAAGAAAAAAACTTTTAGAATATAAAATCAAAATCAAATCAATAAGTCAAAACTTCGTTCATGAATTTTTGCTAGGTATTGTGGTAAACAGTAAGTCTTTACATGTGAGATATGTTGGGATGAGATTAAATAAACATTAAATGCACATATGACTACTGAGAGCCATAGGAACCTTGAACAGCTTTTAATTAAGAATTTGCTCTACACTCTTGTACAGCAAAATTAAAAATAGTTTCAAATTGCTACTATTTTGACATCTTTTCCCCCCTTTCCCTCTACCATTCTACCAAGGGTCAAGCATTTCTGCCTAATTGCTGTATTAATTGCTGCCTAATTGCTGACACGAACAGCTGGATGAGACTTAACCTGAAGTTTTAGTTGGATCAATTCACCAGCCCCACTGACCCAGACCTGTGGAGATGACATTTGCCATCCACCATATTAATCGTTCTGAATAAATATTCAAATCATGCTTTACTGACTGGGGCACACAGACTTAGCCTAAAGAACAAGTCCCACCTGAAGTGGGGGTAGAGTGAAAGTTTCTCATCCTGTGTTGGTGTGCTATTGAAACAATCCATGAATGCGGTAATAAAAATTCCACCAGAAGGGTCTTCATGTCTTGGGTCACGATAACTGCCTGAAATCAAATCTCTCACTTCCTATACTTAGACAGCTACTTCCTAAACATAAAATCACCAAGTAGCACAAATAAAACCACACATGACCTATGCTTTCAGCATTACTAGTATACAGCGTACCGTGATCTTCAAATTACCTATAGAGAAATAAATACCAAATTCCAGAAGAGTCCACCACTGCAGGCCTGAGGATGCTGAGAGTAGAGAGACAGACTTAAGTGATCCACAAAAAATAAGAGATGCAAGTGAAAGATATGCGAGGCATGGGAAAAATCACCCCAGAAAAGCCTCACAGTAAGTGTCAAAATACTGAACACATGTCTGGACTTAGTAGTTCAAAGCACCCGCTAGAGCAGATGGGCTTAAAATGAGCAGCACTGGAAGTGGAAGCTTTGAAGAAGCATTCCTACTTCAATGGAAAAATCAGATTGAGACATTGTCGTGGCCTTCAAGATGTTGCCATGAAGAACACGAGGGAAATAAAAGAGAAAATTAAAGATCATGTAAAAACAAATGAGAAACATGATGGTTAGGAGACACAATGGCTCATAAGGGTTGATAGCATCTCTCCCTAACCCTGTGTTCAATGACATCCCATTAGTAGCTTGAAATCTGCCATGGAGGGAGTATATACACCACAGAAGCTGGCAATGGCTATGAATCAGCAACTGCTACCTTCTCCCCTGGAGAGCTGGTTGCTAAACATTTATCTCTCACACTGTTGTACCAATCAGTCCTCTTTCTCTACCACCACGACCAACTGCTGATAGCACCATCTATGAAAGAGATCAATAAACTGGCATAAGAAGGCACTCTAAGAACCCTGCCCACAATATGCCTGGAAAATTGAAAAAGAAAACACTGATTTCCTATAAAACAATTATAAGAAGAAAATAGAAAATGTTACTCATAACATTTGAGCTGATGGAATTCTCCCGCTCTCCCCCCCAAAAAAAAATCAATGACGAAGCAGAAGAAAACTTAATACGATACTCTAAACTAAGTACCCCAAAGCAAATATATGGAGATAGACATTTTTTTTTAAATCCTAGAAATCATACATTTGAAAAACTAAAATGAGAAATGGATGCAAAACAGGAAGACATGCAATATGAATTGATTGAACTCAAGAAGGATGTTGAGCAAAAGACTCACTTATCTCAGAAATTAAAAATAAATGACAAGTGCCAATGGAGAATATATTTCAATAAAACGTGAACAAGGGACATGGAAGAAACAGAGACGAACAACCCAGAGAATTAAAGGGAGATAAATATGTTAAAAGAGTCCAAGGCAAAGTAGCTGAAATGGAAAGCAGACAGCAAAGATCCAACACATGAATAATTGTAGTCCCTGAAGAAACAAACAAAATATTGGGATGGAACTAGTATTTCAGTGTATAATCCAAGAAAACTTTTTGGAAATAAAAGAAAAATTCAGTCTATATGTAGAACAGTCCAAGTGGGTAACTCTGAAAATTGACATGAGACAATGATTTCCAAGACATAGCTTAGTAAAACTATTAGATTTTAGGACAAAGCAAAGAAATCCTTAGCACCTTCAGGCAAAAAGATCCACTTGAATAACTGGAAAAAAAAAATCAGGCATTGCATCAGCTTCTCCTGAACCCCACACAAATTCAGACAATGGTGAAGTAGCACATCCATGAAACTCAAGTAAAGTGCTAATCAAGAAGTTTAGGAGTTCCTGTGGTGGCTCAGCTGTTAACAAACAGGACTAGTATCCATGAGGATGAGGGTTCCATCCCTGGCTTTGCTCAGTGGGTTAAGGATCCGGTGTTGCCAGAAGCTGTGGTGTAGGTCACAGACATGGCTCAGATCTCACATTGCTGGGGCTGTGGCAAAGGCCGGTAGCTGCAGCTCTGATTCTACCCCCAGCCTGGAAACATCCATGTGCTGTGGGGGTAGCCCTAAAAAAAATAAATAAAATAAAAGAAGTGTATATTCATCTCAGGTAGCCAAACCAAGCACAACCAAGTACTCCTACAGCACAGTGATTCAAAGAGTAAAAATAAAGAGATGAACAAAGGTTTATCAGGCTAATGGCAACAATAAGAATTCAAGGATTTATTGTGCTATAAGACAAAGTGGTGTTTAAGCCAAAAAGCATTAAACAAGACAAAGAAAAACACTTATTAAAGTTAGATCCATAATTCACAAAGGACTGGGAACTATATTGGAGGGGAAATGCTGTAAAGAAAATTATTGGGAAGTTCTTATCCTGGCTCGGTGGAAATGAATCTGACTAGTATCGAGGATGCAGGTTCGATCCCTGGCTTTGCTCATTGGGTTAAGGATCCAGTGTTGGTGTGAGCTGTGGTATAGGTTGCAGATTTGGCTTGGATCCCGTGTTGCTGTGGTTGTGGTATAGGCTGGCAGCTCCAGCTCCAATTTGACCTGTAGCCTGGGAACCCATAACCTTCGACCCATGTGGAGGGTGCAGCCCTAAATAGACAAAAAAAAAGAAAAGAAAAGAAAAGAAAAGAAAATTATTGGAATAATTGTCAAAATTGTAATATGGACTGTAGTTTAGATAAAAGTATTGTGTCAAAGTCCTATTTCCTGAATAAGAGAATGGCCTTGTTCTGAGGAAATACACACAGAATTATAAAGACATACAAGTTCGTGATATATGCAACTCACCCGCAAATGGCTAAAAAACTAGTGAATTGGGGTAGAGGGCAAATGGGAGATCTTTGTATTATTCTTGAGACTTTTGGTTACAGATGAAATTATCTTCTTAAGAAGACAAATTGCATACATTCGCTAAAACTCATCACACAAGGTCAAATTTAAATTCGTGCATTTTATCATATGTAAATTTCCCCTTAAAAATCCCACAAATTGTAAATGAATATTGAACTCGAATATGATACATGCCGATGTGTTGAAAGGTGAAGGATATTGATGTCAGTAATTTCAAAATGCTTAAAAAATATGATGGCTTGATGTTGGACAGGTCAGAGCCACAGAGAGATGGTAATTAAAGCAAAAACAGCAAATATAGCAAAATGTTAATTGCAGAATGTAGGTGGTAGGTATGAATGTTAATTGTATGATATTTCAACTTTTTCTGTATATTTGAAATTTTTCATTTCTTTTTTTGCTTTTTAGGGCTGCACCTGCAGCATATGGACATTTCCAGGCTAGGGGTCGAATCCGAGCTACAGCCTCTGGCCTACACCACAGCCACAGCAACACCAGATCCAAGCTGCATCTGCAACCTACACTACAGCTCACGGCAATGCCAGACCCTTAAGCCACTGAGTGAGGCCAGGGATTGGACCCTCATCCTCATGGATACTAGTCTGGTTCATCACTTGCTGAGCCACAACAGGAACTCCTTGTTTGGAAATTTTCATAATAAAATGGTTGAAAAGAAAGGTAATACAGTAGTTTGATGCCATGTAGACTTTATAAATAATCAGAGGGCTGACTAGATTTTCCACTTTGCAGCATTTTCTTTTTTCACTTGGCCTCTTTTAGAATCTAACATCTGGTCCAGTCACATAAAGTCTTGGAAACCCAGAGAACCATTACCCGGGTCTCACCTAAGCCCTCACACTCTGTGGATGGGCAAGTTTGCTCACTAAGCCAGCTGGCCCTCACAAATTGAACTCAGGTTTCCTTTTTATCTAACTTGGAGTAAGTAACTTGAATTTGCTTCCTTTAAAACATACTTTGGGAGTTCCCATTGTGGCGCAGTGGTTAACAAATCCGACTAGGAACCATGAGGTTGCAGGTTTGATCCCTGGCCTTGCTCAGTGGGTTAAGCATCTGGCGTTGCTGTGAGCTGTGGTGTAGGTTGCAGACACTGCTCGGATCCCGCGTTGCTGTGGCTCTGGCGTAGGCTGGTGGCTACAGCTCCGATTAGACCCCTAGCCTGGGAACCTCCATATGCTGCGGAAGCGGCCCTAGAAAAGGCAAAAAGACAAACAACAACAACAACAACAACAACAACAACCATACTTTGAATCTGTTTACTTTGCGGGCACATGCTCGACACACGGACACTCACACAGACGCACCTACACACACACACACACACACACACACACACACACACACACCTGTCTTCACTGGGTGAGGCAGAGCCAGTTCCCACTGCCTAGGAAGTCTGGTTCTGGTTTCCTTTCTAGGGTAAGAAAAAGGCCATTAAAATTCTCTCTGATGGTTGAGTCGGTCCTTGTGGGGGGAGGGGAGGACAGGGCCAAGGGAAGAAATTTCCTGGTAAGCAAAGCCCCACTTAAAAATTTTCCCTTTCTTTCTTTTTGTTTCTCCTTTTTTCCCTCTTGAAGCGGCTCTCTCTGGAGTCAAAGCATTTTACAAAAACAAACCACTCCAAAGCTTTCAAGTCCAGGGAAAGCTCAAGCAAAGTTAATTAACATGAAGGTTCTCACAAAAGTTAATTAACATGAAGGGACTCACAAAAGCTGTCTGTTGGCATCTGCTCGCCTCCCATGCGCAGTGGTCCTTTTGTCTGAGGGCAGACTCCAGCCCAGCCCTGCCCGCCTCGCAGCATCTCCCAGGGCCCGCCGGGCTGCCTTCATTTCTCCCAGAGCACGTCTGCATCCTCTCCAAACTCACAGGACTTTCTAGGAGGCTCCTTGCTTCTGTGATGAATCGAGGCTGCTTGTAAGAAATCCCTGATAAAAGCTAGTTTGCAAAGAAAAAAGGGGAAAGAAGGGTAGTGGGAGATGCAAAGCGGAGGGCAAACAAACGAGGAAGGAAGATAATAAAATCTCTTTTCAATTACAAAACAGAAACAGACGCAAAGACTTTGAAACCAAATGTACGGTTACCAAAGGGGAAACGTGGTAGGGGAGGGCAGAGCTAAATTAAGGGGTTGGGATGGACATATGCACACTACTCTATATAAAACAGGTAGGTAACAAGGACCTACTGTATAGCACAGGGTAACATACTCAATTCTGTTGTAATAACCTATGGGGGAAAAGACTCTGAAAAGGAATAGATAGATAGATATGTATAAATAATTTACTTTGCTGTACACCTGAAATTAACACAAATTTGTAAGTCTACTATACTGCAACTAAATTATTTTTTTTAAAGTTCTCTGTAACAGAAAGGTGGTTTTTCATTGAGTAATTAAAAAATACAGATACAGGAGTTCCCATTGTGGCGCAGTGGAAACGAATCCGACTATGAACCATGAGGTTGCGGGTTCGATTCCTGACTTTGCTCAGTGGGTTAAGGATCCAGCGTTGCCGTGATCTGTAATGTAGGTCGCAGATGTGGCTCGGATCTGGCATTGCTGTGGCTGTGGCGTAGGTTGGCAGCTGTAGCTCCGAGTAGACCCCTAGCCTGGGATATGTCACTCCAAATGCTGTGGGTGCGGCCCTAAAAAAAAGCAAAAAAAAAAAAAAAAAAACGATGCACACAAAATATAAATCACTCCAAACAATGAGAATATAATGAAATAGCATAATATAATAAATACCAAATAATGTAACCTATTAAGTAATATATAATTATCAAATAATATTACTTTAATATGATACATAATATTGTATACTATTTGCATGAATAATATGAAAATATATATGCTTTCTGACTGCCTCTGTTCTTCTCTGAAGATGCTTTTTTTTTTTCAGAAACAGGATTATAATGTATCTACTTTTTATAATCTGTTTCTTTTTTTTGGTCTTTTGTCTTTTTAGGGCTGCATCCGTGGCATTTGGAGCTACAGCTGCCTGCCTACGCCACAGCCACAGCCATGCCAGATCTGAGCCAAGTCTGAGACCTACACCACAGCTCACAAGAAGGCAGGATCCTTAACCCACTGAGTGAGACCAGGGATTGAACTGGCAACCTCATGGTTCCTAGTTGGATTCGTTTCCACTGTACCATGGCAGGAACTCCTATATCTCCTTTTTAATTGGTCAAGAGATTGTGAACTTTCTTCAGTGTCAGTAAACTTTGGTTTCTGGATTTTTCCTGATTTCCCAGATAATCATAATGTCCCAAACAAACATGTGTATATAGGTTTTGCTATGTCACTTATCAGGCCTCATGTATGTCTATAGTCAAATATACTATATGTGTGCAATTTATTGAACACACCTCATAACAAAAAGTTATTTTTCTTAAACAAAGGCTTACTGTGTGGATTCTTCCCTAAAAGAAGTGTACGTTTGCTTAAATTTACTCATTCTGAAGTTAAGTATCATTTACCCAGAAATTTGGTTTGCTAGGAATGCTGATTTGATTCCCTTTAGGACTTTATTTATTTATTTTTGTCTTTTCTAGAGCTGCACCTGTGGCATATGGAGGTTCCCAGGTTAGGGGTCTAATCAGAGCTGTGGCTTCCAGCCTATGCCACAGCCATAGCCACACAGGATCCGAGCAGTGTCTGCGACCTATACCATAGCTCACAGCAACGCCAGAGCCTTGACCCACTGAGCAAGGCCAGGGATCGAACCCACAACCTCGTGGTTCCTAGTCGGATTCGTTAACCACTGCACCATGATGGGAACTCCCCTTTAGGGCTTTAAAATGTTTATTTCCAAGTTCCTAATGGTTAGGAAGGAGTCAAACTGACACGTGGGTAAATCATTCTTCATTCAGGAAGTGCCCATGGTGGCTGGTCATGGTCCTTTGATAGCTTTGTGCTGCTGTATCAGTGTGCCTGCTCCGAAGCTGGGCCAGCCGTGTCCACTGGAATTTATTTAGGAATTTTGACATGTGGGACTGATGCAACTAGGACACAAAGACCCGAGGAAGGCTCGATTCTCATGGCAGTTATTTCCTATCATGGCCAGGAGTTTGGTTTTTATTTTTTCCCAAATGGTTCTTACGATTCCAGTGTCACTAAGACCACTGAGTTTAATTGCCCAGAAGCATTTTGTTATTTTTTTAAGTAGAAGTATAGTTAATTTACAATGTTGTGTTAGTGTCCAGTGTCCAGCAAAGTGATTCGGTTATACATAAATACACACACATATGTATATTCTTTTTCAGATTCTTTTCCTTTATAGTTATTACAAGATATTGAGTATAGGTCCCTGTGCTGTATAGTAGGTCCTTGTAGTTTACCTATTTTATATGTAGTAGTGAATATATGTTAATCCCAAACTCCTAATTTATCTCCCCATCACCCCACCCCCTGCTATCTGCTTTGGTAACTGTAAATTCATTTTCTATGTCTGAGCCTATTTCTGCTTTGTAAAAAGTTCACTTGTATCATCTTTTAAGAGTCTACATATAAGTGATATCCTATGATATTTGTCTTTGACTAACTTCCCTTAGTATGAGAATCTCTAGGTCCATTCATTTTGCTGAAAATGATGTTGTTTCATTCTTTTTATGGCTGGGTAATATTTTATTGTGCGAGTGTTATAACACTTGCCACATCTTTATCCATTCATCTGTTGATGGATATTTAGGCTGGTTATTGTGATTAGCGCTGCTCTGAACATTGGGGTGCATGTATCTGTTTGAATTAGAGTTTCCTGTGGATATATTCTCAGGAGTGGGATTGCAGGGTAATCTGGTAACTTTATTTTTAGTTTTTAAAGGAACCTCCGTACTGTTCTCCGTAGTGGCAAACGGAGGCATTGGAATTTGCAGTACTTCCCGTTATGCTACTTCTTTTTTTGTTTGTTTTGTTTTTTTGTCGTTGTTGTCGGTCTTTTCTAGGGCCGCACCTGCGGCATATGGAGGTTCCCAGGCTAGGGGTCTCAGTGGAGCTGTAGCCACCGGCCTATGCCAGAGCCACAGCAACGAGGGATCCAAGCCGCATCTGCGACCTACACCACAGCTCACGGCAATGCCGGATCCTTAACCCACTGAGCGAGGCCAGGGATCAAACCCGCAACCTCATGGTTCCTAGTCCGATTCGTTAACCACTGAGCCATGACGGGAACTCCTGTTATGCTACTTCTTTAACAGCTTCTCATTTCTCCCTCCTCTCTTCCTCTGCTTCCTAAGCCAGGAGCTCCCTGGACTCCATCCTCTGTGGTTTCTTTCTGTCTGCAGTCGCTTTTGGAAGATGCTCATCAACTATGTACTCTAGTCCAGTGATTCCCAGACATCTTTCTGGAGCCTTGGGAACATCTTTTCGTTTTTTCTTTTTTTATATATTTTTAATTTTTTCTTTTTTTTAGGGCTATACCTGTGGCATATCGAAGTTCCCAGGCTAAGGCTTGAATTGGAGCTGTAGCTGCCAGTCTGCACCACAGCCACAGCAAGCCAGATTTAAGCTGCCTCTGTGACCTACACTGCAACTCATGGCAACGCTGGATCCTTAATCCAAAGATCGAGGCCAGAGATAAAACCCGAATCCTCAGGGACACTAGTTGGGTTTGTTCCTGCTGAGCCATAAGGGGAACTCCTGGGAGCATCTTTTCAGGTGCTTAAATGCCACCGGTTCAAAACTAAATCCATCCTCTTCCTGATTCCATCTGCTCCTCTTGACTCCCTTGTTTCAGTCACAGGCAACCGTGTCGTCAAGGCAGCGCACCAAGGCACGAGGGCTGGGCTGCTACAGCCACACCAGACAGCGCTCTTTCTCCAGCCGCGAGGATGTTGGCAGCTGACGTCTCAGCTCAGTTCCTCTTTTCGAGTTGCCCTTGATGGAAGAAAGACACCTGGTCCAAGATCATGTTCTTTTCCTGATGGCAGCCTGCATCCTATGACTGCTCAATGTGAATGTGTGAAGTTTTGGCCTCCTTGCTAAAATTTGAGCCAATTCTGAAGGGCCATCTCAGCTCCCCGTGGGACAAGCTGCATAGCAGTTCAGCTTCTCTGTCTGCCCAGAGCTGCTCCTTTCGCTTTCTCATAGAGAGTAGCTGTGGCTGGTTGGATTCCAGGAGAGGCAGACTAACAAGGAGATTTGTGTGCAGGAAGTTTACTGGGAATGTCAACCAGGGTCAAAACCTATGAGAAGAGTTCCCATCGTGGCTCAGCGGAAACAAATCTGACTAGCATCCATGAGGACTTGGATTCGATCCCTGGCCTTGCTCAGTGGGTTAAGGATCAGGCATTGCTGTGAACTGTGGTGTAGGTCACAGACGAGGCTCCGATTGGGCATTGCTGGGGCTGTGGGGTTGGCCAGCAGCTGTGGCTCCGATTCCACCCCTAGCCTGGGAACCTCCATATGTTGCAGGTGTGGCCCCCCCCAAAAAAAAATTGTTCTTTTTTGGTTTTATTCTGAATAATCATAGAAATCCTTGTATGAAAAAAGGGGAGAAAATAAAAATACACACACAAAGGGATTTTGAGGACAATCGGTCAAATCCCGATTTGAATATGAATTGGATAGTATGTAATATGAAGGAATTATTGTTTTTGTTTTTGTTTTGTCTTTTGTCTTTTGTATTTTGAGGGCCGCACCTGGGGCATATGGAGGTTCCCAGGCTAGGGGTCGAATCAGAGCGGTAGCCGCCGAGGGCCTACCCACAGCCACAGCAACGCCGGATTCAAGCCACATCTTCGACCTGCACCACAGCTCACGGCAAGACTGGATCCTTAACCTATTGAGCAAGGCCAGGAATCGAACCCACAACCTCATGGTTACTAGTAGGGTTCATTAGCCACTGAGCCATTCTGTTTGATGTAGTAATAGCAGGGTTAAATTTTACAAGTTCTCTGTTAGAGGTACCATACCACCATTGAGACAATGGTCATACCACCCTGGATTCGCCCCATCTCATCTGATCTCAGAAGCTAAGCTTGGTCAGGCCTGGTTAGTACTTGTATGGAAGAGATGCTTATTGAAATATCTCCAGGTGAAAGCACATGTCTGGGGTTTGTGTTTAAATAGTCCAGTAAACAACCCAGATTTAGAGGACAGACAAAACAGAATTGGGGAAATGTTACCTTTTTTTTTTTTTTTTTTTTTGTCTTTTTAGGGCCACACCCGAGGCATATGGAGGTTCCCAAACTAAGGGTCGAATTGGAGTTGTAGCCACTGACCTACACCACAGCCACAGGAACGCCAGATCCCAGCCATGTCTGCAAACTACACCACAGCTCAAGGCAAAGCCGGATCCTTAACCCACTGAGTGAGGTCAGAGACTGAACCTGCGTCCTCATGGTTACTAGTCAGATTTGTTTCCCCTGAGCCTCGATGGGAACTCCCTGAAATGTTACCAATGTAACTGGAGCTGGGTGATCCGTACATGGGAGTTCATTTTATGCTTTATTTGCGTGTTTGAAATTTTTCCATAATAAAAAGTAAAGCAGAGTTCCCGATGTGACTCAGTAGGTTAAGAACCCGACTCATCTCCATGAGGGTGAGGGTTCAATCCCTGGCCTCACTCAGTGGATTAAGGATCTGGCGTTGCTGTGAGCTGTGGTGTAGGTCACAGATGTGGCTGGGATCTGGCATTCCTGTGGCTATGGTGTAGGCTGGCAGCTGCAGCTCTGATTGGACGATTGGACCCCTAGCCTGGGAATCTCCATATGCCACGTTAAAAAAAAAAAAAAAAAGTAAAGCAAAAGGTAGGCACAAATATGGGCCTTTACATTTATATATATTTACAGAGATAGAGAAATAAATCAAATTTAAGGTTCTTCAATTCAGAAACTCTAGTCATATTTTTCTTTTTAATCCTGCAGAGCATCCAGAACCATGCCTGGATCTAGATAGGGTGCTGTGCTTGCTAACTCGCTGTGACATGAAGAGTAGAGGCAAACAGTAGCAATGGAAACAGTTCCCATCAGAGGTACTTAAGTCTGGAGGTTCAGAAATCCCTTATTAATCCTCTCCCTTCCTTGTACTGCAATCTCTAGCAAGTCTTTTAATGTCACAGGATCTTAGTTTTCTGGAGTTCCCGTCGTAGCACAGTGGTTAACGAATCCGACTAGGAACCATGAGGTTTCGGGTTCAGTCCCTGGCCTTTGTTCAGTGCGTTAAAGATCCGGCGTTGCCGTGAGCTGTGATGTAGGTTACAGACACGGCTCGGATCCCGCGTTGCTGTGGCTCTGGCGTAGGCTGGTAGCTACAACTCCAATTTGACCCCTAGCCTGGGAACCTCCATGTGCTGAGTGAGTGGCCCAAGAAACAGCAAAAAAAAAAAAAAAAAAAAAAAAAAAAAAAAAAAAAAGGACAATAACAGGAGTTCTTGCTGTGGTGCAACGGGATCAGTGGTGTTTCTGCAGTACAAGGATGTGCTTCCATCTCTGGCCTGGCACAGTGGGTTAAAGGATCTGGCATTGCCACAGCTGCAGCATAGGTTGCAACTTTGTCTTGGATCTAATCCCTGGCTTGGAAACTCCATATGGCATGGGGCTGCCAAAAAAAGGAAAAAAAAAAAGACACTAACCGAATACTTTGGCAAAATATGGAAGATGTAAGCAAATACAAAACATTGGAATGAAAATTTGGTAGAGGAATTTCCATTGTGGCCCAACAGATTCAGAGCCCAACATAGTGTCCGTGAGGATGAGGGTTCGATCCTGGCCTCACTCAGTGGGTTAAGGATCTGGCTTTGCTGCAAGCTGAGGCATAGGTCACAGATGTAGCTTGGATCCCGCGTGGTTGTGGCTGTGGCATAGGCCATAGGCCGGCAGCTGCAGCTCCAATTTGACCTCTAGCCTGGGAACTTCCATATGCGGCAGGTGTGGCCCTAAAAAGATAAAAAAAAGAAAGAAAATTAGGTAGAAAAGGGAAATGGAGGTGGTGATTTTATCTACAATTTTGTTCTGGGTGGTCAGGCAGGGCCCCCTGAGTAGGTGAGATTTCAACAAAGATCTGAATTTGATGAGAGAGAGATCCACGTGTCTGTCAGTCCAGTGCAGGTAGAGAGAGGAGTCAGTGCAAATGTCCTAAGGCAGAAGAGTGCCTGGCGTGACAGCATCCCTGTCTGCGTGGTTGCTGCGGTGTGGAGGCTTTACTCTCTAAATCCGGGGCGCCAAACCTTTTCTGTAAATGGCCAGAGAGCCAACAGTTCTGGATTTGTGGGCCATGTGGTCTCCGTCACAACTACTCCAACTCTGCCATTGCAGTGTGAAAGCAGGCGTGGACAACACACAACTGAGTGCACATGTCTGCGTTCCAATAAAAGTTTATTTACAAAACAAGTGGCATCTGGATTGGGCCTGTGGGCGACAGTTTGTTGACTCTTGCTCTAAATACATCTCTCACTCTAAGATTTGGGAAAATGAAAGGAAGATAGAGGAAAAAATGAACACATAGAAACAAAGGTACTCTTTCTTTTCTTTTTTTTTTTTTTTTTTTGTCTTTCCATATGGAGGTTCCCAGGCTAGGGGTCGAATCAGAGCTGTAGCCACCAGCCTACGCCAGAGCCACAGCAACGCGGGATCCGAGCCGTGTCTGCAGTCTGTACCATGGCTCACGGCAATGCCAGATCCTTAAGCCACTGAGCAAGGCCAGGGATCGAACCCGCAACCTCATGGTTCCTAGTCGGATTCGTTAACCACTGAGCCACGACGGGAACTCCAGGTACTATTTCTTTATCATTTGTCTTCTCACTTGGGTTTTAGAGCACAGCCTTGTCAACAAATCACTTTGGTGTGTGGTGTGGAATTGCTGTAATGGCCTCTGCCCTGCTGATAGCTTCTAACTTGGGCTTTGCCTTTTCCTTCTCTCTTTCTTAAGTCACTTCCATAATTTCTAATTTCTCTGCTACTTTCCTCTCATCCTCACCCCCCTGCCCCTCTCACTTGTCATCATCTCTGTTTCCTCCTGCATTCCAGAGGGCTCCTTCCTGCTCATTTTTTGAGTCTCTGTCAATGTCATATTTATCGTGCTTTGTTTGGTGAGATAATTGAGGGCCCAACAGAAACTTTGGTTTTATTGCTATTTTATTCTTAGCATTACTGCTCCTCGGGGCGAAGCTCCACCATGAGTCTCTGCAAGTTGGATAGACTTCTCCTGGTGCTGATGCTCAGAGAGTCTTCTTATGGGAGGGAGAATGGGAACAGAGGAGGAAATTTGGACAGGGTCAGAGTTGACCGGTCGAGACTTCCTACCCATGTGGGTATGTATGGACCAGCACCCGTACCCACGATAGATGCTTTACCGTCCAGGGAGGACGCAGGCTATGGCCTCAGCCGTGGAAGAAGAATTCATAAATACGAGCCTTCCTCCCTTACTCACCCTTTGAAAAATCCCACCTTAATGGTGTGTGCCTTGTGATTACAGGCCATTAGAGGCCATTATTAAATGAACGATGAGATTTCAATCATGAAATGCAAACGCTCTTGTGAAATGCAAACCTAGTTTCATGTAGTAATTGCTTCTAATTAAGGAGGAACATTTTAGCCAATTAGCTTTTGGAAGGTAAGTGTAATCAGAAGGATAATTCAGAGATTTGCTAATTGCCACTCCCATTGCAGCCGTTTGTGTTTAGAGTAGACCATATACTCTGTGTGTATGATGCTGCTGTAGTCCTGGTGGCGGAGAGGACCAGAGCACTTTTGTTACAGGACTTGTGAAGACAGCAATCACCCATACCTTTGGAATTACCAGGTCAAATAGAGGGGAGGAGGAAATGAGAGCCATAGGAGAGAATAAGAACATCAGACTGGAGCTCTGGTTGTGGCACAGCGGATTACGAGCCCAACTAGTATCCATGAGGATGCGGGTTCGATCCCAGGCCTCTCTCAATGAGTTAAGGATCCGGTGTTGCCGTGAGCTGTTGGTGTAGGTCGCAGACATTGCTTGGATCTGGCATTGCTGTGGCTGTGACTGGCAGCTCCGATTCGACCCCTAGCCTGGGAACTTCCATATGCCGTGGGTGTGGCCCTAAAAAGAAAAAAAGGACCCTCAGATTGAACTAGATCCACCATCTAAATCTGACTGGACTGCTGAAATTGTTGGCTGGTGTGAGGCATGTCATGATACCAACTTTCTTGGGGATGAGATGACAGCGGTCTCATCCAGCTTTAGTCTTCTGTGATTCAGGACAACTTCCCATGATTCCATGTCAAGTGGGAGCTGTTTAGGAAAAGATAAAGCATCCACTGATGGAAGGGCCAAGTGAGCCCTTGACACTTCAGCAGTCAAAATACAAGTATTGCGGGCTGGCTCTTGCTCTTGTGGCCCATGGGTACCCTGAAGAAGGTCTTTTGCCATCTCTCGGCCATCTAGTCCACTCTTTTTCATATCTCCTCCTCATTTTTTTTTTTGGTGTGTTTTTAGGGCTGCACCCCAGGATCTGAGCCATGTCTGTGACCTACACCACAGCTCATAGGAATGCTGGATCCTTAGCCTACTGAGCAAGGGGCCAGGGATTGAACCCGTGTCCTCATGGATACTAGTCAGGTTTGTTACCACTGAGCCATGACGGATCTGACCTTTCTCATGGATCTGACCATGTCCTCTCTGATGGAGAGCTGTCATTTTTTCCTCAACTCATAGTAAGGACCTCCTGCTTTTTTTCTGTTCTTGCCTCATCTTGCTTCTCCTCTTGTTCAAAAGAAGCTCTCAATAGGAGTCCACCTACCGCTGCTGCTGACTGAACTCTGTAATTACAAAGATTATTCTTTTGGCAGCTTGCAATCCTCATTATTATATAATAACTCACCAGTCAGAACTTGCTCATCAATTTCTCCTCCATCTTCGTGATTTTTTTCTTTTTCTTTTTAGGGCTGCACCCATGGCATATGAAAGTTCCCAGGCTAGGGGAGGAATCAGCTGCAGCCACCAGCCTACACACAGCCATGGCAATGTTGGATCTGAGCCTCCTCTGTGAGCTACACCATACCTCAAGTCAATGCTGGATCCTTAACCCACTGAGTGAGGCCAGGGATCGAACCTGCATCCTCATGGTTGCTAGTCAGATTCATTTCCGCTGAGCTCTGAGAGGAACTCCGATCTTTTTTTTTTTTTTAAATAAAAATAAAACAAGTTCTTATCCACCCCCCCCCCCCTTTCCACAAAAATACAAGCTGTTGTCCATTGTGTACAAAGATGGTGCTGCTGACAGAAGGATTTGCTTTAGCGTGAACTCCTATCTTTGTTTTTTGCCCTCTTGGTAGCTTGCATCATACTCTTACACCCTCAAGTCCTTGGATGGAAAGCAGGAGAATGAAGAGAACACTTTTCAGGGAAAAAAAGGAATGTAAAGGGATTTGGCTGACTGAGAAAAAGATGTGGCTGTGGATGCCTCTTGTGGTTGACACTGCTCGCTGGGGGCGGGGGGTGGGGGGGAGGACGGGGAGGGGGTGTCTCATTCTCAGCAAACTCTACAAGTTTGGTTGCTTACACATCGTGGCTGAAAAGACTCGTTCCCTTTGCGCCAAGAAAGGAAATCCCCAAGGAGAAGCCATAAATCAATTTTAATAGCAATGACCTGCCATGCAGAATGTATTGCTTTGGCCATGCCGAGCTGAGGTTGGAGTATCTCTATTGCTCACTTCTTGTTGTAACTGTGCCCTCCATCCCTCTGTTTGCCTGAGGTCCGCCACTTTCCTAACCAACCGGAATGTCCTTTCGAGACCCTTATGATGGCCGTTGTTATCATTTCCTGGCGGGGAACCTATGCAGAAAATGGCATCCAACATAGCGTCCGTCGTGACAAGGTGAACAATGAAACAGATTCGTGTCTGAGGCATGTTCTCATTAGGTGCAGCCGTCATTAAAAGTAATTAACACTTGGCAAATATTCTTGTTGGATGATGAATAGGCCATCTCCCCTTCTCCTTTTGGGAGGTCAGTTGCCAGTTACAAAAATGAAACACCTGCCTTTCCATCAACGTGGCTGCTGCCTGAAATGTAGCAGCATGCGGCATTCCCGAAGCTGTTAAATGTGTCCATTGTGCCAAAAAAAATGGGGCCTTATGTTTACCTAAGTCCTGAATAAATATGGTGGATTTGGGGACACAAATCTGATTTAAAACTTTTCTTTAGACCCACATGAAAAACCAAGTTAGCTTACTTAGGTATAGGTGATTTATAAGAATATAAAACTGGATGGCAGTGAATGGTCATTTTAGTGGTATATAAAAAAACCCAAAACACTTTGAAAAGAATGTGTCTCTAAATTTGAATTCCAATGAAGGCAATGAATGTTCTTTTCCATGCTCAGTTTCAGGGAGTACAGAAGATGTCCCCTGACTTTCATTTTTTTCATTTTTGGCCACCCTGAGGCATATGGAGTTCTCAGGCCAGGGAGCAGATCTGAGCTGCCGTGGACCTAAGCTGCGTCCTCGGCAATGCCAGATCCTTAGCCCACTCTGCCTTGCCATGGATCGAACCTGTGACGCACAGCTCCCAAGATATCGATGATCAGGTTGCGCCACAGTGGGAACTCTGCCCCATGACTTTTGAAGGAACCAAGGGAGGGATATGTATGAAAGTCGCCATGAAGGAAGAAGTGACTGATTAGACCAGGAAATAGGAAGGTGAGGTTATATAAGTTAGGAAACTCTGCTTAATACTTTATGCATCTTTCCTTCTAGGTAAAGGATCCATTAAGGAGGACATTGTGTTACTCAAGCATCTATGCCTTGGTTGGCTTACTGTATACCTGAAAACCTCCCCATAGCAGCTCTCACGTTTCTGTTCGAGGATTCACGTTGCCTTGCAAGAGATGTGGTGATTGAACCTAACTCAGTGTGGGGTACAGAGATTGTTCTTTCGGTTGGTTGGCCTTCCCGCCCCCTCCAGTCCAGAACTCTTCACGACCACCATGGCTTTCAGCTTTCACACATCTGCAAGGGACATGCATCATCCCTTTTTTTGGTTTTTTTAGGGCCGCACCCATGGCACATGGAGGATGCCAGGCTAGGGGTCGAATTGGAACTGTAGCCGCCGGCCTACACCACAGCCACAGCAACGCCAGATCCCAGGCCCGTCTGTGACCTACATTCAGGGCAATGCCAGGTCCTTAACCCACCGAGCAAGGCCAGGGATCAAACCTGTATCCTCATGGATACTAGTCAGATTCATTTCCACTGAGTCACGACTTTTCCTTTTAAGGCCGCATCCAGAGGCATATGGAAATTCCTAGGCTGGGGGTCAGATTGGAGCTGCAGCTGTCCGCCTACACCACACACAGCTCATGGTAACACTGGATCCCGGCCGCATCTGCAACCTATACCACAGCTCATGGCAACCCCGCGTCCTTAACCCACTGAGTGGGGGCCAGGGATCGAACCTGAGTCTTCAGGGACATTAGTCAGGTTCTTAACCCACTGAGCCATGACGGGAACGCCCATCTTTAGTTTACATACAATAGAGGACCGAGGAGAGGCCTGAGGTTTCATGCCAGTGATTTGCCCAAATCACAGTCGGTCAGCTGGAGCCCTCTTGGTGGGCAGGGCGGAAGAGGGAGGGTCAGACCTGGCGTGGACCACCCCTCTACCCCTCCATTCCCGCCTTAGGTCATCTGCTCACACCCTCCACTGAGGCCTGCCCCAAGGCTGTGGCAGAATTCTAAAAAGGGAATTCCTCCCTCAACTCCCAGGCAGAAATGGGTCTCCTCTCCCCCACAGAGGAACATGTGTTTTTGTGGAAAGACCACACAGAGAAGTCGGGATCTCCGTTGTTTCCAGATCTGGCCCGCCTTGGCCGTGTGGCCCGAGTCGAATTAGAGAACCATAGCCACATTCAGCTGGAAGGAATTTAGGGATCGCCTCTGCTGGTGCATCAGAACCACCAGGACAGCTCATTAAAGCAGATTCCTGGGCTTCGGTCCCAGGGTTCTGACTCAGTAGGTCTGGGGTAGCACTGAAGAGTCTGCATTTCTAGTAAACTCTCAAAGCACGCCAAGACCATGAACCCACGCACCCCGTTTGAGTATCACTGGCCTAGGATATAACCCTGTCTGAAGATGGGTCACCAAACTTTTTCTCAAGGGTCGATTAGTAAATATTTTGGGCTTTTGCAGGCCATACAGTCTGTACCATAACGACTCAACTCTGCCAGTGTAGCTGGAAAGATTGTAGAGGATGCCTAAGTGCATAGGCGTGTCCATCTTCTGATACATCTTTATAAAAACAGTTTGCAGACTCCTCACCATAGGCGGATGGCAACTTGAGTTCTTGCCCACCGTGCCTTGCTTTTGCCAGCAAAATGGGGATGCTGTCCTTGGTCTAACTTTTCTTTGGCGATGATGAGGACAAGGTAAAATCATATGATGAAACACTCAGAGAAAAAAATTTTGTATCAGGTTTGATCGGCCAAGTTGTCAGCTATACTCTTTTTAATAAGTCTGATCCCCTCATTTATATTTTACTGGCTTCGGAGTTCCCTTTATGGGGCAGCGGAAACGAATCTGACTAGGAACCACGAGGTTGCGGGTTCAATCCCTGGCCTCGCTCAGTGGGTTGAGGATCTGGTGTTGCTGTGAGCTGTGATACTGTAGGTCGTGGATGCGGCTCAGACCCTGCATTGCTATATGGCTGGTGTGCAGGCCAGCAGCTGCAGCACTGATTGGACCCCTAGCCTGGGAACCTCCACATGCCGTGGGTACAGCCCTAAAAAGACAAATATATATATATGTACACATACTTACATATAATATATATATTTTACTAGCTTCACTGAATTGGCTCTATAAATGTTCCTTCTAATTATTAGGCATCACATAAAAAAACCCCCATAAAAATGCTAAGAGATGACAGAAGGGATCATTTTGAAGGGCAATTTAGGAATTTTCTTGGTGTCAGAAAATAAAAACAGAACGCTTCATTGGTGATGCCTCCACAAGGGAGAACAAAACATGAGTGTTTCACAAGGTTAGTAAGACAGAAAAAAACAACAGTCATGATGGCCTGACCCACTAACTACCTTTGTAAAAATAAACTATTTTAATTAAAAAGAAGATTCTATCAACAAAGACATAACCAACAAGTTATATTATTTTTTATTCATGTTAGAATTTCTATCAGTGTTTGAACATTAATATTTAGAGAGTTTGTACATTTTTGCCTTCAGAGGTTTAAAATGAGAACCGCGCTAGGTCACAAATGGCAACTAAGACGCATTTCACAATTGCATGGGTATTCACTCAATCTCACTCTCTTAACACTGGTGACCATTTTCTTTTCCTTGCTGTACTTTACAATGAAAAGTGTGCCCCACTCATGTCTCAGCAAAGTTGCAGACATTATGGATTCATCACATATAAATTCTTTAAAAATATACTTCTGTCAAAAGACTTGATGACTACTATGTACACTACAAAAATAAATTTTCATATAAATAAATTATATGGCATACTTTTATCTTTGTAATTGAAATGACACAAACCCATCTCTGCCCAAACGGGCAGACGATGAGACCCAGTTTGAGTATTTCCTTTAAACTCCTTACACTAAAACCTACCATGAGTCCTTAATGAAAATGTTATATACTCTGAACTATTTAACATTAGTAAGCACTCTATACAAATAAAAATTCTGTTCAAAAGTAAAACAGCTGAAATAGTGTTTCCAATAGAAATAAAATCCCTGCATTTTTCTGTTATAAACTGGCATGACAAATACTGTAGGAAAACATTCTTATGATACAAAATTATAAATATCAGAAAGATTTTTTTTTTAAAAAAACTTAAAACATCCAAATGAACAAACAAGACAGACAAAATAAAACTATTTTAAAAAGAGAGAGGAGAGAGAAATTCTGGTTGCCTGCCAGCCCCCGAGGTCTCCCTTGGCCAATGTGACTATCGGAGAAAGTTCTACGCTGTTTGCAGAAAGCAGGGGCTGGACGAGCAGTCACGCAACACGCAAGCTGGGCTCAGGAAAGGAGAGAGGGCGCGCCTCAAGCCAGAGGGAAGCAGACCTCCCAATGTTGTATCGTCTCTCTCCTGAACGCAGGATATGAGTTTTCTGAGCAGAGCTGAGTGTTAGGTAGACGGAGTGTGACTGACAGAGGCACCAAACAGTAGCAGTGGGGCCATCAGGGGCCCTGGCATATTCACACACACACCTGGCAGCCACAGGTGGCTTCCAATGAGCATCTCAGAGTCTTGTGGTGAGTTTGAGGGTCTGAGGTCACTCCACGTCTGGTACTACGGGGGTGGGGTGGGGTGGGGGTGATGCCTTTTGATGAAGATCTTCCAGGTAAAACAAGAGGAGGCATCGTGGGAGCTGCCATGTGTGCACTCCTACAGTAGCTTAGTCTGGGCAGTGAGCGCTTCCCCGACATCTGCTGGTCTCTGGCTAAGAGCCTAGGAAGACAGAACCTCAGAGGATGAAGACAGAATCCATATGGATGCAAATCTTTTAAAAATAATGCCTGTTTGAGGGACCTGCCTCCATATGCATTCTTCAGTTGGGGGGGGGGGGTATGCAATTAGCATCTTGCTGCTGGTGAATAAATGTCATGTTGAAAGGACGCTGGTGAAAGGTGTGAGGAGGGGACATGAGTTACCCAGGAAGTGTGCACCCAGACTGCAGACAGTAACACACACGGAGAATGAACCTTCAGAAGCTCATATCCTATAGAATTTCTAACTCCGTATCACCTCAATGGATGCTATTTACTTTTAAAGAGGATGCAAACCCAATTCAGAAAGCCCTGACCACCTATGCAATTTACCAAGCGAGGGAGTTTGGATGATAAGGACTCAAAACTTCACTTCGTGGTTTTCTGTGGACACAGAATTGAGAGACTGTTGTCTCCCAAGGCCTTACAATCCACTCAGATTTGGGGGGGGGTGGTGGTGGTGGTGTGTGTGTGCGTGTGTGCGTGTGCTGGTGACAGAGAGGTACAATGAAGGCTGCATACTTTACAGGATCTGCTTATGGCCCAGCTGGTGCTCCTCATGCTAGAGCACTGGGCATGCGCTCTGGCTGTATAACACCAATGAAGATGAAGCGATGATGCGAGCTCTCTACCCTGAGGTTCCAGCATCCACCACAATGGTCCGTGCGAAGGAACTTATCTCCTCTGAGGCACCAGGTGGGGGGTCTGGGTGGCAGCCGATGATCTTAAGAGAGGCCCTGAACTTGAAGTGAGTCTGGCAAAAGGATCAGGCCATGTGGAGGGCTAGCCCTCCACTAGCACTAGCACGGGAGACATCCTGACTCTTCTGGCCGGACTAAGGCAGAGCCCACTAAGGGTTACGGACAGTAAAAAGCAACAAAACAGAGGAGTTGGGGGGGGGCGGGAATCACAGTACAGTACACTGGGAAATCACACACGTGTTCACATGCACAGCCCAACAGGAGACTCGCACCCAACTACACCTAGAGAAGCCAACCGGGGTTAACGTGCTTTTCTTCATATCTGCTCATTAAACAACAACAAAATTATCACGCATAGCGTGTTGGAAAGTTAACAGTAACATTTCATACTACCACAGGGTTGTGATATGCAAATTTAAAATATTTTAAACAGAAACCTTTACAAAATAATCCTATTACATAAGCAATATTTGCATAGAATTATACAGGTAAATTATACAATATTTAAGCAGCAGCAACATATGCTGAAATTTTAAGACGACGTTAAGGTGGGTTGTGGCCCAGAGACCAATGTACAAACAGGGAGGGGGCCCCCCCCGCTGCGGCCTCCCCACTGCCTACTCTGGAGGCAGGAGTGGAGAAACCCCAGATGACACTACTTTACATCCGTTCCTTCGTATATTACATATGTTTACACCTCTTAAATATGTATAGAAATATTTCACAAAATAATACAATCGGTTACAGTAACAGTGAACTGCTCTCCTGGCACAGCACATGTTTCTAACTCCCTCCGGGCAGTTCTCTTCAAGCAGTTCGGGGGGGGGGGGGGGGGGAGGGGCTTCCAATCTTTGGCCTCTTTGCTTCCGATTTGACTCACCCTTGAAAAGGGAAAAAAGGAAAAGAAGAAAAAAAAAAAGGAAGTCAATCCTTAAGTGACCAGGGACACGAGTGTCTAGGTATAAAGCAGAAAAACACAGGCAAAATGGGATCTGCGGTACAGAAATCAGTGACCGGGGGCGGGGGGATGGGGGTGGGGGGGTTGGTGAGGGCGGGACGGGCTTCCAGGACTGGGTCACGGTCCCTCCCCCTCGACCTGGGGGCTGGTGACAGGGATGTGTCCACCTTGTGACCGTTCACTGAGCTGTGTGTGGTCATCACACGTGCGGCTTTAAAAGACTGAAAGGCAGGTGAGAGGGGGCGCTGTCAGTGTCTGTGTGGAGATGCACCAACTCTGCCCGGGTGCACCGTGAGGGAGAGACCCAGTATGGAGCTCAGCTGGTTCTCCAAGGATGGCAGTGGGGGCAGGGGGGTAGAGGGGGTGGCGGGGGACAGGGAAGGAGCATGAGGCTCTCTGCCTTTCTCCTAGTCCTTCCATTGCCTCCGAGGCCCACCCACCTTTCCACCTGCCCACCTGCCCCCTGGCTTGCCTGCCCACCTGCCCAAGGGCCACACCTGCCCACCTACCCCCTTGGCTTGCCTTCCCACCTGCCCGTCAGATGCACCTGCCCAACTGCCCAAGGACCGTATCTGCCCACCGACCCCCTGGCCGCACCCACCTTAGTTGGAGCCACTGCCTCGGGGCCTCTCCTCACACTCCACGTCCTGCAGCTCAATGACTTCCACCTTGGAATCCCTCCTCTCGCACCGGACATTAAAAGGCACATGGGGGTCCTCAAACAGCCCGGGGTCAGTCTCGGGGTAGCCCTCGTAGCCTGGGCAGAGCCCCCCGCGGGGGTTCCGACTGGACCCGGGGGCGGGCGGGGGGTGCACAGCGACGGTCACGGAGGCCGAGGCCGTCACGGTGGTGATGGGCTGGCAGTAGCCGGGGGCAGAGCCGCCCGTGGTTGTGAACGCTGAGTGCCGAGGGTTGTGGGAACGGGCCCCGCGGGGGCCCGCGCGGTCCCTGTGGCTAGGGCCTGAATGCCCTTCAGTAGAAATTTCGAAAGCGTCTCTGCGCGGTCTGTAGGGGGGCGGCCTCGAGCCTTCCCTGGAGGGGTCTCTTCGTGGCTGCTGGCCTGGTCGTCCGGGTGGCAGGGACCCTGAGTCCCGGTGAGGCTGCTGCCGAGGGTTCGGGGGTGGGTGATGTCTCGGTTCAGGATGGACCACCTGCAGAGGGCAAGAACGGGTTCAAACAGGCCGGGAGCCTCCCCGAGGCTGGGCATCGCCTTCTGCTGCTCCAGAACTCCCCTCTTGGCTCGGCTCCCGCCTGGCCACCCACACAGCTTTCTGAACCAAGAGCTCAGGCAACCCCCCAAATGGCTGGGAGTGGCCCGAGGAGCCAAGAGGGGCCCTTCCACCCACAAAAGAAAAAAAAAAAACCCGTTCTCTTAGAACCTCCACGACGTGGCAGAGCAGCGCCCTATTTGGATCCGATGTCTGGCCTTTCTCCAGCACAGCTGGCTGGATGCAGCATGTGGCTGCGGCCCGCAAATGCAGGGCTGCCTCCTTCCCACAGTTCCGTCACCCCACCCTGCTCAGAGGAGTCAGATCCCGAGCTCCTCATTGTCTAACATTGCTCAGAGCTGGCCCTGGCTCTCCCTGATGCAGGACGCAGCCAGGACTGTCTATACCTACACTGGTGACGGTGGCACCCACTTCGGGACCTGTGGCTACTCACATTTAAATGAACTCATGTTCAAAAGTCAGCCCCTTAGTCGCCCTGGCCACACTGCCAGGGCTCAAGAGCCCGCATGGAGGCAGTGGCAGCTGCACTGGGGAGCACAGAGGGAGCATGTGCACTGCTGCACGGTGGCAGAAGGTTCGTCGGGGCAGCGCTGCTCTGTCCTGTTGTTAGGAATCTGGTTTCTGGGTCTCTATACAAAGCCTGGAGCAACACAGTGGTCACATCAATCAAAAGGACCGTGACCAACTTCAAAGTCGTTCAGCTTGTACCTATTTTTAGGCTCCCGCTGAACAAAACCAGATTCACACTGCAGCTCAGCGGGCATCGTCACGGGGGGTAAGAGCAGGAAAATTTCGGTTATGTGGTGGGCCCCTCTCTCTTTCATGGAAGGGCAGCTCCGGCCTGGGACTGGAATACCCATTTCCTGGAGGGACAGCAGGAGGCCCTGGGGCAGTGAGCCTCCGGACCTTCCCTGGGTTTTGTGGGCTGTGCTCCAGGCCTGGGGGGCGGGGGAGCGAGGACATTCTGGGGAGCACAGAGAGGGGAGGATGCAGTGGAGGCTCTCCCAGGCCACTCGGGGTTTTCTTGAATGGTCCCCAGCTTCCGGCCACTGAGCATACGAGCCTGGGGCCACACATGCTTCTGAAGTCTTGGAAGATAACAACTGAAATAATTTTGTACAGACAGCAATTAAAGGTAGCAGAAGGCAGGGGGGAATCACTTCTGTTGGCACTAAGAATACCAGTCCGTTTTACAGCAGGTATCATTCTACAAGGATATGTAACTTTAAGCAGATGGGATGGGGGAGTGAGGCGTGCTTTAACTCTGGTCCTCACTCAAATGGTGCTTCGCTCCAATGACATACACACTGATGGATGGTTTGTGTGGTCACCATTACTGGCCTTTTACATCCACATGAGATACAACCATATGAATTATTTATTTTTTTCCTGTCTTTTGTCCTTTTAGGGCCGCACCCATGGCATATGGAGGTTCCCAGGCTAGGGGTCTCAGTGGAGCTGTTGCTGCTGGCCTACCCAGAGCCGCAGCAACTTGGGATCCGAGCCGCATCTGCGACCTACACCACAGTTCACTGCAATGCTGGATCCTTAACCCACTGATCGAGGCCAGGGATCGAACCCTCAACTTCATGGTTCCTAGTCAGATTCGTTTCCGCTGCGCCATGACAGGAACTCCCATTTTTAAGGACAGTCAAATACTGGCAATTTCATGTAAGTCCACCTAACCAATTTAGACTTTTTTTGCATCCTGACTGTGATGTGCTGTTCAGAGAAGGCAGCTGCTGTCTGCAGAGGGGGTCTTAAGACTTACGGTGGAGCGGGCAAAGACAGGGTTTTCTGTAGCTTCCACGATCACTTGGTGGGCAGGGCCCCCAGTGCCCTGCTGGGCCTCGTAGGCCCGAAGCTCTTCGCTGATGCCGGACACTGTCGTCTGAGAACTGTACTCCGAGTCAGAGGAATCAGACCCGTTGTTGGCATGACTCGGGGGCACAGCAAACCGGACCACGCTGGGGGGTGGCTCTGGGGAAGGGGTGGGCAGCCGGTTCAGCCCGTTGGCTGGAGACACCTGTTTAAGGGGATTCCATATGACAAGTGTTATCCTCCACCAACTACACCCCAAGTTCAAAGAGCAATATCATCAGGGGCTGTTACCCCTCCTCTGCCGGCCCCCAGCCTCTCACACTACCCTGTACTCACTCCCTTCTCAATCCTGCCACTTGGAGGACCCTTGTGTCTGACAACTGCAAGGAAAGAACTGCCCTCTGGGCTCACACACTGGACAGGCAGGCTGTGCCCTTTTAACTCCTGTCCAAGCCCAGATACTCCTCCTGCGTAGAAAACGCTTCCTTGATAGAGACCTACAAGACTCTGGTTGCCAATCACTAGGTTTTGAAAAACGAAAACAAAAAAAATGTATCATTCCAACTCAACCCAACCCAAACCAGTACTATAGTCCCCCAACACTTTTCAATTGAAGAGGGGGAAAAAAAAAAAAGCCATCGTTACTGTGTTTACTGGAAAAGTAAACACCACCCCAATGTGGCTCTATCTACACATCACCAGTGAGACTGACACCAGGCAAAACAGCAGTCAGGTGGCCTGTGGATCGCATGTGACAGCCACAACCATCACTGACCTCAGGATACGGTCCGAAGAAGGACAAAAGGACGGGCAGCAGAACCAGTCCATTGAGAACCCCCAGGATTGTGAGGATCGCCAGGACAGCAAAGAAATACCTTGAAGACAAAAAGAGAAACCGGAATATATACTGTGGCAGAAGTCAATGAAGCTGCCCCTCACATGCCCAAACGTCGGAGCCCGAAATGAACGAAACCCCCACTGATGAAAAGGCTGCTACAAAACCGCGGTTCAAATTCAGCACGAGATTAGGTGGTCGGTTTATTTATTTGTTTTTTTGCTTGTAACCTTCTGACTTTGAGGACTACATTCCACAACCCAAAGTGTTCGTTTGTGAAGGGAAGGAAAAAAAGAAAAAATTAGTTTGTTCATTTGCTGAAATCTCGCGGCATGTAACGTTATTTATGAATGTGTTACACAAACACAAAAATATGGAATGTGAACTGAATGGCTGAGCGGACTGAAAGCACAAATACAATGCAGAGGGGCCCCGTTCCTGAAAACCCAGCAGAAGCAAACAAATGAAGTGAAGGGTGTAGAATTTAAACAATTTAGCCCAGGAGGAAAAGCAGCCCACTTCTGCAGGCAGCTAATCCACTGTGAAATGCTTCTGCATCTTAGAGCAGAATCTCTAATTAAGTCTCCAGCGTATCAGGTAGGGCTTTCCCCAGGCTTTCATTAACCACAACTTTCGGCCTCGAATTCTGTGAGTTCCAGTTTTACCCAAGAGCTCCAACTGCACCCTTTTGAGGACACTGGAACCAGCTTTCCGCCAAGAAAACAGTGCCCTCTCTGTGGTTGCCGGGGCATTTTTCCGGGAGGGGGGGCGGTGGGCTACAATGATGGGGGTTGCTCGGCCGGCCAATCTTTTGTTGAACAATTTAGCATCTCTGAATACTCTCGTTTGGCGTCAGCCAATTTAAACACAAGGGCCGCAGCACCATGAAGAAGAAGAGCAGAGGGCACGAGTGGCCCTGCTTTCCCACCATTGAGGACTAAGGTCTGGGATCCTTCACCCACACCGAGGACAACCTGTCGGCCAGGGAGAGCCACTGGCGGATGCGCCCGCACAGCTGGAGGCAGCGGGCTCCACGCAAGCGTGCGTTGCTGTAACGAACGGTTTCTAGGGTGATTTTGCTGGATGTGGGAGGGGGCGGGGGGCGAGCGCAGGCTGTTCTGGGAAGAGAGAGGGCAAGATAGCTCTTAATGGTCCCCTTGATCATAAAACGGAACAGGCACCCACACTCTGCCGTGCCTATATATGTTTCGACAGGAGATGAAAGGAGAGAGCATCCCTATAAAAATACAAATACCTCGCAGCTATTGTAAACACTAGAAACTTCTGAGCTGCATTAGTAAAAACCAAGCAGCCCGTGTCTCGTGCTAATGTAAACTGCGGGAACTTGAGGCCGAGGCATATATCAGCAGCAGGCATTAAGACATTTGCAACCCATCCATCTAACTGTAGGATAAACAGACCAATTAGACGGCTGACGGCTTAGCGTATACAATGTCTGCTCATTTAGGCGACCCCGGTGAGGGCTTTATCAGGTTCATCCATCCAGTTCTAGAAAATGGGAAGCTCTTTTAAGTGCTTGAAACAAGAACCCTGCTATCTCTGGGAGAGAACAAGAAGCTGTGGGTTAGAGAGAGATGGGAGCCTGCCTTCCACCCAGGGCCCAGGTGCTTGCTTGCTCTCACGCAGGCTCGGTTCCTTCTCTGTGGCTCACCTGGCTGCCCCCAACGCTGACTTAGATCCTCTGAGATCCCATCACCCTCAGCCTCTCTCGGGGTTTTCAATTGCCTGTGACCTTGTCTCTCCCCACCCCAGAGACCGTGAACCCAGAGACCGAGGACAGGGTTCATGTTCCTGGCTGTTGCGTGAAATGACACGTATGAGGTGCTTGTTGCACTGTGTTGAATGAGAAATGACACAAAGGAAGCTCTATTTGGCAGTTCCCATGGTGGCCCAGTGGTAAAGCCGACTAGTATCCATGAGGATGTGGGTTCGATCCCTGGCCCCGCTCAGGTGGTTAAGGATCCGGTGGCACCATAAGCTGTGATGTAAGTTAAAGATGTGGCTGGAATCCGGCTTGGCTGTGGTGTAGGCCAGCAACTGCAGCTCAGATCTGACCCCTAGCCTGGGAACTTCCATGTGCTGCAGATGTGTCCCTAAAAAACAAAATGAAAGAAAAAGAAAAAGAAGCTCTCTTTGCCAAGGGTTTTTACACCATAGAGCAACAACTACGCATGCCCGAATAAGTATGTGCTAAGGAAATAAAGGAACAGTCAAAATCAAATTAAGAGCTTAAGACAAAACCCGGCATCTATCTGATCCCTGCAAACAAGGTGTACTCATTGGCTTGCTCACTGACGAGCAGTCTGTGCTGAGAGGCTCAGCAACCTGGGCATCACCTGTGAGCTGGCTGGACGTGCAGGCTCTGTTCCCGTCCCCCAACAAAGTCTGCTCAGCATTTACTGAGAGCCCGGATAATAGATTCGGGAGCACATCAGAGCTTGAGAAGTACAGGGATGCACCTTGCCACTCGCTCTACGCCCAAGACAGTGGGCCCACCCTGAGAGTCCTTCCAGAAAGGGAAAATCTCCAGGATGCTCACTCCCCCCACCCTCCCACTCCCTCCAGTGGGGCAGGCCACAGACCGACAACCTGATCTTTCTTCCCTAATAAAGACACTTGGGAAGTTCCCATCATGGTGCAGCGGAAACAAATCCGACTAGGGACCATGGGGTTGTGGGTTCGATCCCTGGCCTCGCTCAGTGGGTTAGGGATCTGGAGTTGCCATGAGCTGTGGTATAGGTCGCAGACGCTGCGTGGATCCTGGACTGTCTTTCACTCACTGACCACTCTGGCCTCGCTCCTCTGGCAGCAAGGTTTCATCCAAGAGCAGCGATGGCACAGAGCTGCAGAGGCTTTCAGAGAAACAAAAATGGTCTTTCCCTGAAGGTCTCAAATTCTTTCCGAAAGGAAATCCTGCTCTCCTTTTGTACTCCACAACGTCAAATCCGTAATGAAATTCACCGGAAACTGCCTGCCGTGGTATCCAAATAGAAAGATGTATCCAGCCTAGACTTGGATTTCAAAAATTTGACCCCGAAGTCACACATTAAACGCTTCTTAAATCTTAGTGAGAACTCAAATATGAAATCAGGGTATGGCATCTCCTCCACCCCACCCCTTTTTTTGGTCTTTTTTTTTTTTTTTAGGGCTGCACTGGAGGCATATGGAGGTTCCCAGGCTAGGGAATCCCATCGGAGCTGCAGGTGCCGGCCTACACCACAGCCATAGCCACACACGATCTAAGAGGTGTCTGTGACCTACACCACAGCTCACAGCAACATCGGATCCGTAACCCACTGAGTGGGGCCAGGAATCGAACCCACGTTCTCATGGAGACGAATCTGGTTCTTTACTGTTGAGCCATGATGGGAACTCCAGATAATAATGATTTTTTACAACAAGTCTTCTGGCCCCGCGTCTGCTTACCTGACAATGAAATCAAACTCAGATCCAGCAAGCATCAGCACTCCCAGCAAAGTGGAGACAGCACCGTCCAGAACGGGCGCAAACATGTGCTCCAGGGCCAGCACGGCTCTGCGGTTCTTATCGCCAATGGCTGTCAGAAAGGCCTGGGCAATGAGGAGAGTTCGGATGATCAGATTTCTGGACCTGACTCGGCCCATGGCCAACTTCGTCTTAAATGCTATAGCCGCTTACATCTGCCTCCACTGAACCACTCAGATCACGCTGTCTAGCTTCTGGAATATTTAATAGGGCCTGCTCAACCAGGCAAATCTAGGCTTATACTAATCTGACCTGTTCAGGATAACCAGGGTGGTACTGGGTGTTGCTGTAAATCTTGAACAACCAAAAAGAAGGAAGGCCTGTTTACTTTAAATTTAAAAACCGTGCCACACTGCACAATGAGCAAAATGGTCCCTTCTTTTCACTGTTACTCCCCCTTGGGTTTACTCTTCCACTTAAACGATTTCACCTCGTTCACAAGGGAGACCTCCAATTGTGAAAGCACCAGAATTTTGCCTGATGTGGGGGAAGGTGAACATCTTATTCCCAGATGGGCTTAGCCAAGGGTCGCGTGCCCCTGGGCTAAGTACATATGCCCTCACGGTCATGCTGAGGTTAGAATTACTGTCACTGGGTTCAAACCAATGTGTCTATAGTACATGTAACTGCTGTGAAGGTATCACAAGGAAAACATGGGACTGTAAATTCAATCGAGTCTGTGCTAACTATGTGTGGGCAGAGTCTACCTGCTCTGAGCTCTCTCAAGCTCTTCTAGGTCAAGGGCACTGTTGATCCCAAATGGGAACCTGACGGAGTAAGTCTTGGCATCTCTCAGTCTATTGGCCTCAAGCCTGTCCTAACTATGTGTGGGCAGAGTCTAGAGTCTACCTGCTCTGAGCTCGCTCAAGCTCTTCTAGGTCAAGGGCACTGATGACCCCAAATGGGAACCTGATGGTGTAAGTCTTGGCATCTCAGTCTGTTGGCCTCAGGGTGCGAGCCGGGACCATGAGAATGTGGGTCACTGTTACACCCTGCCTGCTCCCCTGGGGAAAGCCAACAGGGAGTGCTGGCTCCCTGGCACAGGCCTGCTCGCTGCAAGGTCAGGCTCTCTGGGATGTGCTGAGAAAAGAGCGCAGGGCCTTTGCAGGCCGTGTGATGTGCCCCGGGGAAGGACAGGAGGCGACACTCCTTAACGAATAACATGACACTAAGCCATCCAAAGGTGTGCTGTGAGTTTTCAAACGTTGCTCTAAAGTGAGGTTGATATATGTGATGCATACAATGGAGCTGGGAGACGTGCGCGACAATGTAGCTGCCTTTTCCTCTCGGGAGGAAAGCACCAAGGTGGTTTGGAAGTATTTCGCTCTGCGCTGTATCAGGGCCTTGAGGCCACAGAGTCAAAGTTGGGTTGATCGTCTTGCGCACGACTTATGCGAACGTAACTTATGCTCACAGCGAGCTGCTGGGCGATTCCTTGATGACTTGAATTCACATACAGGATATGGTAAGAACACTGTGTCCTCTGTGTGGACAGTCTCTTGACGAACACCTGGGCTAGGAGCACAAAGCCGAGGTGGCTTTTGAGATGCCTTAGATTCTCAGAATGAAATCTTGTAGGCGGGACAGAGACATTCGGTCACTGTTCATTCAGCACTGGTATATCGGTATTTATGTTCACAGGACCTCCAGTGCGGAGACCCCGGGTGCCACTGAGCCTGTCCTTAGCATTTCCATGGCAAAAATCTGTTCTAGGACCACTCTCGGTTGTGATGCTCGCTACCAACCAGAGTGGTTTTCATTCACATCAGAATACAATGACTTGTGGGAGTTCCCATTGTGGCGCAGTGGTTAACGAACCCGACTAAGAACTATGAGATTGCGAGTTTGATCCCTGGCCTTGCTCGGTGGGTCAAGGATCCGGCGTTGCCGTGAGCTGTGGTGTGGGTCGAAGACGCAGCTCGGATCGTGCGTTGCTATGGCTCTGGTGTAGGCAGGTGGCTACAGCTCCGATTCGACCCCTAGCCTGGGAACCTCCATATGCCGCAGGTGCGGCTCAAGAAAAGGCAAAAAGACAAGAATACAATGACTTGTGGCTTTTGCATTTGTAGGCAAAGCTTTCTCCTTTGACAAAGAAATGATATCATAATTATGTGTTTTCTAAGCTCTAGGGTGGTGAGCTTCTTCTTTGTAAAAATCCCCTCTCCTTCCCAGCTCAGGGAAGGAAAGTAACTGGGGAAGGCACACAATGCAGAGAACTGTTTCTAAATCCTCAGCTTTTTCCCGGGGGAAAAAGAGGTTACCTGCAACAAAAGAGTCTTAATTCCAAAAGGTTACAGTCTCTAACTGGCCTAACAAGGGCCCCGAAAGACCCCTTACGGAGGACAACAGAAGGTGGGGGCAGAAGCACCTGTGATGGACAGACATGCATCTTCCATGTGTTGAGCCCAAAGAAAATCAATGCTAGAGATGGCAAGGGCCAGGCTGAAGGGAATTTGGGCCAAGTCCAATGCTAGGTTTTCTAGCTCAGGCCTTCTGAACATTAGCATTCATTCAGTCAGTAAGTACTGACCGAATGCCTACATAAACCCAAGGACTTAGGGTAGACACACAAATATGGATGGAACATAATTGACACAGGGCCATGAGGCTTTGGAATAATTCTCTGATCAGTGTGTACAGTGAGCTTGTCTCTTGGATGAAAGTCTGTTCCTCAAGTTTACTGTCCGCCCATACGGTGTTCACAGGATGGAGCAAAGGAAGAGAGGCGTGGGGGCGACATTCCTGTTGAGAGCAACGCCAGTTCTCTTACTTTTCTGCTGTTAGGAACTTGGATGCTGGGAGGTTGAAGGAGCTGGGTGGGCTTAGGCGGGCGAGCCCGTTCCTCTGGGCTGAGCACCTGCACCTTAGCACATCAGCCCCAGGGTGTTGCTTTGGCTGCCAACTCACCTCACCCTCCATTACGCCCTCCCCACCAAGCCCATGAGTGTGGTCTCACTGGATCCCTGCTTCATTACTGTGGCTTAAAAACTTGTGTGCATGCGTGCACACAAACACCATCTGCCTTAGGAACAGGTGACAATTTCAGATCCGTGGTGACACAACTGACAACACCAAATAGGCAGAACCTTCCCTGGCCCGCCTCAACACACTGAATTCACAACCTACTGCTGACATGGCCCAGCTACTTCTTAGATTCCCCCAAAGGGTAGGGCATCCAGGCCAATGATGGCCACTCCTAGGGAATGTCTTTTTGCTATGATGGGAGTCAGTTGTTTTCCTTTTTTGGGGGGGGGCGGGGTCTTTTTAGGGCTGCACCTGTGGCACATGGAGGTTCCCAGGCTAGGGGTCCAATTGGAGCTACAGCTGCCAGCCTACACCACAGCTACAGCAATGCCAGATCCTTAACCCACTGAGCGAGGCCAGGGATTGAACCCACCTCCTCATGGATGCTAATCAGATTCATTAACCACTGAGCCAAGATGGCTGCAAAAATGACAAGGTTCCCAACGTGGACACTAAAAGACCTAGAGGAAATCGGTTGCCTTTTCAGAGGTTTAGCTGCCAACGTCTCCCCTACCAGAGCAACGTGAACGGTGAACTCCACTCCGATGCCGACGGAAGCGATCAAGATGACCACGGGCACGGCGCTCAGCTTGATTCCGATGAGGCCCATCATGCCGAAGAGCTCGACTGTCATCAAAGCCAAGACGGTCACCTTTCAAAAGACACGCAAGATGAGTGGCTGGGCGCAAATGCACTCTGGGTGTTGCAAAAACGCTTTCAAAACTCCTCCACCGGCATAATCGACGAGGATTCACACAAACCCGCACTCATTGCTGGCTACACATTTCATGCAGTGTAAAGCAAGATTTTTCTTTTCGTTTTGATCTTAGCCATCAGAGACCATCCTTCACTGTTTGCGTTCAAACTACAGTTTTTGGTGGCCTCACCCTTGGTCCTAAAGGAAGCTGAGAGGATGGGGCGAAGCAATGTTCTTTTACGTAAATGAAAAGTAGCCTTGCTTTTGTCTGGAGAGCCTGTGGGCTGAGTGAGGATGCCTTGGGAACGAGGGGACACGGGGTCAGCTGACATGGGTCAGGTTACAGCCCTTCCCTTTGAAGAAATGTGGAGTTTCTGGGGTGGACAGAGCACACAGTTAAATCCAAGGAGAAGCTTGCATTTGCCTTTCGTTTGCCATGTAAAAATTTGTAGGGAAATGCAAAGAAAAATCTGTGAGGGAGACTTTGGAGTTTTTTGGGCCAAAGGGGGCAAACTAGAAATAGAACAATAAACTTTATACAAGGATCAGAGAGGGAGAGAATGAGCTTTCCTTCTGGGGGTGGGGGCACCAAGCAGTGGGGGGCAGCGGGAGAGACGAGTACAATAAAAGCTCCCTTTGCTTTCTTTTAATAAGCTAATGAAAGATGGATAACATCAATTGCTTAAGTACCATGAAAACTCCTACAGACTAAACATTTACCTTTAAACATACCTGCTGCACAGACTTTTTTGGTGCAGAAACAAGACCTGCTCTCTGTTTTTATCATTTTGGCATTTTGAAGGCTACACCACAGTTCATGGAGTTTAAACACTGCCATGATTTTATTAGACGCTACATGGAACTTACATCAAATCTGAGAGTATTATCCTTGGAGAAAGAACGCAAGGAGTAGGTTGGTAACACTCGTTGATCATTTTCTCCCCAAGAGTTAAAGCAAACACAGCACACAAAACCATCTCGCAAACGCCTGACCCATACATCACCACACTCACTTCTCTAATGATCCCTCCACTTAGAAGAGTCTTCTCTATATTTGGTGTGGGCTGGAGTCACAAAATGACACTTGAATTAAAAAGTAGTAATAATTAGTTGTGCCTTGAGTGTTCATGTGTGTGTGTGTGTGTGTGTCTTTTTGGGGCTGTACCTGCGGCATCTGGAGGTTCCCAAGCTAGGGGACAAATGGGGGCTGTAGCTGCAGAGCCACAGCCATACCAGGTCTAAGCTGCGTCTGCAACCACAGCTCACGGCAACACCAGATCCTGAACCCACAGAGCGAGGCCATGGTTACTAGTCAGGTTCTTTACCACTGAGCCACAACGGGAACTCCTGAGTGTTTTTTAAAATCTTTTTTATTTTTAACTTTTTTTTTTTTTTTTTTTTGTCCTTTTGCCATTTCTAGGGCCGCTCTCACGGCATATGGAGGTTCCCAGGCTAGGGGTCGAATCCGAGCTGTAGCTGCTGGCCTACACCACAGCCACAGCAACGCAGGATCCGAGCCGTGTCTGCAACCCACACCACAGCTCATGGCAATGCCAAATCTTTAACCCACTGAGCAAGGCCAGGGACTGAACCCGTGCCCTCATGGTTCCTAGTCGGATTCGTTAACCACCGAGCCACGACGGGAACTCCTGAGTGTTTGTTTTTTAATAAATGCTCAGTGCTACCATGGCAAACGTGTTGAACTCCCGCCACCCCCCCCCCCCCATCTTTACACAAAAAGTTTACAGCTGCAGGAGAGGGGATGTAAGATTAAGGCCATGAAAGGCTCTACCTAACCATGAGCCCCACCACCTCCAGTAGAATAAATACAGCGTGGATGAGGCAATCTATACCCTCCTCTGGAGGCCCAGACATAAACACGACGTCCCGGCTGCAGAAAGAGCTATGCTGAAAGGAATGTGACTTCCACCAAGTCAACCTTAGAATAAACTCACAATGATCCCGGCCGTCCAGGGGTTCAGGAGGAAGACAGCACACACGAGGAACGTGCAGGCCAGCACTACGCTGATGGACAGCAGGAGCCAGTGGCGGAGGCCGATGTACTGCTCCCAGAAGAGGAAGGGGTAGCCGTTGGGGTAGCTGGAGAGCCCCAGGCTCGTGTAGTTGTTGCAGATGGTCCTGACTTTTTCAATGGCTTCCACGAAGTCCGAGGTGTCCCGCAGGCCGTTGAGGTAGAAGGGGAACTGGGCGTATTCGATGGGCTCTGCTGCTGGGACTGGGCAGAGAAGGGGACAGGAGAGGGGCCCGGCGGGGGTCAGGGGCTCCGTGCAAGACGGAGGAGGGCAAACGGACGCCACCCAGGGGTGGAAGAAATGCAACGTGTTCCCCACTGTCGCCCACACCACACGCGTGTGCCCACGTGCACCCCAAGCGCGACGAGCAGAGAATGAATGCGGCAAGCGAGTCCGCTTTCGGCTCCTCTTTCAACATAAAGGACAAAGGATACCAATGACGGTCTTTAGGGCTTTAAAATTTCCATCTCTGGTTTAAAAACTTTCAAGCGAGATCCTCAACTTTTGATTTCTTTTTTCTTTTTCTGTTTTTTTTTTTTTTTGGTGGAGGGAGGAGCCTGTGATCTGCGTGTTGCTTTAACCTTAGATTTTAATCTCCTAGAAGCAGTCGCTCTTTGTAATGGGTCTAAACAACTTAGGAATTCAATTGTGGGAACCTTTTTTTTTGTTCAACTGACACCAAGTGAAAATACTAGGTTGAAACAGTTTTACTCAATCACTTATGAGAACAAAATAACTCCAAAGTCATGCTTTACTGAGAAAAAATGCTTAACTTTCTTATCCTTTTAGTGATCTAACACACTTAAACCTTCCATGCTTCTTTTTTAATGCCATGCTAAGTCTTCAGCAGCAGGGGAAGAAATCCTTACACAACAAGCATTTAGTTACTGCCGTTGTGTGTTCCAGACCCTTTGGGGTCATTCAGTTGACTTGCTAAACATGATTTGCCCTATTATAATCTCAACTATAAATTTTCATTAAGACACGCCTTGGCTGCTTGCCACAAGGCTCTGAGGTTTCAACACAGCAAGCACACCCGCCTGCTCTCCAGCCATGTTCGCAAAGGGACCTGTCTTCTTTCTCATGTCCTCCCTCGGCCTCGTACCCTGAGTATAAGCTACTAATATCTCTAACATAAATGCAAATTAAATCCATCCAGAACCACCTGTCAGAGCCGGGGCTGAGAGGTGAAAGGAAGAGGACGCCGTTGTATACAGACTTTTCTGCTCCGGTTTAAACAGCTTTGACAGACTACAGGTGCTCGGTGGCTTATAGGAATGACCCAACTTGCCAAAAATCCCTTCAACACCGGAGTTGACCAAGTTAAGATAAACACATAATCCCCAGTGATAAAACTTTGCAATAGTAAAATAACACTCAACCTGGAGGCGTCCCCAGCGTTCACATGGAACAGCTGGCATTCAAGAGATGCCTGGTGGACGTCTTAAAGGCACAAAGGGAGATGAGAGACTCTTGTATCTCAACGCGATAGAGCGGGAGTTGTATTCGATGACACATCCTCATCTGTCTCCCAGAGTTTTAAACTAAGAGAAATACATTGTTCTGTTTACACTTTTGAACCCTGGGTAGTGTCAACGGCCGAGGGCTGTGACTGACTGAGCCTGGGACTATGGGAGTGTAAGGAGCCCCCCCGCTCCCACAAGCATGCAGGCCCGACGGAGGGCTACTTACTTCTCAGCCTGGTTTCGGGCATGTAGTCGGCTTTGTCGTGGACCCACTCGGGACGGTGAGGCCGGATGTTGGCTTGGGAGGCGGCGTACGCCACGGGGTCGTTGCTGACCCAAGCAGTCAGGTAGATGTAGAAAGCACTCGGGTTAATGATGCCGTCGGCATCCACCAGACGTCGCTTCGTCAGCTGCAAGATGGGCAGAACAGGGGCCTTACAGAATGGGGTTTGGGGTGAACACGATCCTGCCTCCGGAGGAGGGATGTGGAGCTCTGCGCCGGCACTGGCCACCGCGAAGAGGATGCCCGCTCTCTGACAGTGTAGACAATCCCGTCAGAACACCTCTGGTTTCTTTTCCAAACGCACATCATCAGGAGAGGCAATCACAGGCATGTTTATAACACACACACACACACACACACACACACACACACACACACACACACACACACACACACACACACACACACACACACGCAGTTCTGCAGATGGCCCGGGAGTTGACTGAACCAATTAAATCTGAATGCGCAAGGGCTGTCTGCAGCCAAGGCGGAGAATGAACAATCTGGAGAAACATATTTATAGGAGGGGAAGGGGGAAAAAAAAAAAAGAAAAGAAAAAAACCTGGCAAGAATCCCCATACACGTCTGTGTGCAGTTAACCTCTGCTGTTAACACTGAAGGAAATGCCACCCAGTAAATGGAGGAGAGCTATAAAAATAAAACAACATCTGTATAAATTTTGCTAACACTAGCCTCCTATGACCTGTGCATTCAGAAAATGCCCATAGCCAGAAAATGGAAGGGACGGGTGCCCAAACACAGTCTTTCTGGAATCTTCTTAGAGAGCTGGTCACCTTCCATACAACGCATCCTCTAAAGAAGCCAACTAATACTGTGCTCTCTCTAGAGCGGGTCTGTGAGCTTTGCTTAGGTGAAAAACACTGTGAGACAGACAGACACACACACACACGTCTTTTTTCCTGTTTACTTGAGGTTCGGGCCTGCTTCCACCACTTTGGGTCTTTTTTAACAAAATGAAAAACACCAGTGACAGAAGTTAATAGAGAAAGAGTAAAGGAAGAAAGCAAGCGGAGAGTGAGAGAACTAAATTTCAGGGGTCTGGATTCAATTAATCCACAGGATATGTAACAACTGCATGTCTTCAAGCCGTCTCTGGAATTACATCGTACAGCTCACGGCCCCCGTGCACGCAGCACGCTTCTCTCCCTCCCAGGCAGAGGAAGTGATGGGGGGTGGGGGCTGGCCCAATCACTTTTGTTCCATGGTGTCCCCGGTCCCTAAAGCCCAACCCAGCCCCTGCGGCATTCCCCCCCCCAACTATCTCTCAGACAGGCTCCTCTGCCCGCATCCTTGTCAAGCCTGACAGCGGGCCACGTGTGGCTATAAAGCGCCAAGTTCACACTCCATAATAACTCTGAACAATGTACTTTGTAAATCTGTCACCTTTAATGCCAGCAAAAAAAGGGGAGACAATAAACAGAGCTGCTGGGAAGATCATTAGCATTGACGGTTTTCTGCCTGAAGGTGAAGCAAGAAAAAGCTTCCAAGAGGAGAGGGGACAGGATCAGGGGAAGCCGGGAGTGGGGTTGGACCCATCTGAAATCCGATGGGGTCCCAAGGCCCTCTCCAGCGTGCCTGAGGAATCAGAAGGCATATGCTGGAATCTGAGTGTTAGAGGGAAGACACAAACACACATGGAGAATATGGTTATCAAACAGAAGGAGCTCTTCTTACTTGGGGCAAGGTGAGCAAAACACTGGATCCACTCAGATTCCAAGGATCTGTGTTTCCGTCCACCTCACTCAGGACAGAGCCATCTGCCTGTCTGTCCTCCATTACCCTTCCGGCCAGTGAGCCCAAGAAATCAAACGTAACAAAACTTCCCATCGTCCTAGCAACCTCTCCTAACCCTTGCATCTGCCCCAAATTCTTCTTTTTTAATTAATTAATTATTGGAGTTCCCACTGTGGCTCAGTGGAAATGAATCTGACGAGTATCCATGAGGACACCAGGTTTGATCCCTGGCCTTGTTCGGTAGGTTAAGGATCTGGCATTGCTGTGAGCTGTGGTGTAGGTTGCAGACGAGGCTTAGATCTGGTGTTGCTGTGGCTGTGGTGTAGGCCGGCAGCTGCAGCTCTGATTCGACCCTTTGCTGGGGAACCTCCATATGCCATGGGTGTGGCCCTAAAAAGACAAAAAAAATTTATTTTTTGGCTGTGCCAGTGGCATGTGGAAGTTCCCTGGACCAGAGTAGTGATAACACTGGATCCTTAACCTCTAGGCCACAAGGGAACGCCAGTACAATACCTTTTTTTTTTTTTTTTTTACATTTTTTTAATAGTTGATTTACAACATTCCGCTAATTTCTGCTATACAGCAAAGTGACCCAGTCATATGTATAAATACATTCTATTTCTCATATTCTCTTCCATCCTGTTCCATCACAATGGACTGGCTACAGTTCCCTGTGCTACACAGCAGGGCCTCACTGCTTATCCACTCGAAATGCAATCGTGTGCATCTACCAAATCCCCATACTTCCAGTCCATCCCATTCCCACTCCCTCCCCCTTGGCAACCACCACCCCCAATTCTTTTCTCTCAAATCCTGCTGCCCAATGGCTCCACCTTTCCAAGTTTGAATAGAACCAAGACCAACACGGTAACAACAACTAGACTTGGAAAGAGAACAATGAAACACAGCACATCCATCATCTGAAAGGGCCTGCACTGCTTCAACTATATTTTGTTCTGACAATTGCTCCAGAGGAAGGTAACACACCTGTGCCCACTTGCCAGATGAGCAAGGAGAAGCTCTCTGCCTTACCGGTGATCACACAATTAGCCAGGGGGACGAAGAGAATGCAAGCCAACTCAATATTCTTTCTTCCAGCCCCTGAGGCCTCAGGTCTGCAGAGAGCACAGGCTGGGACTGCACACTGTCAACCAGTCTTCAGCATGGCCCCTGCCCCCAAGCTCTGCTCAACAGCACCCTCCGAAACTCCCAGGGTGTAAGGCAGGGAGAGTACCTGACTGATGTCGATGGGTTTATCGCGGCTGCCAGTTTGCACCAGGAGTTTGTAGGCAAGGACCCCATCATCTGATCCATTTTTATAATTGTTTGGCATGATTTTCCCAGTTTCCCAGTCACTGTCAAACGCATCCTGAAGTCCTAGAGAAGGCAAATGCATGTAATACATTACAACTCTTCACCAGAATGATTCTGGTCCTAACTCGAAGGACAACAAGTAGGACGGGAGTGTTTGCCCTCGACCCAAGACTCCCTGTAATCTACGTGTGTGTGACATCACGTGACACTATTAGTTTTTCTCATGTATTGACTTCAGATTGCTAACCATCATTGCTTCAAAGGCAGAAAGGGGGCACATTCACTTCTAGGAAAAAAATATACATGTTTTACCTCAATTCCACCCTCCCCAACTCCCCTTCTCCCCCATGACAAAAGAGAGAGAGTGCACACTGTGTGAGGAAGACACACCAGGCTCATTGAATGTTTCATTCCACATCAGGTGCTTAAAGCCATGGGATCCTCAATACAACCAGAAATTGCACTCGGAGCAGGAAAAGCACCTTTAGGCGCCCAGCTTCCAACAGCAACTCGGTGGCTTCTCCAGCCCAGGGGGAGTGAACACAAGTCTGTCAATTTGTTCCATCTGTCGGGCTTGTGGAGCTAATTCAAGCTGTGGGATCGGCTGCCAGGTTGTGTAAAGATCACAGCCAACACCTATTCACTCTCGACTGCTCTCTTCCTCTGTGCCACCCTTCTTGGAAGAGGGGGCATACAGAAAGAGGAAGGGGGGACACACGCGCACGCGTGTGTGTGCGCGCGTGTGTGCAGGGAGGTATCTCTCGGGGTAAATTTGGATCTGATGGAGCACAGGAAGCTGCAGGCCTATACAAGGGGGGCTCTGTGAGAACAGATGACAAACTGCAGGGGCTGGGGAGCGGGAAGGCCGGCGCTTTCTGGGCTTGGGGGATGGGCAAGGCCCCCCCCCACCCGCCCCCGGCCCCCCGGCCCCACCACACACACAGCTGCGCTTGGCCTCTGTAATCAAAACCATCATTACAGACCTGCCGGCCTGGCTTCAGCTGTAAAGAGATAAGCGTGGTGGAAGGGAAGACAGGGCCCTGGTGACCCGACCTCGGGTCGGAGCCATCGCCTGCTCACCCACACTCCCCTCTGACACCCCAGCCCTCCCCCCCCACCCCTCACCGCTCCCCCCCCAGACCACCACCCACATGGATCTCCCTAGCAGCTCAGGAAACCACAGCTTTCCAACAAGCTGCACAGGCCTGGGTGAGCCAGCCTTGGGAAGAAGGGAGAAGGGTTTCTTTTATTTCCCCGGAGGGTCCCCCACACCCAGCCCTCGTGACTTCAAAGACACCCTGCTCCCCGCAGACACACCCAGAACTGGTTTCCTTACGGGCTCAGAAGGGTGAAGCTCTTGGGCTTTTCAGGCTGGGGGGAAGGGGGGGGCACAGGACCTCATCTCTCCCTCTCGAAACGCACACGGCTGTGGGCATTGTTTTTATATGATCGGAACAATTTGGGGATGAGGCCTGGGGGCTCAGTGGTGAAAGAAGGCCCTGTTCCTTCAGGCTGGCATGGCAGGGTGGTCTCTCTGTGCTCCCAACTCTCTCACACACAGACTGTTTTTCATGGCAAGGAGTGCACACAACAGGCCGTATTGAACAGATGTTATTTTACTACCTAGAGCCTTTTTTTTTTTTTTTTTTTTGGCTTTTCAAAAAAAAATAAATAAATAAATAAACAGGAGAGAAACCCCCCCCCCCCAAAAGAAAGAGGCCTGCTCTGTTTCCCTCACCGTAAGAAAATTTTCAACACTGTGGCGTGCATGGCATTTTAACCCTTTCCTCTTGACCTGTGAATCCTGAGGAGCAGCTCGCACTTACAACGAACGCCGGGCCAGCCAAGATTTTACACTGGATGAGAGAGCCTGTTAGGCTTACGTTTCCCACTCTATGGATGAGGAAACTGAGGCCTGGGGAGGTGAAGCAACTTGAGGAAAGCACATAAGTGCTGGAGCTAAGCTTGGAACCCAGGCAGTCTATTCTGGAGTCAGGATGAACCACTGACGCTCTAAAATTACTCTATGCACTATGGTGCCCAGGAAGTATTTGTTGAAGGCATGAGAATAATACTAGAAAATTTAACATCGGGTACCAATGACATAAAGTGACAAACAAGCCCCCCACCCCCACCCCCCAAATATGAATGCAGTTTTAAGATATTTATACTTTGGGGATACCTTAGAGCAAAACAAAGAAAGATCTGATTTGGGGCTTGCGGTCAACCCTGCTAGCAATTCAGTTCTGCTCATCATCTACACTGCTGGCCATTCAGTCTGCTGGGGATTCGAGATGAACTGGAAATAATCATGGATGTGGCAGGAAAGTTCAGTCCTTTTCATAATCAGTATATTACTTTCTGACCAACTACCAAAAAGCTCAAGTGGCAGCAAACAATCCTGACACAAAACAAGGAACAAGGATTTACTTCTCCCATTGGCCTTGGCCAATGTTTTATATTCCAAACCAAGCACACTGTAGCAAAGAATGGGGATGTTTCACTGATTTTATGGCAAAACAGGGCAAGTTTTAGCTAGAACTTTGTCCTTTAAAATATTTCATACTTGAAATTACTTTCTAGTGTGAAGGTCTGAGTTAATTATCCCAATCGCCAATTTTTCTTTGCTACGGGACCCTGAAAGGAGAATGTTAAGCTAAACTTTCTTTGCATAACTCAGTGTGAAATATAAACAAACAGCATCTGCACAGTGTGGTTTTTAGCTCCAAGGTCAACTTATTTGCATGGATGTTTAAAGGTGACACTTGAGATGATTTCTCTATTACTGTATACATACATACATATGTATATGATATTTATAATATTTGTGTTATATAATACACATAATATCTGTATGAGTACACCCTTCGCCACCACGCCTTCCAGAACGTCGCTAAAGACCAAGAGGACGACATGGTTTGTAATGGCAATCCCATTAAAAGCCAATGAGGGAGTTCCCATGGTGGCACAGTGGCAACGAATACGACTGGGAACCACAAGGTTGCGGGTTCGATCCCTGGCCTTGCTCAGTGGGTGAAGGATCTGGCGTTGCTGTGGCTGTGGTGTAGGCTGGAGGCTGCAGCTCCGATTCAACCCCTAGCCTGGGAACCTCCATATGCCCCAGGTGTGGCCCTTAAAAAAATAATAACAAAAAAAATAAAAGCTAAGGAGGGTCCCCATCACTTAACAACCATACACAATGTTTTGAAGGAAAGCGGATTCAAGGATAACTACTTCCTTGGAGGAAATGTTCAAAGACCAACCAACCACTCGACAGGGCTTAAAAAAATGTCTAGTCAGCAAGGAGTACAGTATCTGGCCATTCACTACACAGTGCTTCCTGCGTGACCTTGTAAGAGTGAAATGAAGAGTTTCAGGACTGGCTGGGGCCCCACCTGGGGGGCATGAGTGGATCTCACTGGGTCTAGGTGGGTGCTAATGCTCTTGCATTTAGCAAATCAAAACACGATTCAAATGCACCTTTAAAAAAAAAGATTCTCAAGTCCAACTGCTTTTTGGTCTTTGAAGGGATGAAAGCATGGGGATAATTTACAATAAGCTATAAAAAGGTTAGCCCTCTACCCTGGCTGGAGACAATACCCTGCGGCCCCCTTCCCAAGCTCTGCCTCACATGCCATATTGAGCATCCAAAGGAATGGCCAAAGACACTGAAATCACTTCCACAATAACCCTCCTTCACTCAGATACTGGCAGGGCTTGCAGAGCTCTTTGTTATTTGTGGCAAGTTATTTGCATGTCTTTGGCCAATGGGGGAAAAATAAAAAGCAAGGAATCTCTCAACTGTCTGGTCCTCTTTTAACTCATTATCCAAAAAAAAAAAAAAAAAAAAAACCCAAATACAACCCCCCCCCCCAAAAAAAAACCCACCACTTCCCAAACTATTGCAAAAAAATAAGACTTGGAAGATATTCAAGCTAATCTCAGGAGCATGTTAAAAAAACAATGTGAATGTCATGTAGTTCGCGCTGCCTTCCTCAGAAAAAGCAGTCAAATCCGGCATCTGTGCATGAGCGAAATTCTAGGAACACGAGTCCAAAGACACTAGCTATACTGAACAATTTTCAATCAAATTCAAGTTGTTTACCATTTCACACACACTCACAGGGAAATTTGGCTGCTTCATCTTTACATATGAGTGCATTGCCTTAAGACCAAAAAAGGCCCTTAAATCTGTGTTTAAACAAGCCTAATTAAGTGGGAAATTAAGACAATCATTTGGATAACTTAAGCCAAAAAATGTTGGGGCCATCATTATTTGGGTATTTCGGTTAGAGTACTTTTGCTTGAATGGTGTGGATAATTATCTTGATTCTCCACTTCACTCTGCATGTGTCAACACAGAATAAATGAACAGATGTTCTTGGAGTCACTGAATACATTCATGTGCAGTCAGCAGTCAGGAGCGAATTTAGGCCCTCTTCCCCCTCCAGTTGACTACTAGTTCCTAGAAGAGTTTCTAAGAGCAACGTCAGAAGCTGAGCAAGGCATCTCAAAGCAGAATTTGACGAGTGGTGAAATACTGTGAGATGCGATGCAGCAGCACTTCAGTTTACTTCTAGGCTGAGTCAAAAGAGGGTCAAAACATGGAATTTGCAGTTATAGTCACCAGTGGTGCAAAAACTAGAAAGCAGCAAGCCAGCCTGGAAATTCCATCAACACCTGGATTTCACGTGGTCACCAAACCAGCCACCATTCAAAAATAAAAAAATAAAAAAATAAATAAATAAGGACTGTACTGGAAACATCCAGCCCCATATTTTTTTTAAACATACATACTCTCCCATTTCCTACGGTGTACGCATAAATTCTTGCAGAAGTTCCTGCATCACCCATTTGAATTGTTTGCATTGTTTTGTAAGTAAAAGCCAGATTTGGGAGCTGCCCCAGAATTTTAAGCAACACTTAAGAAGTCCATGAAGCAAGGCAGTGTTATTTTATTTTTTATTTTTTTTGTCTTTTTGCCTTTTCTTGAGCCCCTCCCGCAGCATATGGAGGTTCCCAGCCTAGGGATTGAATTGGAGCTGTAGCCACCAGCCTACGCCAGAGCCACAGCAATGAGAGATCCAAGCCGAGACTGCAACCCACACCACAGCTCACGGCAATGCCAGATCCTTAACCCACTGAGCAAGGCCAGGGATCGAACCCTCGACCTCATGGTTCCTAGTCAGATTCATTAACCACTGCACCACGACGGGAACTCCAAGGCAGGGTTACCTTCTAAGTGAACATGTTCATAGAGGGCACCCAGAGACCCTGGGGGAGCTGAACACACCCCCATGGGGACTGTTTACAAAGGACGAGGGCCCCAGCAGCATCTTACCTTGGAGCCAGTCTCTGAAGTAGTGCAGCCACATTTTGGGAAGCTGTTTATTTTCTTCCAACATGACATACTTCACGTTACTGAAGCTCTTGTGAAGGTCATAAAGTAAGTGCTGGATGTTGGGGTAGTCTGCTTTCTGAGTGACGATATACATGTTGTAGAAAGAGAAGTACTTGAACTGTGCAGCAATGAAGTCGTATTCTCTCGTTTCCCGAGGCACGATGTCTGTAAGGTCCAGTCCATCACGCACTCGGGTGGTCCCATACAGGCTGACCCCCAGCAGGCCCAGGAAGAGGAAGATCACCACGACCTGCAACAGAAGAAGGGGGCATGAGCTGTTTTGACCCCGAGGAGCATGAGCGACTGTCCCTTGACAAAGGTGAGCTCTTGGCTTTACGCTGCACTTGGACCACTGTACTGCCCGGGTGTAGGTAGCATGAAGGGTTCTTCTCCCAGAGAAAAAACAAAAATCATGGGAACTGCATTTTTAATGCTTTTGATTTTTTGCTTTTTTTTGGGGGGGTGCTGCTGCACCCGAGGCCTATGGAAGTACCCGGGCTAGGGGTCACACTGGAGCTACAGGTGTCTGCATACACCACAGCCACAGTGACACCAGATCTGAGCTGCGTCTGTGACCTATACCGTAGCTTGTGGCAACTTTGGATCTTTAATCCACTGAGTGAGGCCAGGGATAGAACCCACACCCTCATGGATAGTTGTTGGGTTCATAACCCACTGAACCACAATGGGAATGGCTGATAGGTGCATTTTATATATATATATATATATATATATATATATATATATATATATATTTTTTTTTAGAGCCACACCCTTGGCATATGGAAGTTCCCAGGCTAGGGGTCGAACTGGAGCTGGAGCTGCTGCCCTACACCCCCAGCCACAGCAATACCTGATCTGAGCCACATCTGTGACCTACACCACAGCTCATGCAAATCCTTAACCCACTAAGTGAGGCCAGGGATCAAACCTGCATCCTCATGGATACTAGTTGGGTTCGTTACTGCTAAGCCACAAAGGGAACTCCGGTAACTGCCTTTTTTAACAAGCTCATGAAGAATAAAATGGCTTAAAATGCAAGGAGTTACTCTAGAGTCACAAAAACACCTGCCACAGGGAGATTCATCCTGCAGAAGGTGAGCTCGTTAAAGCGGCCTAGCATTCATTCTAAATGGACCTGCTCTTTGGGAGGTGTGACACAGCCCTTCTGAAGAAGCAATCCCACCGAGTCCAAAGCAGCCTGCTCTGCGATTTTGCAAAGCGTCTTCTGTTCTGCTGATTACCTTGGCTTTGGGTTTCAAGAGGAAAGGCGCATAGTGCTTCTCAGCAAAAGAGGAGAGCGTCCACTTGGTGCAGGGGGGCTCGAGGCAGTGGAGGCTGGAGTCTGAGAACTGGGACAGCAGGTCCCTCGTGGAGCTGGTGCTCTCGGGGCTCTGGCAGCTGAGGGTGTCCTGGGCCAGGGTGACAGGCTGCACAGAGATCTCGGAGCGCGGCTCGGCAGTGGTATAGTACACGTGTGTGTGGGGATCGTACTCCGTGCGAAGCTGCACTGTAGACTGCATGGTGATCTGGGTTTCGTGGGCGAAGCTGTGGCTGCTGTAGGGGGGCGGGGGGCTGTAGCGGGTGTTATCGTGCGTCTCTGTGTAGGCCTGGGGTTCGACCTGAATCACTCTGCTGACACAGGGGCTAAAAGCGGGGAGGAAAGAGATTGCCATGATAGCCTGAAACAGGGAAACAGCGCTTCCTTTTTGCCCGTCACTGATGATACCCATTTTATCCCAATCGCTCTGATTTAGAAGCAAAACAGATCACTATACACCCCAAACACGATCTGGTTTATCTACTTGGACCCAGACACAAGCAAATCAAAGGAGGCCAAAAGGATGGCTGATCCTGGGTCTGGATGACAAAAATCAAGTTACATGCTGATGAACCTCTTTAACGCCTAATTCCTTTAAAAAAGCCCCAAACCAAACCACCCAAAGGGCTCTCTTTTTTCCAGATGGTGGTTTTCAACCCTAATCCAGAGATCCAACACACTCCCAAAAATCAGCCATGCTGCTGTGTGACAGAAACAAGGATCCTGGGTATCACAACCTCAGGGCTTCCACCCAACCAGCTCCCAGCAAGCACCCTCTGTCCATCATCACTGCTGCCTCCATCCATCCAAGCTCACAGACAAGAGAGTTCACTAAACATTACTCCCAATGAGCAAAGGCCACAGCAGACGGAAAACGTACCTCGTAAAACAGCAGAAAATATCCAATCTCCTGTCCTCTCGTCGATACAAATCCATGCTGAGAATTGCAGGGAAAATTAGCAGAACCATAGCAAAATTGAACACCACAACTACAGCCGCCTTGGAGCAAAAAAAAAAAAGATAGAGGTTACATCTCCTCCTAGTCAGAAAACTGTTTTGAAAATAAAAAATTTTTTTTTTTACTATTTATTTATTTATTGCTTTCTGGGGCTGCACCCACGGCATATGGAAGTTCCCAGGATAGGATCTGAATTGGAGCTGTAGCCACCGGCCTATACCACAGCCATAGCAATGGGGGAATCCAAGCTGTATCGGTGACCTGCACCATGGCTCACTGCAAGGTTGGGTCCTTCACCCGCTGAGCGAGGCCAGGGATTGAACCCGAATCCTCATGGATCCTAGTTGGGTTCGTTATTGCTGAGCCATGATGGGAACTCCAAAAAATAAAGACGTTTTAAAGAACATCTTCCTGGGAGTTTCCGTCATGGCTCAGTGGTTAACAAATCCGATTAGGAACCAGGAAGTTGCGGGTTCGATTCCTGGCCTTGCTCAGCGGGTGAAGGATCCAGCGTTGGCGTGAGCTGTGGTATAGGTTGTAAACTCGGCTCGGATCCTGTTGCTGTTGCTGTGGCTCTGGCTCTGGCTTATGCCAGTGGCTACAGCTCCGATTCCACCCCTAGCCTGGGAACCTCCATATGCCGTGGGAGCGGCCCTAGAAATGGCAAAAAGACAAAAAAATTATATTAATAAATAAACAACATCTTCCTTTCACTTTCCTACTGAGGTGTTTAAACCTGAAAGATGCTGGGCTTTCTTATCCCTCTGCTTCTCATCCATCGTTAAGAGACCATGTGACGACAGAGGAAGCCCCCTCATTCTGGTCCTTTCCATTTCTAATCATTCCATGAACTCATGGGGGTACAAACCTATGAACTAAATTAGCATCCTTCTGCAACCGAACCAGACCAAATCTACAAAGGCGGAACAGCGAATACAGGCGAGATGTTTTAATTTGAAAAGAAACCCTCGGAACCTTTCCAAGAGTTCAGAGTCCTGACTTTACCCTTCGAAAATGTATATATAAAGTGGATCGAGTATACCAAAACGTCACCTTTAAAACATGAACTGAAATTTCAATCACGTCCTCCAAGGTTTTTAACAGGCACATGCCTAAGAGCCTCTGGAGTAGCCTGCGGGGTGTACAAGGGCAGTAACGGGAAAGGTCGAGGAGAGGTAAGCAGAAATTCCTATGTGAGATTCTACTATGCAGAATAAATAAGTACAGACTCGAAAGTCATTCCATAACCTAGAATAAACACGGGGCTAGATGCTGCGGTGCTTTGGCAAATCTCCTGCTGACCTAGTAAAAATCACACAATTGGGCTGTTAATAGGGGAAAGTCAACAGAGGACAGTTGAAAAAGGACTCTCCCATTCAGAAAGGCACGGAAAGCAGCAGCACGAGAAGAAATGCAACTGGAATGCTAAGTAACCAAGCCATCATCCAAATTTTTTTCTTTTTGAAAAAGAAAAAAAACAAAAAACAAAAAACCTTACATGGTTTTTTTTCTTTTCAAAGAACCGCTTAGTGCTAAAACCTTCTCAAGCAGAGGGCGAGAAAAGAAAATCTAATTACAAGTGGTACCTAACAATATCAGAGGAGAGGTTCGTAAAGGGCTTTGAAAAGGAATTGCGAATTTATGCTCGAGGTAAAATAGCCCTTCCAAGGTCTGGAGATGCTCTTCAATAATTACTGTCCTGTAGAGTTCTACAAAACCAAAAAATTACCAAGAGTGTCCTAAAAATGGACTAAGCTCTCTCTTCTTAGTTTGCCTTGAAAATTCCTCATTAAGTAAAAATACATAAAATGTTGGCGTTCCCACTGTGGCTCAGTGGCAATGAACCCGACTAGCATGCATGAGGACGTGGGTTCCATCCCTGGCCTCGTTTAATGGGTTAAGGATCCAGTGTTGTCATGAGCTGTGGTGCACGTAGGTCGCAGACATGGCTTGGATCCTGCATTGCTGTGGCTGTGGTGTAGGCCAGCAGCTACAGCTCCGATTAGACCCTTAGCCTGGGACCCTCCATGTGCTGTGGGTGTGGCCCTAAAAAAGAAAAAAAAAATATATATATATATATAAAATGTGTTAACTAACCACTCTAATGTATATAAGGTACTGTAAAGATCTGCCTAATAGGCTTATGCTATAAGCAAATCACTATTTGGACTAGAGGATTTATCTAAGAGACGAAGACTTTTAAAAAGAAAAGTCAGGGTCCCGTTTTGGGTATGGAAGACACAAAGATAAGTAAGACAAAATCTTGCTCTCAAGGACAGACATGGACAGAACTATAAACAAATTACACTTCAGGCTGATAAATGCAGTAATGAAAGCATGCCAGGATTCCAGAGTGGCTCAGAGGGGGAGCATGCAGAGGGGGTGGCAAGGGTGGTGAAGGAAGGATTTTTGGGAGAAGGTGAAGATGAAAAAGGATTTGGGGGGGGTAGAGAGGAAGGATGCTCCACCTGCAAGAAATCTGATAGGTGGTGTCTGAGTTTAAAAGTTAGGCATCACTGCTAGGTTTAAAATTCCACTCAGGAGTTCCCATCATGACTCAGTGGAAACGAAATCTGACTGGTATCCATGAGGACGAAGGTTCGATCCCTGGCATCCCTCAGCGGGTTACGGATCCGGTGTTGCTGTGAGCTGTGGTGTAGGTCGCAGACATGCCTTGGATCCCACGTTGCGGTGACTGTGGTGTAGGCCGGCGGCTACAGCTCTGATTTGACCCCTCACCTGGGAGCCTCCATGTGCTGTGAGTGTGCCCCCCCCCCCACCAAAAAAAGGGACAAAAGAAAAATTCTGTTCATGGAGGACAAAGGAGGAGGAGTGATGGAAGGTCAGGTAGCAAAGTGCCACCTGATTCATTCCATTCCCATGGCAACCAAGAGGCTGCTGACTCTATTACCTCATAAAGACCCATGGTAGAGTGGAAGGTCACCTGCCCGAAGTTCCAAGCAAGCCAAGATTTAAACGCAGGCTTGACACCTCAGCCCCCAGCCCATCTGGGTTCTTGTTAGATCTGGTCACCTCCTGAGAGGACAGACATGGGCATGGAGTTAAGATTCTTGACAAAGGGGGAAACGGAACTGATCCTCAAGGATTTTCTAGGTAAACATAACCCTGGGAATGGAATCCTTTCAGATTCTCTTTTTATTACACTCATGCTTGGAATTCAGGCATGCAACGCAGACAAGACACTCTAGGCATTACATTTTGAACAGAAGTTCCCGAGGATGAGGGTGGAGACTGTGAAAAGACAAGCCATGCAGGTGTGCACAGGTGGCCCAGATGTTCTGGCCAGAACAACACAGATGCTTTGTGCGGTGGCTGGGAGAGCATCTGATACCAGTCTCATCTGTCAGAGAGAAGTGACGGGCATCTTGTCTGGTCTCTTCGTGGTGGAAATGGGGCAATGAAAGAAGTCCATGGTAGGTTCCCGTCAGAAATTTACTGTCCAATGGCTTATTACATACATAGGCTTATTTCATACATTTTCTGATGAGAAAGCAGTAGAACTTCAACAGCCCCTAAAGGGCCCCCCAATAGTCAAAGCAAACAGCAAGGATTTCTCAGGAAGGGAGAAGTGTCAGCGCTGGAGTAAAGAGGAATTTAAGAAACTTAGAAAATCTGAGAAGATGATGGAGAGTCTGATGCTGTGCTTAAAGGAACTGTCCCAGTCCCCTGCAAAGCACCTGCAGGTCGCCCCACTGAGACACTTGCAGAGCAGGGAGGAACTGGCTCTGTCTAGAGGAGCCCTCATCTAAACCCTCTTACTAGGTGGAACAAAAAGGCATTCTGTTCTGGAGTTTTCACTGCAGAACAAATACCATTCAGTTACCAGCAAAGCCCTAGTGCAGGAGGCACTGGTTCTCAAGGAATTACAGACAGTGCCACGGCTTTCTGGGATAAAGGTGGCATGTGGACAGATGGATGAAGATTGGCAAGGAGATCTAAGGCGAGTGATTTGCGAAACAATTTCCATTTTGGTAAGGCTACAAATCTGAAACGCTCCACAGGGAAAAATTCTGAATGTGGTTGATTACTGGACAGGCCCATTTTGGACATGTCATTTTTGATGCTCAATCTGTAGCATCCTGAAAGTACATACACAAACGAATACCCCACAGGACAGCTTAACAGTTACCAAAGGAAAGAGAAGCTGCACAGTGGTCAATTTCAAAAGTCAATACATTCAAAAGGGAACCAAAGGTGAAATTTCCTTTTTTTTTTTAGCTTTTTGCTTTTTGGGCCACACTCGTGGCATATGGAGGTTCCCAGGTGAGGTGTCTAATCAGAGCTACAGCTGCTGGCCTATTCCACAGCCACAGCCATGCCAGATCTGAGCCACGTCTGCAACCTACACCACAGCTCACGGCAACGCCGGATCCTTAACCTACTGAGCGAGGCCAGGGACTGACCCCACAACCTCATGGTTCCCAGTGGGATTCGTTTCCGCTGCACCACAACAGGAACTCTCCAACGTTAAAATTTCTGACGGTTACTGCAAAAATCCTGGTGTGCTCCTTTTTCTTAAATTTTCCTTTTTTTTTTTTTTTTTTTTGGTTTTTGGTTTTTGTTTGCTTTTTTGACTGAGAACGAGCCAGGATCCTGCAAAGCCATTCCTTCATACGAGAGGACTCCTGGACACTATAGATGCGATTTTCTAAAGGGATACTCCAGTGCCTTGCAAGAGAAACGCAAGCCCCGACAGTATTCATCTCATCTCAGTTGAGGTGCTTACCTTGGGAGGACTTAGCACCCAGGACTTTCTAAAAGGCCTAAGGAAAACTCATGCAGCTTTTCAGACCACCACACCATAGGATATTGTGAAAGGAGGGCATGCCTTGCTGACTCATCAGTGTGTACTGAGACAGGGGAGGAGAAAGTGAGAGAGAGGACAAGAAGAGAAGGAGCGTGAGGCGGAGCAGGAAACAATAGCGAGGCAAAAGGCAGGCAGAGAAGGAGAGAGGCAGGGAGGGTCCCACTGTTAAGCGACTTTGGAACAGCTGCTCAATCCCAGAACCTGTTGTATAGGAGACGAGGGTGGGACGCCGCCCAAGGGGACCGCGTGCACGCATGCCTGTGCAAAAGGGATGCATGTGTGCAGGGTGTTTTCATCTGCCTTGAATTCGGTCCCACCTTCAGATGTAACTTCACTCATTTATTCACTATTTCTATTGTGTGCATGCACGTATATTAATAATAAAAGACTCATAACGTTTCTGGAGTATTTTCCTTTGGGAGGCGTCTGGTGGTCATAGAGATGGGTATCACATCTTACATGAAATATTAAACAAGTCTAGTGTCCCAAATGTGGTAGGATCATGAGTTGCTTAGGCCTTTATTGGTAATTAGTGAAATGAGATTCCTATCTGAAGGCTAAAAAGGAGCTGGGTGTGTTGGCAGAAATACAAACAGAAACCTCATCTATGATGTGTTGATTTCTCTTCCTGGTCACAATCCTAAGAACCTTTCAGTGAAGAAAGGGAGTAAAGCTGTATGATCAAGCTTGGAGGGACGTGATAACCAAGTGACACCCCAAATCGTTCCCCCTAAAAACCTGGTCGTCGCATGAATTCTATCACATGGGAAGAGAAAAAGAAAGGCGAAAAGCCACGGCTCCTTTAATCTTTCTTGGAAAACAGCTGGAGCTTTAAAATTTGAATTTAATTCACAAAACCTCAAAATACTGTCCTTGAGATATGAACACCCTAAGCCATTTCAGGCTCAGGAAGACCCTGTGACAAATAGGCAGAGCTTCTCTGTCTGCTGCGCTGCACAACTTCAGGGCTCCCGTGAGTTTGGAGCCAGCTCTTTATACCAAGCACAGAACTGACCAGCAGCTGCATCCCCAGTCTAAGGAACTCCCCATTCTTACAGTTCAAGTAAGCTGGCTCTTTGTTTGGTATCTCAGTGGCCTCTAGGTGTGAAAGGGCCTGGTTGGGAAGGAAAGAGCAGAACAATGAGGGACCAAATCGCTCTGCATAAGAAAGAGAGGAATTTGGAGTTTTCTAGGGCAGCTAGAGGGTGGAGCAGGGAACCCCAAGGAAAGAGGAGGGGACAGGAGAGACTGTGGAGCCTCACTCAGGAGGGACAGGTGGCAAGCAAGGGCCGGTGGGAACCCACTGCAGGCAGAGGCCCGTGCAGTGGTGTCTAAGGCTCAATTTGAATTTGTTGCCTGCCCTAGGCTACACTGCAACACATCTGCGTGTGTCGCTGCTCTACACAGCTGCTCGGTGCTGGGGCTGCTTTAGGGAGATCAAGAAAGGGGCCTGAGCACAGAAACGGAGAGTGGGGTTTAGAAGCTGGCATGGCCAAGAACTGGCTGCGCCCTGGACCCATCAATCCCAAGGACTCCTGATTATCTGGAGGAGGAGCTTATAAGCATCCTACACGGACTGGCCCTGGTACCATTTTGGTTTTGTTGTCATTTTTTCTTTTTCTTTTTTTTTTTTTTTTGGCTTTTTAGGGCCACACCCATGGCATATGGAGGTTCCCAGGGGTCTAATAGGAGCTGTAGCCACTGGCCTACACCAGAGCCACAGCAACGCCAGATCCGAGCCGAGTCTGACCTACACCACAGCTCATGGCAACGCCGGATCCTTAACCCACTGAGTTAGGTTAAGGGATCGAATCCGCAACCTCATGATTCCTAGTCGGATTCGCTAACCACTGAGCCACAACGGGAACTCCGGCCCTGGTACCATTTTGGTTTAACTCTAAAGGAAAAGGCAACTCGCTATGGCACTGGGTCATGAGACTACCCAGGCCACAGGCTTCTGGGCTATCGGGTTTGAAAGGAAAGAAACTTAGAACATTTTTTTCAGATGGGGTGTCAAGGCTGTTGCTCAAAGAAGCATCCGCCCAGAAGAAAGAGTTCCCAAAGCTGGCACACACTTTACGTCACGGTGGGAGGACCAGAGGCAAAGGAGCAGACTCGAGAGGCTCGCTGTCAGTGCTGGGCTCGCAGATGCCCACAGGTTTAGTCACTGGACACTCACCTGGAGGGAGAAGGCCCGCAGAGCAGGGATGGGGATTAATGCGGCCATAAAGAAGGCTGTGACATTGCTGATGGATGTGAGGGCCACGCTGGCTCCGGTGCGCTTGAGGCATTCTCCAGTCCTGTCCTGAGGATGAGAAACCACAGTGCTGAGAGCTGCACAGCGCCAGGGACCCCTCAGCGCTCAGACTATACGAACAATTCAAATCCTTGGCAAAGTAAAACAACAGGTCACTTGCAAAGGCTGAGAAAGGGACAGCTCTGCCTCTCCTCCCTCTAACAGCGACCCTGGACAAATGTCCAGTGTTGGCTACGCAGTCGTGTGTTGTTCACGGCTATTGCGGACCAAAACACATGATGACAAAGGCAACAAAAGATGTAAGTCAATGTTTCATATGATTAAAAGGGGGCAGAGTTCCCATTGTGGCACAGTGGAAACAAATCCGACTAAGGAACCATGAGGTTGCGGGTTCGATCCCTGGCCTCGCTCAGTGGGTTAAGGATCTGGCGTTGCTCTGAGCTGTGGTGTAGGTCACAGATGCAGCTCAGATCTGGCGTTGCTGTGGCTCTGGCATAGGCCGGCAGCAACAGCTCTGATTAGACCCCTAGCCTTGGAACCTCCATATGCCACAGGTGTGGCCCTAAAAAGCAAAAAAAAAAAAAAAAAAAAAATTAATAAATAAGTAAAAGAAATTAAATAAATAAATAAAAGGGAGTGAGGGAAAAACAGAATAAAGTGACCCCAAAACCCAAAAAAACAAATGTGCACTTTGGAATAACTGTTCTGAGACTCTTCTAACTTACTTTACATATTAAGAGCCAGCAATATGTCATCTGACTTGGGACTGAGGAATTTACTGGCCAGACTGCGAGAAGTACAAAGACAAATTCTCAGCAATGGGGTGGGGGTGGGGGGGGCCCTTGCTGTCTTCAAGGCCTTCTTCTTTTGTCTGTCTATTACCTCAAAAGGGATTCTTTTATTCTGTCCTGTTTCACTAAATGCATGCGCCAGAAGGAAAACATCATCCACGCCAACACCAAGAGCGAGAAATGGCAAAACCTGTAGTGAAAACATGGGACAGGGGCATTAGATGCAGGAGGTCCAACTCTGAGAACTGTAAAGCTATTTCAAACATTGCCACCAGCACCCCCAGGAGCTACCCGAAGGGGAGCTTACGCGATCCCACGTGAAGAATTTAGTTTCATCTGATAGTTAAATCCCCAAAGTCTGGCAGCTGTAGCTCATGGTAGATCTCATGCATTCCTATCTCTAAGCTCCACGTCCCATACATTTTTCAAGTTAATAAAAGGGGAGGAATCTAACACAAAAGCGGTGGGTCTTAAAAAAAAAAAAAGCAGTGGTTCTCAAAAAAAAAGGAGTTCCCTTGTGGCTCAGCGGTAATGAACCCAAATAGTATCTATGAGGACGTGGGTTTGAGCCCCAGCCTCACTCAGTGGGTTAAAGGATCCGGCATTGCCATGAGCTGTGGTTTAGGTCTCAGATGCATCTTGGAGCTGGCGTTGCTGGGGCTGTGGTGTAGGCTGGCAGCTGCAGCTCCGACTGGACCCCTAGCCTGGGAACCCCCATATGTTGCCAGGTGCGGCCCTAAAAAGACAAATCCACAAATACATACAACGAAGCCGTGGTTCTCAGAGTGTGATTCCTAGACCAGCATTGTTGGGAGCTGGCTAGCAGTTCCAATTCTCCACCCCTGGCCCCCAGGGCAGGCTGCATTAGAGATGCTGGAGATGGGGTCCAGCAATCAGGTTTCACAAGCCCTCCAGGCGATGCTAAAGGCACCCTCAAGGCTGAGAACCACTGCTCCCATAGAGGAGCTAAATTCCATCCATGAATGAAGCATCTCTACTAATCACCAAGCCCATCCAGACCAACCCACGGCTGGTCCCGTGGTCCACTTAAGAGACAGCACTGCCCTGAGAAATGGGGCACCCCGAGTGAAAAAAGGCTGGGAGACCCTTTAGGTGACACGGACACAAGCCTGGAGAGGGGCGTTTGTCAATGAAGAGTGGACGGGTGGCTCCTTTAGTACCTGAGTTGTTGCAGCATTAAAGGAGATCCCGATCAATGAGCACAGGCCCAATCCTGCAGCCACTGACAGTGCAACCAACAGGACGCCAGCCAGCCCCACGGCACCCTGGGACTTGGAGCAGTCCCAGCGCAGCATGGTTAAACAGGCATAGGCAAGCTGCAAGCAGAACAGTGGGGGTGGGGTGGGGGGGGCAGGTGAAGGAATGAAGGGGAGTTGGAGGAGGGGGGAGAAGGGGAGGGGGAGACACAAAACAAAAGCCAAACATTAGAATGTGTAAGGATTCTAATGTTTTCCCCCACCCATCACCCCAACTCAAAAGGTCGAACTTATGAAATCCAACAACGACAAAAATGTACATTTACAGACATCACACAAAATGATAAAGAGTCAAAGATGGGCCAACTGCCAATGGGAATCAGTGCTCTACACGACCACTTTCGAAACCGTTACGAAGCCGAGCTCTCTCTGTCTTGGATGCACATGTGTGTTAAGAGCAGTTAAAAAGCAGGAGAGGGCACGGGAAGGTCAAAACTAAAAAAAAACAAAAAAAAAAACAAAAAAAACAATACAGGACACTCCCAAGGAAACGGAACTGCTCGTTACCATCAGTAAGTAGCCACTGGCCACTCGGATGACGCTGACATCAGAGAAGGACTTGAGGATGTCGTCCAGGGTCGTTGTGGTAAAGGAGAGCACCTTCTGAGTGGAGTTCTGAGCGACACTTTGATGAACCACCTGAGGTCACCATGCAGGGATAAAACGAAGATGGATGGGATTAAAGCTACAATGAACTGCAACTGTATCCAGTCACTTGGGAGAGAACCTGATGGAGGATAATGTATGTCTATGTAGGGAGTTCCTGCTGTGGCTCGACCAGTATCTATGAGAATGCGGGTTCGATCCCTGGCCCCGTTAGTGGGTTAAGGATCCTGCCTTGCTATGAGCTGTGAGGTAGGTCGCAGACATGGCTTGGATCTGGTGTTTCCCGTAGCTGTAGGGGAGACCGGCAGCTACAGCTCTGATTCAGCCCCTAGCCTGGAAACCTCCATATGCCGTGGATGCAGCCCTAAAGAGACACACACACCAAAAAAAAAAAAATGTCTATGTATAACTGGGTCACTTTGCTGTACAGGACACTGTAAATCAACTATAATAAGAGGATTTTGAAAATTGCAAAAAGCTTTAAGGAGCTTAAATAGCACAGACTTGGAGTGACATGTCCCCTTTACTCAACTCCCACTTTTTCTGATGCCTTATAAGAAGAGTTCTGTATGATTGGGGTTTGAACTTGGGCTAACATTAAATGACCCTGGGCCTGGGCCACGGAAGGCTACTTGCTAATCAAGCCAGAATACGTGATGCCATGAGCCAGTGGAACTGAGGTCCACTCCCAGAGTTTATTTACTCGGCATGGTTCCCCCTTAGTGCAAAACAACTCATTCTTTTGTTGTTTTTTTTTTTTTCAAGGGCTGCACCTTTGGCATATGGAAGTTCCGAGCCTAGGGGTCAAATCAGAGTTACAGCTTCCAGCCACAGCCACAGCCACACCAGATCTGAGCGGCGTCTGCAACCTACATCACAGCTCACGGCAACGCCGGATCCTTAATCCACTGATGGAGGCCAGGGATCGAACCTGCGTCCTCATGGATACTAGTTGGGTTCATTACCGCTGAGCCACAATAGGAACTCCAAGAAAACCACAACTCATTCTTAAGGGCACGCCATCCCCTCGCCCCCCCCCTTCATTTGCTGGCCACTTTTAAAAGGTCACATGCAGCTCAGGAGAGGTCACCGCTTGGGAAACAAAGGCCAGCTCCCATCGCATGACCTAACCAAGGGGACTACAGCTGTGAACAGATTCTAGGCCTTGCTAATGTTTTCCAGACACCTTTTCTTGCAAACCAAGTGTTTTTTTAAACACTGTTATGCCTGAGCTCTGGAGTTCACACATGGTGACTCTGAAAATGTTTCAGAGCACCCCAATCAGAATGAGCATCACCCAGATACGAAGATATTCTTCGCTATCAAGAAAAGGAAAGCGTTTTCATCCCGCCATGTTCCCAGAACTACAATCTGTTGTGACAATGAACTCCAGTGGAAAAAAAAAAATGTTTTCAAATATGAACATGACCCATTTAGTAACTAAGGGGTTTGTACTCAGACTCAAAGGGCAGGGAGTTGCCCTTGTGGCTCAGCAGCTACAAACCCAACTAGGATCCATGAGGACGCAGGTTCGATCCCTGGCCTCGCTCAGTGGGTTAAGGATCCAGTGTTGCCACGAGCAGACAGGGCCTGGATCTGGTGTTGCTGGGGCTGTGGTGTAGGCCAGTGGCTGCAGCTCTGATTTGAGCCCCAGCCTGGGAACCTCCATGTGCTGAACCTGTGGGCCTAAAGAGACCCAACAAAACAAAAAAACAAAGGGCGCCCCACACGCCAGCCCTTACCTCCACGTATGTCCTCTGCCAAGCCTCCAGGATGGCGGCCGCCTTGTCCTCGTTCCAGCTGATGTGCGAGACGTACTCATACCCCTTGAAGTGTTCGTACATCTGCTTGGGGGTCATTAACTGGAACATGGTCTGCAAGGCGTGGGCGCTGTGACGGTGTGGGCAAGGCACAACATCAGCATCCCCTGGAAGCCGCTCTCACGGCATAAATCCACCCCCCCCCCAGCCCCCGTTCAACACCCCTGACTTACCCGCAGACATTCTGTCCCACGCGAGCACATGTTTCCATTAAAATGGGCCCGGGATGGTTATTTTATTTAATAGATGGATGTACCATATTAAAGGTGTAACCTTACAAACCTTTTACAGATATACCCCCAAATTAAATTAATAGGCAATTTCCTCTCTCAGTTTCTAGTCAACGCAACAGGAAGGGTAGAGGAGTAGATAGCTTGACCAGATATGCGGGGCTCAGCGCTGCAAGCTCGCTCGTGCAGAAATCCCAGACGACGCCCTCCCGAGGGAGAGATCTCAGACTGAGGGCCTGACACTTGACGGAGCCAAGGCCACAAGTGCACAGAGGATCATTCTTGTTTAGCTGGTCTTGCCTTTAACAGCTGTGACGGGGTTCAGCTCCTATCACCTACCTCCACGTCCCACCAATGCCTCCTGCCTACTTTATACATACCCCGATTTTCCACATAATGGGTCAATCTTCTAAAAGATTGTGACTTTAGAGTCACTAACTACATACATATATATTTTTTGTGTGTGTCTTTTTAAAGTCGCACCCGTGGCATTTGGAAGTTCCCAGGCTAGGGGATGAACTGGAGCCGCAGGCGCCGGCCTGCACCACAGCCGCAGCAGTGCTGGATCTTGTACCCATGGAGCGGGGCCAGGGATCGAACCCGTATCCTCATGGATCTGAGTCAGGTTCATTACCGCTGAGCCACAACAGGAACCCCGTACATATCTGCTCTTGGGAAATACACCACAAGGCGCTTTGTGAGCTGCTTTGGTCCACTCATATCTCTGAACATTCTAGGACACCCAGATAGCTAGCGGGGATGACGGTTAAGTGTTAATACAAAGACACCTGCAGATGTCAGAAAGGAAGTGGTTTCTGAGGAAAGGGCGAAAAATAATAGATGGCTTGGATCTTCCCGTGTGTGTTGGATTACCTGACAAGCTTTCCAGTACTGTTCTTGACTGTGCCACCCACGATGAGTTCCTCCTGCCAGTGCATATACTTTCTGGATAATCCATGACATCCACCGTTCAAAACAAGGGCCATATCAAGAGGCTTTAAAAAAATAAAAAGAAAAAAAAGGCAGCCACATAATTACAGGAATTAGTAGGCAGGTCACATGCCTTGTTAAAATCCAGTGCATTAAGGGCTTGTTTGTTTCAGGGAGAACATTAATAACCAGGCTAATGAGAGGCGTATGGCAAATCTTACAGCAAAATTTAGCTCTATCAACAAACTTAGATCCAGAGACCAAAAAAAAGGGAAATAAAAATAAGAGAACTAACAAGGGGGGGGGAGCATCGGGTTTTTCTCTCTGCCCCTCCTAAGAAGAATCAGGGGCTGTACTTACTTTGGTTGTATTTTTGTTGGGGGCTGTGGCAGGGCAGTCTGGATCAGCCGGATTGAGGCAGGGCCGGTCCATGTAACCATGACCAACCTCAGCCTTATTCAGCATTTCCTCCCAGCTGTCCACTTGATAGTTTATTTTCTTTAACTCTTCAAGGAATTCCAAAGGGTCAAAGTTTGTCCACTGCAAAGGAGGCTTACCTCTGTGAAAGAAATTAGGAGGCGAGGCAATGAAAAAGAGGCTTCTAAGCCCTTAGTGAAAAAACAAGACTGCATCTATTGCCTCTGGAATGTCTGAGGCTTTTTGGTGCTCCTATTATAATGCTGGGACCCTGGCACAAAACCCAAATGTTCCTTTCCAGTATATCTCTAGGCAAACCTAAGACAGGAAAATAATTTATGAATGAAGATGGCAAACAGCTTATAAGTTAACAAAGGTACCAAAAAACTGTCGCTTTGCTGATACAGTGTATTTAGTATCTGAAAACAAAATTAGCCAATGGGTGCTTCTAAGCAGAAGACGGAGACCCAAAACTGGGGGGGGGGGGGGAATCGGGATGTCAAATTAGCACTTGCCAGCCTAACAAATGCTTTGTAAGTGTCATCAATCAAAATATTTGATCTCCATTACCTTTAATAATCCCATACTTATGAGCTCTTTCTGACAGCCTGGCAGTCAACCCGGCAAACCCCCTGCTGCCTCTGCCATCACCGCCATCAAGGCCACTTCCCCCCACACTCACTTTTGAATTTGTGCTGTTGACAGACCAGAAAGGCTTTTGGCTGCCTGTTATGTGGTTCAAACCACACTGTAGCTGCTTAACCAGGCTGAAGTCATTATTCAGAATCTCCCAACCAGAAAACACAAAACCCCTTATTTCCCATCTAAAACTGTACACTGAGGGTCAGGGTATGGCCACTGCAAATTGCTTTTGCAGATACGTGCAAGCTAGGACAGAAACAATAACCCAAGCACTAACTCTTGCATAATTAACTGAAAATGTCTTCGCTGATTAACAATTGTTCCTTAAATGATGCGGTATATATAATATTCAACTGCTAAACTGGGAAGCATCCCCACCTTCATCCCCTGCATTCAAAGATGGCAGATTTTCCTCTTAAACGCCATTAATGTGATCCAAAGAAAGGTTAGCATTTTACTCAACAGGAAGATCTTGAACTTTAAGTACAAAATCTTTAAGTACCCACTATTAAATTCCATCCTTAAAAGATAAGCTAAACCTAGGTAAGTACTTGCTCTGCAAAACCGCAAACATTTTTAAAGAGTTAAAAAAAAAAAAATCACACATACTCTGAAATAATTTGCATTTTATTTGCATATAAATAGGCTGGTAAAAGTGAATGAGATTTAATGATGCCTACAGACTTTTTTGAAAAGAGGGAAAAACATTCTGCCCAAGTGCCCTCTCCAACCAACTCTTCAAACATGCACATGGAATTCCAATGTTTTTATGTCTTGTGCAAAGCTGAAACAGACTAAGGAACTATAAAGTAACATCGGCAACATTCTAGAGTTTAGAAATCACAGACACCACACACTTACAGTAGGTAGGCTGTCCCAGACTGTAACTTCGCCCCTTCCCAGAAGCAGTCCAAAGGTGTAATAATTAAACAAGGGTAAAGATATTCGATTATCTGTCAAAGTTGAAAAGAATAGGCCATGCATTAGGCTAACGGATACCACTGGCGTATTTGAGAATTGAGAGGTCTTTTTTTTTTCTGCAAGCAAAAAGAAAATATACCTGATCCATGTAACCTGTTTCTGTGATAAGTTCTCCAGATTTATAACACAAATGTTCCAATTTCCACTGCCTATTGAAATAAAAAAACAAGAGACAAACATTTCTTATTGTAAAAAAGGAAATCAGTGCAAAATCAGAACTATGGAACATATAGAAAGAAAGGCAATTTTGATCACGTTTAAGGATCTGTCAAAATGAGCAGAGCTTTGCCAAACAGACTCCAGAAGTTTGCTTTAATGAATAGATAATACTCAATTGTAATTAACATGTGGGGTGTTTATGTAAATGACTGCTACAAAAGTACTTGAAAAGTCTTGCTTTCTTAAGTGTTCTCCCAACAATCTTGTTTACACCATTAATCTGCTTTTCTACATACATTAAAACAACTTCAGGGCAGATAATTCAGAGTTGAAGTCTCACAAATTTGAAATAGGTGGGGACTAAACGAAGAACGTTTATAATGTACTAACATATATTTGGGTGGGAAAATACTTTTTTTTTTTTTTTTAACTGGCAGATAACATCCTTATTAACAGATAGTGTTCAAAATGACCTCTCCTGCTCGTAACCGCAAATGCTGTAAACAACACTGCCAGGCAGAGTGGTTTCCTACTTTATACTCTGCTGTGCTCATCCTATAGCAATTGTATTAAATAAACTGATCACCAATGACCTCTTCTCCATTATCTACCATCTATCTATTATTATAGAGTTTTGTTATCCTTGGAAGAGTGCGGTATGAGCCCATGCCTTCCCAAGTGTATTACGGAGAGATATTTGAAAAAAAGAAAATTAGGGAAGCATGGCAATGGGAAATCCAAGCCCAGAAAAAAAATATATATATACACACATATATAAAACTACTTCTAGAGTGCTCTATTTCAGTGGTCTTCTTTTTCTCTTTTACTAGTCACCCAAAAGAATGCTCAGGACTTTGCCCGCTTCCCTGGGGAACCTCCCCATCCCTCAGTGCCCTGCTGAGATGACACCTTGCTAAGCTTTCTTTGACCAATGCTGTTGAAAATGACCCCTTTCTCTTAAGTCCTAGAGCAATGCTAGTCTGGCGGCTAGTCGATCCTTCACGACACCTGGGGCATCTGTGGGAGGGACCACCTTCTAGGCTTCCTTCCCCACCCTAACCAGACAGTTGGCTCCTGAGAGCCCGGCCCAACTTCTCCATCTGTCCATCTTCCCGCCCATCCACCTACGTATAAGCTTACATTTTATTTCCGTCTAGCACAACACATACTACCTAGTTCAAGTAGGTTCTCAATATCACTTCATCAACTAGCTTTGATCGACACTTGCTTGAGAAGAGCATGACTGTACTTTAAAAACAAACAAACAAACAAACAAAAAAACCCCACTGGGCTTGAAGCCAAAACAAAGGGCTTGCCACCTGGCTCTACTATTCCATAGCTAGACGAACTTGGTACAAATGCTTTATTTCACTGAATTCCCAGGTTTCTCACCTAAATAATGACATGGGTTGAACTAGGTGTTCTTTAAAGTTCATTCCACGGCATAAAAAGTTCTCCGGTTCCATCGCAGGGGAAGTGCAATTTCATTGTACAGATGCTCACACCTTCTTAAGTGTGTAAATGACAAGCCCCCTCAAGGCAGGGTCCCATTCTGTTAAGAAGGCATCAGACATGCTTTCAGGGGCCCTGGGACACCCGTTTCCAGGTACACGCCTCCATGTGCACATTTTGCAGAACTGCACTGGGTAGCTGCCCTGCCAGCTCTCCTTACAGCCTGTCCGGGGGGTAGGGGGTTGGGAGTGGGGGGGCACGATTGTGCCAGGACAAGGCTGCCTGACAACAGCACTAAAATACCTCCTTCCCTTTCTCAAAGCCGTTTCAGACACCTGATCTTGTTCTGGTAACTTCCTGAAGACAACAGCACACACATGATCATTAACTTAGGTTACAGATAAAAAAACAAGAGTATACCAAAAATAAGTGACTTGGTCCAGGTCATGTTGGGGCCCTAGGCTTCAATCTCCTGGCTGACAGGTCTTAAGAGGCCATCCATTTAAGACCATGGAGAATGGAGGTTACAGTAGCAGGGACACATGCAGGTTCTCGTTGGATTCCCCCCCCCCCACCCCCCCATTCTCTCTGGCCACTGAATATGTCTACCTTGCCTATTCCATGAAAGACCGTACTCGCCAACCACTCAGTTAAGAGGTATCCAGAGGGGCAGCATGGCGTTATGGGCAAATGCCAACCCAATGGTCTTCTCAACAGTTTAGGGAGACGTTTCCGTTTAAATGAATCAATCTTAGCAGTCAGTCATCAATCAACAAACTCCAAGTGCCTGCTCTAAGTGCTGGGGTATAAAGATGGACAAGGTGTGGCCGCTGCCCTGAACTAGACAGATGAGAAAAAGGACTGATAGTTTCACTCCAGGACTCTTCCTATCAGCCCTGCTAAATGAGCCAGGAGGCTAAAGGATACTATTTGGTAAAGATACGTGAATCCACCTTACTCTGCCTATCTGTCCTCAGGAATTCACCATAGGAGCTCAACCCCCTATTTCTGGTGACACAAACCAACTGTTAACATCTGTAGCGAATACAAAGTGATGCGCAGTAACTTCTTTTTCTTTCTGAGTCTTTGTGGGTTGAGGGTAGGCAACTCAAAATGTAACTGTTCCGAAAACATCTCAAGCCAATGAAACGTCTTCAGACTGGGTGGACTGGCACCCAAATGGTTGCCTGAAGGATCATACTCATTTGGCTCTAGTGCCAATAAATTTACTGAAAATACCTTATAAAGCAACAGAATTCATTTGTTACCCAACTCCAGAGACAAATCAAGATCTTTTTTTTTTTTTCATTTTAGGGCCGCAGGTACAGCACAGGGAAGTTTCTGGGCTAGGGGTCAAAATGAATCAGAGCTGTAGCTGCGGGCCTACGGCACAGCCACAGCAACGTGGGATCTGAGCCGTGTCTGCTACCAACATGGCAGCTCAAGGCAACGCCAAATCCTTAACCCAATGAGCAAGGCCAGGGACCGAACCCACATCCTCATGGACACTAGTCGGGTTCTTAACCCGCTGAGCCACAAGGGGAACTCCAAGATTTTAAAAATCATTTCCCTCGGAAACGATCTGCCCCAACACTCCAGGTGTAAAGTCCAGGGCAACTTTATTTACTAAAACCAAGGGTCTGAAGCCTCTTCCCACCACCTTACCTGTTATACATATATACATGCACCCGGCTGGCCTGGAGCGCCGAGTCCAGGTGCTGTCGGAGAGCTTCTGTGGTCAGGACGTTAGCACCTTCTTCCTTGGGGGTCTGAATCATGAGTTGAGGATTAAACATAGCCTCTTCTCCAATCTTCTGGCGGGTATAATTTAATTCACGACTTACTCGTCCACCAACTGACAAACATGTACAGGTTCCAATTAGAAACAGCAAAATCCCCAGTCATTCACATTCTGTGATCTCGCTGAAAGGAGCAGGGCACCTCACAAGGGACCTCGGGTCCCTACAAATGTCTGGTTGATGTTTGGGGAGGGGCGGGGAACATGCACTTTATGATCATGCGCAATGCGGACTCGATCAATACCAAACGCCTAAGAAATACTCGCTAAACCTCTGAACTGCGGTCCTGCTTGTCACACGCACAAACCTAGTGCACACATGCTTCGGGCACCTTCTGACTGACACACCATATGTATTAAGGGTGGAGGGGGTGGGGGGGGGAAACTTGAGACACCTTTTCCTTGCAGACCAGACCAAATACCCCAGCTACAATTTCTTTCACTTGTATAAACAATGTGCCCCTGCAGCACATTTCAAGATAAATGGCTTCAATTTACACTTTTCTACTAAATAATCTGGCCAGGGTAACAAGGAAATGTTTCTTCAGGTTGGAAAAAGAAACACGGAAAGGTGGCAAATGTGTATTTAGCACCAAACTTGCCGGGAGAAGATAAATAATGTGATTCATGTCAGATGCACTCGGGAAATCCCACTTGAGAGGAAACAAACCCACCAGCCAGGGTGGTCTCGGGCCCGCCCTGGAGCCTGCTCGTCTCAGACTCACCTGGGCAGCATCCAGAAAGCACAGGTGCCAGGCTGAGTCGCCTGGGGGTGGGCTGCCTGTGTTCTCTGCAAGCTCCCCTGGTGATTCTGAGCCCCGCCCCAGCTTCTCCAGCAGGTGGCCAAAGCTGGGCCTGGAAGCCAGCAGAGCGAGGCACGAGTGATGCTGCCACTGAAAGCTGCTTTTTTTGTCTTCCTCCTCAGGTCCCAGGCTGTCCTTCAGTTAGGGTTTTTGGAACAGGCTGAGCTCAGGAGGCTGGGAGGTATGGCGGGAAGGGAGCCTTGCTTCGCAGCAGGGCTGGTGCATGGGCAGGGCAGCTTGAGCTGAAGCTCTGAGGAAGCTGCTCTGATCCACCACGGGGAAGGGCGAGGGCTTTGCAGGAAGGCCAGGAGGGGTAGCAAACAGAATTCTCGAGCATCCTCACCCCCACACACCCCCGGGGTCCCTAAGGCACTGTACGCTGAATGTTGCAAAGCAGGCCTCCAGCTATCTTTCAGAAAGAACCCTCAGGGATCATCTTCCGTGTTCCCACGAGGAGAAATCCTTTTGCTTCAAGTTGAGTACTCAAGGACATAAACATTTGGTTTGAGCAAGTAAATAAGGACTGGGAACGGAGGGTTGTTTAGTTCTCTTGGCATTATTTTATAAACAAGGGGGCAGGCTAAAAAGAAAACGATGCCCTCATTAGGAAAACGAGTCTGGATTCACAGACCAGTCAGATCATCTGTGCAGGTTCATGGCGATGGCCAAAGCCACCGGGGAAACCCTGTCGGATGAGCCTGAATGTACTGGGGGGCGAGGGGGGACCAGAGGGGGAGGGGGAGAGGGAGAGAAGGGGGAGTGGAAGGCGGAGGGGAAGAGAGGGAGAGGGTCCGTGGGCTAGAGAAAGGATTTAGATGCTGCAGAGAACTTGGACGCATGCCCCAGGGATTCACCGAGGACCTTCAAGCAATCTGAAGTTCAAGAAAGACCAGAGGAAACCAGAGGAAGCAACTTGCAACAGAGGATGAATTGACATAATGCCACCAGCCTTCTCAGGATGCTCCACTGAGGCTGCCTGCAGCCAGGGTCTGGCTCCTTCTGGCAGGAATCACAATGTGGTATTTCAACCAATTAACTAGGGAACTGAATTACACTCAATCCACATTCTCTAGAGATAGAAAAGCTATTGGAGGCAAAAAAAAAAGAAAAAGGCAATTATTAGTCCAGAGGTCACTTCTGAAAAGCTACAGAGCTGCACACCAAGGATCTCCAAAGAGCCTTTTGGCGGGGGGAGACCCTCAACTCCTTCCATTTTTCTGGCTCTAGGGCACCAATGCCCCATACCTAAAAATCATTTATGTTTCCACCTGCCTCCTCACGCACTGGCCCTAGCACATGACTTCTCATCCTGCTTACAAAGTCCTTTCACTCCTTTTGCCTTTGCTGAAGCTGAAAACTTCAGCTGAATCAAAGCCACGAGGTAAAAACCAACACCACCAAAGGGGGACCACAGACTTCCTCTCCCCACCCCCACCTCAGCAGAGCAGCTGCCTGTGACAATAACCAATAAGGTGATGACCCAAGAGAAGGCCACAAAAATAAGAATCAAATGGTCAAGTTCATGCTGCTGAGAAGAACTTAAACTACATGCTTCTAGACCAGCGTCCTAAGGGATCAAGTAATTTACCACAGAGGTTTTCAGAAAAGACACCACTTCCTACAAGATAGAAAAGGTATTTCGGGGATGCCACGATGTCACCTTTTTAGAATTTTTGAGATGCGTTATCTAAATAAACACAGATATTTAATTTTTAAGATGTATATTTATATAAACACAGATATTTAATAAATTCTTAGGATGTCTATTTAGATAAACGCAGACATGTCTGTCATGTCTCTAGAATGGCAAATATTTCTGTTCTTCCCCCTTTTTGCTCTAGTGATAAACAGGAATATATTGCTCATGAACAACCAGGTTCAACCAAGATAAGACTATTATCATAGGAACATGCAGCAACGAGGGATGAAGGACGCTGAATTCTAAAGCCTCCTCAACCAGCTATGCTGTCTCTTACTTTGGAGTACTGCTGAATTAGATTTACTTTTCCATATGGTGTGGCTGCATTTTTACCTAACATTTCATCTGATATAACCAAATGTGTTTTGGAAAAAACTATTCAGAAACTTCATAGAAATGGACTTGATATCCACTTTCTTGGATACATACTCGTACCACGACTCATTCAGCCAGCAAGCATCTGGGGGATGCGTGCTATGTGTTGGGGTGCATGGTGGATAAGCAAGTTCCAAGAGGTTCCTGGCCAGTGAAGCAAACAGGCAATACACAAGTAACCAATGCGGGAGGTTCATGGCATGACAAGCGCCATGGAGGAAATCAAGTTGGCCACTTAAATGGAGTTGCCAGGGAAGACCTAAAAGGAAGAAACATTCTGGCCAGGGGAACCAACAAACTGCAAAACCCTCAGGTTTGGCTTGCTGCAGGAAGAGAAGAGTGGCTGGAGCGTGGTGAGACAATAATTACATCATGCACTTGGTGGCAGTGGTAGACTTAGCTCCTTCTCAGGTGTTCCTGTGTCATAAGCTGCAAAGCCCTCATAGGGTCTTACATCAGCATTCACCCAAGGCATGCTGAACGAGCTACCAGGAACAGAAACCCCTTTGGACAGAGCAATTTTGCAGACCTGACTTGTGCTACTCTAGCAAAGGCCTATCCCAAATCACAGCTGAGTGACAGCCAGAGCTGTTCTTTGTCTTGCTGTCTTCCTTACCATGCACCAGTGTGGAGTCAGGCCCTCAGGAAGCCCCAAAGAACCCATTTCAAGTGACTGAAATTACTGATGTGGTCTGGGGGAGATGGTTTGCTTCCTTCTTTTTTTCATTTTCAAGGTTTTCTTTATTATTGTCAAAATAATCTCATGAAGTACTGCAGGGTCATTTTCGACTACTGAGCAGAATGACCCAAAAGCTCCAGTACTGGTGATAGAGATGCAGGTGTCCAGCCATAGGAACAGTGCTTATTGCTGTGTGGTGTTTTATAAATAATATTTACCCATTTCCCTTTGTGGGTAAATTTTATTTCTTCATCTTTTGGCAATGAATATGTACGATGAAAGACTTCCACATGGCAGAAAAAGGAAGCTCCAAAAGCTACGTGAGAGGAATGTGAATTAAACTCAATGCAAAAATATGCATCTCTATCATATTTTCAAGTCTCCTCATTTTTTTTTTTTTTTTTTGGTCCTTCTTCCAAACTCAATGACTTTAACAACAAAATACCAACCAAGCTTTTACCGCATACCTCAGAGAATGGTGTGCAGACTGACAAATAGGTGACATTTCCCAGACGCTAAACCAGGAGCTAAGCAGCATCCACCACTTATTTGTTGACTGCGGGCACGTATGATCACCCTTATTTTATAGAGCAGGAGACAGAGCTGCAGAATTCGGGGAGATCTGCCCATGGTTACCTGGCTGATCAGAGGTGGAAACAGGCTTTAACCCCGACCCTAACTGCCCTGTAAGCCTCGGGCTTCTGAGCACCAGCTGAGGGTATGGGTCCAGGAGTGCCAAATTCCACATGCCAGACTAGTGTAAGCTCATAGATAGAGCTTTTAGAATGCACCAAAGAATTACACAGGGCAAATAACGGGTATCCTTATTTATAGGAAAATATTGTCTCTCAGATTTTTTGCCACTACCAAGGAGAGTTTTTTCCCTGGGGCCCCCATGGGCAGCAGTACACGGGCCCCATTTGGCTCTGGTCCCCAGAGGCACCTGTCTCAGAGGGCACAGACAGACGAGGGCACCCAGAGAACAAGCAGCCCTAACTCTTTACCTGCAAATTCTGCTATCTTGTTTTCCAGAAATCTGAGTTGCTTAAACCCTTGCTCTGAAAGAGCAAGGGTGCTGAAAGAGCAAGGGTGAAAAGCATCACTTCCGCAAAAAAAAAAAAAAAAAAAAAAAAGCTCTTGATCAAGTTCTGCTGATCCTCTCCTCCCAAATCAAACCAAGGATAGTTTTCCAAGGTGAAGAGGGGCTGTGGGAGGTGCGAAATTCCACTCGGGGCTCCACACCTCTGGGCTAACACCGTTCCAGCCCATGGCAGACACGAGACTTGCCCCATGACGTCCTGCGGCTGGATCGCTCCTCGGCACAGCCGTTCGCACAGAGCTTAATAAACATCTGCGGCATTCATGCAAAGAGCTTTTGGCAAAAGCTTATTGTGATCCACATAAAAATGATCTGAGGGACTCGGCAAAGTGCTTTTCCCAATAAATTCCGCGTCCTTTCAGGGAGGCACTGTCCGCTGGCCACTCACCTCGGCGTACACTCCGTGTGTCGGATGAATGAATGAATGAACAGCCTCAATACAGAGCCTTGGGAACAGGCAGTCATCTGTATAAGATATTAATTCTCCCCAAAGCCTCAAAAAGTCAATCAGTCAAAACAAATGACCCTTTCAGCCTGAAAAGTACCCACTCAGAGTCCAATTAGGAAAATGGGGTCTGTGTATATGCAAGTCGGGCATTTGCATTTGATTAATCCCATGAATTATCTAACAGCCTCTAGAGAGATTTTTTTCCCCCTCTTTCGTTGATTCTGATCCTTCTTTCAATCTCGCAATGAGTTATTGTGAGGGTGAAAAAGTACACATCTCTAAAAGGGTGTAGCTGCAAAATTATTAGAACCAGCTCATTTTCTAAACTGAAAAAAAAAAAAAAAAGATTCTGTAATTTTGGGCAATTGGCTGAAAACTTCTACGCCATGAGTTTTAGACAGTCTTCCACCCATGTCTTTTATTCATGACCAGCCAACTGCTGCTTAAGCTTCTGGGCTGTTTTGCTCCTGATGCGATTGTGCCCTTGGGTGTTGCCATGGGAAAATGCTAGAATCAGATAACCCAAAGAGAATGTGTCTTCATGAAGTAAGTCTGGGGCGATAAAAGCCACAAAAACAAGACAAGAGCAGGACAGACACATCATGAAGCCTCCCCAGGGACCGAGGGGGGTGGTGGTGAGGAGGGCCAAGTGCAGCAGTAGGAACAGCTCTGAGCATGCGCCTGTCGCAGGCCCCCCACACCAGCTGTTTGCGGGGCCATCTGTTCCCACCCGGGCTGCTTCCTCTGAATGGCTTTCCCTGAAGCCGCCCGCTCGCCCTGTCGGACACGATCAGGTCAGCCTAGCGCTCTGCCCACCCTGGACCTGGACCTGCTGCCTGCCACAGCTCCCCCCCTCCGGTATTTCTTACAGGGCCACCCGCTCCTAAAATGACACTGCATCTGTCAAGAGGCCCGTTCTTCCTTGGTCACTTGCTGCTGTGGCCAATGAGAGCCAGGGTCAGCCCCACCTGAGACCGGCCAAGTCAAGTCCGGCCTGCAGACCTGTTTCTCCTGGCTTCCGGCAGGATGCGGCAGCGCACAGCTCCGCTGAATCCCTAAAGGCATACTTGCCCAGCTGGGAACTCCTGGGGTAGTCCAACCATGATTTCACCCAATTGCTGCCAGCGAGCAGGTGCAAATCCCAGTCCTGTCCTTCTGTAGAAGCTGGGCAAGCCCAGGAGGGTCTGACCCAGAGCAGCAGGCTCACTCACGGGCAATGCCGCAGCAGGAAGCAGAACTCAGGGACCAAAAAAAGACAGCATGCTGTGCGCATGCTCTAAGTTCTCTTAAGTTCTCGGTTCAGGCCTCCTAACAGCCTCATTGAAAAAATAAAAAGAGAAGGCAACCCAACAACCACAACAAAACCAAATGCTCGCGAGGCTGCGGGCTCTCTCTCCAGCATTCAGGCTGTTGAATAACATTAACCCCAGTTCCCTTCTCCCAGCTTCTGTGGCGCTGACATCACCTCTGTGAACAGTCTTCTTGCCATTCTCCAGCCCAGGCCTCCTTTCACTAGCCTCCTACTTGAGTGGGCGTGGGGGGTGGGGTGGCGGGGGCACAATTCAAGTCCCCACCTTCTCACACAGCCTGTGGAACTCCATGCGGGCCTGATTTCTCTCCCACACTGACCCTTCTCTCTGCATCTGTGTGGGGAGATGGTCGTCACTGGGGGCCACTTTCACGATTGTGTCGCCATCAGGATTAGCTGGATTAGGGGCCCCATGCATAAGGACCCCCTGGCGCTGTGAGGAAGTTTCATCACTAGGTCAGCATCGTGTGAACTATGTTCTGTCCCCACCACCACTCCTCAGAGCCCCCAACCGCAAAAGTGAGGGGGGGAGGGAGGCGGAGGGGCAGGAAAAAAGCTTGCAGAGCAGAAATGCATGAACCAGCGATAAATCCCCCCATCGTGCACATTGAGGGGCACGAACCACGGGCAACCGTCTCCCTTTTAAACAAGGAAGCGACATGTTTCTTTAATCTATAGAGAATTTCATGGGTCTGACAGTGGCGGTAGGTGGACAGGGAAGCACAGCTGCTGCAAAACACAAGGACCTTGTCTCTCTAGCCCTGTGCTAAAGTCGGTCGAGCAGTTGGGGAAGCGAGGCAAACTGTGGAAACTTTCTTATACTTATTCCGTTCAAGGTGAACCAACACCTCCATGCAGGTCAGTTTCCATTCTCCGAAAGGACCAGCTCAACCTCACTCAGAGGGGGATGCTCCTCCTTAATGGAAAGGAATAGGGCGTGGACAGAAGCAGTGGAGGGACTGGGAGGGTGGGGGCGGGCGTGGGGGCGAGAGGCGGGGTTGAAAACCCAAAGCACGACTCTTAATTCTTGGAAAAATTCACTGCGGGCAAGGTTTCCTCCCAGGAAATCCCTGGGCCCATTCACCGACCCAAATCTCCAGCCCTGGCCGCCCGCTCATGTGGACCCTGCCTGAAGTGGACACAAAGTGCAGAGAGAGGGATGGGATGTCTGCAAGGGCGTGTGAGTGTGTGCGTGTGCATGCGTGTGTTTGATACGACAGTCCCTCGTGCACAGAACCGGGCTGTTCCATCAAAGCCGTATCTGTTATATTTCTTTCTCTTCTGTTTGGCGTATTCACCAACAAGAGAAAAGGAGGTAAGCTTTGGCGGCCCTGACCTGCAGCTGGAACACAATACTTTCGCACAGCCCTGCCGACCCCTGACATAAATTTTACACCGCAGCTGGCATTTACACACTCAGCATTACCATATGTATAGCTGCTCGGTGCTAATTATGCTAATCACCTGTCTAACTCGCTGCTGCGAAAAATGGTTGTATTTAGCAGTCCAGTGCCTACCAATGCAGCTTACTGTGTGGCTGAAATGTACATTCAGACGGCCCTGAATGGCAAGATTTTTCCACGTTGCTGGCTACATTCAGGCCTCAGAAAAATTTATTCAAGTCAACTGGTTTCGGTCCGCAACAAAAAAGTTACGAGAAAAAAGTGAGTGTGTTCTTGCCCTAACATTCTGGATCTGCTTGCAAGCAAAATGATAAATCAATTGGTGTGGGAAACAAAAAGGGAGAGAGATTTCTTTTTGGAGCCATGTGAAACTGTAGCCTATTTAAAAAAAAAAAAAAAAAAAAGGAAGAAAAAAAAAAAAGGAAAAAAGGGTCATCCTATTCCCCAAATCTCTAGAAAGAGCAGTTAATAGATATTTAGCCCTAATCCCAAGTCTCTCAAATTGCAAGCTTTGTTTGCAATTAAGCGAGGTATTAAACATGTGCAATTTTTTTTTTCTTTCTGGATCATGTGTGGACGAAAACGTGTGGACTATCGCTTTTGAACTTATTATTACAACACTGTTATGGGGCGGGGTGAGATCAGGTGAGAGGAAAGAAATAAGGTCTTTGGTAGGTAGGGAAAATCCTTTTGTTATTTTACCTTTTAGAAAGCTTCTACTTAAAGAGACACTGTGTGATATTCAGGTCTAGTCTGTGATGTTTTCTGGTTTCTCCACTAAAGGGGCAAAGGAAGCCAGGGAATGGGGGTGGGCAAGATGGGAGAAATCAAAGGAGAATAAAGTTGGTGGGGGGAGGGAGGGAGAGGGAGAGAGAAAAGCCTACGGTTTCCTTCATCTCAAAATTCCTGTTTTTATCATCAATGTTTCTTCAAGGCATTTTTCTCAGCTCACCGTATAGAATGGATTTCTCATGACAGTATTGCCACAGGTTGTTTTAACCACTCCCCCAAATCCAAACTGAAATTTCATTTCCTCCTAACTTACAGGATACCTTCCCATTCATTAAACGAAACGAAACCAAACCAAACCAAACCCTGGATCTAGTCACTGTAAGGACTGCTTAAAATTTGACTATTAGGGTGTATGGATAATGTCTACGCATCCCAATGTCCTTGAACTGCCCCTAGCATGGGATACACATTCTGCTGGAGGGTGGCCCAAAGCGCTGTTACTTTCTCATCTCCAAATGATCCTCATCGCCAGATGCTTTATTGAAAGTTAAAAACTAGGAGCAAACTGGAAGGCGGTTTATTTTGCAGCATCACTTGGTCTCTCCCTCCGTGGTACACAACACCAGATGTGATGAATCTTAGGTTTACACAGGGAAGGTGGACCGCCCCGGGAGGCTTTCGCAGACACTGGAGGGGGGCTGTGAAAGAAGGTGGCCTCTCCTTGCTATGCGTCACGCTCCTTTTAATGTAACGCACAGCACATGGAAAAGCGTGATGCTCACGGTAACGTGAAGACGCTGTTGTGAAGACAAGAGCCTTCTTCCTATCAGCCCCCCCCCCCCCATTCTGTTCAACACTTTGTAAGCTTATCTGACCCAATGAAGCAACATTAGCCAAGCCACATCTTGTTCTCTTTGGCATCTCAGTGCAAGCTGCGTTTCTTGGCCAGTCCAAAGGATGAATTCACCTGGGTTTTTGTGGTTCCCAATCTTGACGATGCAGCCAAAAACACCAACGACAGGATCGCTATTGTGCTTGCTGTGAGGGCTTACCCCTCTCATTCCCTCTCAATCTCCCGTTCTTCTCAAATCGGAGATGGACCACCCTGCCTCATGGCACAGACCAGTGTTTACATTGCAGTACTTGACTGTGTAATACATCTGGCATTTTTGGGCAGGATTCCTGAGCTAGGGGCCAGAAGCCCTTAAGCAATGATTTAAGGGGAAAAAAATCATGCACACTGACTGAACAGAGCCCACTGCCAGCTCCCTTTGCGTACTTTCGCACACGTTTCATCAATAACTGAAGGCTACCTGGGGTGATAAATTGGGCAGGTCTACTGTTTTTCGTTGATTCCGACTGTAACGAATCAAGCTTCTGCTGCACATAATAAGTAAGAATAAATAAATAATAAATAAAGCCTTGCTTCTCACTTTCAGAGCCAAGGGTGTTTGGGGACGCACAGGCAGTGGGGACTCTTTGGGCCAACTCACACCTGGGTTTCTGGGTTAGAAAAAAGGCCCTGCCTCCACATTATAAATCTCTCCAACAACAAACTTGTCACTCATTAACAGGTACCTGACTGCCCACCAAGCATACAGTTTCCTTAACACAGGACAGCTGTTTTTCCAACTCTGCTCTAAATAAACCCCCAACACAACAAAAGGGTCACAGTCTCGAAGGGACTGAGCACAAGATGCGTCTTTCTGTACCTACGACTCCTACTAAAGAGCAGCTTCTCAATGGCAGCATTCTACTGTTTGGGAAGGCTAGTTATTTCCATCAAATGTAAAGATATAGGTAGAAGAAAAACAGACATGTTGCTGTGTAAGGGCGACAGCAGCCCTATATCCAACTGAAGAGAAAAAAAAATCTACAAAGTAGTGCCATAAAGCACCCAAATTCAGAGTCTGGAAGCAAAGAATGAGTAGGGAACGTGCCTCTGTTTTGGTGACCCTGATGCTGTCTGTGTCGTGGAGGAAGATTTCCACTGAGGAAACCCCAAGGAGCTTCTTCTTTCCCTCTGGACGGCCAGAGGGGGCCTTCATGAGCAAGGCCGTCTGCTTTTTGGGATGTCAACTGAGATTTCTCATGTGGATGGACCAAGTCGTAACCCTGTAGAGTCAGTCAAAAAAAAAAAATACTGGATGTGGAAACCTGTCCTTTCCTTTCTCTATCCAAGCTCCATGTTCCCTTTGGCTTGGTGTGAGTTCCATCCAGGGAGAGCCTGAGGTAGGGTACCTGGGCTGCAGTGTCACCATGTACAGGTATGTCACCTGCCATCTCAGAAATGCCACAGGACCCAATTCTTCCACAGCTCATATGGCACATGAAGCATGAGGGGACTGAGATTTGTCTCGCAGTCCTCATGACAATGGATTCTAAGGTGCCCTCGAAAGCTCATGAAAGGGGAGGTAGTGGGGTGGGTCGGGAGCTTGGGGTTAACAGATGCAAACTGTCGCCTTTGGAATAGATTAGCAAAGAGATCCTGCTGTGTAGCACTGGCAACTAGGTCTAGTCACTTATGATGGAGCAGGATAATGTGAGAAAAAAAATGTGTACCTGTATGTGTAACTGGGTCACCATGCTGCACAGGAGAAAAAAAAAATTGTACTGGGGAAATAGCAGGTAAAAAAATAAAGAAATAAATTTAAAAAAAAAAAAAAGCTCATGAAAATGTTCTTCAATGGGGGATGCACATCTGCTGCTGTCAGCCCCCACCAAAGAATACGGTCTTGGAACCAACCCTTCTCAGAACCCGAAGGATGCAAAGGGTGGCTGGGCATCTAGCATCTCCCATAGCTGGCTTGCAGTCACACATTTTCTACTTCCCTCCTGTTGGTCTGTGATCAACCAGATGTACTCCTCTTTCTGATGTCACACTAGTAACTCCAGAGAGCCACTGGGAGGAAATGATTTGGGCAGTGTAGGAAAAGGTGGGTAGAGGGAGCGGTGGAAGAAAGAGAAGGGAGGAGGAAGGGGAGATGAGCAGAGGGATACAGGATGAAGGAGGAGGGAGGAAGGAGAAGAGGTTCTGGGAGCCAATGAGCAGCAAAGGGGAATGACACTATAGAATAACAGCATCATACAGCTATGGCCACTATCACAGGATCTCTCACATAGGTGGAAATGCCTCAACTTCTTTTTTTTTTCTCAAAATAGTGCAAAATCCTGCTGAGTTAAAATACCATAATTCTGCAAAATAGCTTCTCTTAAAATCCGCTCTCCTTTCAAATAATGTAAAGTTCTTCCACACGTGGTTTAAAAGCCAGAAAAACTTTGTACAATAAAACACCCCCCACCCAAAGAGGTGAACAGACTTCTCTTCGGAGGCTAAATCTGGGCAGATGGATGACATGGACAAAGGGCGAGGAGGGGGGCCACCATATAAGCAGCCCCTTCCACTGCATAACTGTGACACCCCCCTCAAAAGGAGAAGGGCAGACAAGCTACAGCTCAGCCTGCGTGGACAGAGCTCCAGGGGTCACAGGGAGGTCAGCTTTGAAGGAGAAATCCCAATGAAATATAAACATGGCATTGTGGAAACCAGACAAATCTCCCATAGCTTGTCCAGCCAGTGTTAATCTCGCCATCAGCTGTGGCGCATAATCCAAACAAACCGATCCGGCGGTTCATACATCTGGAAGCTGTCATTTTCTGGGGCCTCCAAGCAGTGGTTCCCTGCTATCTGAAACACTCCATACATAGCCCAGCCTGGCTTCTCAACACGATGGAGGGTCAATAGTGGCAGGTGGCAAAGTGATGGGAAGGAGTCGCAGGGTCAGCTGCCCTGGGAAGAAGGCACCTGAGGCCACTTGCTGTTCTTCAAGCAATGATTGCCAGGCATTAATTTTTCAATCATCTTTCTCCAGATGTGAAAAATACGCCACAATTGCTTCCACCTGTATGCACGTGTCCGCGACCAGCATCTGATCAATATCTTGCTAAAACATATATTCATCATTTGTAAAAGTGACTCAGGGACCAAGGAGCAGAAAAGAGCTGCTGCATTTCATTCCTTCTGTCCCTCGTGAAATGTCCCCGAAAGCAGAACTTGGGTGATAACCTTGGAAAGGCAGGAGGAGCAGAGCCCGCCCTGCCTCTCCGGCTGACGGGCGTCAGTCCCTGGCTGTCACTTTGGTTCTGCTTCACGAGAGCACCTGGGGGAAAGCGGTGTGTGACAGGAACATCTGGAGGCTTAGACCACCAAAGAGCCAACAGCTACGTGGGCTCTGGAAAGGAGCAGTTATTGCCAGATGAACAAAATCCAGTGCTGTCTTTTATTGCTTTTGACACCGTCACCCTTGTGCTCGAAGCCTTCAGCCTATGTGCTCGAAATGCAAGGAAGTCTACCTGCAAAATTAAGTTAACCTGAAGGAAAAGGGAAATCAAGTATTCGGACAGAAAGCTCTTCCTCTCTTCTGTGGCCTGCCTCCTCCCCCTGCCCCACCTTGTCATGGTGTCTTTTAAATTTGCGATTCGATGTAATTCCCAGAATCATCAAAAATTTAAATTATTAGCATGAAAAGAAATCAGTTACCCAAGTCTGTGTAAATGCGGGGATGGGGGAGGGCGCCTTATCTTAAAGAGTGAAACGTGTGCACTGGCGGCAATGCTTTAAGCAGCCACAACTCTCATAATAAAAGCCTTCCGTCTGCACAGCATGGGTCTTTCAATCCAAATCTATTATCTAAACCAGTGGCTCTCAATGGGGGCAATTCTGCACGCGCGCGCGCGCACACACACACACACACAACCCGACACACATTTGACAATGACTAGAAACGTGGTTGTCACAACTGGGAGAGTGCTACTGGCATCTAGTGGGTAGAGTCCGGGGAACATCCTCTGATGCACAGGACAGCTCCCATGACAGACTATCCAGCCCCAAGGTCCTCTAAACTGAAAAGGGCGGTGAAGCTCAGTTCTTTCACCAAGAACAGCCAAGAACACAGAAGGCGTAATGCTAGCAAGGTACAAATTTGAGAGCACTTCGGAACATCAAGAGGGCATTTTTAAACAATTTCCCTTAGGAAAAAAAATCAGTCACAACCTGTGTCCTCTTCTCCTCATGCTGGCCTCTAGAGATGTTCATTACCAAACACAGGCAATATGGGTTCGTTTCAGGGCTGTTTTCCTTTGCAGGAAAGGAAGCCAGGGGCTAGGCAAGCAATGAGGGAAAAATACCCCAAAGCTCAAAGAGGTAAATCGAATCATGCCAATAAACTTGGATCTGAGATGAGAGAGGGGGTGTTGGGGGAGGCATTCAGTGAGACAGAAAGATCCAAAAGGAAAAGCTAACAGAGAAAGGGGCGAGATGAAAAAGGCAAGCATGTCCCCCTCCTGTGCCCAGAAGGATGAGATCCAGGAGAAGCACCGTGGAACCAGGGAGTGTGCTAGAGGCCAAATATGCCAGTGCAGATCTTCAGGTGGGCAAAGAACAGCTAGAAGGAAGAGTTAGCAGCCCCTCTGACAAACACCCTGCCCACCTTGGAGAACTTCCTGCTGTGCAGCTGGACCTTCCAAGCCTCAAGGCTTCTCACTGCCAACCTGATGTCCCAACCCATGCAAGCACTGGGAGTCCTCCCAGAGACCATGCCCCTGTCCTCGGAGCCTTTGCCCATGCTGTTTCTTGGGCCTGGAATGCGGGCCCCTCCCCCCACCTCTCTAACCCTCCAGCCCAGGTCCTGGCTCAGACACCCTCCCTCCCTTGGGGCTGTCCTGGAAGATGTTCCTTCCATGGTGCCACTGGTCTGTGTGTCCCCTGAGGGCAGGGGACAGTGGCCTTCCACCACGTCTCTCTGGAGCTTTGCAGCTTTGGGTAGTGCCTGGCCCAGAGCAGGCCCTGAGAGCATATGCAGAACGCGTATTTTTATTGTGAAATTATCAATTAGTCTCTCCCTGACCTTGCTGCCACCAGCTTGGGTTTCGAGAACAGCAGATGTCCACTTTCATCATTCCACATATTCTCTTACCAAACCTCAGTCCTCCACTCACGAGCAAGCTGGATTTGACCTTTTTTTTTTTTTTTTTTTTTTTTTTTTACTTGCAAATACTATATAAGCCTAAGACCCAAGCTAGCACCTAATGTCTATTGACAGTTTCTTGAAAGGCAATCGCTAGATGAATATGGCAACTACAGAATCAAGGAATTCTTATCACCAAGGCCATAAACAAATATCTTCCTTATCTGGCTTATAATGGTCTGCACATTGCAGCCAATGTATTTAAACTGTCTTATTAAGCCACATATCCCCAGCATGAGAGCCCAATCAAAGACAGACCCCTTTAATTTGCTGGCTATATTAAATTTGCTGGCTATATTAAAAAGATAGCATTATTATGCCAGATACAACCATACTTGTAGGAAGTTCATGCGCCCCCACAAACACAAAGGCAAGTGGAGATATGTTATCTTTCTATCCATTTCTCTAGATATGTACTTATCTGTGTTTAGATGTGTAGATATATATCTCCAGTTGCCTTTATGTTTGTGTATATATATGTTAGCTTTTTCACCACAGAATAAATAGCATTTTTCCAACTGTCCCTCAGCCTTCTCTTCCCTTGAACGCTCTTGTGCTTTGCTCTGTTGGGTTGCTTTCTCACTAGGGAAATTTACAATCTCCATTCATTTGGTTTGCTGTAGCAAGCGTTCTTGTTTAGGTCCAGAACATTTACAGTCTCTATTAAGAAAACACCATCTAACAGACTTCTTCGCTGCTAGGGATGAAGAATTTATCTGAGACACTGCAGTGCAAAATTAACCTAAATTCTGAGTTGCTCTTCTTTTTAGCCTACTACAGTCTAGGAGAGCAGGAAATTCTCTCTGAAAAGCACATGCTTCCACTACTTGCTGCTGACACGAACACTCAGCTCACTATGTCACAAACAAAACCTCTTCATTAGGATCTCTACTTTGAATTTAAATTAAAACTATAAAATGGTAATGGTGGCCTCCCAGCTTGGGCTTACGTGCTTTTATGAAACTGTTGCTGCTTCTACAGGGGAAGAATCCAGTGTAGAAAGAAAGAATAAATGAGTGAATGACAAATCAAAGTCAAGGCAACAGGAGACCAGGTTGACTTAAGTCATCAATTGGCAAAGTGCACGTGGAGGGACAAGATCCAGAGTTTCTCTTGTGGAAAATGGGACAAGTCAATCTTATATAAAAAGTTACATAGGCCAACAGATGATAAAGATAACAAGGGAGTGTCTGTTGTGGCTCAGCAGTAATAAACCCGACTAGTATCCATGAGGATGCAGGTTCCATCCCTGGTCTTGCTCAGTGGGTTTAGGATCTGGCATTGCTGTGGCTGTGGTGTAGGCCTGCAGCTGCTTCTCTGATTCAGTCTCTAGCCTGAGAACTTCCATATGCTACAGGGGCGGCCCAAAAAAGCAAACGAACAAACAAAAGAAATAAAGATAATAACTGATAGCTACTGAGTGGTATGGAATGTGATAATCGTGGTAAGGGTCATTAATCAACAAGTGATAGTCAATAATATTTACTATTATTATTGAGTAATTAATATTTGGCCAAAGAGCCAGTGAGCCCCCCTGAAACTGCCAAAACAGAAGGGGATGGAAAATAGCTCAGAGGCCCAAAGTAGGCAAAATGAGTCACATCTCAGATGTCACGTCCCACTCTGTCACTGAGTCCAAGTGAGACTGCTACTAAGTGTGCCTTGAAATGAGGTATGTAATGCAGCAACAGAGTTATTTCTAGAAATATATATACACTGTTATAGAAACAAGTTACATTTACCAATGTCTACTCAAAAGTCTTGCTCAAAACAACAAAAAGTGATCTTTTATCATCGTGGTCGACACCCAACAGATTTGGTGGCCCAAGTAATAGAAAGTGAACATGTGGATAGAGCTGGGGGCCCCCTTTGCTCAGCCCTTGCTTTGTCCTAGAACCAGTGGTAGCTTCCCACAGTCTAGCCAATCACATCATTTCCAAACTACAGCCCTGCTGCCCAGGGCCCAAAGGAGCTACTTGGTACTCCATTCCTGAAACAGTGGGGACCCTTCTCTCAGCATGGCCCTTGGCCTGACCCCCTTCTGCACCTGTCTAGGACTCCCTCTAGTCCAGTCTCTCTCTAGGTCACCCTAATTTGCCTCACCACCTCCATGGATGCTTTTTCTCTTTTCTTTAATCTTTCATGGCCCACTTCAGTGGTGAGCTCAAATTTAGTGCAAGTGTGTTCAACTCTAGTAGTTTTAGGTCCATGAATTTGTGCATAGGGAGTGTCTCTCTCATATACTTCAGAGTTGCCCAGCAGGGCCTAGGGCAGTTGCAGATGCTCACAAAGTGTGTCGCCAGGACATCATTGGTGCATAATAAAACTCTTTTTTTTTTTTTTAATCTACCAATGACAATGAAGTACTGAGTTGAGGTAAATTACCCTATGGATTAAATCCTAAGAGCCCTGTTGTATTAATTACCAAGCTACTTAAAGGCAAGAATGTTTGCTGGTCTTAATTATTTGGACTATTATTTTAATTGTCACTTCTCAACTAAAGAGTCCACCATATGCTTGCAAAACACTGAAAGCTGAATCTTCCCAAACAAGGCAAGATTACCAAATATTCTCCAAGGTTCCTACTCCAACAGCATTCTGAAAGGGATCAATTATGCAATTATGAACGTAACTCTAAGTCTTCCAAATTTTTGTCTTAAGTAGCTTTCACTATTCCTATGCCTCAGATATTCCGGTTTGAAATATATACATAATTACCTCAATCCTTCCCTCCCATCTCATTCTAAGAGATCCCCTAGGCATTGTTTAGGGGTTAAAGTATTTCCAAACAGCAAGACTGTTACTCTCCTAAAAGATTTTAAAAAAACCAGCAACCAACAGGAAAAAAAAAAAAAAAGGACCATCCCCCCCACCCCACCCCCCGCCAAACAAATCCAAACTCCCTATCAATAAAGTTTTTACAAAAAGAATGAAAAATGTTTCCGTCTGGGGTGGTGGGGTGATCTATTTTCAATTTACAACAGCTTCAAAAAAAAAAAAAAGACTTCAAGAACCCCCAAATTGAGGAATGTGGATAAAAGACTGGCAGAACCCCTTGGAGAGCTCCTATGGCCTCTCCCTCCAAACCTGCTTTCTTAAAACACATTTATTCTTTGAGCCTGCAAAACGCAGCCTTCCCCCAGAATAATTCCATTTTAAAAGCCCCCACCCGCGAGGAAACATTAATCTACTTTGCAAACATGCGCTCCAGTCTGTGCTTTACTGTTTTTTTTTCTTCCAGCTCCTTTCTCCCCCCCACCCCCCCTTTTTTTGTACCTTGAGACAAATGTTTTTTTCCCCAAGAGTTGAAAGCTGTCCAAAAACAGGACCACACACGCCGCCGCCTCCGCAGGCCCGCGCTGCGCCCGCCCCCCGCCCTCCGCGCGGCGGCCGCGGCCGCCGGGGGCGCGCACACTCCCTCCAGCCGGAGGGGTGGCCCCTTTCTGCTCCCCCCGCTCCTTTCTCTTTGGACGCGGTGGGTGGGGGTGGGGGAGGGAAGGACGAAGAGGACCAGAGCCGGGAGCCAAGAGGCCTTCCTCTGGCCGCGTCTCCGCGCACCGCGGCGGCGAGCGGCGGCGGCGACAGGACCAGGGGGGCCCCCGGCCAGGCGGAGTGGTCCGTCCCACGGAGGGGCCCCCGCGCCCCCGCCGGCCCGCCCTCGCCACTCTCTCCCACAACACCTCGCAAAGCGCAGCTCCCCGAGTAGATTACAGCGCAGCCTTTGTCGGGCGGGCCTGGCTCTTGGCCAGGCGCCCAAACAATAAACAATTCCCCCTGGTGCGGGCAGGGGGTTTTCGCTCTCCACAGAAAGGCTCTAGGTGTGTGCTGGCAAATATCTTTATCAATTGGAAGGACGAGAAGGGGATCCGGGGTGGGGGACCAGAGGACGCCGCGGCGGGCGCTGGGTCTCTTACCTTCCACCCACAGCTCCTCCACGTTGGTCTCGAGATTAGCTGCCTTTAATCCCACAGCGAAGGCCCCAAATATGAGGAGGCCTACAACCAAGAACTTGCCGCAGTTTTTTTGAATGTAACAACCCAGTTTAAATAAGAGTCTCTGAAACTTCGCTCTCAGCCACAGCGGCGCTTTCCGGCCAGTAGCTTTCCCCTGAGGATGAAGCAGAAGGGAGGAGTGAGCGCCGGGGAGTCGCAGTCCGCGCGCCCACGCCCGCTTGCGCGCACCCGCCCGGCATCCCGCGACCGCCGTCGGGGGTGTTCTCCAGGCTGGAACCCAGGTCGGCCCGAGGAAACGCGAGCTGCGTGGGGGGGCCTGGTCATAAATCAAAGTCAGGCAGCAGCGTGGGAGCTGCAGCTCTGCAACAGCCGAGACGCCCCCACGCGCGGCCGGCGTAGCATCCCCGAATGTGACTTGAGGGGCTAGGAGGAGGGGCTGCAAGAACAAGGGGAAACCGAGGCAGAGAGAAGAGACATCACTCAACACAGGCAATATATTCACGCCGGATCTGGGACGGGAGGGGCCGCGTGATCCCTGTGGTGGAGCCCAACATTTAAGAACCAGCAAACCACGGCGCCCTTCCCCGCCAAGTGCTGCTCCAGCCTTCACCCTTCTCGGGGTACTCGGGCGGGGACGCAGGGTGGAGGACGAGAGCGCTTTGGGAACAATGTATGGCGGGCTCCCCGATCCTGACCTCCCGCCCGGCGTGGTGGTAAGTGGGGATCCACGTGGTGAGAATGGGCGCCGGAGCTCACCCCCACGCATTTCCATAGCGTTGGGAAACGCCGTGTGAGCTGAATTAGGAAGTGGGGCAGCCATCTGCAACTTACGACAATATTTGTGATCGGAAGAGGGCAGCCACATGGATCTTTCCCTCCTTTCCCTTCCTTTCTGGTTAAACGTAAAAAGCAGCCGAGTACACAGGGGAAGGGCCCAGGCCGACGCAAGCGGGGGTCCTGGCTGGGCGCTGGCTGCTCCCGGCGGCGGCGTTTCCCCGGCGCTGGCCGCGGCCCCGGCGGGCCCCCGTCTGGGTGAGCGCCTTCCCCGGATTCCACACATTTCAGCGAGCCTCGTAAACACAATGAACCCGGCAGCTCCGCCGACCCGCACGGCGGATTTAAGGTGGCAATTTGTTTACAACTTTCCCTTTCCCCCACGCTCTGAGAAGCAGTGGCTCAAAAACTGGAAAAGAAGAGGGGAGATGCCCTCTTCCGAGGATAATTTTTAAGGGAGCAGAGATTTCATGCTCAACAAAAGCAAAACCTGCTGCCAAAAAAGGAAACCACCTTTATTTCGGCTCCCTCCCCCCCTCCTCTCTCCGCCTCCCTCCACTCCGCCTCCCCCTCTAAAACATTAAGAAATGTGGCAGTATTACAGGAGTTTAGGCTGCAAATAGGGACAGGGGCAGAGACACGAGCGGAGGGGGCTCGGGAGTAGGGGGCACGCGGCACTGCCGCGCTGCGGCGGCCCTCGAGGTGGTCCACTGTGGACCGCTTTCCAGTGCTCCGGAAAAGGCACGCCAGGGAGGGCGTGTGTACACACACACACACACACACACACACACACACACACACCCTCCACCCCCTGCGGACCTCAGACAGCCCTTTCCTCTCAGGACTGGAGGGAGGGTTTGAATTCTTCAATCCCCACTTGTCTTTTTTTTCTTCCTGGAGGTGTGTGTGTGTGTGTGTGTGTGTGTGTGTAGATACATGTGTGGCAGGGACAATCCCAAAGAGGAAGAGGAGGGAAGAGAGGGTGGGAGGAGAAGAGAGAGTCTGAAATGCACCTTGGAAATCTGCTCCAGAGCGAAGGCGGCGTCGCAGTAGCTGGGCCGATGCAGATAGTCCCGGTCCGGCGCGGCGTTGCGGCGCAGCCCCCCGGTCCGTCTGCGCCTCCCGCCGCCGGCCGGCCGGCCCGGGGCTCCGCTGCAGCTGCCGCCGCTGCCGCCGCTGCCGAGGTCCTGGGGCTCGGCGGCATTACCAGCCGAAGCCATGTTGCCGCCGCCGCCGCGGGAACCGAGGCTTCCCGGGCGGCCCCGCGCGCTGCTGCCGCCGCTGCCGGCTCCTGGCGCGCCCCGGCGCTCGGCTCGCGAGGACGCTCCTGGCCGCCGGCTGCTCGGGCTGGGGCTCCGGTTGACAGACCTGCTGCTGCTGCTCCTGCTGCTGCCGCCGCTGCTGCTCACACGGCGGGCGCTGCTGCCGCTGCGGCCGCGGCCGCTGCCGGGGAGTCAGACCCTGCGCCTTCCATTGCCACATTGCGCGGGGGTCCCGAGGTCTCTGCGGCCGCCGCTGCCCACATCCAGTTCTCCGGAGGGCGAGAGCCGGCGCGCGGAGCCAGCGTGTCCTTCGGGCGCTCGCACGGCGCTCCTTGCTGTCCCCAACTCCCCCTACCCGCCCCCCGCCCCGCGCCGCGACCCCTTCACTGCGGAAAGCGCCAGCAAATCCCCGCCGCTCCCGCCGGCCTCGCTGACTCTCTCGGCGACTCTTGGGTCGCCCGAGCTGCCGCGGAGAGCAAGGGCAGAGCCGCCGCCGTGGGGTCCGTGGGCGCCCGGCAAGTCTCAGCGCTGCCGGGCCGGGGCAGCAGCCGCCGCCGCCGCCGCTGCTCCCGCGGCGGCTGCTGGGGGCGGTGGCGGCTCCTGAAGCTGCTGCTTGGGCTGCTCAGGCTGCTCGGGCTCTGGTTGCTGGGTTCTCGGTGGCTGCTTGGTCCCGGACGCTGCTTTCTTGTGCTCCTCGCCGACCCGCTGGACCATTCTGCCCCAGTGCAAGGCGCCTCTCTCGCTCCCGGGACCTGGGGACTCCGCTCTGTGTGTGTGCAGCGGGCAGCGGCCGCAGCAGCTCCTTGATTCAATAGATGAGATGGAAGAAGAAAAAAAAGAACTCTCTCCATTTGGAGAAAGAGGAGGAGGAGGGGAGGGGGTGGAGGGGGAGAGAGCGAGCGAAAGAGAAAAAGGCTGGAGCGCCCGCCCCCGGGGCTGTCAGATGGCTTGGGTTTCTGCAACGTGATTGGCTCGCGGAGGGCAGAAATTACTCAGCAAACATGACTATTATTAGCTGCTTAGCAACAGCTCACCAAAGTAGAGAGACCACCCAGGTAGGCAACCCCAGTGTGTGCATCCCCGGCTTTGGGGGGAGCCTCCGAGAGCGCCAACCTTCTCGCATGCAATACTTCCATTAAGGAATGCTCCCCCTCCCTTTCTTTCTCATTCCTTTTCTTTTCAACAGTGTCTTCTTTTTATAAGATGCCTTTTCGCGCGCGCACATACATACGCACAAGACACCCACGAGCATTTGCATCACGATAGACACCGGGGAAAATGTAATATTTTTTTAAGCGCTTAAACAATTTCTGAAATTCCTCAAAGAAAACCCTTTCAGAGGCACCTTGGCCTCAAGCTGCAGCAAAAACTGGGAGGTCCGGCTTGAATTCCCAGGCCTGCACCAATAATGACAGGGTGGTGGATAGTGCGCCAGTGTGTGCCAGATTTTTTTTTTTTTTTCCCTTCTCTTTTCTTTTATAACCAAAGAGAAGACTTAGGCTCTCGCGGGGAACGACGCCTCGAATTAAGATAAACAAAATGGAAAGTTAAAGAGGAAAGTAAGGAGGTTGAGAAAAGCCACCCTTTCTTAAATTCCGTACCCCCCCCGCCCCTTTCCTCTCAAAACCCCACGGCAGCATCCTGATTTGAGGGACTCAGTGTTTTATAAACGTAGAATCCAGACACCGAAGCAGTCTCGTGGAGGCAGAGGCTTTTTTATTTGAATCTTTAATGCGACATATGTAAAGGAGAAACAACAGAATCCTTTAAACAACCCGAGAAACAAAAAATGTTTTCTTTAGAAAGGGAGAAAAGTTTTTCTATTTGGGATTCACTTGGACCCCCCTTGTTAAAAAAATTAACCAGAAGTCCCTGTTCACTTAAAGTCTATTTTAAACGTCCCCCCCCACCAAAAAAAAACCCCAGTACGCATCCTGTTATATTTAATAATAGCGTGACATAAAGGAGAACAAGACGTTTGATGTTGGATTCATTTGAAACAAATTGTGCACTGATTGCAAGGACTTGTCCAGACAGTGCAGCCAGTGTCACCGAGACATCCTGGGGATTCACTTCCCGTTGGGGAAGAAAACCCGCGACTCTAAGGTGGATCCTCGGCCACAAACAAATTAAACTCTCTTACACAGCTCCGCTTTTGATTAAAAAATTTTTTGAGTGTTTTCTTACATTCGCAAGTTAAGTTCCTCCCTGCAATAGGGACCAGACCCACAAACCCTCGATTCTGTCTCATTTTAGCATTTTTTGCTCATTTTTTCTTCTTTTAAAAACAAGGTTGAACTGCAAACTGATTCGCAGCAGCAAGAAGCCAACTGAAATCGGGAAATGGGGCAGTGTGGCTTTAAGATGCACACGGTGTGTGTTCATTGAAAAAAAAAAGAAGAAAGGAAAGGAAAGAAAGAAACCCAGATGGAGGGAAAGGGGAGGAGCGGGGAGAAGGCGGAGCCTCTGAGACCACGTGACTCGGGGCCCGGTAGGCGCGCGCTTCGGGGCCCGGAGGCCTATAAAGCGCGCGCATGTCCCGGTGCGCCCGGTTGTGTGTGCGCGCCCGAGCTCCAGACTCTCCAGGCCCGCGCAGCTCTGGTCAAACAGGTAGGGAAGTCGGTGCGGCCGGCTCGCGCCAGGTGGGCTCCACGTCTCCAGCGCTGGCTCCCGGGAGCCCAGGCTAGGCGCGCGCCCCGCCGGCGCAGACGGACGTGCCGGACGCTCCGTAGTACATTCCTGAAGGAGGTCCGGCCCCCTTACGTTGCCCAATGCCTGCGCGGCCTCCCCACAGCCCGCCAATCGCTGAGCGCACGGGTCCCTTCCCATTCAGCGGCCCCGGCCCGAAAGGGACTACAGCCCGGCGCGCCGGCCACCCGGGCGGCCCACGCGGCTCCCGCGGGGGGCCTCTCCGCCAGCCCTCCCAGCCGCCTTACTTCCTCTTCGGCGGCTTCTCTCCCCCCTCCCCCCTTCTTTCAATCTTCCCTTTCCTTTCTTCTTCCTCTTTCACCCTGTTCTTTTCCCCCATCTCTCTCCTCCCAACCCAGCCTCACCACCGAACCTCTGGCTTTTTCTCCTTCCTGGTTTCACGGAGAGGCCCTACCCTGTGAATCCCAGAGCAGCCAAACGTGTGCAGTACCCTGAGCAGGGGAGGATGTCCTGTAGAAGAGAGAGAGACCTAGAGTAGCAGCGCCCGGGGGTGTGCAGGGGATCAGGAGGAGGACCAGAGTACCCGGCCAGCGCGGAAATTCAAAACTCAAAACTCCGGAGGAGCACGTGATTTTTGTGAGCGGCTCTGGGAAGGGCTGCGAAAATCCTGAAGGGAAGACAAGCCGCGTGCAATTCCAATGACAGTACGTTAATAAATAATATCGCAGGAACACTAGGCTCGACACAGGGCAAACTTGATCTTTGAGCAATATCCTGATTTTTATTATATCTGATAAATAGCAGGAAACGTGACTTACTATTACTCTAGGTTTTCTCCCTGAATGGTTCTGCAGACGTTTCGACTCAAACCATTTTATGTTTGCCGCTGGAAATTACTTTTTAAAGACTTGGGGGTGGTACCCCTAGTTTTACACGTCTGTATTTTTATATTTGAGGCGTGCTGTATGGCAGAGGTGACCACGTAGTTATAGACAGAGTGCTATGTTTGTCTTTACAAAATTCTTTACAACTTTTTTCTAAAATAATAGTTTTTTCCTCCCAATGTTTTATAGGAATTTCAGTATAGCTACTTAGATCATGAGATTCCGAAATAACATTGTAAGCTATTTATCCATAATGGTTCCCTGTTACTCTCCGCAGGCAGCTGCATATCCTCTCAGTTCTGGCTGCTGCTACATGTGCACCATTTCAATGGTAAAGCCTCTTCCACTCGGGCTCATTTCCCTGGGTTTGACTTAATTCCTAAAACGTTCTGAACACTGATCTCTAGGGTTTTCAGCTCCCTGAGCCCCCTCACCCGCTGTTTGATAGGTTAACTTTTCAGCATCTCAGACAATGGTCCGGGCCTGTAAATTCTCCCCATCGGTTCCAGGACGCAATCCCCAGCCTGGGCTCTAACAAGCACTATCTTAATCTCCCCACCCCCAACCCGCCGCTTCCCCTGTGGTCTGCTTTTTTCATACACGGAGATGAATTACTTTGAGGATCTAATTGGCCTTGTTTCTGTAACGTTTTAAGAAAGGGAAGAGGAGCCTGCTCGACTTGGGTGGTCAGGGCTGAGGCTGCCCCCAATTTGCCTCATTGCTGATGCATGTGAGTTCGACATTCCCAGCGATAAAGTTGTTCCTAATCAATCTGCCCTTATTTACATTTGTAAGCATTGTCGGCTTTAATATGCATGCCCTGTGCAGGGAGTGCTGCGCCACACCGGGTTTGTTAACTTCAACTAATCACAAGGATCCTCCAGACCTGAGATGAGGCTGAGAGAAGGAGCCAGGCCTGCGAAGGTGTCTGCAGGAAAAAGTCCCTTTAATGGCCTTTTCTGCAGCATGGCTCCCTTCCTGAGAGTTATCAAACAAGTGAGAAGCTTGGTGCCTTTTTCAACCGGCAGGAGTGGCCGGCCCTCTTTCTGAGTGTCCCATTTTCCCTTTCCAAGTCAAGTCCATCTCAACGCATCCGTTGTCATTTTGGTCTCCCCATCATGATCCAAGACTTCACTGGAGTTTGTAGTTTTCAAAACAGATTCCTGAAACTCTTAAAACATGATTCCCTATCTTCTCTCTTCTCTGCTCCAACAGTCAAATAGCCATGGCCACACCACGCACATCTCAAAAATGGCATCCGATTATCCAAATGATGACACTGAAATAAAACATCTGCCATTTGTGTTTGGACAGTCCAATGATAAGCACTTTGGGGAGCTGCACTTGGCAGAGGAATGAGAAACCACGATGGAACTTGACTGTTCACTGGTTTCACAGATCCAACTAATTGGGTCTTTAAAATCAAAGGTAATTTTGCTAATTTCTGCAGAGTACCAATGAATGAAGGAGTAAATATATTCTAACAATGTGACCCATGGGCTATGTTATAATTTTGTCTACGGAGCTTAATGCTCTTTTGCACAAATGCAAAGAATTGCAAACATTACATTAAGCCCCACGCTGAGAGGCTTTGATGGGGAGAGGAATTAGGGATTTGATGTAATATTCTATTTAGGGATGGAGAGCTAGGGTACAGGATGTGAGTGATGGGCCAGAGCCTGAGCACTTCAAAGCAGGTACCTTGGATAAGAGTTGAGTTGACTCAATTCAAGCCATTTCTTGGCTCCCTAAGAATGCCTTATTATTTTCTCATTGGCAGCTTTTGTATTTGCTTAAAGGTGATGGTAGAAAATGAATCTAAAAGGGGGAGGCAAAAAACGATTCAGCAGTCACAGAATGTAACCCCCTAAAGCAGGACTCCCCTCCCCTTCTCTCTTCCACCTTCTCTTTCCTCCCCTCCCCATCCACCCCCTCCCCAGAACTGGAGGAAAGGGAACAGCTCTAGCCAACTTGTCAAAATAATGCTGCTAATTACCCCTGATCTCCTTTAATGGGAAGCTGCTCCCAACTCTACAAAAGAGTAAATGAGGGGGCTACAGCACAAACCCAGGAGCACTGGCATTTTTGTGAGCTTATAGCGAGTTTGGTGGGGGCTAGGGGGCCACAGAGAAGGTGTCCTGGAAGGTCCCAGAAATTATAGTTTTACAGAGTCACATACTAGTTTGAAAAAGACTTTATGCAGTGCCAAAGCCATTGGTATTCTCTTGCTGGGAACGTCACCAACTGTAGAGAAAATGTTCAGAGTCTACACAATGCAACTTGAAAGAAAGCAGCATTAACCTTCACATTGATTTCCTCCCTTGTCTATAGATCTTCTGAACCACATTACTTTAAGAGAGATGTATCCTGGAAAGATTCAGACTGTGAACATTTCCCCCTCCATCTCTCCCCTCATCTCTGTCTACCCACATAACATATCCATATCAAGCTCTGCATTTGGCAGAAGGCACATCATTCATTTCAGTGATCTCTGCCATCGGGTCTTGCATGAAAAAGAAGCTGAGCAACATGATCCCTTTGACCCACTGCTGGAGCAACAAATTTATTAGAGATATAGGCATGAGAAATGAAAGGGAAGTAAAACAATTCCAGCTTATTGTGTGTCTTTCTTTCATACTGCTAATCCGGTTTACACATCACGCCTACACGTCTCAATAGGGCTTTATACACTGTGGCAGAGGCGGGAGAAAATAAAAGGTGTGTGTGTGTGTGTGTGTGTGTGTGTGTGTGTGTGTGTGTGGTGGGGGGGCATAAAATAGGGAAGACAGATATTTTAATCCGTTCAGTCCATATTGATTTGCCTCATCAGTTTCTCTATCTGTAGAAAGTTGAAGACAACTTGTAAAAGAAAAAGCTCCCCCCCCCAACAAAATAACTCCAAATGGTGCTAACTCCTATCCAAATAGCTTGTTACATTATGATTAGATTATAATCAGAAATTCGATACATTTCTCAGTGAGTCTGAAATGAAGCTAATACCCCAAATGGAGAATGGACCCATTGGTCTCTACTTTGATTCAACATTTTAATATAAAAAGATCTTGGACTCAAAGGGCGTTCTACAGCCTTGTGGAAGGAAGGAAGCTGGGTGACAACTGGAACACACACAAACTCACAATTGAAAGCCCTTGTTTTACAACATGGGTACACAATGCACCTGAGGCAACAATTTAACCTGAGGTACCACCCAGGAAGAATAAGTTACAGTAACAAAGGCACCAAAAAGCATTGTCTTTCTTTGTGGAGGCAATTAATTGAATGTTGAACTAGTGGAGGCAAAAAAAAAAAAAAAAAAAAATCGAACACACACAGAATGCTGAAAAAGGACTATTGTAGTAGTTCAAGACTTCAGTTATCCAATTGTTAAATATTTAGAGCCACCCATAGTGGGTCTTTATTGTTTGTGTCTAGTTCTTTTATACCCCCCCCCCAGGGAAGAAGGATAAAAAAAAAGATGGTCTCCTTTCCCAAGTCAAAGAAAATAGAGGTGTCTGGATGTCTTCCATAGACATATGAATAGATGTCTATGGTCCTTCTTAGGTGATGTAAATTGAGAGCTGAAATCTTTGGATTTATTGCTCCTCCACAAAGTAGAAGTCATTTTTAACATCAACTTAAATACCCGAAGACAGAGTGTACATGTCACCCCTGAGATACAATCTCTGGAGGTCCTGTGGTCTCGGGGTTGTCACCGGGTCTAAATGGGTTTGGATCAGTCCCACCAATCTCAGGGCTTCCCTCAAGCCACACTTAGCCTTCCCAGCACTGGGCTAGCAGCCCATCTCCTTAGTGGTTGGCAGGCACCAGAATGCCCGATTCCGTGGATGCAAGAGTCAACACCCAGCTCTCTTCTACCCGTGGCCCCTTCCTGAACTCAGAAAAGCCCCTCTGGCCCCTTTTCCCACCCACAGCGGCGGGGAGGAGGATGTTCGCGCTTCGGGTTTTGATAAGGTGTTTCTCTCCTAACCTTGGGTGTCCCACTCAGGCGTCCCAGCCCGGGTGCCCAGAGCATCGGCTGTGGGCGCGAGAGCGTGCGCCCAACCCCTGGGGCAGATCTCCCCGAGCTCCCGGGAGACAGGAGAAGTGGCCCGGGTGCGCGCGCGCTCTCGGCCCGCACCCTCCCCCCGGCGCTGTCACTCTCCGCACCAGCCCTCCATCCCCAGCTCTGCCTTCGCTGGCAGTCAGTAGCCACCACCAGGCTGATGAGCGGAAGCCAAGGTGGCGACCCTTTCAAGCGTGAAAATGGGATCCCAGGCGACCCCCTCCGTGAGAATTCCCCTCGGAGCCGTTCCCCGGCCGGGCCCTCCGCAGCCAGCCCCCTCCCCACCCCGCGGGGCTGGCCTCGGGGGGCGGGGGCCCAGAGCGTGCGAGCGAGCGAACGAGCGAGCCTGGAGACGCTGGCCGGCGCCCCCTGCGCCCCGCCGGCGCAGCCCACCCAGCCCCGCGGCCCCGGCGCGCCACCCGCCCCGCCCGCTTGCCCGGCCGGCCGGCCCTCTGGCCGCCGCGCCGGGAGCCCAGGCCCCGCAACCCCGCGTCCCCGGGGCGCACGCCGCGCGAGAGCAAAGTGGCGGCGGCGGCCGCGCCGGCTGCACTCACCATAGCCGGCCGTCAAGCCCTGCTCGGAGCGTGGGTGCCGATGGCGCGGACGCTGCGCTTGGATTTCACATCAATTCCTTCCCCCCCGTGCCCCCCTTTCCTGGTCCTCCGCTCCTCCGTCTTCTCCCCGTCTTCCCTCGTCTCCCCCTAGCCTTGTCGCCGCGGGTCTCTTTGTCTTCGCTGTCGTCGTCTTTTTCTTCGTCTTCGTCTTCTCCTCCTCCTCCGTCTTTACAAAAGGAACGGAAAGTGTAAAAACCCCGGCGCGCTGGGCCGCCGGAGGCTTTCGGCGGAGTGCAGCGCGGACTCACAATTACAAGCCTGTTTCTATTAAGCAGTTCCATGGCCCTCGGCGTGGGTGGTCTGCCGCGCCATAGGCAGGACCTGTCAGGGTCACGTGACAGATCCGAAAACTTTACCCCTTTACAATAAACTCAAGGAAAGCAAAGTAAACTCGAGGAACGTGCTATCAGCACAGCCCTCCTGGGTAAACAGGCTCTCCCCTCCCCGCCCTCCTGGGAGGCGTCCCGCCGAGCGAGCTCTAGCGAGCCCCGGCCCCCCCCCCGCCCCCCGCGGCTCTGTCTGCTGGGGGCCGCGGGGCGGGGGGTCTCCGCTCCCCGCCTCGCCTTCCCCACCTAGGGCTTCCCCACCCTACGCACGTTATTTGCTAACACAAGCCTCTTGCCCCAACGCCTCCCCCCCCCGCCCCCCGGGGGGGGGTGTCTTGGGGGATCAGGGAAGCTTATTTCAGCATCCTTGGCACTCCGGGGAATGCGAGGTGCCCAGAGCGCCTCGGAAGGGCACCACTTTTCCTGTCCTCAGTTTTCAAAGCGCTTTCCCGTTTGCATTCCCACGGAAACGCCGGGAAGCTGGGAGCCTTCTGGTTGACAGGCCCACAGGCTGACAGGGAGGCAGAGAGCCGGGGAAGTCCCGCAGATAACAAGCGCCTCCCGGGGGACATGTTCACTGTACCAAGATGTATGCGGTGTCGTGAAGCTTCTGTCGGGGGGGCGGGGTGGGGAGAGAGGCCCTGGGAAGCTGCTACTTCTGAAGAGGCTAAGGTGGAGTTCCTTGGAAACCAAGATTGGTAGCTGGCTGAGGGATCACTAATTGATATTTGCTTTTTTTTTTTTTTTTTCCTTCCAATTACTGTGGTTTTTGGGGTATGCCACCCAAACGCTCCCACCCACGCTGCCTTCCCAAACGAGGCCAGTTTGGGTGATTGGGCTAGACAGGAGCGCTGTGGGTCCGCGCAGAACCACTCTTAGCCTCTTACCCTAAATGGAAAGTCCTATTCAGGGGAGCCCCTGCTACAATGTTCAACATTTTATCTGCTCGAACCTGCAGGATAGACTGTTTCCCACACAGACTGCTGAAAGGTGCTATTTTAAAATTTACCCCCGTTTGGAAGAAAGATGAATTTCAGATACAGGGGGAAGGGGGAAGATAATTTATTGAAACTATCGAGAGTTTACTAGGGAGTTCCCCTTGTGGCTGAGTAGTTTGAACCCGACTAACATACATGAGGATGTGGGTTCCATCCCTGGCCTCACTCAGTGGGTTCAGGATCCGGTGTTACCTTGAGCTGTGGTGTAGGTTGCAGACCTGGCTGGGATCTAGTATTGCTGTGGCTGTGGTGTAGGCTGGCAGCTGCACCTCTGATTCGGCCCCTAGCCTAGGAACATCTATATGCCACAGGCCTGGCCCTAGGGAAGAAAAAAAAAAGTTAACTAGATGGTCTTCAAGGGAAGGAGCCTTTTTCTCACCTCATTCGGGGCTGACGGTGTGATTAGGTGTGTGTGTGTGTGTGTACACACACGTGGTTGGTTATTAAAACAAAACAGGAGTTCCCGTCTTGGCGCAGTATGGTTAACGAATCCGACTAGGAACCATGAGGTTGCGGGTTCAATCCCTGTCCTTGCTCAGTGGATTAAGGATCCGGCGTTGCCGTGAGCTGTGGTGTAGGTCGCAGATGCGGCTTGGATCCCACGTTGCTGTGGCTCTGGCGTAGGCTGGTGGCTACAGCTCCGATTCAACCCCTAGCCTGGGACCCTTCATATGCCGCGGGAGCATAAAGACAAAAACAAAACAAAACCTGAGAATCACATCCTCTCTCTCCCTCAAAGATGATATACCATTCTTTAGTAGTCATTTGAGTTTACAGAATTAATTACTAAATGTGTTTGAAACATTTAATAGTTAAACCCTGGAATGCTAGGCAGCCCTATGAATTAGGCTGGTCCAAAAAGTCATTTCATACCAATTGACTTTAGTAGAAAATGGTCTCAAATGAATATTAGCTGAGCATGGATCCAAAGAATCACGATAATTAGAAAAACAAACCCACCAATATTTCCCTCTGAAATACTACATTTTGGATGTCATATCAAAGGACTCTGTTAATACCCTGTAATAAACTTGGGTGAGGTGAGAAAGAGGAACATACAAGTACATCTTCAAACAGAGCGGTCTAGAATATGAAAGAGAAAGGGGGATAAGAAAAAAGAGGAAACATGGAGTTCCTGTTGTGGCACAGAGAAAATGATTCCGATTAGGAACCATGAGGTTGCAGGTTCGATCCCTGGCCTCGCTCAGTGGGTTAAGGATCCAGTGTTGCCGTGAGCTATGGTGCAGGTCACAGACCCGGCTCGGATCTGGCATTGCTGTGGCTGTGGCTGTGGCTGGCAGCTGTAGCTCCGATTAGACCCCTAGCCTGGGAACCTCCATATGCTGCCAGTGCGGCCCTAAAAAGCCAAAAGCCAAAAGCCAAAAAAAAAAAAAAGAAAAGAAAAAAGAGGAAACAGCTTAGCCAAGGACATTTAAATGGCCCATATTATAAAGTTGCCAGGTAAGGCAGTTTTGCAGAGAACTCTCTCTAGAGTAGAATTTGTAGAGTTTGCTTTTCCTAATTAAAATGAAGACCCTCGTGCAAACTTGGCCATGTGCTCCCTGCGTGTGGCCAAGGCTGATCATCAGGGGTAGATCCAGGTTTGCTGGATCCCCTCTGAAATTCTACATTTTGGATGTCTATCAAAGGACTCTGTTCATAGGCATGTGTAGTTTGGGAGGGGAGTGCTTCTTTAAGAAGTCAGAATCAGGAGTTCCCGTCGTGGCGCAGTGGAAACAAATCTGACTAGGAACCACAAGGTGGAGGGTTTGATCCCTGGCCTCGCTCAGTGGGTTAAGGATGCGGCATTGCTGTGAGCTGTGGTGTAGGTTGCAGACACAGCTCAGATCCCGAGTTGCTGTGGCTCTGGCGTAGGCTGGCAGCTGTAGCTCTGATTGGATCCCTAGCCTGGGAACCTCCAAATGCTGCAGGTGCGGCCCTAAAAAGACAAAAAAAAGAAGTCAGAATCACAAACCAAATCATGTCCAGGGCCTTGGAAGGGGGAAGGAGGCTGTGCAGTAAGGGGCCCTGAAGCGTTGTGAGCTTTCTGTCAAATTGCCCCCTCTACAGAACATGGAGGTGACAGAGCTGCCCAGATTTTGGGGTCTTGCTTCCAGCTGTTAAGATATGCTAATATATGTCATACTTCAGTCAAATGCTTTACAATTGGGAGCAAAAACAATCTTGATTTGAGTGTGGATTTTTGGAGTTGGGCAGCGGTGGATTTAGTGAATCAGAGAGAGAAAACCGTTGGTGTCAGAAGCTAAAAGTTCAGGCAGGAGGGGGAGCTCACTGGAAATTCTCTTTCTCTGTAGCAAGTCGTCCTTTGTTTCCTTCTCCTGAAATCAGGCTTTGAAAATTATCTCACTGCGGTGGTGCCTCTCTTCCCTCCACTCTTAGATGTTAGAAACATTAAATCATCAATTCCCAGATATATATTCTCCAGGGCCCAGTGCACCCCATTCGTTGTTACCTTCTTGGTGTTTCTCTGAGATGCTCCACCAGGGTGGGTGGGCTCTTTCTCATCAAAGAGCTGCCTCGGCCATTCTAAAGTTGCTTTCACCTCACCCCTTCCTGCAGAGTCAGCTCCGATGCTGCTGGTAACCCCCTTGCTGTGGAGGTGTCAATGACAGCCAAGGCTTCCAGCAGCCGGCTCAGTTCTAGCCTGCCCAATCTGATAAGCCAATTGGCATCAAGACATGAATAGCTGATGAGGCTGCTGGACAATCCTTTTGCAAGTTAGCTTGGAATGTTAGAGCCCTGCCCAGGGAAATTAATTCCCAAGTTGGAGATTTTAAGGCATTAAGCCAGGATCAGATGAAGACATATAGGGCATCAAGGAAGGGACAATGGAGGGACCTTTTGCTTTTTTTATTTTTTATTTTTTGCTTTTTAGGGCCACACCAGCAGCATGTGGAGATTCCCAGGCTAGGGGTTGAATTGGAGCTGCAGCTGCCAGCCTACACCAGAGCCACAGCAATGTGGGGTCTGAGCCATGTCTGTGATCTACACCCCAGCTCATGGCAACACCGGATCCTTAACCCACTGAGTGAAGTCAGGGATCGAATCCGTGTCCTCATGGATCCTAGGCAGGTTCATTATGACTGTCACGACAGGAACTCTGGAGGGACCTTTAGAAACAGGTCTGAAAACAGACCAGGTGAGCATGATCAATTCTGTTGATGGACAGATCATCCCTGGCTCTGTTTGTCTCTGAAAATCTGCTGTGACTTGAGATACAGTTGTTACCCTTGTTAGACACACACACACACACACACACACACACACACACTTCTTCATTCTAGGATCCCCTATTCCCTGGCTCCACTAATAGTGGGTGTCTAGGCACTTTCATCCCCTTCCCGACAGTAACCTCTAGCAACTGGCAGGCTTCAAATGAATAACTGAGGGTTCAGAAGAAACATCTGTCCACATTTGAGAAACTCTTCATCTCAGGATAAATGCCACTCTCACACATGGTCACCGTAAGTGTGGCTATTCTTTAATCCTGGATCAGACAGTCTAAGCTTTTGTTAAAAGCAGGTTTGCCCAATGTAGGGATTTCTGTTCTAAAATGACTAACCCCTTTCTCTTCCTCTCAGGAAGATACTACAGGCCAAACCAACTTGTAGACTTATAGTTTTGAGGACTGGAGGGTAAGAAGTATTTGGAGGTGGTTGGTTGGAATTAGGAGACTAAATGAACAATTGAATTACAGTGAAAGCTGCAGCACTGAAACAGAAAAAGGAGAACAGTTCAAACAAGAAGAAGTGGGAGTTCCCACTGTGATGCAGAGGTAATGAACCCGACTAGTATCCATGAGGATGTGGGTTCGATCCCTGGCCTCATTCAGTGGGTGGGGGATCCAGCGTTGCCATGAGCTATGGTGTAGGCTGCAGACATGGCTCAGACCCTGCTTTGTTGTGGCTGTGGTGTAGGCCAGCAGCTGTAGCTCCATTTTGACCCCTAGCCTGGGAACTTTCATATGCTGTGGGTGCCGCCCTAAAAAGCAAAAACAAACAAACAGACAAAAAACCAAACCAAAACAAAACAAAAAAACCCACAGAGAAAACCCCACCACCAACAAGAAGTAAAACAGGATTTCAGAGTAGAAAAAATTGCACAAACAGCTTGGAAACAAAAGGGAGGGAGTGAGACCTGGGATGTCATAGACTAAAGGCTCCAAGGGACCCTGTTACCAAGTAGGGAGATACACAGTAGAGTTGTATTCAAATAGGCCGGTCATCTCAAGGGAAGAAGAAGCAGGAAAAGAAGTACCTGTGGAACCCCATACCTCAAAAAATGAAACCGACCCTAGTGGCTTACTCTTATTTTATTGTTGTCAAAGCATAGAGTGGACAAAGAGGAGGATGGGATTAACCAATACAAACGATCATACATAAAATAGATAAGCAACAAGGATTTACTATATAGCACAGGGAGTTGTAGTCAATATCTTATAATAACCTATAAGGTAATATAATCTGAAAAAAACTGAATCACTATGAAACTAACACAATGTTATAAATCAACTATACTTAAATTTTTAAAAAATGACAATGCTTACAATTCCAATTTTGTATTTCATGGTCATGGCGCTATCACCAAAGAGATACAAAACAAACTTATGTCCTTGGAAAATATGTGTATTCATAGCTATTTGTATAATTTATACTTTTATTTAAATATCAACATATTTAAATAAAAATAATGTGGAATTCTCACTGTGGCTCAGTGGAAATGAACCCGACTAGTATCCATGAGGATCTGGGTTTGATCCCTGGCCTTGCATAGTGGATTAAGGATCCTACATTGCCTTGAGCAGTGGTGTAGGTTGCAGGTGCAGCTCAGATCCCACATTGCAGTGGCTGTGGTGTAGGCCGGCAGCTGCAGTTCTGATTCGACCCCTAGGCTGGGAACTTCTGTATGCCGTGGGTACAGCCCTACGACAAACAAACAAACGAATGAATAAATAAATAAAATGTGAAAATAAGAATAATATATTAAAATGTTAAAATTGGCCATCTCTGAAAAATATCACCTCTACCTGATAAAAAAAATGCTACTTTACACAACTAACATTGTTGTGTGTGTTTTTTTAATATCCTCTCTTTATTTTTTTATTTATTTATTTTTTGTCTTTTTGCCTTTTCTTGAGCTGCTCCCATGGCATATGGAGGTTCCCAGGCTAGGGGTCGAATTGGAGCTGTAGCCACCGGCCTACATCACAGCCACAGCAACGTGGGATCTGAGCCGCGTCTGTGACCTACACCACAGCTCACAGCAACGCCAGATCCTTAACCCACTGAGCAAGGCCAGGAATTGAACCCGCAACCTCATGGTTCCTGGTCAGATTCGTTAACCACTGCACCACGACGGGAATTCCAACATTGTTGTTCTTAAAATTCGTCATGTCATCCGTTGGGGGAAAAGGCGCAGAACCCAACTCTATTTACTTGAATTCCACAATCCAAAATTTGGAGGAGTGAGCCAAATTTCACTTCCCCTCTGAGTGAAGGCGGTTGTGTGAGTCTAAAGGCTCTGTGTGGGTAGGATAGTAGGGGAAGGTTTGAGGTGTGAGGGGGTGGCTGAAGCCTCCTTGAACCAGGTCATTAGGTTGTGTCCCGAGGCTGCTTGGCTGCAGGTGGGACCTGCCATTGGCTCTGAAGACACCCCCCCATATATATGGATAGCAGCCCTCCTGTGCTTGTGAAATAGACCCTCTGATGAACAAGCGCCTGGAAAGGATGTGTGTTTCTGTTTCCCAGCAGCCCCCACGAGGAGGGCACCAGGCAGGTGACACATTCTCCAGCAACTCTGACCAGTGGTGGGTGGAGGCCTGTTCAGTGGGGAGTCGGAGGGAGGCAGAGCCTGGGTCTGCCTATCTGGTGGTCCGAGCCCAGGCTTTGTCCCTTCCTCTCCACACCTGTATTAGTTTGCCAGGGTTATGATAACAGAGTTCCATGAACAACAGAAATTAATTTTCTAACAGTCTTGGAGGCTAGAAGTCCAACATCAAGGTGTTGGCAGGGTTGGTTTCTTCTGGGGTGTCTCTCCTTGGCTTGTGGGTGGACACTTTCTAGGTTTTCATGTGGTCTTCCCTCTGTGTGTGTATGTGTCCAGATTTCCTCTTCTTTTTCTTTTTTCGCTTTAGTGCCTCACTCGCAGCATATGGAGTTTCCCAGGCTAGGGGTTCAATCAGAGCTGCAGCTGCCGGCCTATGCCACAGCCACAGCAACGCCAGATGTGAGCAGCATCTGTGACCCACACCACAGCTCATGGCAACACCAGATCCTTAACTCACTGAGCGAGGCCAGAGATCGAACCCACGTCCTCATGGATACTAATTGGGTTCGTTACCGCTGAGCCACAATGGGAACTCCCCGGATTTCCTTTTTTTTTTTTTTAAAGGACACCAATTATACTGATTTGGGGCCCATCGTATGACCCCATTTTAATTTAATTACGTCTTGAAAGACTTATCTCCAAACACAGTCACATGCTGAGATGTTGGGGCTTCAACATTTGAATTTGGGGGGGATATAGTTCACCCCATAATCACACCCGAATGTTGACAGGGGCTGGTTTGCATCTGAGGGGTAAGTTCCTTTGTGATGTTGAGAGGGGGAAGTCAAGGTGGACTGGAGCTGTGTCCTTCTTGGCTTGTCCTGCTGAAAGGACCTGGTCTGCCACCTTCTAGGGACCTGTCCACACCTCCGCAGAATTGACACTGGGTGACACACTTCCTAGGAATGCTGGTGGACTGAGAAAATGGCTTTAGGCACCCAGCAGAACTCTCCCCTGCCCCCCAAAGAATGGATACTGCTGGGCTAATTATAAATCTGTCTTGTTTATTTATTGCAGCCTGTGCCTTCAGGCAGTGGTTTCCAAGGCAGGCTGCTCATCGAAATCACCTGGGGAGTTTAAAAACAGAAACAAAGAAACAAAAATAAATAACTTTTCTTCCTTTTCAGAGCAATAAAGTTAGAATCCCAGCCTCTGGAATGACATTTGTCAAAAGAATCCCCCTTCGAGCAAGTATAAGAAATTGCTAATGGTAGGAGCTGGGTGCATGTGTTCAAGGCAAAGTCCTCCTAATATTATGGTGTGTTTGAAGTTTTTTCGCAATCACATGTCAAGTATAAAATAAAAGGAGGCCCTGGTGATTCTGTTGTGCCCCCAGATTCAAAGACCTAAGGGACACTTGGTTAATTTACAAATCCGTTCATCTTCTTCTCTGTAATCGTACTGGCCACATTGCGTTATTGCTGTTCATTACCAAATACAAGATTTGTGAGCTTCCACTAACATGCATAGTCCTCTGTTAGGTGCCTGGACCTGTGGAGTGAAAACAAGAGGTCTTCCTTAAGAACACATCAAATACCAAATACCATTTCATACCCAATACACTGGCCAAATTTAAAAGTCTGGCCATGGCCACTGTGAGCAAGACTGAAACAATGGAGATGTTGGGGCACTGCTGGTTGGAGTGTAGACTGGGTTTGTTGCTTTTGGAAAAGAATTGGCATTATCTAGAAAGGTTGAATCTCGTTCCTAGACGTATCTCCAAGAGAAACATGAGGTCCAGAGGTGCATTCAAGAATATTCATATCAGGGGAAGGAGAGGGAATGGGGTGGATTGGGAGCTTGGGGTTGATAGATGCAAACTATTGCCTTTGGGATGGATTAGCAATGAGATCCTGTGTAGCACTGGGAACTATGTCTAGTCACTTATGATGGAGCATGATAATACGAGAAAAAAGAATGTATACATGTATGTGTAACTGGCTCACCATGCTGTACAGGAGAAAAAAAAATTGTATTGGAGAAATAACAATTAAAAATAAATTTAAAAAAAGAATATTCACATTAGCATTGTTTGTGATGGCATAACATGGGACCCGACCAAAATGTCCATCAAAGTAGAAAAGATCAACTGTGGAGAATTCATACAATGGAACTACCAAGAGGTGAAAATAAATGAGCCATAGCTGCCTTACAGCAACGTGGATGAATCTTAAAAACATTGCCTTGGGTGCAATACCTGAGTCAGAAGCAAGCCTCACAAGAATGCCTACATGAATTCCATTCATATAAAGGTCAAAATCAGGTAGTACTTAAGAAGGATCCATTCAAGGATACAGAGGTTATTCAAGGGGTGCAGGAGGTGAAGGGATTGGGGAGCTTCAAAAATAATTCATTTTATTATTGTTCTTTAAAAGGTACACACCGGTGATGAATACACTTTTGAATGTAGGAGTCTTTTCAGAGTAGAAACTTTTTTTTTTAATTTTAATGCTTTTTATTGTTTCCATTATCGCTGGCTTACAGTGTTCTGTCAATTTTCTACTGCACAGCAAAGTGACCCAGTCACACACACACATGGATGTATATATACATACATACATTCTTTTTCTCACATTATCCTCCATCATGTTCCATCTCAAGTGACCGAATATAGTTCCCTGTGCCATAGAGCAAGATCTCATTGCTTATCCACTCCAAATGCAAGTTCACATCTATTAACCCCAGATTCCCAATCCATCCCACTCCCTCCCCCTCCCCCTTGGCAACCACTAGTCTGTTCTCCAAGTCCATGTGCAGAGTAGAAACTTTTTTTTTTAAAGACACTGTCTTAGTCTTAGACAAACTGGTGGCCTGGTGGGGTGTGAAGAACTAAAAACAGTAAAATAATGTGGCAGACGCAGGAGCCACATGGTACAGGGAGCATGTGCCTGAGCCCTGTCCCCTGAGAGGACAGGGGGTAAGGAGAAGATGCTGAAGAGAGGAAAAGGGGCTGATGACCAGATCAAATGGGGAGAGAGAGAGGGAGCCTTCCTTGGGAGGGGGTGGGGAAGAGCCAGAGGCACCCAAGAGCAAATCTTGCCCTTAGAATCCAGGTCCCTACTTCTGGATCCCATCTTGTCCAACTTCTGAATTTCTGCCTTCATGCTTCCTCTGTAGCAAAGTAATACCCTAAGTACAGACTAGAACCCCACATAATCTTTTCCTGGGGAATGAGAATATAGAAGTTTAAAGTCAGAAAATGTTGTGCAAATGCATTGCTACTTTTGGACCCAAGCCTCGTTTTTTAAAAATCTGTATTACGTTAAGTCAACCCTTTGATGGAGTCATCTGTAAAACAATTTTTTTTCTGCACCCATAGATGTGGAAGTTCCCGGGCTGGGGATCAAACCCATGCCACAGCAGTGACTCAAGCCACAGCATTGACAACACTGGATCCTTAACCCACTAAACCACCAGGGAACCTCTTTTAATTTGGGGAGGGGGTGTGGGATCATCTTATAAAGACATTTCACCAATGTGACCTAATCAAATTCAAAAGCTTTTGCACAGCAGAGGAAACCATTTTAAAAATGAAAAGACAACACACAGAATGGAAGAAAATCTTTGCCAGTGATATAGCAGACAAGGGCCTAACTCTCCAAAATATACAAAACAACTCATGCAACCCAGCAACAACAACAAAAAAACAAAGAACCCAACTGGAAAATGGGCAGAAGAACTAAATAAACATTTCTACAAAGAAGACATACAGATGGCCAACAGGCCTATGAGAAAATGCTCAATAGCACTAATTATTAGAGAAATGCAAATCCAAACCACAATGAGGGACCACCTCACACCTGTCAGAATGCCCATCATTAACAAGACAACAAATAATAATTGCTGGAGAGGGTGTGGAGAAAAAGGTGCCCTCCTCCACTGTTGGTGGGGATGTAAATTCGTACAACCATTATGGAGGTACCACAGGAAACTGAATATAGAACTACCACCTGATCTAGCAATTCCACTGTTGGGCATATATCCAGACAAAATTTCATTGAAAAAGATACATGCACCCCTGTGTTCATAGCAGCACTATTCGTAAGAACCAATACATGGAAACAACCTAAATGTCCATTGACAGATGAGTGGATTAAAAAGATGTGGTTCATGTATACAATGGAATATTACTCAGCCACGAAAAAGACAAACTGAGGCCATTTGCAGTAACATGGATGGATCTAGAGACTCATAAAGTGAAGTAATCCAGAAAGAAAAAGATAAATACCATATGGTATCACCTATTTGTGGAATCTAAAATATGGAACAGATGATCCTATTTAAAAATAATCAACAAACAAACAAAAAACAGAAACAGATCATGGCCAAGAAGAGCAGACTTGGGGCTCCTGGGTGGGGAAGGGAGGGAGTGGGATGGATGGGTATTTGGGGGGTTTTAGGGATGCAAATTGTTATATTTGGAACGGATGGGCAATGGGATCCTACTGCATAGCACAGGGAAATAAATGTGTGTGATTGGGTCACTTTGATATACAACAGAACATGACAAAACATTGTAAATCAAATATGCTTTAGTAATAAAAAAGAGATAAAATGTTAAAAAATAAAGATATTTCAGTGGTTCTTTGCGTTAGAAGCAGTAATATTTACTGAAATCGCTGTTAAGAGTTATAAAGTGCGGGAGTTCCCGTCGTGGCTCAGTGGTTAACAAATCTGACTAGGAACCATGAGGTTGCAGGTTCGATCCCTGGCCTTGCTCAGTGGGTTAAGGATCCGGCGTTGCCGTGAGCTGTAGTGTAGGTTGAAGATCCCACGTTGCTGTGGCTCTGGCGTAGGCCGGCGGCTACAGCTCCCATTGGACCCCTAGCCTGGGAACCTCCATATGCCGTGGGAGGGGCCCAAGAAATGGCAAAAAGACAAAAAGACAAAAAAAAAAAAAAAAAGAGTTATAAAGTGCATAATAGTACAAATCCATAAAATAGTGACTTTTCCTCTTAAGAGGATGTTCTATTATGAGGTCGCTTAGCTACGGGTAAAGTGACAGGCCGCTTAAGAAGTATTCTGTTAGAAGACAGCAATAGCCTGGAGGAAGTGAAGGAGAAGGCGGCTTTACAAATTACAGCTCATCATTTGCTTGTACAGATGAGCACTTGTGTTTAACCTTCATGATTTGAAACAGACCACCAGCCCACTCTCCTCTGAGTGATCCACCCATTTTAATGCCCCTACTTCTACAGACTTACAGTTAATTCTATTTGGCTCCACGAATCACTTCTTGATACCCTCTCTTCTAGTATTTCAAGCACTGTCCAACTTTTTCTAACAAGGTACACATAGGAAAAACAATACCGTACAACACGATGGCATCAACTGGAGGAGATTCAAAAGCACTTATCTGAGTGGGGAATTAGTGGAAATTTTGCTTGTTTTAAAAATGGTTGCATCCGAAGCATATGGAAGTTCCTGGGCCAGGGATTGAATCCCAAATGCAGCTACAACCTAGGAAGCAGCTGCGGCAATGCCAGATCCTTTAATGCACTGCACCCAGGCTGAGGGTTGAATCCAAGCCTCTGCAGTGACCTGAGCTGCTCCATTCGGATTCTATTTTTCCCCTCTTTTTATGGCTGCGCTCATGGCCTATGGAAGTTCCTGGGCTAGGGTTTGAATCGGAGCTGCGGCTGCAGCTTATGCCACAGCCATGGCAACACTGGATGTAAGCCGTATGTGCAACCTATGCCACAGCTTGCAGCAACTCCAGATCCAAAGCCCGCCGAATCGGGCCAAGGATTGAACCCACATCATCACAGAGGCAACATCAGGTCCTTAACCTGCTGAGCCACAACAGGGAGTCCAACAGTACATATTTTCATATTATAAAATTATGAGATAAAAACATAAGTGGGATATTACAATGGAATATTAATAAGCCTTAAAAAAGAAGGAAATCCCGTCATTTACAACAACATGGGTGAAACTGTAGAGCGTTTGCTAAGTGAGATAAGCCAGACAGAAAAAGAAAAATACTGTCTAGTATCACTTATATGGAGAATTTTTTAAAATGTCAAATTCATAGAACCAGAGAACAGAAAAGTGGTTGCCAGGGGATAGGGCAGGGCAAATGGGGAGAGTCTGGTAACAGGGTATCAACTTTCAGTGATAAGATCAATAAGGTCTGAGAATCCAGTGTTATTACACGGTGACTATAGTTGATGACACTGTGTTGTATAATTGACATTTGCTAAGAGTAGAATATAAACATTTCCACCAAAAAAATTAAAAAAAAAATAAAGGAGTTCCTGTTGTGGCTCAGTGGGTTAAGAACCTGACATGATGTCTATGAGGATGTCGGTTCGATCCCTGGCCTCGCCCAGTGGGTTAAGGATCCGGTGTTGCTGCAAGCGTAGTGCAGGTATCAGATTTGGCTTGGATCTGGTGTTGCCATGGCTGCAGCTCTGATGTGACCCCTGGCCTGGGAACTTCTGTATGTCACAGGTGGGTCCCTATAAAGAAAAAATAAGGTAAATATGTGAGGAGATGGATGTGGTAATTAACCCTAATATCTTCAAAATGTACATATACCATATACATCAAAACATCATGTGCTTTTTTTTGTTTGTTTGTTTTTGTTTTTTTCTTTTTGGGGCTTTACCTGAGGCATATGAAAGTTTCCAGGCTAGGAGTCAAATCAGAGCTGCAGCTGTTGGCCCACGCCACAGCCACAGCAATGCAGCATCTGAGCCACATCTTCAACCTACACCACAGCTCATGGCAATGCTGGATCTTTAACCCTCTGAGCAAGGCCAGGCAATGAACCTGAATCCTCATGGATAATAGTCGGATTTGTTTCCACTGCACCACAACAGGAACTCTCATGTTGTATGCTTTAAATATCTTACAATTGGAGTTCCCGTTGTGGCTCATCGGAAATGAATCTGACTAGGAAGCATGAGGTTGCGGGTTTGATCCCTGGTCTCGCTCAGTGGGTTAAGGATCCGGTGTTGCAGTGAGCTGTGGTGTAGCTCGCAGACATGGCTTGGATCTGGCATTGCTGTGGCTCTGGCGTAGGCTGGCAGCAATAGCTCTGATTCGACCCCTAGCCTGGGAACCTCCATATGCGGTGGGTGCGGCCCTAAAAAAGGATGATAAATAAATAAATAAATATCTTACAATTTTATTTTTCAACTATACTTTAATAAAGCTGAAAAAAAGCTGATATGTGGAGTTCCTATCGTGGCGCAGTGGTTAACGAATCCAACTAGGAACCATGAGGTTGCAGGTTTGATCCCTGGCCTTGCTCAGTGGGTTAAGGATCCGGTGTTGCCGTGAGCTGTGGTGTAGGTCGCAGACGCAGTTCAGATCTCGAGTTGCTGTGGCTCTGGCGTAGGCTGGTGGCTACAGCTCCAATTAGACCCCTAGCCTGGGAACCTCCATGTGCCGTGGGAAGCAGCCCTAGAAAAGGCAAAAAAAAAAAAAAAAAAAAAAAAAAGGAAAAGAAAAAAAAAGCTGATATATACCTCCTGAAATTATAGTCAAAGAACCTAAACAAATTCTTTGTTGGACAAACTTTCCTTGCTTTGACAAATTTCACATTGAAATGTCTTATGACAACATAAATGGACATCTAATTTCCCATGCGTGTGTTTCCTAGGGCTATTATAACAAAGTATCACACACAAGGTGGCTCAGAAGAAGAGAAGTGTGTTCGATCACAGTTCTGGAGGCTGGAGATCTAAAGTCAAGGTGCTGACAGAGTTGGTTCGTTCTGAGAGCTTGAAGGAGGGTTTGTTTCAGGCCAGCCATCCTCAGCATTCCTTGGCTTGTAGACACATCCTTTCAATTTCTGCCTCTGTCATCACACATCTCTCTCCCTGTATGGCTGCATCTGTCTCTTTTTATAAGGACACTGATCATATTGGATTAGGGGTCCACACCACCCCAGGAAACATCATCTTAAATAATTGCATCCGTAACAACCTTATTTCCAAAGGTCGTCATATTTTGAGGGACTGGGGGCTAAGGCTTCAACATATCTTTTTGGGAGGAGCACAACTGAATCCATTGTATCATGGACATTTTTTTTTTTTTTTGCTTTTTAGGGTTGCACCCACAGCGTAGGGAAGTTTCCAGGCTAGGAGTCAAATTGGAGCTGCAGCTGCCAGCCTATACCCCGGCCTCGGCAACGGCAGATCCCAGCTGAATCTGCGACCTACACCACAGCTCCCAGCAACACCAGATCCTTCACCCACTGAACGAGGCCAGAGATCCAACCCGCATCCTCATGGATCCTATCCATGTTTGTTACCACTGAGCCACAACAGGAACTCCCACATCATGGAACTTCCTTCAAAGCAAGCATTTCAAAATAGCAGTGAAGCTGTAATTTGCAGAGTATGCACATGGTCAGTAGAGTCATCCTGAGCCAACTCGGATGTCATTGAAATAGTGTGCCAGTTGCAAAAGGAGAGACACATTCAATATATGTGTAGGTGGAGATTTGGGGTTCCTGGAGTCTGTTTTCTGCCCCCCTCCCTCAACACCAACCAGCTCCCCTTCAAGCCCCTGAAACATGACTTCAGCCCCTGACTCTCAGAGCCTTGCTTACTGAAGGGTGTGTGACTTACTGAAGGTTGTGTGACTTACCGCAGGTGTGTGCTGCAGCTGGTCACGGACGTAGGGCACCCCTGAGGCTCTTTGGTACCATCATCATGACATAGCCAGTGCTGGAGGCTGGTGGGGGACCTCAGTGATCTGACCTCATTTCACTTCGCTCCAGGAGTTCCAGCTAAGGCTGCTCAGTGGCCAGAGAGGCTGGGGCTCCAGCGTCCTTGGCCAGCAGGGCTGCCCTGATGACAATGGACTGTTCCCTGGAAACACTGTGGACAGCCCTTGAATGAACCATAGCATCTGGTGGTTAAGCTCTGTTCTCCTGCTTTGGCCTCCCTTCTGCTTCTGCATCTCTGGCTGCTCTTCCGCAGCCTCCTTTGCTGATTCCTGTTCTCTCACCTACTCCTGAAAGGCTACTGCACCCCAGGGCCCATCGCTGGCCTCTGCTCTCCTGGCCGGCTTCCTCTTTGATCCATGAAGATTGGACAGTGAGCCCTCTGGCACTCGAATCTCTTTCCTCAGGTTTAGATTCTACATCCACCTGCCTCCTGGACATGGATGCTTCCCAGGCGCCTAAAACTGAACACGTCCCCACCCACCTCCTCCAGCTGAATTCTTTGTCCCTTCCTTCCCCAAACCTGCTCTTCTGAGTCAGTGAAACTTTCCATAGTGGCCAGTCAGAAATCAAGCTGCATCTTTTTTTCTCTTTTTTCTTTTTCCGGCCACACCTGCAGCCTATGGAAGTTCCCAGGCTAGGGGTCGAATCAGAGCTGCAGCTGCTGGCCACAGCCACAGCCACAGCCACCTCAACATCAGATCTTTAACCCACTGAGCAAGGCTAGGGATTGAACCCAAAGCCTCATGGATGCTGGTTGGGTTCTTAACCCACCCATCCACAACGGCAACTTGACTCCCAAGCTGCACCTTTGATGCTACCTTTCTGTTACTCAGAAGCGTTCATCAGGCACCATGTCCACACTCCTTGGTGTGGTTTACAAAGCCTCTGGCGGATTCCTCGGTACCTTCCTCTCCAGCCCTATTTCCTTGCCCTGCCCCCCTCTTTCTAGCCAAACAGAATTACACAGAATTTTCTGATTTTCTCCCTCCTCTATTCCTGAGCATTTGCTCTTCTCTCTACCTACTTCCTATACCTTCTGCCTTTACAGGTATCCTTTAAGATGCAGCTCAGGGAGTTCCCATCGTGGCTCAGCAGAAAATGAATCTGACTAACATCCATGAGGACACAGGTTCGATCCCTGGACTTACTCAGTGGGTTAAGGATCCAGCATTGCCGTGAGCTGTGGTGTAGGTTACAGACGATGCTCGGATCTGATGCTGCTGTGGCTGTGGCATAGGCCGGCAGCTACAGCTTCAATTCGACCCCTAGCCTGGGAACCTCCATATGCCGTGAGTGGGGCCCTAAAAAGACAAATAAAACAAAAGATGCAGCTCAGATGTTAGCATTGGTGAACACAGAGTTGGCATCAACTCTCTGGGGAGTGGGAAGGGTCCAAGAAAATTTTGCAAATAAGATTTTCTCTTACACAACTTAAATCTTTCAAACGTTAGCCATTTTGATGTTAAATTGTTAGTAATTAGTATAATTATCAGTCATTTTGATATTAAAGTCTAGAGAAGCGCTTCTCAAAGTGGGGTCCCTCAATCAGAAGCAACCAGCATCCGCTGGGAATTTGCTAGAAGTGCCAATCTCAGGCTCCACCCCAGACCTACTACATCGGAAGCTCTGGGGGTGGGGCCAGCAATCTAACCAGTAACTAACAATCTAACTCTAACAAGTCCTCGGGGTGATTCTGGTGCCTGCTAAAATGTGAGATGCACTAGTCTAGATCTAGCTAAAAGGGAAGGGAAGATGCAATTGCATTGTGCATTCAGCCTCTGCAGGTTGCTAAATGAAGCTGCCCTTGGCCAAGACCCGCCCCTCTCACCTCTCGCCAGAGACCACCACTCATCAAACTGACTGACATGTACTCAGATGGGATTATTACCCAGGAAAAAGACTATGCAATGCATCCTGAATGGAACAGAAATTGGTCTCAGGATCAGAGAGCTGGTGGTTCGGGTCCACACTCTTCATCTCTTGTTCCTTTTCATTTCACTGCGAGGACTTTCTTTGTTTCAAATGATCAACCTCAGTTGCTTTTCCTGATGTCTTCTTCAATGGCAAACCAGCCAAACTGGCTGCTTTCCGGGAATACAAAACTCAAGGCCATCAAAACTGCTGGTATTTTTCAACCTCCGCACTATGCACCTGTGTCTGCCCTCCATCCGTCTGCTGATCTTCAAGTGAACAGCTCCTCTGGGCAGAACCTGGGTTCATGCTTTTCCTCCAACTTGCCTTTGTGGTTTGTCTTACTTCTGGTTGCAAGTACAAGTCAAAGGGGTAAATAAAGTGGAATAGAGATCACAGGTATAGATCTCAGTAAATATAGGAATTTTAATATCTGACAAAGGAAAAGATGTAATTCAGGAGTTCCTGTCATGGCTCCGTGGTTAACGAACCCCACCAGGAACCATGAGGTTGCGGGTTCGATCCCTGGCCTTGCTCAGTGGGTTGAGGATTGGCGTTGCCGTGAGCTGCAGTATAGGTGCAGATGCCGCTGGGATCTGGCGTTGCTCTGGCTCTGGTGTAGGCCGGTGGCTACAGCTCTGATTAGACCCCGAGCCTGGGAACCTCCATATGCTGTAGGAGTGGTCCTGGAAAAGGCAAAAAGACAAAAAAAAAAAAAAAAGATATAATTCAAAGGGAAAGATGTAGTGGGGTATTTAATGGTGCTCAACTAAATGGATATCTCCTGGAAGAAAACATAATTGGATCCCAATCTTAAACATTTGCAAAAATAAGTTCTAGATGGAGTGTTTACCTGTAAAATATAAAGTAATGAAAGTCCTAATTTAGCAGACATAAAACAGGACCTTGGATTGGAGAAAACTTTTCTAACAGAAGTAGAAAGTTTACAGTCTTCAAGAGAATAGAAGACATGTTTTAAACAAAAACAACCACTTTTGAGTGGTAAAAAATATAAGAAAAAGTTAAGGGAGTTCCCATCGTGGCACAGTAGAAATGACTCTGACTAGGAACCATGAGGTTGCAGGTTCAATCCCTGGCCTCGCTCAGTGGGTTAAGGATCCAGCATTGCCATGAACTGTGGTGTAGGTTGCAGACGCGGCTCGGATCTAGCATTGCTGTGGCTGTGGCTACAGCTCTGATTACATCCCTAGCCTGTGAACCTCCATATGCAGCAGGTGCGGCCCTAAAAAGGACAAAAAGACAAAAAAAAAAAAAAAAAAGAAGAAAAAAGAAAAAGAAAAAGTTAAGTTACTAGAAAAATGCAAGCTTCATGTGGGGGAAACACTAGGGAGTGGTGACAGTGTGGCAAACTGCAAAGGCTTGTCTGGAGGGACAAGCAAATGCTTAGCTCCAGCAGATGCATTGTTGCCACCTGGGGGTATGGGCACAGTGCAGCCAGGTCTCTGATCCTTTTGGGGTGGGGGCAGGGATCAAACTCCCACCACAGCTGTGAGTCAGGCCATAGCAGTGACAATGTCAGATCCTTAACCCACTGAGCCACCAGGGAACCCCTGCTCTGTTCCTTAAATTCCCTTATAACTCAGAAATTTTATAATTTCAACCTGAGTTGTCTAACTGGTGATGTCAAAATAAAAATTATTGTCATTTCACCAAAATATTGTTCCTCCTCTCTACCCCTCTATCACACACACACACACACACACACACACTCCAACATTCATCCATGCCTGGCACTGGCACTTTATTGTTATTATTATTATTGTCTTTTTAGGGCCACAGCTGAGGCATATGGAGGTTCCAAGCCTAGGGGTCGAATTGGAGCTGTAATCTCCAGCCTACGCCAGAGCCACAGCAGCACCAGATCCAAGCCGCATCTGTGACCTACACGACAGCTCATGGCAATGCCAGATCCTTAACCCACTGAGCGAGGCCAAGGGTCGAACTTGCAACCTCATGGTTCCTAGTCGGAGTCATTTCTGCTGCACCAAGACGGGAACTACTGGCACTTTATATACATGTATATTTTTATTTTGTTCTCTTGCCCAGCTCACTCCCTACCCCAATTCAAGTGGTCCCCAAGCTGTCTCCATCCCATCTCTTCTCCTGCTGTCATTTCTCTTATATTCATCACTGTCCTCATTCCCATGGGGGACTGTGGCCCCTGGTCTCAGGGCTTTTCACATGGATGATTGTAATTATTTTCAGACTGGTTCCCTTCTTCCCACCTCCTCTGTTCCAGTCCATTCCATCTGTGATGGCAAAATCCCATTCCTAAGGAGCACCTCCAGCTCTTTTCAGCCAACTCCTGGACCAGAAATCTTCCATCCTTCCCCTTTATTTATTTATTTGTTTTTATAGCCATATCTGAAGTATATGGAGGTTCCCAGGCTAGGGGTTGAATCCGAGCTGCAGCTACCGAACTACACCACAGCCACAACAATGCCAGATTCTTTTTTTTTTTTTTTTTTTTTTTTTTTTGTCTTTTTGCCATTTCTTAGGCCGCTCCCACGGCATATGGAAATTCCCAGGCTAGGGGTCGAACTGGAGCTATAGCCACCGGCCTATGCCAGAGCCACAGCAACATGGGATCCGAGCTGTGTCTGCAACCTACACCACAGCTCACGGCAACGCCGGATCCTTAACCCACTGAGCAAGGCCAGGGGTCGAACCCGCGACCTCAGTCGGATTCGTTAACCACTGCGCCACGATGGGAACTCCCAATGTCAGATTCTTAATTCCTTCACTGAGCGAGGCCAGGGATTGAACCCCAATCCTCACAGAGACTACATGCGTCTGTAATCGGATGAGGCATATTGGGAAGGCCTCCCCATCATGTATTGAGTGAAGGGTGACTGCCTAGCCTGGCTGCCAGCACCCGACCACTGATGTCCTCAGCCTTCTCCCCCTCAGCTCCTCTCCATTCACTGGGAAGCCCCCAGCTGAGGTGCCCTGTCTCCTCAGGTGACCTGCTTTCGCACCTCTGCTTAAGCTGTTTCGTGTAAAACCTCCTAGTTTCCCACCTCCTGCCACTAAGTACACCCCCGGAAGACTTCGATGGCCCCGCATTGAAATAGGCCTTCTGGAGCTCCCACCATGGCTCAGCCATAACCAACCAACTAGCACCCATGAGGACTCCAGTTTGATCCCTGGCCTTGCTCAGTGGGTTAAGGATCTGGCATTGCCATGAGCTGTGGGGTAGGTCGCAGACAGAGCTTGGATCTGGTGTTGCTGCGGCTGTGGGGTAGGCTGGCAGCTGTGGCTCTTATGTGACCTAGCCTGGGAACTTCCACAAGCCACGGAAGCGGCCCTAAAAAGCAAAAAAAAAAAAAAAAAAAAAAAAGCAAAAAGCAAAAAGAATCCTTCTTATCTCTTACATCCCATAATACTTATCTGCTCCAACTCTCTATTTCTTTATTATACAGGCCAGCGTGGACAGCTGTTATTTTTGATACCCAGCCTCCATTCACCATTTCTTCAGCTCCTTTCACCTCAGTTTCCTCCTGGTGGACCCCTATCCCCACAGGAGGGCTTCAAGATCTATTGCTTTTCTACCACATGTTTGCACAGGTCCTGGGACTGGCCCAGCCCATGGGAGCATCTCATTCTCGTGGCCACAGTGATGGGTTCAGAAAAGGGCGTGTGAGCCAATCTGTTAAGGAAGCACAGCGAGACTGTCTCTGGGACCATTGAGAAAGAGATACTCTTCCTTTCCCACTGAGATTCTCTATGAATGACTGTATCTGGAGCTGCTAGAAACACCAACTGAAGTCTGACACTAAATTAAAGCCAACATCATGAATGAGATTAGAGGAAGAGAGAGAAATTCCATCGTGATTACATTTTCAGTCCCTGGATCAGACATGGACTTTTGAGTGACATGGTCCAGTAAATTCCCATTTTTGTTTAAATCCATTAGAAGTGGAGTTTCTATTTGCAATCTTAAAAAAAAATTCTTGAGGAGTTCCTGTCCTGGCTCAGCAGTTATGAACCCAACTAGGATCCGTGAGGATCCGGGTTTGATCCCCGGCCTCGCTCAGTGGGTTAAGGATCTGGCGTTGCTGTGAGCTGGGGTGTAGGTCACAGACATGGCTCTGATCTGGCATTGCTGTGGCTGTGGTGTAGGGTGGCAGCTGCAGCTCCGATTCCACCCCTAGCCTGGGAACTTTCATATGTAGGGGGCGGCCCTAAAAAGCAAAATAAATAAATAATAAATAAAATACAAAAATCTTGAGTAACATGTTAATCTTCTATTAGCTTGTCAATTCCTTGAAGAACAGGCTCATCTTGTTCATTTCTCTATCACCAATTATAAAATATCTTGGGAGTTCCTGTCGTGGCTCAGTGAAAACAAATCTGACTAGCATCCATGAGGACAAAGTTTTGATTCTTAGACTTGCTCTTGCTCAGCGGGTTAAGGATGCAGTGTTGCTATGAGCTGTGGTGTAGGTCGCAGATGCGGCTTGGATCTGGTGTTGCTGTGGCTCTGGCGTAGGCTGGTGGCTATAGCTCCGATTAGACCCCTAGCCTGGGAACCTCCATATGCCACAGTGCGGCCCTAAAAAGCAAAAAAAAAAAAAGCAAAAAACCCCATAAAAAACCCCAAAAAACCCCTAAAAAACCCTTGCTCAAAAATAGTGCTCAGTAAATATTTTTAAATTGAATTAGTCAACTATTGATAATACTTTCCTGGACTTCCCTCTCTTTTCTCTGCTTTTCTTGGCCTCATTTTACTTGCATTTAATCCATGTATGACAGAGGGATACAACAGAAACTAACAACCACTGCCTGGGAATTGCCTTTAAGTTTAAAACAACAACACCTCTACGGCTTTCTGGGACTCCTTCAATCTCCTCATGCAAAGGACAAAAGAGCTAGTGTAGGAAATGCTACTAGTAGCTCCTCTCCAGATGGTTAAGCATTGGAAGTGTATGTGAATCTCACTTTCTAGTTCCTGTGCTGTTGAAACGTGTCTTCTTGTAGGAAAGAAATTTCCTATGCTATCGTACTATCCCAGGCAAAAATTTTGCAAATAATTTTTAAAGCAATTAGGCGCAAAGATATTTAAATATTAAGTATTTTTTAATCTTAATTTTAAAAATTGTGACAATATACACTTAGGCATAAAAGTTATCATTTTAAGCAATTTTTGCGGGGAGGGTCAAGCAATTTTTTTTTTTTTTGTCTTTTGTCTTTTTAGGGCTGCACTCGCGGCGTATGGAGGTTCCCAGGCTGAGGGGTCGAATCGGGAGCTGTTGCCGCCGGCCTGCACCACAGCCACAGCAACTCGGGATCCGAGCTGAGTCTGCAATCTATACCCCAGCTCATGGCAATGCCAGATCCTTAACCCACTGAGCAAGGCCAGGGATCGAACCCGAAACCTCATGGTTCCTAGTCAGATTCGTTTCCACTGCACCAAGACGGGAACTCCCCGTTTTAAGCAATTTAAGTGTTCAGTTCAGTGGCAGTAAGTACATACACATTGTTGTATGACCATCACCACCATCCATCCACAGAATATTGGTATCATGTGTAACCGAAACTCTGTACCCATGAAACACTAACTCCCCATTCCCCTCTCCTGCACGGCCCTAGTAACCCCCATGCTTTTTGCCTCTACGAGTTGACTACTCTAGGTATGTCATTCAAGTGGAATCATAAAGGATTTGCTCTTTTGAGACTGGTTTATTTGACTTGACAGTATATCCTCAAGCATCATCTGCATTTTAGTATGTGTGATACAGTCCTTCTTTCCAAAGGCTGAAGGATTCTGTTGTTTAGATATACCATTTTTTTTTTTTTTTTCTGTTTAGGGCCACACCTGCGACACATGGAGGTTCCCAGGCTGGAGGTCGAATCAGCTGCAGGCCTACGCCACAACCACAGCAATGCCAGATTCGAGCCATGTCTATGACCTACACCATAGTGCACAGCAATGCTGGATCCTTAACCCACTGAGCGAGGCCAGGGATCAAATCTTCAACCTCATGGTTCCTATTTGGATTTCTTTCCCACCACAATGGGAACTCCTGGATACACCACATTTATTTGTCTATTCAACCATTGATAGACACTTGGGCTGCTTCTACCTTTTGGCTGTTGTGAATAACACCTCTGTGAGTACAAATGTGCAAATATCTCTTTGTAGGCTTGAAGATATTTTGTGTGTTCATCAGTGTTTTGGTTTATCAGTTTGTTTTGGTTAGGCCAGTGTTTGGTGTCAGCTCCTCCGTGATAAAACCGAATTTTTAACATGGATTCTGACCCAACTTGCACATTCAAGGAAATTGTTTACTTTGAATACTTAGATGAGTTTTTGGTTGGACTTAGTCTTCACAGTGTATAGTTAATCAAATCTTTAGACTACTTCTGCCTCCTTACCCAGAAACAGCTTTGGTAGGAATTTGAAGCCACTTGGTGGATATTAGAGTTCCCAAAATCACACAGATTAAAAAGAGTAAGTGAGTTCCCATCGTGGCAGAGCGGGAATGTTTCCAACTAGGAACCATGAGGTTATGGGTTCGATCCCTGGCCTTGCTCGGTGGTTAAGGATCCATTGAGCTGTGGTGTAGGTCGCAGATGTGGCTTGGATCCCAAGTTGCTGTGGCTGTGGTATAGGCCGGCGGCTGTAGCTACGATTTGACCCCTAGCCTGGGAACCTCCATATGCCTCCGGTACGGCCCTAAAAAAAAGGAACCCAACTAGTATTCATGAGAATGCGGGTTCGATCCCTGGCCTCTCTCAGTGAGTTAAGGATCTGGTATTGCATGAGCTGTGGTGTAGGTTGCTGATGTGGCTGGGATCTGGTGTTGCTGTGGCTGTGGCACAGGCCAGCAGCTGCAGCTCTGATTTGACTCCTAGACTGGGAACTTCCATATGCTGCAGGTGTGGGGGTCCTCCACCGCCCCCTCCCCACCAAAAAAAAAAAAAAAAAGTAGGAGATGGGGGCAGAAGAAGAGGCTGAATGCCACGTAAGAAGGACTCTGCCCCCATTGCTGGCTTCAGTGGAGGTGCAGGAAGGGGCTGCAAGCCAAGGATTGTGGCCAGTTGTAATAGACTTTTTCCCTAGAGTCTGCAGATAGGAAGAAGACCTGAAGACATCTTGATTTTAGCCCAATGACACCTGCATCCGACTTCCGACTTATACAACAGTAAGATAACACATTTGTGTTGTTTTAAGCTGCAGAGTTTGGGGTAATTTGTTACAGCAGCAATAGGAAACTCATATAGGTACTATACTTTTTTCTTCCCCACTCTCCCTCTGTTCCCTGAGACCACACCCAAGAGCTTAGAAAGAAAACTTTTTTTTTTTTTTTGGCCATGCCTGAGGCTTGGGGAAGTTCCCAGGCCTCTGAAGTGACAATATGCCATCCTTCACCCACTGTGCCACAAGAGAACTCCTTAGAAAGTAAACATCTCAAAAATTGTTATTTGTATTCTCTGGCTTGAATATGCTGACTAGTCTGGCTGAACCATTTATACCCTCTAGAAGAGACATGACAAATTGTTGAAATTTTGAGAGTCGATTTTTTTTTTTTTAAGGGCTGCACCTGTGGCATATGGAAGTTCCTGGGCCAGAGATTGAATGTAGGCTGCAGCTGTGACCTACACTGGATCCTTTTTTTCTTTTCTTTTTTCTTTATTTGTCTTTTTAGGGTCATACGCACAGCGTATGGAGGTCCCCAGGCTAGGGGTTGAGGTGGAGCTGCAGCTGCTGGCGTACACCACAGCCACAGCAACTTGGGATCTGAGCTACTTCTGTGACCTACACCAGAGTTCATGTCAATGCTGGATCCTTAACCCACCAGATGAGGCCAGGGATTGAACCCGCATCCCCCTGGATATTAGTCGGGTTCTTAACCTGCTGAGCCACAATAGGAACTCGATGAGAACTAATTTTGATAGCCTGAAAGTGGCTGCCAATCATGTGTTGTTGAAGAGGATTCAGAGCCAGTGCAGGTCAAAGGGGACAGGGACATGAGTGACTGTGGCGTCCGCTGTGGGGGGGGGAGACAGCCCATGGAACCTGGGTTTCCACTTCTGTTCCAGGCTCACCGCTCACCCTCTTTGCCAATCCTTTCATTTCCTTTGTTGTGTTCCGCAGAAACCCCCGTAATGCCTCATAGGGAAAGCTCTACCTGGTCAGGTTGAAGTCCCAGGAATGGTGGGAGCTGTTTGAGGGTGTTGCCAGAGACACTCAATGATGGTTGGCAGGTCCCTATATTGACCTCAAAAGATGGGCCTGCAGAGGGTGTTGTCAGCGCCTTTCCCTACTTCCCAGACTCATCTGAACGCAGAGAGCAAGCTTCAGTTTTCCAGCTGCCTGGAATCAGCATCTCTGTGTGTGGCATCATGGTATAATAAGAAATATATATTTGGTTCCCCCCCACCACCCTGGTTCCTTCCACAAGGAGCTTCTAAAACCCTTGGAATTTCCTGAGTGATAGGCCTGAGAGGAATGTCTTATAATAAGCCCCTTTCATTCGTACCTAAGTTTGTACTAACGCGGTGACTCTTGGTGAGTCCCTGGAGAGTTTTAGGATGGGGGTCTGGTTGCTAGAGGAAACAACCATGTGGTTAGGTGGCTGGAACTTCCAGAACCGACTCCCCTTCTAACCTCTCCCCCCACCCCACCCCTGCCCTGATCTTCAGGGAGCGGAGAGGGGTTGGGGATTGAGCTAAATCACTATGGGTCAATGATTCAGTCAGTCATTGGCCACATCATGACACCTGCACAAAATCCTTAATTGCAGGTCTGGGGACACATCCATGTGCCAGGAGAGTGGTGCCCTCTGACTCTGTGGAGATAGAAGCTCCTACACTGGGGACCTTCTTGGATCTCTCCCTATGGAGGACCTCATCACTTGCCCGTCCATTCCATTCCTTTCTGATAACCCAGAAGCAGTAAGTAGAGCAGGTTCTGTGAGCCATTACAACAGGTTATCACACTCAAGACAGGGGTTGTGGGGCCATCCAATTTAGTTTTGTTTTTGTCATTTTAGGGCCGCACCTGCAGCATATGGAAGTTCTAGGGATCTAATCCGAGCTATAGCTGCCGGCTTACGCCACAGCCACAGCAACGTGGGATCCAAGCCGCGTCTGCAATCTACACCACAGCCCATGGCAATGCTGGATCCCCAACCCACTGAGCGAGGCCAGGGATTGAATGGGCACCTCATGGATGCTACTCAGTTTCCCGAACCGCTGAGCGATGCTGGGAACTCCCCATCCAATTTGTAATCAGTCACACAGAGGAGTGAGTGACCTTGTGATTGGCTCCCGAGGTGGAGGGGCGGTCTGGGCACTTGACCTGTGCAGTCGGTGCTCCCTCTGGATAGTGAGTGTCAGCACTGAATTAAATTGTAGCTCACCCACTTGGGGTCCACAGAGAAGGGAGAACAGCCTGATGTGGGAAACGCACACATCTGATGTCAGAAGTGTTGTGAGTAGAAGCAGATCACAGTACCGTGCCTGAGGATTCTTATCCCTCCTGATGGCCAAATCCTCCCTGTCCTTTAGTGCGAGGAAATCAACACCCTCCCCACCCATCCTGCCCCCAGCAGCTCACGGTAGAGTTGAACAGTTGCTGAAGTGGACTCTCAAAGGCTGGTGCATCCACACCTCAGGTCCCTCTGCCTGGGTTGGGTAATCCTGAGGCTTGCCTTGTGCCCAGAATGTCCCTGCAGGATTAAGTTCATCTCTCATCAACATCATTCCTCACTGCCCATGACTACATGTTAGGATTTTCTGTTTCTCTGCTCGACTTTTTAAGTGGGTCATACATTTCCAAATATTCAGTACTTAAGAGAAGAAACGCACGTCCATAATAAAAAGCCAAGCAATGCGAAAGGGTATAGAATGAAAAGTGTCTGAGTTCTACTCTTGATCTCAAATGCTCCGTTATCTTCTCCAGAGCCAACCATCATTTGGCAATTTTGTTTATCTCTTAAGAGTATTTTACATATAATTAAGTTTATATGTGTATATGTATATAATATATAATATATGCATATAATTATGTTTATATGTATATGTAATATATTTTATGTATATACATATAATTATGTTTATATCTATATATAATAAATATTGTACAAAAAAAGGTCACATATCAAACTACTGCTCTATCTTCTACTTAAAACTTCAGCTTAACCTTCACCCCTTTTTATAAACATAGTTCCTTACTTATTAGAGTCTTTTTCACCTCATGCTTTTTCACTCAATCTGTGCTGACCTGAGCAAGTAATGGCAGGCACAATTCCTGATCCAAATGATAACATTTGGGGAATTCTTGTTGTGGCTCAGTGGTAACAAACCCAACTAATCTCCATGAGGATGTGGGTCCAATCCCTGGCCTTGCTCAGTGGGTTAAAGATCCGGCGTTGCCATGAGCTGCAGTGTAGGTTGCAGACACGGCTCGGATCGGGCATTGCTGGGGCTGTGGTGTAGGCTGGCAGCTGCAGCTGCGATTCGAGATTCAACCCCTAGCACGGGAACTTCTATATGCTGTGGGTGTGGCACTAAAAATGCCAACATTGATGATGGTGATGGGTTTTCCTAACAGCACAAACTCTTTATGCATATTAATTTATTCTGATGGAAATTTCATGAGTCTTATCATTTAATGTAAACTGCCTAGTTCATGTCACAATTATAGCCAACCCATTGATTTATGGATGAGAATCCTTTCGTAGAGGATGGGCTCCTTTAAAATGAGCTCGAACCACAGTGCCTTTGAGTCAGACTTCAGATGAGCATGTCGCTAAAGGAAGCCCACTGTGACCTGGACAAAAGCAGGTGGCAGTGGTTTAAATGGGGGAGCATGTTGCAGAAACTGCAGTGGTCCCTGTGCCGGGATAACAAAACCATCATTCCTGGGGCCACGTTATGGTGGTTTCCTCTCAGGGGTACCTTAAATGTTCTTTCATCTCCTTTAAGTTCGGCCGTTTTGCAATGTCTATATTAAGGGAACAGAATTTTTGTGGGACTTCAAGGCCTCTCCAAGGAGATAAAACTCAAAAAGCCTCCGGCTGAGGTAAGAATTACTGGAACCTTACCATCTCACCTGTCTTGCTCCAGTTGTTATAATGTTCCTAAGGCCCTTTCCACCCTGGCCACTTGGCCTACTCTTCTCGTAGACCACTCCTTACCACGAAGTGTATCAGAAGACCCCATCCTTCCCCAGCCAATCAGCAAGCGTATCAGAAGACCCCCCCCATCCTTTCCCAGCCAATCAGCAAGTGTATCAGAAAACCCCATCCTTCTCCAACCATCGCAAATGTACCAGAAGGTCCCATCCGTCTCCAACCAATCAGCAGGCCGATGTGGGCATGGTAAGACCTCTCCTTTCTCTTCTCTGTCTCTGAGCTATACAAACAGACATGACATGCGCCCAGGGTCAGCTCGCCCTGATTGTCAGGAAGTCAGCCTGCTGTGTTCAGTGTCTCTTGCCTCAATAAACTTGTCTTCACCTGGTCTTGGATCTGGAAAATTCTTTTTCTACCCGTGTGCAGAGCCCACCACAATTCCCTCTAGAAGACATGGTGTGAGGGGATTCCTTATGGGCTGGAATATGGAAGAGGCTAAGGTTTTATGCTCTAATTTGATTTTTCAAGTTGTTCCAGATGCCTTTCTGCAGTAACGCTCTTCTTAGTTAATTGTTACAGAGAGTGGAGTCTGCTCACATGTTATTTTTTGCCTCCAGAGTATACAAAACGTGGTAGATAACTTTGCCGTGATGAAGATAACCAGCAGGAGGGAGAACCTAGAAGCTTGTGTCAGCTGAGCTCTTAGCTTCTGCTTCTTCTCCTAAACATTTGATCTTGTATCTGGTATAATTATCTCTCTAACATATATAAATATTTTCTTTTTTTTTTTTTTTTTGCTTTTAAGGGTCCCAACTGCAGCATACGGTAGTTCCCAGGCTAGAGGTCAAATCAGAGCTGCAGCTTTGAGTATCTTTTTAATAGTTTTGTAGTTTCAAATGGATTACGGACAGATGATTTTTTTTTCTTCCTTTAGCCGTGGGCTTTCTGTGGCAATAAAGAACTCAGAGAGATTCTTAGAACAATTGTAAAAGAAAAAAACATGAGGAGCCTGAGAAGTGAGAAATGTGATCTTTAAAGGATTCAGATTTTTTTTTTTCAAGACTAAATGAAAGTGCTGTAACTTTAATGTAGGAATATATAGGAGGTCATCACTATACTTGGGTGGCTTCAAATTCACTTCAAGTATACACAGCAAGTTTCATCAAATGAACCCCTCTATTATGCAACAATCTATTGAAGGGCGATTATTTTAGATAGGTAGATTTTTCTCAGTTGGAGGGAAATCTCTGAAAATAATTTCAGGGGTCAAGATCAATGCTCTAAGTGATCCAGTTTTGTCTTTAGGATCAGGGACTGGGGGATAGCAAGTTTTTATGGTGTGCTTCATCATGTAATGACCAGCTATTTCAGGAAATTCCTTTCCAACTTCAGATAACAGTTACTTTGTGCCCATGAGCACTGGGACGACCCCCTTATAATTGTATTCAAGCCTGGGTGGTTCAGGCACTGCTTTTAGTCCTACACCATGGAGATTCATTAAACCTTCTTTCTCACTGAGCACTTGGCCACACGGAATGTTCATTTGGAAGTTTCAGTCAAAGGCCCATAGAGCTCCGCTACCCTGCACAAAGTTGTCCTGTATTTGGTCAACTGACTGTTGAATAATTGGCACAGCTCTCAATGCCAACGTGAAAGAACGAGAAAAGGCAAAGAGTGCAATGCCCGACAGTTAGGAAGGACACGGTGGCCTTGCGTGAATTCCACTGAGTGCAGAGCTGCCGGTGTGCATGTGTTTACTGAGATGCAGGGATAGTCCTTAGAGCATAGGGCCATGGTTCAGAACTTAGATTTTGGATTTTGTGCATTAGTGCATGACCTTAGAGAAGTTAAATACCCTTTCTCTTCAGCTGTAAAATCTTTTTTTTTTTTTGGTCTTTTTGCCTTTTCTAGGGCCGCTCCCGCGGCATATGGAGGTTCCCAGGCTAGAGGTCTAATCAGGGGACACAGCCCCCGGCCTACACCAGAGCCACAGCAATGTGGGATCCGAGCCACGTCTGCAACCTACACCACAGCTCACAGCAATGCCGGATCCTTCACCCACTGAGCCAGGCCAGGGACCGAACCCACAACCTCATGGTTCCTAGTCGGAGTCGTTAACCACTGTGCCACGACGGGAACTCCTCAGCTGTAAAATCTTAATACTAGCCTACCTTGCAGTGCTGTCATGAGTTGAAAAATAAAATCATAAATGTAAAGGACTTGATAAACGGTGTGATATAAATACAAGTTTGAAAAAAAGTTGATATGAACATTTGATATAAATTTGGACATAAATAAATTCCTGGGAATTATTTCAGTAGAGATGATGACTGTGGCAGATGCTATCGGTACCCTTGCTAACCCCCGTTTGTCTCTATTACTGCAGCCCAACTTCCAGCTTCCTTCTTTGTCAGGGGGCTTTCTTTGGCCCTCTTTTCTCTGCTGTCCTCACAGAGCAGGCTGGAGGAGCTGAGGAATGAGTATCTCTGGAAACAGTCTCCAAGCAAGGATTGACGGGAGTATAAATACCCCAGATCTCCTGCCTCTTGGTTGAAATACATCTGAATCCTGTGCTTCTCCCCAGGGGCACTGAGATCCATTTATCCACAGAAATGACTTTTGCAATAATGGACCTTTTATTAGTTCCCCTCCTTTCCTTCTCTGCCTACTGCACCTCCCTGCTCCCCACTCCCAAATAAACCCCTTGCACGCAAATCCTTCCTCAGGTCGCTTTTGGGAAAACATACATTAAGGTAATTATCTTCAACAGGAGGAAAGGATCTCTGGTTAGACTCTGGTGGATTCTGTCATGACCGTTCCTATGGGTCCAGGTCTCAGAATTCCTGCAAGGAATTTTGTTGCAAGTAAGATTTGAGGCTTGTTAACCAGCTGAGTCACAATTTTTTTTTTTCCTTCATCAGCACAATTGATCCGAAGGAAAACTCTCTAGGAGGTGCTGCAGCAGGAAGGCTAAACATCTTCAACGAGATGTGTTTCTTTTGTAGCAATAATGCCTGATGCTCCATTTGCCATTCTATTCACCTTTCAAAAGAGGTATCCGTTGTCGTCTAGATTCAATTTTTTAAATTAATTAATTAATTCATTCATTTTTGTCTTTTTGCCATTTCTAGGGCCGCTCCCGCGGCATATAGAGGTTCCCAGGCTAGGGGTCCAGTCAGAGCTGTAGCCACCAGCCTATGCCAGAGCCATAGCAACGCCAGATCCGAGCCATGTCTGTAGCCTACACCACAGTTCACAGCAACGCCGGATCCTTAAGCCACTGAGCAAGGCCAGGGATTGAACCCGCAACCTCATGGTTCCTAGTTGGATTCTTTAACCACTGAGCCACGACGGGCACTCCTAGATTCACTTTTAGAAGGTTGTACAAAAACATCAAAACTCTCTTTGAGTAAACACAGTATCTTTTTCTGAGACAAAACCAACAGTAATATCTATAAACATTGGATATTCAATCTCTTGGCATTATTTTGAACTGGAGGGCTTCCAGTTATTTTTGAAAAAAGAGGAAATATTTAGTGGAAGTTAAGCTGGCAGTTATTTATGCCAGGAGCATTTATTGCTAGTGGGTGGTGAGCCCGTAAGCCTAAGTCTTGGCAGTAAAAAGATGAATAAGTCCTGCTCCTGCTATGGTTGAAGAAACAGCCATGTGAAAGACAACCTAAAATAGAGGTATGAGTTATTTAAAATATATTTACAAAGTTTATCTAACACTTTTGAAATTCTCTAATATTTCGTTAGCAACATCCTGATGGGCTTCCCATAAAGTTATATGGGGTGTTCAAAGTAATATTTAAAAATACTTTTGTTTTATTTCCATTTTTAGAAAATGTCCATATTATGTGTTATGGTCAAGGGTAAAACGAAGCAGCTTTTGATTTGCCATTTCTAGTTGATTCCTTCTTTTCAGCAGTAGTGTTAGGGTCTAAGGAAGGGGACGCTGAAGTGTTTACATGAGTATTGTTCTAGTTTTTCAGTTCAGCTTGCATAGTTGTATCAGAGGAATCCAGCAACAAATAAACATTTTGTCAAGGGTTATGTATACACATATATTGTTGAATCTTGTGTAATAACCAAGAGATGGGAGCAAAGACATGTGGTATGTATGTTTTGGGAGATAACTTGTGGTTAACAATTCTGAAGCCTTCCAAATATCCAAAATAGATACTTTATAGAGAAAAATGCACATGTATACTCATTCAGGCATTCATTACTTCAACAGATACTAATTGAGGACCTACTATGTGCCCAGGCACAGATCTAGGAGCTAGGGATGTAAGTGATCAAAACACAGATATAAGACTTATGGTCCTGCAGGGAGTTCCCATCGTGGCTCAGTGGCTAACGAACCTACCTAGTATCCATGAGGAGGTGGGTTTGATCCCTGGCCTCACTCAGTGGGTTAAGGATCTGATGTTGCCATGGGCTGTGGTGTAGGTCGCAGAGGTGGCTTGGATCCCGCATTGCTGTGGCTCTGGCCTAGGCCAGTGGCTATGGCTCCTATTCGACTTCTAGTCCGAGAACCTCCGTGTGCTGTGGATGCGGCCCTAAAAAAAGAAAAAAAAAAAAAAAAAAAAAGAAAAGACTACAGTCCCGCAAAGAGATATTATTAATTACACAAATGAATGTAGAGTTATACAGGGAAGAATGTATATAATTATAAAGTGAGATTGTGCTCTGAGGGGTAGTAGTGGAGTTCCACGAAATCCCCTAATAATGGATGCTAAGCCGAGGAAGCACTGTTTGTGCTGTGATATGAAGGGTAAGTGGGGTTCCCTAGGCCCAAAGAGTTGGATTGGAGAGTGGGGAGCTGATGATAAGAATGTGCCAAGTGGAGAGAATAGCAAATGCAGAGACTCTGGGGTGAGAGAGAGACAGTCTATAGAGGCTCGAAGGGAAAATCTGAGCCCAGAGAGATCAGGGGATTGGAGAGAGAGGCTGAAGCTGTGTAGGAAAGGCTTTCTAGGTCATTTAAAGAGGTGTCTTTATTCTGTGAGTCACCGGAAGACAACAAAGGGCTTTATACAGAAGGGAAACGTGATCAGGTTTGTGTCTGGAAAAAACAAAAATAGATTGGCATCCAATCCACGGGGGGCGGGGCTCTGAGAGGGTGGGATGGATAATCAGTAGGCTCTAGCAGAAGTCCAGTGGAGTGATGGCAGTGCCTTGGCATAGAGTGGAGTGATGGGGAGAGAAAGAGACTAGATTCTAGAGTCTGTAGGGCGTAAAGGGGACAGGATTTGGGGATGATGTAGCAACGGAAACCGAGAGGAAGATAACTCCCAGTTTTCTGGTCTGTGTCTCTGCACAGAGATTCAGGCATTCACTAAGAGGTGGGGGGAGAGGGATAAGTTTGCTCTTCAACATTTTTTTTTTTTTTTTTTTTTGCTTTCCAGAGCTGCGTGCATGGCACATGAAAGTTCTCAGGCCAGGGGTCAAATCGGAGCTGCACCCATGGGCCTACGCCACAGCCACAACAATGCCAGATCTGAGTCACACATGGGGACCCACACCACAGTTCACCGCAACACTGGATCCTCAACTCACTGAGCAAGGCCAGGGATTGAATCCACATCCTTGTGGTCACTAGTCGGTTTTGTTACTGCTGGGCCACAGTGGGAACTCCCCAGCATAATAATTTTGAAGTGCCTTTGAGTTTTCTAAATAGAGATGTTGAGTCAACATTCCTATACAGATCTGGAGACCAAGATTTTTTTTTGCATTGTTATATATTTTGTTCTTGCCAAGATTTTAAAAATTAGCTGAAATACACGGGGTTTGTGTTTACAAGTGCAGGGGTATGTTTCTTGTCCACTTACAATGTTCACTTTTAGCTCATAAAAATCTATTGAATATACATGGAATGGACTTTTCTCCCCCCTGTAGGAGATTAAGAAAAATGCTCTTCTTATCTCCTATTTCTTTGGAGGTAATTGCACGAAGGTAAGTACTGATATTATGATGTGTAACCTTCATTGGGAATTCTTCTCTAATTTCTTTTCAACTTGAAATATAGACAGTTGGAATTCGGTAGAGAGAACAGTGGAGATGCCCAACAAATTATCTACTTCTATGTGATTGTGTGTCCTCTGATCACTTCTCTTTTTTATTCTACATTTCTACCTGGACAATTCCTTCACTCCAATGAGTTAAACTACTCTTCATTGAACAGATATTGATAGTATGTACTGCTCTAGGTGCTGGATATATAGCAGTGGGTAAAACACATAAAAACAATAAGAAGGAGTTCCCATCATGGCTCAGTGGAAAAGAATGTGACTAGCATCTATGAAGATGCAGGTTTGATCCCTGGCCTCACTCAGTGGGTTAAGGATCCAGCATTGCCGTGGTGTAGGTCGCAGATGTGGCTTGGATCCGGCATTGCTATGGCTCTGGAGTAAGCTGGTGGCTACAAGTCCGATTCGACCCCTAGCCTGGGAACCTCCATATGCCTCGGGTGCAACCCTGAAAAAGACACACACACACACACACACACAAATTCATACCCTTATAATGCTTAAATATGCTAATGATTCCCAAGTCTGTTTAGCTCAGATCTTTTGCAGCGATTTAGACACGCTTACATTTAATTACTCCTTGGGTCCCTCAAACTGAAGATATCTAAAACCAAACTCCTTGAAAAGGGAACTCTTCAACCCTTCTACACTATTGGTGGAAATGTAAATTGGTAAAAACATGACAGAAAACAGTTTGGAGGTTCCTCAGAAAACTAATTATAGAACTACCATATGATCCAGCAATCCCACTCTTGGGTAAATATCCAGACAAAACTATAATTCAAAAAGATACATGCATCCTATGTTCATTGCAGCACTATTCACAATAGCCAACGTAGGGAAACAACCTAAATGCCCATGAACAGATGAATGGATTAAGAAGATGTGGTACATATATACAATGGAATACCACTCAGCTGTGAAAAAGAATGAAATAATGCCATTTGGAGCAATATGGATGCAACTAGAGAGTCTCATACTAAGGGAAGCAAGTCAGAAAGAGAAAGACAAATACCATATGATATCACGTATAGGCAGAATCTAAAATATGGTGCAAAAGAATCTCTATCCACAGAACAGAAACAGACTCACAGAGATCAGACTTGTGGTTGCCACGGGGGAGGGGCAGGGAGTGGGATGGACAGGGAGTTTGGGGTTAGTAGATGCAAACTATTACATTTAGAATGGATAATCATTGAGGTCCTTCTGTATAGCACAGGGAACTCTATCCAATCTCCTGGGCTAGACCATGATGGGAAATAATATAAAAAAGAAAAAATGTATATATATGTATGACTGAGTTACTTTGCTGTACAGCAGAAATTGGCACACCATTGTAAATCAGCTATACTTTAATAGAAACTATAAAACTTTAAAAAACCAACCAAACTCCTTATCCTTTTGTTCTATACCCGCTCTCCTGAATTCCCTATTTGTCCATCAAACCATGCATTCCTCCACTTATTCAACTGCCCAATCCAGAGAAATGGAAATCATACTTAATTTCTCCTTCTCCCTCACTCCCAAATCCTATCAGCAATCCAGTCCTCCTATTGCTTCTAAAATAGTTCTCACACTTGTCCCCTCATCTAGCGCCCAAGTGCCCCAGCCTAATGAGATTGGCTCTCACCCTCTCTTGCCTGGACCACTGTAAGAACCACCTTTCTCATCTCCCCAATCCTATATGGTTTGCTTTTTTTTTTTTTTAATGATTTTTATTTTTTTCAGTATAGCTGGTTTACGGTGTTCTGTTAGTTTTCTGTATAGCCAAGTGACCCAGTCACACATACACATATACATTCTTTTTCTCACATTATCCTCCATCATGCTCCATCACAAGGGACTAGATACAGTTCCCAGCAGGATCTCATTGCTTATCCTTTCCAAAGGCAATAGTTTACATCTATGAACCCCAGATTTCCAGTCCATCCAACTCCCTCCCTCTCCCCCTTGGCAACCACACGTCTATTCTCCAAGTCCTATATGGTTTGCTTTAAATCTCTCCTCTACGGAGCTACCAGAATGGCTGGTCTAAAAGCACACTTGGCCATGTTCCTCCTTAATGACTTGAAACTCCTTAACATGCCATTCAAAGCCCTCCTCGGTGGTCCTTTGCCCACATTTCCAGTTCATCTCCTTCCATCCTCTCCTTTCTTTCATAGAAAACAACACTGAGTTGGCTCTGGTTTCCAGTCCCCAAACCTGGATGGTCCTTCTCAGGACTCTTCATCCATCGGGTGCTGCTCATCTTCTATGTCTAGGCTCCTGTGCCATTTCTTCCATGAAACCTTCCCCCACCCTCTAATGCCTTCCCTCCCCAGGACTAGGCTAGTGGCTTCCAAGGCATCGTGGGATAGTGCCTTTACATGCTGCCTTGAAATTTCCTGTCTGACATTGAAATTGCCTGTCTTCCTCACATTTTGAAAGTGGGAGCTCTATCTTAGTCATGGGTATAGCCCTGGTAGCTGCCAAAATATCTGGTACACAGAGGGCCAATGATCAACATGGGCTGAACTGTGTTGCTGAGTACGTATTATTTACAATACTTTTTTCCTTTTTAAGTCTGCACCCGAGGCATATGGAAGTTTCCAGGCTAGGGGTCAAATCAGAGCTACAGCTGCCAGCCTATGCCACAGCCACAGCCACGCCAGATCTGAGCCATGTCAGCAACCTACACCACACAGCTCACGCAACGCCAGATCCTTAACTCACTGAAAGAGGCCAGGGATTGAACCCACATCCTCATGGTAACTAGTTGGGTTTGTAACTCACTGAGCCACAATGGGAACTCCCTAGAATACTTCTTTATTGGGGAAAGTTCAAGAGCACAGGGTGTGATTTTTCCTTTTTCAGAGGTACTAGGACAATGTCCTAGGAGTCCTTTAATCTAAAACATACTTGAAATAGAAGAGGAACTATGACTTTCTGCAGAGAACAGTCTGTAGGAAAAAAAAATGTGACTCACCGTGAAAATGCTTTGGTATCTCTAAGTCTCAGTGTACTGTTGTTTTTCTTTAAAGGAAAATTATCCTTTACAAATGTCTCAAGCCTAAAAATAACAAGGGATACACCAAGCAAGGGAGTCACTGATTATTTTAAATTCTAAAAGCTTTGGCTTACAGACAGGCTAACATTGTGTTGAATTTGGCATCTTCTCTTGACAATGATATGTACACAACTGATTCTATCACCTAGTTCTTTTCTGTCTTCAACTTATTTTCCTATAACAAAGCATGGAAAATATTCACAACTCAGAACATATGGATATTTGGAATTGTTAGTCCTTTCTGCCTTTTTTTTTTCCCTTTTTTTGGTTCTTTGATGTACTTTGATCTTCACTGTACCACTGGAAGGTCCTGTGAATGCTGTACCTAATGGAGAAAATAAATAAGCCAAGAGCTACTGTAACTTAAACGTCTGCCTTGAGAGCTGTTGGCTTTTCCATCCAGCTGTCAGCCTACCTGTCTATGTGAGGGCGACTCCCCACTTTGAATGATGGTGTTTTGTGTAAGCACCTTAGAGGTTTTGTTTTCATATAATGATTTTTATTTTTTTTTCCATTATAGCTGGTTTACAGTGTTCTGTCAGTTTTCTACTGTACAGCAAAGTGACCCAGTCATGCATACATGTATACATTCTTTTTTTCTCACATTTTCATGCTCTGTCACAAGTGACCAGACATAGTGGAGGTTTTGTGTTAATAGCCAAACACTAGCTCCTCAGTGTTCTTGCCAATGGCTATAGAATTGTTTCATCACTTAACAAAGGCATATTTTCTTTTTTATTTCTTATTCATCCCTTGCTAAAGCTTGTAAACTGCTAAAGAGGACATCTCCTCAGACCAAAAAGGAAGATTTTTGTCTCTTGCTGAATTTTGTGAAAAACAAAAACAAGACTCAATTTTGTTCGCATTGTGGCTCAGCAGGCTACAAACTCGACTAGTTCGATCCCTGGCCTCACTCAGTGGGTCAAGGATCCAGCATTGCCATGACCTGGGTGTAGGTCGCAGACTCGGCCTGGATCTGGCATTGATGTGGCTGTGGTGTAAGCTGATAGGTGCAGCTCTGATTCTACCCCTACCCTGGGAACTACCATATGCTGCAGGTGTGGCCCTAAAAAGCCACAAACAAAATAAAACAAAATAAAAAGAACTTAGTTGATCTGCTGAAAATGGAAACGTTTAAGGTGTAGTGGATGCTATGGTGTGCTGCCTGGCTTCCCCTTTTAAAACAGGGACACTCATTCTCTAGGAACCTTGGCTGGTAACAACTCACAGCTAAGTCCCTCTTTGGGAATTGACTTCAGCCTAAGAAGCAGCCTAACACAAGGTATGCTGCTTCCTTGCTCTACTGCAAGAGGGGGCAATTTATAAAAACCTGGTCCGCTTGCCTGAATTTGGGACAACTTGTTGACAATAAGAGCCATGTCAACTCCAGGATATATATATGTCATATATCCTAATATATATATATATGCAGTTGACCCCTGAATAACATGGGAATTGGGGTGTCAAGCCCCCATGTAATAAAAAAGCCCTGTATAATTTTTGACTTCCCCTCAACTTTACTCATAGCCCACCATTGGCCAAAAAGCCCTACCAATCACGTAAACAGTCAGTTAACACATACTTTGTATGTTAAATGTATATTTAACATATACATTCATGACACACCGTTTTTCATTCCTTTGCTATTTCTAGGCTGAGTGCTTCATCTGTGAGTGTTTTCACGTTGTTGCAAATCTCCAGAAGGTATGTCCCATGTAGTGACTGAAAAAAAGTCCACGTGTAAGTGGCCCTACACAGTTCAAACCTGTGTTGTTCAAGGATCAACTCTATACCTATACCGATATTTCTCTTACATATTACATTTATGTAACAAACATCTATCTATCTATCCATCCACCCATCCATCCATCCATCCATCCATCCATCCATCCATCCATCCATCCATCCTCCATGCCTGGAGGAGGGTATGGATAAGCAGGAACAAGGAAAAGTGCTAATGTGTACAGAGTTTCTTTGGGGGACATTGAAAGTGTTCTAAAATTAGATCGTGGTGATCTCATTCAGTGTGACTTTGAATCCTTTCAAGTACAATTGTCCTTTTCAGCTTGGATTTTTGGAATGTTTGAACACAGACACTGCTTTGGAGAGCATCTGGTAGCTTTCTGACTGGGAGACCATGAATTGAGAGAGTAGGAAACCGCCGATTGGCTGAGAAGATGAGGATGGAGAAAGGCCCCGGGGTTGGAAGAGTTATTCGTTTTCAGGTTGTTCATTCACAAAAGCACTTTACATGCTGAATTTTCTCCAGCTCCTTCACCAGTCTGTGTAGATACACAGAGCAGAGGAAGACAAAGCCTTGCAGGGAGACCCTCGCAGCACGGCGAACAGCACGCAGCCTGTGGGTAGGTTAGGAGTAGGCTATCTTTGCTTTGGTCCCCAGTATCCTTCTAGACCAAACATCTGGTCTTCTGAGCTGTATCAACATGTTGGACTAACGAGTCCAGGGAGTCATCTGCTATGACAAACATTTACTGAGCACCAACTATGTGCCAGGTACTATTCTAGGTGCTATGGATTTGTGGTGAACCAATTTGATAACGAATGATTTTTTTTTTGGTCTTTTTAGGGTCACACCACGGTATTTGGAAGGTCCCAGGCTAGGGTTCGAATCGGAGCTGTAACTGCTGACCTATACCACAACCACAGCAAGACCGGATCCGAGCCGTGCCTGTGACCTAACCTCAGCTCATGGCAATGTCAGATCCTTAACCCACGGAGTGAGGCCAAGGATCAAACCTGCACCCTTATGGATACTAGTTGGGCTCGTTTCCTCTGAGCCATGATGGGAACTCCTGATAATGAATTTTAGATTCAACATTCACTCATCCAAAAACCATGTCTTGAGTACCCACTGATTTTTGTGGATTTTGCTAGCTTCCAGCTAATGATGAAAACTGAAAAATAAAATTGCAAGTATAGAGAAATCATATTTTAATGAGTTATGGAGTGAAATAAACCCAGGTGGGCGATCCTAACTTCACCCCCTCCTAGTTGTGTGGCTTTGGAAAAAGATATATGAGCTAAGAAACCTCAGTTTTCTCAGCTGTGGAAGGAAGGGGTAGAGAGCGGGAGGACACTAGCTATGTTATTATATCTTATAAACATTTATTGAACAGACTTGGTGGTCACCAAGGGGGAGGAGGGGGGGATGGAGTGGGATGGATGGGGAGTTTGGGATTAGTAGGTGCAAACTATTACATTTAGACTGGATAAGCAATGAGGTCTTTCTATACAGCACAGGGAACTATATCCAGTCTTTTGTGATAGAATAAGATGGAAGAGAATATGAAAAAGAAAATATATATATATGAGACTGGGTCACTTTGCCTTGCAGCAGGAACTGGCACAACATTGTAAATCAACTATACTTTAACAATTTTTTTTAAAAGAATAAAACAAAATCGCTAAAAAAATATTGAGATCACATGTCTCATTGAACACATAGCTCAATGTCTGGCCCTTAGTATATAAAAATAACTATTCATTCTCTTCTAATTTTTATCTCACTTACATGGATTTGAAATACGATCTATGTAAAAAGCCATTCTAATAACCTTGTAATTCATCTTCCTCATTTATAGGTGAAAAAACTTGGGCCTGCATATCTTACCCGAGGTTGTATAACTAGTTAATGTGAAATCGGCACTGAAAGCCAATGGTCTCAATTCTCAGCTCAATGCTTTTCTACCATATTATGGTAACGTGAGAAATTTGTTTCATTTTCTGTCTATTTGTTCATTTTCTGTCTAAGCATTCTCAGTAGGGCTTAGCATTATCTTTAAACCTATGGAATCTCAGAACTTAAAAAAAAATATGACCCAAGGAGTTCCTGTTGCAGCTCCAGTGATAATGAACCCAATCAGCATCCACAAGGATGTGGGTTCAGTCCTTGGCCTTGCTCATTGGGTTAAGGATCGGCATTGCTGTGAGCTGGGATGTAGTTTGCAGAGGTGGCTTGGATCCCATGTTGCTATAACTGTGGTGTAGGCTGGCAGCTGCAGCTCTGATTTGACCCCTAGCCTGGGAACTTCCATTTGCCATGGACGTGGTCCTAAAAAAGACCAAAAAAAAAAAAAAAAAAAAACAACAACAAAAAACAAACAAACAAACAAAAAAAAACACTTAGTATCTCGAGATATTATACAGCTACTTTGGGTGGGAAGTACAACTTTGAGGGCTAGGGATGGGTAACTATTGTAACACAGAAAATACTGCTGAATTTGTGTCTTCTTTCTCTCAAGAAACAAGAAGAAAATGAAAGAGCTTCTCTCACGTCAGCAGTGTTCAGGGCCCAGAGGAGTGAGAACTCAGAGTGGAGGGATAAAATAGAGAACCATATTCCTTGCTCATGGAGGGAGTGGTGGTTTTAAAATATCTTTAGCAGGCATTTGGAGATCGTTTTGAGAAGACACAAGTCTCCTTAAATGTACATATCTAACATATCGGCTGAGGGCCCAGGACAAGTCGTTTAACTTGTTAAGACCTTGCAATAACTTTTTAAAAATTAAAGAATAGTTGATTTACAATGTGTTAGTTTCAGGTGTACAAAAAAGTGATTCAGTTACACACACACACACACATTCTTTCTTAGGTTCTTTTCCATTATAGGTTATTACAAGATATTCAGTAGAGTTTCCTATGCTATGTAGTAGCTCTTTGTTGTTTATCTACCTTATATATATGTATAGTAGTGGGTATATATTTATCCCAAACTCCTAATTTATCCCCCTCCTTCCTCTTTGGCAACCTTAAGTTTGTTTTTGTTGAGTGTGTGTCTATTGCTCTTTTGTAATTAAGTTCATTTGTATCATTTTCAAAGATTCCACATATAAGTGATATCATATGGCATTTGTCTTTCTCTCTCTGACTTCACCTAGTATAACAATATCTAAGTCCATTCAGGTGCTGCAAATGGCATTATTTTATTCTTTTTAATGGCTGAGTAACATTCCATTGAGTATACGTACCACATCTTCCTTATCCATTTATCTGTTGATGGACACGTAGGTTGTTTCCATGTCTTGGCCCTTGTACATTGTACATAGTGCTGTATATAGGGGTGCATGTAATATTTTTTTTGTCTTTTTGCCTTTTCTAGGGCCGCTCCCCCAGCATATGGAGGTTCCCAGGCTAGGGGTCTAATCAGAGCTGTAGCCACTGGCTTATGCCAGAGCCACAGCAATGAGGGATCCGAGCTGCATGTGCAACCTATACCACAGCTCACGGCAATGCCAGATCCTTAACCCACTGAGCAAGGCCAGGGATGGAACCTGAACCTCATGGTTCCTAGTTGAGTTCGTTAACCACTGTAATTTTTACAAGGTGCATGTAATTTTTACAATTATAATTTTCATCTTTTCCAAATCCATGCCCAGGAGTGGGATCGCTGGACCATAATGTAGTACTATATTCGGTGCATGTAATTTTTACAATTATAATTTTCATCTTTTCCAAATCCATGCCCAGGAGTGGGATCGCTGGACCATAATGTAGTACTATATTCAGTTTTCCGAGGAACCTCCATATTGTCTCCCACAGTGTTTGTACCAATTTACATTCCCACCAACAATGTAAAAGGGCTCCCCTTTCCTCCACACTCTTCTCCAGCAGTTATTATTTGTAGACTTTTTGATGAAGGCCCTTCTGACTGGTACGAGGTGATACCTCACTGTAGTTTTGATTTGAAGCTCCCTAATAATGAGTGAGCATCTTTTCATGTGCCTGTTGGCCCTCTGTTTAAGACCTTTTAGTACTCTGAACAACTAGTCATGCCTGAGTCCTGAATCATAGTGTGGTCACCCAAGTTGTGCCAAAGCAGATGGCATGCAAATCAGAACACAGGGTCTTCTCAGAAGATCTCAAACCTGGCCTAGCCACAGTAGCAAAGCTCAGATAATCATGGGAAGGAGGTTACTTCATGAGCACAATAAAAGGAAACCTTGGCTATTATCTCTGAGCCCACGCCCACATCCCCACAGGAGATGTGAATTTACTTGTCCAATGTGAGCATCAGAAGTTGGAAGGGAACGTTCCAGGTCTCTGACTCCCCGGCTCAGGCCTCTTGCAGCTACCAGTGTTGCTGCACATTAGAATCCCCTGAAGGGAAGTTCCTGCCATGGCGCAGCAGAAACGAATCAGACTAGGAACCATGAGGTTGCGGATTCAATTCCTGGCCTCACTCAGTGGGTTAAGGATCTGGCATTGCCATGAGCTGTGGTGTAGGTTGTATACGTGGCTCGGATCTGGCATTGCTGTGGCTGTGGCTACAGCTCTGATTAGACCCCTAGCCTGGGAACCTCCATATGTCACAGGTGCAGCCCTAAAAAGGACAAAAAAAAAAAGAATCCCCTGAGGACCTTTAAAAAAATGCTAATGCCCTGGCACCAAGCCAAACACATTAGATCAAAATCTCTGAAGGAGGGGCTTGGGTGTTAATATGTTTTTCGACGGTCCCAAATGATTCTAATGTGTGGCCAAGGTCCCAAAATGCTATGCTGTACTGAGCCATTACGCTCCCTCTTCCAGCTCCATTCTTCTTCTTCTTCTTTTTTTAAAGGTCGCACCTGTGGCATATGGAGGTTCCCAGGCTAGGGGCCAAATTGGAGCTGCAGCTGCAGCCCTACAACACAGCCATGCAGGATGGGAGCCACATCTTGACCTACACTGCAGCTTGGGCAACGCTGGATCCTTAACCCACTGAGCAAGGCCAGGGATCAAACCCACATTCTCATGGATGCTAGTCAAGTTCTTAACCCTTTGAGCCACAACGGGAACTCTCAGCTCCATCCTTGATTTTCTGGCCATGTCACACCTACTCCCACAGCTTCATCAGCCCCGTCTAGCTGCTTGCTTTCTGCTCTCTGGCCCCTTCCTGTTTCTGAATGGCTGCATCCCTGCTTCTCCCCAGTGGTGGAGCCTGAACGCCTGCCATTGATGGTGGGCTGTTATTGTCTCCGGACGTGACCTCTGGGTGGTATGAATGGTGGCTCCCCAAAAGATAGGTTGGGTCCTGGAATGTGATCTTATTTGTAAAGACAGTCTTTGCAAATGTAATGAAGTGATGGTTCTCCAGAGGGGAGCATCCTGGATTAAGGATGGGCCCCAAATCCTTCGACATGTGATCCTTAAAAGAGATACACATGGAGGAGGGGAAGGCCATGGGAGGATGAGACTGGAACTACAAACCAAGGAAGGTCCAGAACCACCAGGAGCTGGAGGAAGCAAGGAAGGATTCTCCCTGTGAGCCTCGGAGGGAGCATGGCCCTGCTGACAACCTGATTTCAGACCTTGAGCCTTTGGAACTACGAGAGAATACATCTCTTTTGTTTTTTATCCACCCTGTTTGTGGCAATTTGCTATGGCAGCTCGAGGACCCTAACAGAAACACCATCTCAATACTTGGCTTTTTGCTTGGTTGTATCAGTAGCAGACAACCCTCCAATGTCACGTGCTTCCTCTGAACTCACTTAATGAACTCCAAGTTTTGCCTTATGTCTGCGGGTATCTTCAAGGGCAAACCATTCCTCTTCCTCTCTCCCTTTCAGCCTTCTCATCTCCTTTCTGCCCAGCCTACACAGCCCCCACCAAAAGCCATCTCAGAGTGGTCACATCCCAACATTTGCCAGTAGTTTCACAGGTTTCAAGTTTTTCATATCACATTTCTTTGACTTTTAAAAAAAATTTCTTTATTTTTTAGGGCCACTCCTGCGACTCATGGAGGTTCCCAGGCTAGGGGTGGAATCAGAGTTGCAGCTGCTGGTCTACACCCCTGCCACGGCAATGATGGATCCTTAACCCACTGAGCGAGGCCAGGGATTGAACCTGCATCCTCATGGATACTAGTCAGGATCTTAACTGCTGAGCCACAACAGGAAGTCCTCATGTTTCTTTTAAAATGAACAAAATGTATGCCTGGTATTGTACACAACTGAAACAGGTTAGAAGTTATTTCACCTGCCACTTCCCTTCATCCAACTTCTCATGTGCACCTATGCTAACCACTGCTAGCCAAGAACAGTCTAGTAAATACCACCCGCCAGTCCTGTGTTCTAGGCAGACATTTTTCAGGTGATAACTGGCTCAGACAGGAGCTATAAGCTATGACACAGCTGGAAACAACACTGTGCTGGTTGAAGCAGGCAGGGGTGAGGTGCTTAAAGCCCACTGACTCTTTCTCCTGGGATCTCCTTGAAGCACTCACAGACTGCAAGGAACAAAGACACATAGAAAAACCACAATTTTGGCCCTCATGGGGTTCTGGGCATGGGGGCCAAGGTGGGGACTAGGGCAAGATTTAAGGTGGTACTTACTCCCAGAATTATGCACACCTTAAGAAAACTCCCGGGTGGGTGGTAAAGACCCTACCAATGGTGGAGGAGGCATCCTGGTTCTCTCTGCTTGTGGCTCTGGTGCTTCCAAAGGAGGAAGAACCTGCAGCAGTTATTTCTGGCTGGGAACATCAGTAAGTCAGACCAAACATCTCTCTGCTCAGAAGCCTCCACTGTCTTCCCATCTCACCTGCAGGGAAAGCCAAAGGCCACACACGGTCTGCCCTCCATTGCAGAGCCTCCTGCTCTCTGGCCCCGCCTGCCCATCAGTCTTCCCTGCATTTCCTCCTCCCCAGGCCCACTGGCTTTCCTTTTCCTTAAACACACCCAGCGTGGTCCAGCAGCCCAGGACCTTTGCAAACTTGCCATCCTCCCTGCTTGCAATGCTCTTTCCCCAGGGACCCAGGAGGCTCACTCGCTTCTTCCCTTCTTGCAGATCTCTGCACAGAGGCAACCTAATCAGAAAGGACTTCCCTAACTGTTCTATAATAACAGGACACCTGGCCAATCCCACCGCTCACTTGGTGCCTTTTCTTTTCCCTCTGATTGTCACCTAACTTTGTAGCCCTGGATGGACTACCACAGGATTGTGAGAAACGGTGCAAAAATAAGCCGGACAGTCCTGGGCATCTATCCAGAGAAGACCATGACTCGAAAAGATACATGTACCCCAATGTTCATTGCAGCACTGTATACAACAGCCAAGATGTGGAAACAACCTAAATGTCCATTGACAGAAGAATGGATAAAGAAGATGTGGCATATATACACAATGGAATATTATCCAGCCATAAAAAGGATGAAATAATGGTATTTGCAGCAACATGGATGGACCTAGAAATTATGCCACATGAAGTTAGTCAGACAGTGAGACACAAATATCATATGCTATCACTTATATGTGGAATCTAAAAAAAGGATACAAAGAGTTTCTGTTGTGGCTCAGTAGTAACGAACCTGACTAATATCCATAAGGACATGGGTTCGGTCCCTGGCCTTGCTCTGTGGGTTAAAGATCCGGTGTTGCCATGAGCTGGGGTGTAGGTCACAGACAAGCTTTGGATTCCGTGTTGCTGTGACTGTGGTGTAGGTCAGCAGCTGCAGCTCTGATTTGACCCCTAGCCTGGGAACTTACATATGCTCGGGTGAGACCATAAAAAAAAAATTCTCACATCATCATCCATCATGTTCCATCACAAGTGCCTAGATATATTTCCCTGTGCTGCATAGCATATCTCATTGCTTATCCACTGCATATGCAACGGTTTGCATCTAGTAACCCCAAACTCCGAGTCCTTCCCACTCCCTCCTCCTCTCCCTTGGCTGGGTCATTTGCTGTACAGCAGAAATTGACAGAACATTGTAAGTCAACTAAATAGAAAAAATAAAAATCTTACCAGAAAATGAAAAAAAAATGAAAATAAAATGCATTGAAATCTGAAAAAAATATTAAAAAAGGATACGATGATCTTCGCAGAACAGATACTAACTCACAGACTTTGAAGAACTCATGGTTACCACAGGAAACAGGTTGTGGGGGAAGGGATGGATTGGGGGGTTGGGGATGGAAATGCTGAAAAACTGGGTTGTGAGGATCACTGGACAACTATGAATATAATAAAATTCATTGAGTTAAAGAAAAGCCAGTGGCTTTCTCCCACTGACTTCACTGTGGGACCCCCACTGAGAGCAGGTGGGGGGGGGCCCTTCCTCTGTTGTCCTCTGTTCCTGAATGAAGAGCCTCACAGACATGCGTTTTGGAAATGGGGTGGAGGGAAGATGTGCATCTCTGAAAGCACTGGATTGTGTCTCTGTGAACTTTCTAGTTCAAGGTGCGAATTGAGTATCTGCAGGGCTGCCTTTTTTCTCTTTGGCATCCAGGAAGTTTGGGGCCTATTTTATTATTTTATTTAATTTTATTTTAATTTTATTTATTTTGCTTTTTAGGGCTGCACCTAAAAAGTTCCCCAGCTAGGGGTCTAATCAGAGCAGTAGCTACTGGCCAACATCACAGCCACAGCAATGCCAGATCCATACTGTGTCTGCCACCTACACCACAGCTCATGGCAACGCTGGATCCTGAACCCATTGAGCAAGGCCAGGGATCAAACCTGCATCCTCATGAATACGAATCGGTTTGTTACCGCCGAGCAGCCACAACAGGAACTCCTGGGGGCCAAATTTGAGGCTGAACTAGAACAATGTTGTGAGACTTGCATGGTTTTCTGGTTGGGATTTTCCAGACTTATTTTCAGTTCCCCACCCTTGACTGTTGGTTCCTGTTATGCTCTGTTTCATGATGTAGTTTGTTCCTCTTTGTAATCCAGGGATGAAGTGGGAGAGAAGTATGCTAATTATTAAGGGTACGGATGAAGACACAGGCATGGTGAAGGCAAGACTCCTGGATTGGCTGCCCCATTGGGATGAGCGGGTGGAAACTTAATATGGCCTGGGACTGAGGAAAAAATGGGTGGAGACAAAGGAGCACAGTTACATCCTAAGGAAGGTCAAGTTCATGCTCACGCAGTCGTTACGTACAATGTAATATGAAAAATACGCATCTCTACGTTTATAGAATTTTTGAGCTAAGAGAAATTGCTGGTAAATCCAAATATTTGCTTGTTGAAATGAAGAAACTGAAGAGCAAGGCTTTTGCTTAAGGCCCCAAACTATTTATTGGCAGAGACAAGATGAGAATCTTTTTCTCTCTCTTCCTGGCCCAAAGCTTTTTCCACGATACCACCCACAAAGTTGCAGTGCTTCCCGTTTTGTGTATTAAAACATTTTCATTTGAGATCTTTGGAAAATGTGTTAAGAGGTTAGGCCTGCATACATACAATTCTTTTTCCTCCACAGATTTTCCAAATTCAATAAAGTCATGGAAGGAAAGGGCCCCCTGATCGTTTTCCTCAAAGCCCACCCCGATTTTGACGCTTCGACTCAGAAACACACTCGTTCAGCAGGCTCCCTTTGCTGAGGGGGCTGTGGACGGAGGATGAAGGTTGGAACACATGGGAAACAAGAGCAGAAACAGCTGGGCTTAGGCAGCTTGGGGCCAGAGGTGGGCTGTGGGTGAATTCCAGGTAGCAGGTGGAATCATTGGAGCAGGGGTTTTCAGGGAAAGCTGCCTGCTGGATGCAGAAAAAGAAAGATAGTCATTCCAGATGTGCCCCAAACATGTCTGGTTTCAGTCAACATTAGAGGAATCCTCAGTGTTGGTTCTTGAAAATTCCTAGAATCTGAGGGGAGAGCAGGCTGAAAAGAGAGAAAAGGAAGACCTTGCCACCTGCAGAATCGCAAGTCTCCAGGACAGTTTGAACATAAACAAAACACAGCATTGGCTTCCTCAGTGAGCAGCATTAGGGATTAGGACCTGACTGTGTGAGGAAATTCATTCTGATGAATGGGTATATTTGCCTAGTTCCAGCTAAGTGGTTTTCAATGGTGACTTCAGCCTAGAGCGCTGGCAAGCTCAGCTGCAGCCTCCTGGTATCACAGCTGCTTTTTTTAAATCAGCCAGTCAAGCACAGAACCCTAGGGGAGGGGAGGTGGGATTAAGGTTGGGACCTGGAAGCTGCTGCTGCCCCAAGAGAAAGCTCTGCAAAGTTTACCATCAAAAAGGCAAAGATGAGTTCCCTGGTGGCTCAGTGGGTTAAAGATCTGGTGTTGTCACTGATGTGGCTTGGGTAGCTCCTTTGGTGCAGGTTTGATACTGGCCTGGGAACTATGCATGCTGTGGACACAGCCAAAAAAAAAAAAAAAAAAAAAAAAAAAAAAGAGCAAGGAAATATTGGGCCTGCGCCTTGTATCTTCTTGGATTGTGCAGGTGTGTTTCCCTAGAAAACCAGAGAGTTTTAAGCAGGGCTCAGTTGTACTGGACATGAGCACTTGCAGATTTGTGGTTTTTTATTTTTTGCTTTTTAGGGCCGCATCTGAGGCATATGGAGGTTCCCAGACTACGGGTCGAATCGGAGCTGTAGCTGCTGGCCTACACCACAGCCACAGCAATGCGGGATCCGAGCTGTGTCTGACCCATACCATAGCTCATGGCAACGCTGGATCTCCAACTCACTGAGCGAGGCCAAGGATCAAATCCTAACCTCATGGTTCCTAGTCAGATTCATTTCCGATGCGCCACCATGGGAACCCTGCACTTGCAGATTTAATGCCCGAGTTAGCACGGATCTAGTTTTCTGTATTGCACATTGCAAATCGATGCTAGGGGTGGAATCAGAGCTACAGCTGCCACCTACACCCCAGCCACAGCAACATGGAATCTGAGCCGTGTCTGCAAACTACACCACAGCTCAAGGCAATGCCAGATCCATGACCCACTGAGTGAGGCCAGGGATCGAACCTACATCCTCATGGATACTAGTTGGATTCATTTCTGCGGCACCAAAACAGGAACTCCCATATGGATACTCTTAAAAACTAAGATAAGCAAGCAAAGTTGGTTCAGAAACTTCGCATCAATCTTCTCACAAGACACACAGCTAATGTAATTCTGAGTTTCACCCTCAGTTTGTTATAAAGATTACCTGAACTGTTGCTAGTTTTCAAGGCATTTTTTTTTTTTTCGGCCAAAGCATGCAGCAGCTGGATGTGGGATCTCAGTTCCCAGACCAGGATTGAACCCTGGCTGCAGCAGTGAACGTGCTGAATCCCAGTCATGACACCACCAGGGAACTCCCTCGTTTTTGAGCTGTCTTTCATCTCTGTTCCCAACAATGGGCACCATACCTGGATCAAAGGAGGGCTTGATGGAAGGAAGCTGAAGACCCTCAGCTGATCAAGCTAGAGGGCTAAATTGAGAGTCAGAGTACGCTTCCTGAAGATTTCTTAAAACTCTTTCCAGCAATGATGCTGTCAGTCTTTATTTCCCGGATCCTGGCCTGAGGACCACCTACGTTAAAATCTCTCAAATTCTTTATTGAAAGTGTAGCTTCCTGGGCCTGAGTCACACTCATTGGATCAGACTGTCTTGGATGTGGGCCCAAGAACTGGTCTTTTCTTTTCTTTTTCTTTCCTTCTTCCCTCTCTTTTCTTTTCTTTCTATTCTTTTTTCTTTCTCTCCTTTTCTTTCTTTTCCCATTTTTTTTTTTTTGTCTTTTGTCTTTTTAGGGCCGCACCTGTGGCATATGGAGGTTCCCAGGCTAAGGGTCTAATCGAAGCTACAGCTGCCAGCCTACACCACAGCCACAGCAATGCAGGGTCCAAGCCATGTCTGCGACCTACGTACACCACAACTCATGACAACACTGGATCCTTAACCCATTAAATGAGGCCAGGGATGGAACCCATGTTCTCACGGTTTCTAGTTGGGTTCATTTCCTCTGTGCCAGAAGGGGAACTCCCTTTCCTTCTTTCTTTCTCTCTCTCTTTCTTCTTTCTTTTTCTTCCTTCCTTCCTTCCTTCCTTCCTCTCTCTCTCTCTTTCTTTCTTTCTTTCTTGTTTTTTTTTTTTTTTTTTTTTTTTTTTTTGCCTACTTAGGGCCACACCTGGGGCATATGGAGGTTCCTAGGCTATGCATTGAATTTGAGCTGTAGCTGCCAGCCTACACAACAGCCACAGCAATGCCAGATCTGAGCTGCATCTGGACCTACACCAAAGCTCATGGCAACGCCAGATACTAACCCACTGAGCAAGGCCAGGGATTGAACGTGCTTCCTCATGGATACTAGTTGGGTTCTTAACTTTGTGAGCCACAGTGGAACTCCCAAGAACTGGTATTTTCAATACATACTTTTAAAGCATATTTAATTAAAAAAAATAATTTGATATTTGCCTGAAAGTGGACACTTATGTAGCTATCATTCTAGTTAAGAAATAGAATTTTGGATTTCCTAGGTAGCACAGTGGGTTGAGGATATGGCATTGTCACTGCTGTGGCCCAGGTTCGATCCCTGACCCAGGAACTTCCACGTGCTGTGAGCGTGGCCAAAAAGAAAAAAAAAAAAAAAAAAAGAAATAGAACTTTATCAGCAATATGGAGACCTCTTTATATCACTTTCCCCAAAGGTAACTGTTATCCTGATTTTATGGCAATCACTTTTTTGTAGTCCCTTAGGATGGATGCATTTACGTTTAAGAATATATTGCGGAGTTCCCGTCGTGGTGCAGTGGTTAATGAATCTGACTAGGAACCATGAGGTTGTGTGTTTGATCCATGGCCTCGCTCAGTGGGTTAAGGATCCGGCGTTGCTGTAAGCTGTGGTGTAGGTTGTAGACTCGGCTCAGATCCCGCGTTACTGTGGCTCTGGTATAGGCTGGAGGCTACAGCTCTGATTTGACCCTTAGCCTGGGAACCTCCATATGCTGCGGGAGCGGCCCTAGGAAAGGCAAAAAGACAAAAAAAAAAAAAAAAAAGAATATGTTGATTTTAGAGGGTCTGCTATGGCACAGCGGGTTGATGATCTGGCTTGTCTCTGTGGAGACACTGGTTTGATCCCTAGCCCAGCACAGTGGGTTAAGGACCTGGTGTTGCTGCAGCTGTGGCTTTGATCACAGATCTGGCTCAGAGTCGATCTCTGGCCCAGGAACTTCCATAGGTGTGGGTGTGTCCGAAAAAGAAAAAAAAAAAAAAACAAGAATATATTGTTTTTTTCTGGTTTTTCAAGTTCTATATAAATAGAATTATACTGTCCATCACTTTGGAATCTGACTTTTTTTCCCCTCATCATTATGTTTGTGAAATTCACCCATGTTATAGCCTGTGGTTGTAGTTGTGTGATACTGTATGACAAAAACCATAATTTATTTATCTGGTCTACTATTGGTGGACACTGGCTTGTCTCCAGTTTGGGACTCTTATGAATAAGGCTGCTCTGAACATTCCTGCACAGATTTCTGTTGCTTATACAGTCAGAGTAGGATTGCTGGGTATACTTATCTTCAACCTTAGCAGGTAACACAAGCTGTTTTACAAACTGCTTAATGCAAGCCCAATTTTAAGAACCTTTATCTATATTTTTGCAGACTGGTAGGAGCAGAGAAACACAGAGTAATCTTTATATGTAATTAATTGTCATTTCCTCCCTTCAATTTTTGGAGGTACTGGCTTGATTTGTTTTAATATTTAAAAATATTTTTCTTTTTGTCTTTTTAGGGCTGCATCTGAAGCATATGAAAGTTCTCAGGCTATGGGTCGAATTGGAGCTGTAGCTGCCAGCCTACACCATAGCCACAGCAATGCAGGATCAGAGACGAATCTATGACCTACACCACAGCTCACGGCAAAGCTGGATCCTTAACCTACTGAGAGAGGCTAGGGATCAAACCTGCATCCGCATGGATACTATCAAGTTTGCAACCACCGAGGCACAATGGAAATGCCCTAGATTTGTTTTTAACAGTTTTGTTGATAAATTGAATTCCTCCTTTGTTGATTACTGCTAAATCCTCTTGAATTTATATCCTAAGTGATTTCTTGGTATGGCCAGAAATTAAGACAAATATGCATAAGAACCCGCGATGTGCCAGGCACAGTCCTGGGAACCCAATGATGAACAAAACAGGGAGGAGCTTAGCATTAGAGAAGCTTAAAGTCAAGTAGGGGAGAGCCATGCATGAGAAAAGACATGGGTGTATATACAATTATCAATTGTGAGATGTCCCATAGAAAAAGAACAGGGTGCTAGAAGAGAAGGGGGTACCATGGGGAGGGGTGGCACAATCTAGATTTGGAGGTGCAGGGAGGGAGTGGGAGAGAGCCTGGCTTGAAAAGTGACAGCTCAGATCTGAGTGAATCCATCAAGCGTCAGTGGAGGACATTCCAGGCAGATAAGCTGTACTCTTGTTGGGCTCTCAGAGAGAGAGGAGCTTGGTGCATTGAAGAGCGGAAGGATTATGATAATACAGCAGATGAGGGTGGGCAGAGATGAGGCTAGTGGGGCAGGACCCAGGTGTAGGCGTGGAGGTGGCCGTGGTCTGCTGCATGTTGCAATAGGTTGGCTTGGGCTACTCTGAGGCAACTGGGTTGGAGGAGGCCAATGCGAGAGCAGGGAGGCTACTGAAGTCATCCAGGCCAGGGATGATTTTAGCTGGGCTAGGATGCTGCCAGGAGACTTGGAAGATGTGGCTGGATTCAAGAAATATGGTAGAGCTGGAACTGAGACGTCTGCTGAGAAGTGAGGGAGGGATAAGCATGAAGCAAGACTCCTAGGTCTGGCCTGTATGTTAACTGGATGAGAGGAGTTTACCAAGATGGGGAAATCTTTTCAATGGACCTTCAATTCCTTTTTTTTTCTTTTCTTTTTAGGGCCACATGTGCAGCATATGGAGGTTCCCAGGCTAGGGGCTGAATCAGAGCTGCAGCTGCCGGCCTACACCACAGCCACAGCAACATCAGATCTGAGCCGAATCTGTGACCTACACCACAGCTCATGACAACGCCAGATCCTTAACCCACTGAACAAGGGCAGGGATGGAACATGCATCCTCATGGATATTAGTCAGGTTCGTTTCTGCTGAGCCACAAGGGGAACTCCAATCCAATTTCTTTTATAGCACTTAAAACCTACCCCCATCCTGCTATAGTTCCAATGTTTTTCTACATTCAATGCTAAAATGAAAGAAAACAAGTTTTTGTTAACAAACATAATTTTATTTGCATTTATTTTATGCTGAATTTATTCTGGCCCTAAGGTTTTGCTTCTTTTGGCATATCTTTTTTTTCTGTGCAACCTCCTTCTCTGGTTTAAGAACAATCTGCTCTTTTTAAGAAAGGATCATTTCAGTGTGGCAAGAGAAGTGCTCATGGACCTGTAAGTCCAGGGGGGCATCTTGGTGCTTTGTTTACCTGGATGTGCCCAAGGACCAGAGAATCCACATTTGAACCCTTCAGTTCAGCATTACTCTCTGCATTTTTTTTTTTTTTTCCTTTTAGGGCCACACCTGCCTCATATGGCAGTTTCTGGGCTAGGGGTGGAATCGGAGCTACAGCTGCCGGCCTACACCACAGTCACAGCAACGCCAGATCTGAGCCGAGTCTTCGACCAACACCACTGCTCATGGCAACGCTGGATACTTAACCTACTGAGCAAGGCCAGGGATTGAACCTGCATCCTCATGGATTCTAGTCAGTTTTGTTGGAGCTGAACCACACTGGGTACTCCCGGTCTTCTCAATTTTAAACAACAGTGTCCAGAGAATGAAGCAGAGTTAGTACTGAGTTTCGGTGAGTACCAGGGAACTAAGCTTGGATACTACATAACCAGGAATAAGCAATCAGAAGAATCATCGTTCACAGAATGAAACATTATTAGCAGGAACCTCACTGTCCCCACTGCAAGTACCCAGATCATATGCTGCTGGGACCAGAGAGAGAAACTTGGCCAAGGTTGCCAGAGCACAAGTGCCTCCACCTCCATGCCTGCCAGGAGATCCCACTTCTCACTCTGCCACCTTCCATTGCTCACTGCTGCCTTCCAGTTCTTATGGATGCAGCTGTTTGGTACAATCTAGAACACTTGCCTACTCCCAGCAGAGACCAGTAACTACTACTTTGGGGAGTCTGGGAAGGGTGGTGATTGCCCTTTTTGGTCTCTACAGGGCAGGCATGCATTCTAGATAATATTGGAGATGATGCTGAAATATTGGCAGTATCTGCCATTGATAATTTAAAAACTCACCATAGGAAACATCATCTCTCCAGATCACCGGTCTTGTCCTCCTAGCATTAATTCTATGAAAAGAAAGAGTTACTTGAGTGTTACCTATATTTCCCAAACATTGTTGTTTCAGGCTCTTCCTCTTTTAGAACTGGTTCAAGGTCACTGTTCACGGAGCACCTGCGTAAGCACCTAAAGCCGGTGGACTTGAGGACTCTCTTTTCCCATGGAAGGTACTTAGCACCAAAGAGTCAAGCACTCACTTTCAGGTCAGTGGCTTTGCTTTTCCCTAATTTCTGTTAGGTTTTTTTTTTCTTTTTTTTTTTTTTTCTTTTTAGGGCTGCACCTGCGGCATATGGAAATTCCCAGGCTAGGGGTTGAATTGGAGCTGTAGCTGCTGACCTACGCCACAGCCACAGCAATGTCAGATCCAAGCTGCATCTGCGACCTACACCACAGCTCATGGCAACGCCAGATCTTTAACCCACTGCATGAGGCCAGGGATTGAACCCATGTCGTCATGGATACTAGTTGGGTTCGTTACTGCTGCACCAGACAGGAACTCCCTTTTTTTGTTGTTGTTTTTTTGTTTTGTTGATTTAGGTCAAATCAAGGATCAGAGGGAAGCTCTTATTTTTAGAGTGTACTATAAGAAACTGAAAATGTGGAGTTCCCATCGTGGTGCAGTAGTTAACAAATCCAACTAGGAACTGTGAGGTTTCAAGTTCGATCCCTGGCCTTGCTCAGTGGGTTAAGGATCCAGCGTTGCCGTGAGCTGTGGTGTAGGTCACAGACGCCACTCGGATCCCTCGTTGCTGTGGCTCTGGTGTAGGCCAGCGGCTACAGCTCCGATTCGACCCCTAGCCTGGGAACTTCCATATGCCAAGGGAGTGGCTCAAGGAAAGGCAAAGAAACAAAAAAAAAAAAAAAAAAAAAAAAAAGAAAAAGAAAAAGAAAAAGAAAAAAGAAGCTGAAAATGTGAATAGAGGTGACACTGTTCCCTTTCTTGTTTCAGAGGATAGCAACAGGGAAAAAAGTGGTTTTAAAAAAAGTTCTGGGACTTTCTCTTTCCTGTTCCAACTGTAAGGAGCTTGGAAGTTGCCACTTTGTCTTGACAAGAAGTGAAAAAGCTGAACGGATGGAAAAATGGACAGCTCTTCGAGGATCTGTCAAACAAGTGAAGACACAGGGAAAACTGTTGCTTTCAAGATTGAAGAGACAGATGGGTGAACGAAGAGAGCTGCAGCTTAAGGAGCAGAGATCTCAGCAGAAGAAACCACAGAGGGAAATAGGGTAGCAGGAAAACGGGAGTAGTAATTGACAAGTTGCTGGAGGCTCCGTGTTGACAGCTCTGGGAGTGAAAAACGCCAGGGGGGAGTTCCCGCTGCAGCACCACAGGATTGGTGGTGTCTTGGGAGCACTGGGTTGCAGGTTTGATCCCTGGTCTGGCACAGCGGGCTAAGGATCCAGTGTTGCCGCAGCTACAGCTTAGGTCTCAACTGCTGCTAGGATCTGATCCCTGGCCTGGGAGCTCCATGTGCTAAGGGATGGCAAAAATGAAAACAAAAAACAAAAACCAAAAAACCCAATGGGACCCAGACATAGAGGTGCCCCCTACGTAGGAGGCTCTAGCCATACTGTTCCACCTAAGGGCAGGTGAGGGAGTAAAATCTTGTGAAGTTTACTGTCCAAAGGCACAGGCTCACTATCTACTGAGACCCCATCATAGGACTACAGAAGGCTTCCCCTGCTCACCACCCCCTTATTAGTAAGGTCTATTTACAGCAGTACCTGTACCCAGTACATTATGTGCAGTGATCAAAAAAAATTTATAGGAGTTCCTGTCCTGGCACAGCAGAAACAAATCCGACTAGGAACCATGAGGTTGTGGGTTCAATCCCTGGCCTCACTCAATGGGTTAAGGATCCAGCGTTGCCATGAGCTGTGGCATAGGCTGGCAGCTGTAAGCTCTCATTCGACCCTTAGCCTGGGAACCTCCATATGCCATGGGTGTGGCCCTAAAAAGACAAAAAAGCAAAAAAGAAAAAAGAAAAATTACAAAGCAAACCAAAGGGCAACCCCCCCAATCCCCACAATTTGAAGAGACAGAGCAAAGCATCAGAACCAGACAAGGCAGGGATGGATGCTGGAATTAACACCCTGGGATTGAAAACAATTATGATTAATACGCCAAGGGCTCTAATAGATAACGTGGACCTCGTGCAGAAACAGGTGGGCAATGGAAGCCAAGAGATGAAAATCTTAAGAACCAAGAAGAAATGTTAGAGAAGCAAACCCACTGTTAACAGAATAAAAATAATTCTTGGATCCAGGATGGTGGCTGAGGTAACAGTCCCTTCTTTCAGTGACTCCGGGGCTGTAGCTGGGAATGCAGTGGTTCAAGGGGTACAAGCATCCCCTCATCTGATATGAGAGAACAACATTACATGGATAAAGAGTGATTTCAACTGGAGCCTAAGCAGAAAAGATCTTGATGTTTGAAAATATTAATTCTTCCATGACTTCCTCGATGTTTAGTCTCAATACGCACTGCAACAGGGCATCAGAAGTTGCATCCCCTAAGTAGATGGGATGAAAGCAAATGTCTGATTGACCACTTCAAGGTTTTGAACCAGGAATCTGCTCAAATTTATTGGCTCATCTCATGGCTCTGGGGCTGGGTCTTTGGCTGGCAGTGGAAATTCTAGATCTGACTTGGAAGCATAAAGAACAATGAAACCAGTGAAGAGCCAAGATACTGAGACAGGAAACGGAGACCTTGGCTAGTCCAGGTCACTGTCTTCCTAAATCTTCCTTATCATTCAGCTTCTTCTTCTTCTTTTTTTTTTTTTTTTGGCTGCATCCACAGCATATGGAGATTCCTGTGCCTGGGACCTATGCCACATCTGCCACAAAGCCAGGTCCTTAATCCATTTCGCTGGGCCTGGGATTGAACCCATGCCTCAACAGTGACCTGAGCTGCCTCAGAGACAATGCTGGATCCTTAACCTGCCATGCCACAATGGGAACTCCTTATTCAGCTTTTTTGTTTGTTTGTTTTGTTTAGGGCCACACCTTTGGCATATGGAAGTTCCCATGCTAGGGGTCAAATCGGAGCTGCAGCTGTTGGCCTACACCAGAGACACAGCAACGCCGGATCTAAGCTGCATCTGTGACCTACAGTGCAGCTCACGGCAATGCCGGATCCTTAACCCACAGAGTGAGGCCAGGGATTGAACCCACATCCTCACAGGTACTGTGTTGGGTTCTTATCCCACTGAACCACAATAGGAACTCCCTCATTCAGCTTCTAATAAAACCTGAGCTCTGACACACCTCCTCCCACTCTAAACCTGTTTCACTAAGAGCTGCAGCAGGTGTTGATGGAAAAACCAGAATTGCTGCTGGGTTTCCTAGTTGGGATGCATGTGGAGGAAGGGGACAAGCTGGCTCTTTGAACTTGTAGCCTCTCTAAACTTGGGATTTTTGAGGGCATCCTGGGGACATGGGATAGTTATAAGCTTATGTATAGGGTTTTGTCTTCTGTAAATAGACATTTTTTTTTTAAGGGTCACACCCAAGGCATATGGAGGTTCCCAGGCTAGGGGTCTAGTCGGAGCTACAGCTGCCACAACAACGCCAGATCCAAGCCGCATCTGCAACCTACACCACAGCTCACACGGTAATGCCAGATCCTTAACCCACTGAGTGAGGCCAGGGATCGAACTCACAGCCTCATGTTTCCAAGTCAGATTTGTGAACCGCTGAGCCCCGATGGGAACTCCCTCTGACGATGTGTTTGATTTCAAAGTTTATCTCAAAGAATAGCTTCCCACTGTGGCAAAGATGAAGAAAGTCAAATCATAAAAACATATTCTACCAGGAGTGCTTGGCCTTTTCACACCACTTTTGGAAAAGCCAATGTGCTTGATCTGCTACAAATGATTCTTCATAAGCGATTCCTGGCTCTGACGACTGCCTCCTTGAGGTGGTCTGATTTTTCTGTCCTAGAAGCCTGCATGATTTAGTCAAATTCATGATGTGGTGGAACCCACTGCCTGCCCGCCTTTATAAAACAGACAAAATTTCCCACATCCACCTTTTTGGCACCACACCTGTGTTTCATAGTTCCTCAGCATCAAACAGCAGAGATCTGGTGAAAAATACTTGCTTTCAAACAAAAATATTTGGGGGAAAAAAAAACCCTTTAGAATTCACTTGTGAATTGCAGAGGGTTAAGGATCTGGCATTGTCATTGCAGCGGCTTGGGGACTGCTGCAGCGTGGGTTCAATCCCTGGCCTGGGAATGTCTACATGCTGTGGGCATGCCCCCAATGTTTTCTTTTTGAAAACACATGCTTTCTTCCAGCCCCTAAGGGTGTATGAGGTGTCTCATAGTCTTTCCTCTGTTTCCTAGGCTCTTTGGATCCCAGGAACAGAAGTGCTCTCAGGCTGGCTCAGGAGGTGGGGTGTATTGAGCTCAATATGTCAGGAAAAGAGCCAGCCTCTCTAAGAGTGAAAGATTAGGGGCTGGGGTACCTGGGGTTATTTCCCTGATGCTACCCAGTTCCTGAGAGCACCAGCATCTTCTCTCCAGGGTCCCCTCCACCTCGCTTGGCCTCTCTCTCAGCTTCATCTTTTTTTGCCCGTGTCTTCTTGCTTCTTGTCTCTTTATTAATGGGTTCCTCTGCATCTTGCTCATGTCATCTTCTTTTTCACATGCCTTCCTTAAAACTTCAGTCTGCTTATGGTCACTTGTGGCTTCTACTGTACTTCACGTGTCTCTTTTATCTTTTATTTTTTGTCTTTTGTCTGTTCAGGGCCACACCCGAGACATTTGGAGGTTCCCAGGCTAGGGGTCTAATCAGAGTTGTAGCTGCCGGCCTACGCCGCAGCCACTGCAATGCCAGATCCAAGCCATCAAGCCACCTCTGCGGCCTACACCACAGCTCATGGCAATGCTGGATCCTCAACCCACTGAGCAAAGCCAGGGATTGAACCTGCAACCTCATGGTTCCTAGTTGGATTCATTTCTGCCGTGCCGCGATGGGACCTCCTCATGTGTCTCTTTTTTCTGCATCCCTTCAGCTTGGGTTCCCTCAGCCTGACTCTCTCCTTTCTCAAGCCAAGTTTGCAAGAGTGAGAACTCCACTGGCTCAGCTCAATCCCACTTGACTGGGCCATGGAATGGCTACACCTGGGTCTATCACGTAGGTGGGATGAGGTCCTGTGATAATGCAGAGCTGCCTAGCTCTTTGAAGACTATGGGGCCTGTGGGAGCGCTGGGCACTGGGATTCCTCAATCCATTGTTTCTTTTGAGCTGAATCCCTAACAATCCGTGGACCCTTCTTTGTGACAGAAAGGGAAACTAGACTTGGAGCAATAATTTTCCAACATAATCGGAAAAGGAAACGCTAAGGTATGAAATATTCATCACCTTATTCTCTATTCCTAAAGACTTTAAGGTAAAGATCTATTTGTTAACCTGCCTTTTCACTTTACCGGGCTTCTTTCTAATACCAGGAATCCATTTGCCTCCATGTCCACCTAGCCAAGTTCAAACTGTATGTCAATTTTTTCCCAGTCTAGGAGCTTGACAAATCCACTGTTGGAAGGGGGATGGAACCCTTTCCATGCTAAATGTCACCTTGGAACTTTGCTACTGCATTGACCCAGCCGAGGACACTGCATGAGAAAACTCAGATCCAGGCTTGGGAAATCTTGCTGCTCTATTTTTTTTTTTTTCAGGGCCACCCCCGCAGCATTTGGAAGTTCCCAGGCTAGGGGTCAAATCGGAGTTGTAGCCGCTGGCCTACACCACACCACAGCAATGCCAGATCTGAGCTGTGTCTGCGACCTACACCACAGCTCACAGCAACACTGGATCCTTAATCCACTGAGTGAGGCCAGGGATAGAACCTGCATCCTCATGGATCCTAGTCAGATTTGTTTCTGCTGAGCCACGATGGGAACTCCGGGCTTGGGAAATCTTGACCTGCAAGTGTTTATAAAGGAAGAGGTGGTGGGAGTTTGAGTTACCCAGGCCTGTCTGGAGCTGGTGCAATAAGGTTTGGGAACATTCGATGGTGTTTCTCCTTATCTGTGGGCATTAACTTTTCCCCGCTATCCCCCAGCCCTGGCCCACACTTTCTGTGCTATAAAGCCCCATCCCCCCACAACCTGACACAGTTTTTCCACTGAGGGTGCAGTGAGCCAGGCTGCTGTGTTCAGCACAGCTGGGGGAACCTATTATGGGGTGTGTGACATGACAGGGGAGGAAAATTTATGAGGCATGAATGGTCTTTGATTTCTGCCTAGCTCACTAGCTACCCCCCGCCCCCAACTCTCCCCACCCCCAGCTTCACCTGAATGAACTATTTGCATTGTTGGGCATCCCCTATTACCTCTCCTGGCTAAGCTTTTGCTCCCAAATTCTGTCTGGGATGAGTTTTCATTCTACTTGCCTTTTTCAGTCTGAGATAGTGCTTCCTCTGAGAAGCCTGCCCTGATTCCCTCTCCCAGGAGGTGACTGGGTTCTCAGACACCTGCACCCACGTGCTCCTAGAGCAGCTATTTCTTTTCTTATTTGTTGTAATTGCTGCTTGCTTTCTCTTTCTTTCTTTCTTTCTTTCTTTCTTTCTTTCTTTCTTTCTTTCTTCCTTCCTTCCTTCCTTCCTTCCTCTTTTTCTTTATCTTTCTTTCTTTCAAGGGCTGCACCTGCTAGGGGTCAAATCAGAGCTACAGCTGCTGGCCTATGCCACGGCCACAGCAACGCCAGATCTGAGCTAAGTCTGTGACCTACACCACAGCTCAAGGCAATAGCAGATCCTTAACCCACTGAGCGAGGCCAGGGATTGAACCTTATTCTCATGGATTCTAGTCGGATTTGTTTCTGCTACATCACAGTGGGAACTTCTCTGCTCGTTTCTTTGAGTGGAGACTCCTAGAGCACAGTGCCTTCTGTTTGATGGATAGAAAATTCTCAATAACGTCTTGTTCAAGTTGAGTGTGTGTGCTTGAAACTTACACTGGCTGGTGGAACCTCCTACCTCATTCTGGATTTAGGTGGATGTTATGCATTCTGGTGAGAATTCCTCATGGTGCTTCATTAATAACAGTAAGCAATATTTCTAGAACAGTTATTATATATCAGTGTCCCATCAAGTGCTTAAATACATCACAGGTGTTTGTCTCTGTCTTTTCAACCAGTGAGGTAGCTACTATTTTAACTCTGTCCCACAGACTAGGAAATTGAGGCTTAAAGAGGCAAAGGAGGAGTTCCTGTTGTGGTGCAATGGGTCAAGAGTCTGACTGCAGTGGTTTCGGGTCCCTGCAGAGGTGTGAGTTCGATCCCTGTGTTAAAGGATCTGGCATTGCTGCAGCAGCGTAGGTTGCAGCTGCATCTTTTTTTTTTTTTTTTTTTTTTTTTTGTCTTTTGTCTTTTTTTTGTTGTTGTTGTTGCTATTTCTTGGGCCGCTCCCGCGGCATATGGAGGTTCCCAGGCTAGGGGTTGGATCGGAGCTGTAGCCACCGGCCTACACCAGAGCCACAGCAACGCGGGATCCGAGCCGCGTCTGCAATCTACACCACAGCTCACGGCAACGCCGGATCGTTAACCCACTGAGCAAGGGCAGGGACCGAACCCGCAACCTCATGGTTCCTAGTCGGATTCGTTAACCACTGCGCCACGACGGGAACTCCGCAGCTGCATCTTAGATTCAGTCCCTGGCCTGGAAATTTCCACGTGCTGTGGGCGCAGCAACTGGGAAAAAAAAAAAAAAAAAAAGGCAAAAGGAGCAGCCGCGACCACCCAGCAGTTAAGTGTCCACAACTTTAGAATCTGGACAATCTGGTCCTAGCCTTTCTGCCTGCAATGATATGTGCTGCCATCAAGTCCCTGGAGCTCCTTTGCTTGGCACAGGCATTAGGGGCATGAAAGAGACTTAAATGCAGCTCTTTGTGTCTTTTATTTATTTATTTATTTATCTATTTATTTATTTATTTATGTATAGGGCTGTGCCCATAGCATATGGAAGTTCCCACGCTAGGGGTCAAATTGGAGGTGCAGCTGCCGGCGACACCACAGACATGATAACACCAGATCTGAGACATATCTGTGGCCTACATCACAGCAGTGCTGGATTCTTAACCCACTGAGTGAGGCCAGAGATCCAACTGGCATCCTTATGGATAATACTTGGGTTCTTAACCTGCTGAGCCACAAGGGGAGCGCCTACTGCTGGTGTCTTATATCTTTATTTCTACTCATAATCTTTTTTTGGGGGGCAGGAGCCCCAGATTAGGGGTCAAATCAAAGCTGCAGCCGCCAGCCTACACACACTTACGGCGTATGGAGGTTTCCAAGCTAGGGGTCAAATTGGAGCTGGAGCCGCCGGCCTACACCACAGCCACAGCAATGTCAGATCCAAGCTGTGTCTGCGACCTATACCACAGTTCATGGCAATGCCAGATCTTTAACTCACTGAGTGAGGGCAGGGATCTAACCTGCATCCTCATGGATGCGAGTCAGATTCATTTCCACTGAGCCATGACAGGAAATCCTCTACGCATAATCTTGAAAGTGTCTTTAGCTTAAAAAAAAGAACGCCCCTCAAAAAACAGGGTGTCCTGCCAACTGAGGCATGGCATTTAAAACAACGTAATTCTTAGTTATGAATGTAAATCCAATTTCTTTTCCCACCTCTTCTGTTATTTTTTGTTGCTTTTTTCATTACACAAGGAATACCAACGTGCATTCTTCCTTGTGAGCGACTCAGATGACCTAGAAATATATGGAATAAAACGTGAAAGACTTCTTTGCTGCTTGCTTCTCATGGGGCAGTTCTGTTTTCTTCCTCAAAGGTAGCAATTTTTTTTTTTTTTTTTTTTTTTTTGTCTTTTTTAGGGCCGCTCCCACTGCATCTGGGAGGTTCCCAGGCTAGGGGTCTAATCAGAGCCACAGCCATGCAGGATGTGAGCCTCGTCTGCGACCTATATCACAGCTCATGGCAATGCCACACTCACAGCAACGCCGGATCCTTAACTTACTGAGCGAGGCCAGGGATCGAACCTGAAATCTCATGGTTCCTAGTCAGATTCGTTAACCCCTGAGCCACAACTGGAACTCCAGAGGTAGCAATTGTTCACAGTTTGGAGTGGTTCGTTCAAGTCCTTTTCTATGCATCCACACACATGTGTGCAGCCAGGGAATAAAGTTCTCTTTCTTCAGAATTGGCTTCATACTCTGTGCATCATTTTGTCACTGAGTTTTTTCCCTACTGGACACTCTGTCTCTGGAACCAACCTCATTTGATTCCAGAGCTTTGCAGTATTTACCATCCTTGAACTCTGCCCCTCACTGATGGAAGTGGGAGCCCCCAGGAAAAAAATGGCGAGTCACAGCTTGCTTCTGCTTTTTGAAAAAGTGTTTATTTATTTTGCTTGAAAGATGCTCCAGAAAACTGCTCGTTTCGCGTTGAGGTTTACTGCTCCTTTTCACAAGCTCCTACAATCAGTGCCACTCCCACTTTCTAGAATGTGGAATGTGGTCCACTTTGTTTTGGTAAAATTAGTGACTCACGCTGTCTCCCCTCCCAGCTGAGAGAGGCCCCGTCTATTGTGTGCTTGGAAGGGGCACAGGATGTTGTTACACTTGGCTACCCACTGGCACAATGGCCTCTGAAATCAGGCCCGGCGCTAGTTAAGCCCCTGCTTGCCTTTCAGATGCTGGCACAGCGGGATTACTACCTGTGCAGCCAAGGCTTACAGGTGAGTGTGTGTGTGTGTGCATATAGGTGGTATGTGTCTGTGTGGTGTGTGTGTGTGTGTGTATGTGTGATGTGTGTGTCTGTGAGGTGTGCGTGGTATGTATGGATATGCATGGTCTGTGTATGTGCTGGGGTAGTGTGTGGGTGCGGTGTGTCTGTTTGTTGTATGTGTGTATGTGTGGTGTTTTCTTATGCGTGGGTGTTTGTGTGTGCCTTGTGTGTTGGGTATGGTGTGTGTGTAGTGTAGGTGGCATGTGTACATGTATTGTGTGTGCTGAATATATGTATGCGTGGTGTTTGTGTGGAGAGCCCACTGTGTGTGTCATGTATATGTGTTGCATGTGTATATATGTGGTGTGTGTGTGGTGTTTGTGTGGTATGTGTAGGATATTTGTGCATTGTGTGTGTGGTGTATGGTAAGTGTGGTGTTTGCGTGGCATGTGTATGTGTTGTGTGTGGTGCGTATATGTGTGTTGAGTGTGTGTGTATGTGTTGTTTGTGTGGAGAGTGTGTTGCCTGTGTTGTATGTGTGTATACATGGTATATGTGTGGTGTTTGTGTGGTACGTATAGGGTGTTTGTGTGTGCATTGTGTAGTGTGCATGGTGTGTGTGCAGTGTGTGTGGCATGTGTATGTATGTTGTGTGTCTTGAGGGTGTGTATGTGTGTGTGTGGAGAGTGTGTTGTGTGTGTGGTGTGTGTTGAGTGTGTGTCTATGTGTGTAGACACAAGCCGGACTTTCTGCCCTAGCCCATTCACGTGCTGGAAGGAGTTTCAGGAGAAGGAGGTTTACACAAGGCGTGGAGAAGCAGAGGGACCTTGCTCCTTGAATCGCTCGGTTGTATCGCCAGGTATACACAAACTAAATGAACAAGGGTTTCCCCTTATAGAGTAGAGGGTGTTCCCTTAGGGCCGTGAACATCGCCTGATGAATCTGCAAATACAGAATCTCCCTGTGGGGAGAGCTTGGGGAAATGTCTTGCCAGGAGCTATCCTTAGAGGAAACGCAACCCACCGCAAAGTTGGTGAATGAGTTTTGATGATGAATTTTATTCCAATCTATTGGCTGGACATTTGGCCTCAAAGTCCTCTGGCTGCTCTGTCTTCTGTGATCAGAGGGATCTACTCCGTGGATGTAACCCGTCCAATGTGGCTGTTTTTTTTTTTTTTTTCTCGGTTTGGTTCAGAGTTACAATTTGCTCTCCTAATAGCACCTTGAGTTTTGTATTTGTGTGTGTGTGCGTTTCTTTTTCTTTTTTTTTTTTTTTTGTCTTTTTGCCATTTCTTGGGCCGCTCTTGCGGCATATGGAGGTTCCTAGGCTAGGTAGAGGTCTAATCAGAGCTGTAGCCACCAGCCTACGCCAGAGCCACAGCAACCCAGGACCCGAGCCATGTCTGCAACCTACACCACAGTTCACAGCAACACCAGATCCTTAACCCACTGAGCAAGGCCAGGGATTGAACCTGCAACCTCATGGTTCTTATTCGGATTCGTTAACCACTGCACCACGACGAGAACTCCTTTTTTGTATTTTTTTGTATTGAGTTTTGTGTGTTTCCTTTCAACTGATGCACAGAGATGTCCACGTGCTTGTTCTGGTAATATTTAGTGTATGGAGGCTGCAGCTGAGTCCCTGGGCTATTGCAGAGCAGTCACTTGCAGATGCTCACCATCTTGGGCTCTGAGGATTGTAGCTCAGGTCAGGTCCACTACCAGAATGATCCACCTTTTCAGTGAAAAACTTTGAGTTGTACTTTGGAACTGTGGTCACATAAATTTAAACATTCCTACCTTCCTCCTTCCCTTTCTTCTTTCCTAACTTTGGAATACTGTTTCTTTTTCTTTCTCTTTTTCAACATTTTATTTTTTTAATTTTTTTTTTTATTTTGGGGCTGCACCTGCAGCATGTGGAAGTTCCCAGGCTAGGGGTTGAATCAGATCTGTAGCTGCTGGCCTACGCCACAGCCATAGCAATGGCAGATCTGAGCCGCATCTGCAACCTACACCATAGCTCACAGCCACGCCGGATCTTTAATCCACTGAGCAAGGCCAGGGATCGAACCTGCATCCTCATGGATACCAGTTTGGTTCGTAACCACTGAGCCACGACAAGAACTCTGGCATACTGTTTCTTTTCCCCAAGAATTTAAGTATTTAAAATTTCATACATTGATTCTTTAAAACATTTCTTTCATATTGCATATAATTCACCTCATTGTTTTAAAAAATTGTAGAAACACATACTATAGAAAGTGAAAAGCCCTCATTCTCTTTCAGAGATGAGTTTGTTGTTCTTGGGTCTTTCGCTGCTTTCTCTTCTCTCAATGATATGTGAAAATAACCCATAAAAATACAGAGGTAAGTTCATGTATTAATTCCTTTTTTTTTTTTTTTTTTTTTTGGTCTTTTTGCTATTTATTGGGCTGCTCCCGCGGCATATGGAGGTTCCTAGGCTAGGGGTCTAATCAGAGCTGTAGCTGCCGGCCTACGCCAGAGCCACAGCAACGCTGGATCCAAGCCGCGCCTGCAAACTACACCACAGCTCATGGCAACGCTGGATCGTTAACCCACTGAGCAAGGGCAGGGACCGAACCCGCAACCTCATGGTTCCTAGTCGGATTCGTTAACCACTGTGCCATGATGGGAACTCCTAATTCCTAACTCTTAGCGCAAATTTCCAGGGCACACATCTTCTGAAACAATCATCAAGAGAAAAAAATAGGTTACTGAAGTTAATTTCAAATTTTCAGTAAAGTACATGTGATTCCTTTGATCATGTATTGAGGAAATCCAAATTCGTTATTCTAGTTCCCTCTAAGGGTGGTGACCGAGTGACAATTGACAGCAGAAATCCTTTGAAGAGGAAAAAGCAGTATCAGTTTAGTCCTCAAAACATAAGGCTTTGTGGGGAGTTCCTGTCGTGGCTCAGTGGTTAACGAATCTAACTAGGAACCATGAGGTTGCGGGTTTGATCCCTGGCCTTGCACAATAGGTTGAGGATCCGGCGTTGCCGTGACCTGTGGTGTAGGTTGCAGACGCGACTCGGATCCCATGTTGCTGTGGCTGTGGCGTAGGCCAGCAGCTACAGATCCGATTAGACCCCTAGCTTGGGAATCTCCTTATGCCATGGGTACAGCCCTAAAAAGACAAATGGACAAAAAATAAAATAAAATGAAAAAATAAGGCTTCAGGATTACCTCTCTCTCCTCTCCAAAATGTGGGTTTTAGGGAGAAGCTCCATCTGTGGGGCAGACCCCAACCACAGTCACCTAGCCTCCTAGTCTAGTCAAGCTGGCATGACTGGTGACAGTAGGACAGAGTCAACAGACCCACCAGTCTGCTCCCAGGTGGGAAGTAAGCTGGGAGGAGCCAAGGTCCTAACAGCTTTCTATGCCTTGAAGGGACAGGCTGGGAGCGGGGCTCCTCTCAGCTCACGTCCACCTGGGAGCAGACAGGCGGGTCTGTTGACTGTCGCCTACTGTCACCAGTCCTCTCAGCCAGATCTTCTGGAGGCGCTCCTTCCAGGGTCTCTTCCAGAGAAGAGACAGGCCCTTGCCTGATTGACCCTGAGAGCAGGGCCCGGCCAGGCCCCCAGAGATATGATCTAGTTTATCAGCTGAGTCACAAACAATCAACTTTATAAGCCAGGACCTGATTGCGATCTCTGAGCCTGGCTACAGGGCTCCGAGGGTAGCTCTTTCCTCCCAGAGCGCCTGCATTTTTTGACGATGGAGTGAATGTTTGTGTTTTCATGAGGCCATGCAAAAGGAATGTGAATATTCGAAAAGAGCCCTATTTGTTAAAATGATAATTGCTAGAATGCTCTGGAGCCATCCTTCTCGTGAAAATCCGAGGGATGGGCCATGTCCGACCCTGATGACTTCCTCTCACCAAGGCCCTTCCAGAGGACAGACATTTGCTGTCATTTTGGTTAGAACTTTCACTAATGACTGGGATTTCCCTGTGGCCACCAAATATTTCAAAGCAACTGTTTTTTTACCGCATCCAAGAGCTGACTAGCCCCATGGCAGTGGCCCAGGCTCACTTCACGGAGCAAGCGTGTGAATAAAATAATAAACGAGTGTATAAACATGCATAATTTATTTGAATCAATATTCATGCCTGATTACACCGTGGGCCGTTTCAGAAGTTTGAAAGCCAGGCCTGGCGGGCTCCTGCAGACACCCCCTGCAGTAATTCCCTCAAGGAAGTGAGCTCACCTCCTCTCCTGGAAGAGCGTTTATAAAATGCTTGTGTTCCTCCTGGTGCCAATGCTGCGGGGCTGGGGTCAACTACGAGTTTCAATTACTCCTTCCAGCCACCGAGAGAGTCTTCAGGGACAAGCGCACCTCCTTGAACTTTTCCATTTCTTTGCTGCTGTGCAATGCTTGGCTTTTCCAGTTCAGAGGCTCAGTGTAGACAGGTGAAGGGGAAGTAGGAAGAGCCACACGTGGACTCTGAGAATCTGGTCTCTTCTGGATCTCTCTCCAGTCAAGTTAGGGGTCAATGCTCTGGTTTAGGGGAGGTGTCCCCAAGATGGAAACACCTGTATGTGTCTCTCTTTATCGCCTGAAGGTGTCAGCCTCCAGGGACCGAAGTCCCCATGATGAGAAGCATCAGAGCCTGGTAGTCAGGTGCCGAGTCAGGTCAAGTCAGAGAGACCTGATTTTCTTTTCTTTTCTTTATTTTTCTAGGGCTGCACCTGCAGCATATGGAAGTTCCCAGGCTAGGGGTCTAATTGGAGCTGCAGCACCGCTCACACCACTCAGCGGGGCCAGGAATTGAACCCGCATCCTCACAGATATTAGTCAGGTTCGTTACCACTGCGCCAAAAGGGGAACTCCTTTTTTTATTTTTTTAGTGTGGCTACTTGAAAATTTAAAATTACATATGTGGCTTGCATCATACTTCTACTGAACAGCACCGATCTAGATCATGTATTCTCAAAGGGGGTGACATCATTCCTCATGGGAAAAAAAATTGGTTCTTGGGAAGAGTGTGGCGAAAAATTGCAATTTTTTAATATACTAAATCACAGATTTTATTTATTTATTTTTTTGTCTTTTTAGGGCTGCACCCGCAGCACATGGAAGTTCTCAGGCTGGGGGTCTAATCAGAGCTGTAGCCGCCAGCCTATGCCAGAGCCACAGCAACACCAGATCAGACCCTCGTCTGCGACCTACACCACAGCTCACGGCCACGCTGGATCCTTAACCCACTGAGTGAGGCCAGGGATCGAACCTGCAACCTCATGTTTCCTAGTCGGATTCATTTCCACTGCGCCAAGACAGGAACTCCCTAAATCACAGATTTTATGTATACTCACACACAGACAGATACTTAGTATATCTATGGTATTAAAATTTCATGGTGGGGGGATTTGTAAAAAAAAAAAAAAGTCTAAAAACACACTTCAAGTGGATAATAATGAAAACAAAAACCAAAAACCAAAAAAAAAAACCAGAAACACTGATCTAGATGAATGACTTATAACCCAAGAACTACTCTATAAGTGCAGGCCCATGTTTGCATTTGGTTTTAGGATCCTATTAGGGCCAGGTAGAAATATTTTAATGGTCTTGAGATAACAGGGGAAGAATTGAGGCAGACTTCTTATGTAATGAGTAATTTATACTTAATGATGATAAAATGACACCAAGGTGCTCCTTTAAAGGAAAGTTTCAAATCACTCTGAAAGAAAAGAAAGGGGATGCCTCAAAGTAAGCAGTCACGTGACTGGCTGGGGGCTTGCTCTCATGAGAGTACAGGGAGCTTCCTATCTAGGAAATAATAGAACTCATCTGTCACATCGCTTTGATTAGTATTGCTACCTTGAATTCTATTATTTTTGCAGATTTTTCAACATACAATTCGTTAATTCGTGTAGGATGTCCATAGCCTCAGGTTTATTTATGCTTGAGTATTAGTGGTATCCATTATTCTTTTCCCGGGCTAAGTTTGGAATCAGAAATGCAAGAATCAGACAGATGACCAGAGTGTCAGCTCTGTAACTGATACAAAGTAGACTGGAGGTCATGGCTTATGTCTTACATGTCACCCCAGAATGACACTTGGTCACCTGGCCTTAGACTGCACTGGAGAGCTCCATAGCTGCAGAGGAGAGACCAGGGCAGCATCCAGCCCAGCTGTGGAGGGCGGTCCGAGTCCACCGAGGAGCCGCACTGAGCATGCCCAGTTGCTCTTTCCCAACCCACCAATCAGATAAGCTCTTCTCCTCCCAGGGAGGCGCCAGCAGCGCCGGGCTCCATGTGTTAGGCTGATGAATGTTCCTCCACGTAGAATCATGGGAAGAAGGGAATAAATGTTTTTCCCCCATCAGTCCCTGGTTTTATGCATGTACTATTTATGTAATGCAATAAAAGTAATTTAGGTTGGCATTTGGGCTTGTGAGACCTTTTAAAAGCATTTATTCTGAGCCAATGAGCTATATCACAGGGAAGTTTTGACATATTTCACGTCAGCGTGACCATAAGGTGACTTAACGTCTCTGTGGAAGAGCTCTGCCTGCCTTGCTCTCGGTTTTGGCTTCGCTGGGTCTGCTCCTTTTCTTCGCTTGTATGTTTTTTTTCCCTGTAGTTTCGCTCCTTGAAACCAGTGGAAGGGGAGGTGTAGTGAGAAGAATATGTGGGCTTAGAGTTGATAGCTCTCTGTTCATGATCGGGTGCTACTACTTCCGAGCGCAAGTCTGTAACCGCTTCTCGCCTCACTTTTCCCTCTTGGGAAGTGGGACTGGGCAGGGGGTGGTTCTGGGGGGTGCCTCATTCCCTCCCTTCCTGGGTTGTTAGCGGATGAAAGGAGGTGATGTCTGTAAACTTATTCAGTGTACAGAACTCTTCCTTTTTTTCCTTGTTTGGCTGAGCTTGGGGGCTTTTTATAGTATTGCACCTACTCAGTGTTCAACTCTTGTATGCCTGTTTGCTTTACGTACTTAATGAAGCTCAAATGAGGGAGTTCCCTTTGTGGCTCAGCGGGTTACAAACCCGACTTGTCTCCATGAGGACGAGGGTTCGATCCCAGGCCTCACTTAGTGGCGGTGAGCTGCAGTGTGGCTTGCAGACGCGGCTTGGATCTGGCGTTGCTGTGGCATAGGTTGGCAGCTGCACTCTGATTGGACCCCTAGCCCGGGCACTTCCCATATGCTGCAGGTGTGCCCCTAAAAAAAAAAAAAAAAACCCTCAAATGAGCATCAGAGAAGCCAGGTTTGGGACCAGTTCAAGTTCAAAGCATAATTTTGGAAACGTTAAATGCCTCTCAAACACTTATTTAGGGATTGTGTATCAAAGATTTACTTAACCTGTTAATGCGTGAACCAACAGATGGTAAAAGCCGGTTTGAGTGAGGTACATACAGCCAACCAAAGAAAAAGTTCTGAAGTCATACTGCTAAGTAAGATACAAAATTTGTTAATATCCTACAGCACAACAAGACTGTCACTTTTGGAGTTAGCTTTTTTCCTAGACAGAAATAATTTGCTTTTTAGGTGGACACAATCCTTTGTAACTCTACAATTTCGTATCTTACTTCACAAAGTCATGGCCCTAGACAGTAGAAAATAGTGAGTCAAACAAAGATCACAAATTCAAGAAATCAGGTGACTCTACGGTGGGCTTTTTAGCCAAGACTCTGGTATGACCATGAAAGAACAGGAGTTATACTTTAGCCTTATGTCCAAGGTGTGGATAATTAAAAAAAAAACAAAAAAAACAAAACTAGGAAGGATCTGATAATGAGAATAGATGATGACATAGAGGCTACTTACTCTGGCTAGGAGTCGGCATGAAGCCTTCAGTTATAAATCCTAGTTATGGCTAATGAAAATGCTTCTTTAAAAGCCAAAAAAAGAAAGGAGGACCACCCAATTGCCATTTAAACGAAACCTTCTTGTTGGATCCAGTGATTCTAGCATAATTTTTTTCTCTCTCATAAATTGTTTTCCTCTCTTGTGAACAGTGAGTATTTTTGCAGAGTACCAGGAGGTTCAGAATCACACCCCACACTTGACAGGGATGTTTGAGGACCATTCCTAACCACTCGCATCTCCTGGGTGTGAAATCTTGTCTTGAACCATATTTGAACCTTTCAGGGTGAGAACCCTGCTGGTTGGCTGGCACCCCATAACTTCCTGGTTTTCAGGAAAAAAAAAAAAAAGACTCAAGAGAGGCGCCTTGAACTTCAAATGGCTATTACAAAACAACATTTTGATGAGTTAAGTGTAAATGAATCAGAAGCATATGGATTTAATTAGCCTCCCAACACAGCCGTTTCAAAATGCAGGGAAGGAAAAAAGCAGGCTTGTGTCAAAACCCGTCTTGAGGTTTTCCTGCTAAATTCAAAATGCTGGAAAAACAGAGGGGACCATCTGCCAAGCATTCAGGTAGTATCCTCCACATGTACTGTCTTATCAGGAGCATAGAGCTAAGGGAAATAGCTACTACAGAAATCGACAGTTTTTTGCACTGTGTTTGGCAGCCCATTTGCGGCCTACATGTAATTAAAGCAGGCCTACGCATGGCTGCAGACAACGCAACTTCCATGTTTTTGAAGATGGTCCAGGGCGCCATCCACATGGGACCGTGTGTGTGGTCTTTCTTTTAACAGTTGAACCCCCCCCCCATTATTCCTCTCATGCCCTTCTAAGTTTTTCCATGTTACCCCTCAAGCTGGCCGTGAAGACACCCAAGTTCTGAACCCAAATTACTCCTGTTGCTTGTTCTTGGTGAAACCGAGCGGCATCAGAGACTCAAGGAACATACATGCGTTTTCACTTAATGGGGAACTTGCCTTTCTCCCCAGTGAGAAAGGTGCGAAAAGTTCAGGGGTCAAAAGCTGCCTTCAAGTTGAAAGGAAAGGAGGGGATGGGTGGGCGGGCCTGGGACACGCCTTGATGGGAAATAAACAGAAATGATTTGTATCAAGGCCAGAATGGAGACATGGGGCAATTATTTTCATAGCTTTTTCAAGAAATCCTGTCTCAGGGTTAAGCTTTTGTACGCATCGATGTCCAGGTTTATTGCAGAATAGATGAAGGATGTCATGCTTTTGTTGAACAAGAGCCTACAAGGCGCTTTCCGTCCATTAATCTTTAATCTTCCCCACAAACCGTGGATGGTGGGGAGATGGTGGAATTCTCCCCATTTCACAGAAGAGGAAATTGGGTTGATCGAGGTTAACAGATTAGCTCGTGTTCTCTTAGGAAAGGATAGAGCTGGACTTGAATCCAGGTCTTTTCGTTCTAAGTCTAGGGCATTTTCCACTATTCCATATCCACCAAGGAGGAATATAGAAATTACGAGTTTTATTTAGGTGCATATATAGACTTTTGCTCACTAGCCAAAGATGCTGCCCAATAGGGGAATGCAGAAGATGCCACGGGCTCCTGATCTCAATGAGGTTTGCTGGGACGTCCTGGCTGATGCCTGTTTTACTTAATTTTTTTTTTTGTGTCTTTTGTCTTCTGGGGGCCGCACCTGCGGCATGTGGAAGTTCCCAGGCTAGGGGTCTAATCGGAGCTACAGTTGCTGGCCTACGCCAGAGCCACAGCAACGCCAGATCAGAGCCATGTCTGCGACCTACACCACAGCTCACGGCAACGCTGGATCCTCAACCCACTGAGCAAGGCCAGGGATTGAACCTGAAACCTCCTGGTTCCTAGTTGGATTCGTTTCCGCTGCGCCACGATGGGAACTCCACTTAATTTTTTTTTTGGCCTCTCTCACTGCATGCGGAAGTTCCCAGGCCAGGAATCGAACCCTCGCCACAGAGGTAACAATGCTGGATCCTTCACCCACTGAGCCAATAGGGAATGCCCCTGTTTTACTTCATTATTAATCATGATCTATTTCACTCTCAGAAGAGTTCCCATTTAGATGGTACATTGTCTGGATAGTCTATCACAAACCCAGTCTAAAAGGGTCAGATTTTGCTGGTTTTATTTGGATAAAAGTCATTGAACATTTTTGTGCCAGGTGTTTCCTGTGTTTTTCCAATCACTCTTTCCTGTTTTTAGAGCATTTTCAGGTCCTCAGAATGTAGATGAAAGCATTGGTTAGATATCCATGAAATTCTTTCGCTGACTTCTATCCAGAAAGCTTACAAATTGTGTCTTGCTCCAAAGCATGGTTTTCTCGGCCATCTCAGGAAGAGCGGTGAGGGCTGCTCTCCTAAGTCCCCAAGCGGGGAGCCTGGCCTTTGTCACCTTTGCACTTTCTTCTCTCAGTGCCTCTCTTTCTCCTCCTGTCCCCATGTGGACGATGCCTCAGATTGTCCTCTATCCATCTCTTGCATCTGCCCTCACTAACTCTCCCACTATATCCCATCAAAGTTCAGACTTTCTCCATCTTATTCTCCTCAGATGCATTTAAGGTAAGCAACTAAAAGCCCTCATGTCTATAATCTTCCTAAGCCTTGTTTTTGTTTTTATTTTTTTATTTTTTTTGCTTTTTGGGGCCATACCCATGGCTTATGCAAGTTCCCAGGGTAAGGGTTGAATCGGAGCTGCAGCTGCTGACCTACACCACAGCCACAGCCATGCCAGATCTGAGCTGCATCTGCCACCTACATTAAAGCTCATGGCAACGCTGGATCCTTAACCCACTGATCGAGGCCGGGGATCGAACCTGCATCCTCATGGATACTAGTCAGATTCGTTTCTGCTGCACCCCAATGGGAACTCCACTAGTCGGGTTCTTAACCCACTGAGCCACATATGCAACTGCTGCTCCTAAGCCTTGTTAATGGAGACATTTGGGACAAGAGGCCGTCTCATATGCTATCTGAATCACAGAGTGCAGAGAGAAGGAGAGTCCTTGTAGGGGATGGGATGTGAGCGGAGGAGACAGAGGGAGGGGAATGACCACTGGGAAGGCAACAAGAGGGACTGTTCCCTTTGTGTGTAACTCCATTGCACCTACCCTCCACCCCCCAGTTCACTTTGCTAACCGCAAGGTCTCCAGTTACCAGTCCCAAAATCCCAGGGACTGGAATCTGATTATTTAGTTCATCTTTTCAAGTCTGGCCACATAGGGGCCTGCCTTTTCTGCTGGTACACTTCTCATCCTTTGGCCCCCAAAGCTGTGGCAAGATGGGAGGCCTCAATCACATGTCACAAAAACCTCACCGCGTGCCTCCTGGGGGAGGGGGAGGGGGATGTGGGTGGGTGGGTCGTAACCTGCAGAAGGGGGTGTGAACAGGGCAGGACTTCTGCACTGACCACAAAGACAGAATAGGTTGAAGCCCCAGCCTCAGCGATGGCAAGACTCTACAGAAGCTCCTCACATGGTGACAGCCAGTTACCTTCTCTGCGATCCCAATATTTACACATAGACTTGTTGAAAGGAGCAAATGAGCAGCATCCAACACACTGCATGATATGCAAGCTTTCAGTGGGGGTAGCACTTCATTTTTAGCTATAGGGTGTGGTCAGCCACCCTGTCTTCTGAGGCTTAGCCCTTGAGGAAGAGGACCAGGACCTTTGGGGCAGAAGGTACAGGAGTTGCAGCATGCACCTTGTCAAACTCCCTCCCCCCTGCCCCCCGCCTGCAGCCTTGTCCTTTCAGGGCCCACTGACGTCCAGCTGCTCCCCCTGCCGCCTCTCTCTACCTGGGGGCTCTCTTTGTCTACTGGGGTGAGCTCTACTCAAGGCAGAAGCGCATGGAATTCATGACCTTACCCAGCAACATCCCATCAGGGCCATAGGGAGTTGATGTATAAGTGCTTCTGGGCCCTTGCCCACTGGATGGGATGCTTCTGAGGCAGGTGTTCTATGGCATCTTCCAGAATTCTTCAGGGGGGCACAAGCTCCCATTGTCCATGGTGGTAGCTTGCTCGCTGAAACATCCCAAACTGGTGGCCGATCCTACCTCAACTCTCCACACTCCCTCTGGCGTTTCCTGGGATCCCGTATGAAATGAAGTCTTTGCAAGTGAATTCTTGTCTAGGGGTCTGCTTCTGGAGGAACTCAAACTAAAAGAGAGGAAGGTTCCCTGGTCTATGACCTGGGGTGACCTGAACGTTATAGGGACGACCCTTGGAACACGTGGACTCCCATCCTGGGCCCCTGTTCTGTTTTCCACCCAGACCTCTGCAATGTTGGCATTCATTCCATTCTTTGAGTCTTCCTCCTTCTCAGCTCTGTGTTCTTGGGGGATGGGCTATGGCCCACTAAGATGCTTTTTGAAGTTGACCTGCGGAGGAGGGAATAGACCTGAGAGCTATGGGACTTCCGAAGGGGCTGTCACAAGCTCACTGTTCATTGCATTGTTCCCTCTCCCCCTAAACATTTGTGTGAATTTTGCATTTAATGCAAATGTGTCCACCACCACCCCCCTTTTTTGATCACGCCCTCAGCATACAGAAGTTCCTGGGCCAGGCATTCAACCCAAGCGACAGCAGTGACCACACCAGATCCTTAACTGCTAGGCCACCAGGGAATTCCACAAATATGCTCTTTTAAAAAAAATATCTACAAATAAAGGGTTTTTTGTAGCTCAGAGGATTAACAATCCAACTAGTATCCATGAGGGTGCGGGTTCTATCCCTGGCCTCGCTCAGTGGGTTAAGAATCTGGCATTGCGGTGAACTGAGGCATAGTTTGAAGATGTGGTTCTGATCTACTATGGCTGAGGGGTAAGCCAGCAGCTGCAGCTCTGATTTGATCCCTAGCCTGGGAACCTCCACATGCTGTAGGTCGGCCCTAAATAGAAAAAAAATGGGAGTTCCTGTCATGGCACAGCAGAAACAAATCTGATTGGGAACCGTGAGGTTGCGGGTTCAATCCCTGGCCTTGCTCGGTGGGTTAAGGATCCTGTGTGGCCATGGGCTGGGGTGTAGATTGCAGATGTGGCTTGGATCCTGCGTTGCTGTGGCTCTGGTGTAGGCCGGCAGCTACAGCTCTGATTAGACCCCTAGCCTGGGAACCTCCATATGCCGCTAGTGTGGCCCTAAAGGGACAAAAGACAATATATATGTCACGGTGGGAAGTCAGGAGGTGAGGTCAAGTCGTGTCTGGGGGCCCGAGGATGTACCCTATGACCTAAGAAATGCACCCAGACAACATGTTTAACTTTTACCTTTTAAAATTGATTCAAGAAGTTAGTGGGATTTTTTTTTTTAAGTTATTTTATTGCAGTAGAGTTGATTTACAATGTCAAGTTAATTTCCACTATATAGCAATGTGATTCAGTTGTACATATATATACATTCTTTTTCATTATGGCTTAAAATATGACATAAGTGAACTTACTTACAAAACAGAAAAAGACTCACAGATACAGAGAACAGACTTATGCATTTTTTTTTTTTTCTTTTTTCTTTTAGGGCCACACCAGCAGCGTATGGAAGTTCCCAGGCAAGGGATCGAATCAGAGCTACAGCTGCCAGCCTGCACACACCCCAGCCACAGCAACGTAGGATCTGAGCCGCATCTGCAAACTATACTGCAGCTCAGGGCAATGTGAGGACCTTAACCCACCGAGTGAGGCCAGGGATCAAATCTGCATCCTTATGAATAATAGTCTGACTCATTGCCCCTGAGCCACAATGGGAACTCCCAGACTTGGGCAATTTATTTTCTTGTTACCTGGCAAAGCCAGCACCAAAATCCTCTTTTTCCAGTCCCCCTCCCCCAACCCCCGCCCAGAAATTTTATTCAAATGGTAACATGCCGCAGAGAAAAAGGATAAAGCGAGGGTGGGGTTGATGAGCAAATTAAATGGCTTTTATCCCTTTAGCAAGCTGGCTAATTTACAGTTGAAACGTCACAACAGGCGCATTCTTCTTAACAACATCTGCATTTTATAATGTGCCCTGTGACAGCGGTTCTGCCATTATCTGCTGTGTGTTTTATAATATGTGCTGTGCCGAGCGCCTCAGGCATGTTCAGAGAAGGCCTTCTCTCCACGGCGATTAGATTTATGGCCCGGTCTCCATCTGAGGCGAGATTAGCAGGACTAAGGCTGTTTAGTTTGGCAGAGGCGCGAGGAGCAGGGGATGTGATAGGTACATTATAGAAAATGATAAATGAAGAAAGGGAAGGCTTTGGGGGCCCCCCACTTGCCATCGCAAAGACAATGAACACACTCCGGTCCCCACCCTGAGCCTGTCATTCACCCCAGGTGGCTTGAGGCTGTGGAGGGGGCCAGAGGCGGGCAGAGAGCTGGCCTCAGGGAAAGGCCCTGTACTGATGGGAAATGCCTGTGTGGATGTATTTATATGAAATAGCACCTATGGTTACACTAGCGAGGATCAGTTTACTGGGCCCATCCATCCTACTTTAGGGCATGGTGACAAGGCCGGCTGTGCTTCTTGCTTCCCCGCGGGAGAGGGCCCCAGACGACTTGGCACCAGTCCCCTCCACGGGGTGTCTGGGTTTCCAGCAGCTTGTTCTCCATAGGAGATGGGGGGCGGGGGTGGATCCAAGCCCCAAACGGATGCAAACATATGGGGGGGGGCTGCAGGAGGGCATGCCAGGGTACTGCCAGACCCTAGGGGTTTAGTCAGGGCCAGCATCGATGCAGGGCCACTGAGACTGCTGGCCTTGAATGGAAGGGACCTGGAGACTGCTGGCTTTTATTATTCACCTGGGACTTCCTGAATCTCTGGCTCCAAAAAGAACTGGCTCCATTAGAGCCTGAGGCATGCAGGCTGGCCGGCCGGCGGCTCTGGAGGAGAGCTGTACCTCTGATGGCTGTGTTAGCAGTGGGTCTTAGTAGCAGAGCCTTGGGGGGCATTCCCAGTGTCTTCACTGACTCCTTTCTTTGTCCTCAGTTTCCCAGTTGGAGATTGCAGGACTAACCCCAGGGTCCTGGAGGCTAGAGGTGGGAATGGTGGCACTGAGAACGGTGGCCGATCCCTCTGTTAATGACTGACCAGCTCTTTGAAGTTGGCTCTGTGTCAGCAAAACCCCCTCGGGGCACTGTCGCTGTAAACAATTCCAAACTGACCATTCCCGGCTGGGGAGGGGATTCTTCTTTGCCTTCCACCCTTTCCCTCCCAATAGCTCCTGGAATGGCCCAAAGTTCCTCTGCAAAATGGACTTTCCTTCTTCCCCTTCCTTCTTCTTTCTTTCACTCCTCCCCTCTTTCCCTCCCTTTTTTTTCTCTTCTGTTTCTCTCTTTCATTTGGGTGCTGTGTTTTGGGTTTCCTATTGGGTGTGGGAATCTTAGTTCTTGCCTGTGTGTAGGAAACAGGTACCATGGCAACCAGTTTGATGGATGGCTCGCTCTCTGTCTGAAATGGGGATGCCACGGTGCCCAAATCGGAATGGTGCACCTCAGAGTTTGGATGTTTCAGGACAGCAGAAAGAACATTTCGATGTTTGTTTTTTTGATCTGTGGCATTGAGAAAGTCACCTAAAGTGCTGGGTCATTCTCTTCAAAAGGAGGCAAAGACTCATACCTTACCTGAGACACACACACACACACACACACACACACACACACACACACACGGCCACCCAGAGCCACCTTTTCTAGGGATGCTGAAAGGGACATGTGTGGGGAATTAGGATGATCAATGGAGGGGCTGGCAGACCCCAGCCAAGAGCAGATAAGATGGAACATCTGGACAGCAGGCCATTAATAGGTGCTAAATGGCTTGGGGCATATTATTTTAATGTTTGACCCAGATGTGTTATTTATACTAACTAACTGCAAAATCATATGATGCTGAGCTTTGGTAAGTAGATGAATTGATAAAGGCAGTAGTAAAACAGATTTCAATAGATATCCACAGCCAAATTTAAAATGCTGAATGAGGAGTTCCCATTGGGGCTCAGCAGAAACGAATCCCACTAGGAACCATGAGGTTGCGGGTTTGATCCCTGGCCTCGCTCAGTGGGTTAAGGATCCGGTGTTGCCGTGAGCTGTGGGGTAGGTCACAGACATGGCTTGGATCCCGTGTTGCTGTGGCTCTGGCGTTGGCCAGCAGCTACAGCTTGGATTCAACCCCTAGCCTGGGAAACTTCATATGCCATGGGTGCAGCCCTAAAAAGAAAAAAATAAAATAAAATAAAATGCTGAATGAAATGCATTATGTAAGGGCAAAATCATGAATTCTACATGTGACGTGCAGAACATCAAGATTACATTTTATTATCCTAAGCCCTTGGCATTGGGAGGGCCTTTAACATCTTCTAGTCCTGGTGAGTTGTGTCTTAAAGCATTTATGTATTTATTTATTTATTTTGGCAGCACCTGCTGCATATGGAGGTTCCCAGGCCAGGGATTGAATCTGCGCTGCAGCTGTGACCTATGCTGCAGCTGCGGCAATGCCGGATGCTGAACCCACTGTGCCAAAGCGGGGATTCCTTAATGTATGCAAATGTGGTGTTTAAGGTCTCAGACCACAGGGTCACATAACAAAAAGAGCCTCCATTTAAGGGACCTGTGGAGAGGAAATGGAATATATTGTTCGTGATGTCTTTGTCCTTGTGAAGGTGCAGGTGAGAGTGAACCAAGAGTCTCACTTCAAAAATAACCCAGGATGGTGTCTTGAGTACTATTTCAATAGGTCTTTGCTGTTTAACTTTAAATAGCTTGACATTTTCCAGAGGTTTAGAATAGGCAGATGTTGTGAATACCCATTGTAAATGCTCATTTTAACATCGCAATCAAGATCATGGTAATTGTGTCCTTTTTTATGAATGAGTAGTATTCCATTGTGCATATGTAACACATCTTCTTAATCCATTCATCTGTCAATGGACATTTAGGTTGTTTCCATGTCTTGGCTATTGTGAATTGCGTTGTGATGAACTGAGGGGTACATGTATCTTTGTCAATGAAAATTTTGTCTGGATATATGCCCAGGAGTGGGAAAGCTGGGTCATATGGTAGTCCTCTATTCAGTTTTTCTGAGGTATTTCCATAATGTTTTCTGTAGTGGTTGTACCAATTTACATTCCCATCAACAGTGAAGGAGGGTTCCCTTTTCTCCACATCTTCTCCTTATGTGGAATCTAAAATATGGCACTGACTGCAAAACCAAAACAGGTCATGGACATTGAGGACAGACTTGTGTTTGCAAGGGGGGTGGGGGAGGGAGTGGGATGGACAGGGAGTTTGGGTTAGTAGATGCAAACTATTGCATTTGGAGTGGATAAGCCATGAGATCCTGCTGTATAGCACAGGGAACTATGTTCAGTCACTTGTGCTGGAACGTGATGGAGGATAAAGTGAGAAAAAGAATATATATATATATGTATATATATAAAAACAGGGTCGCTTTGCCTGTACAGCAGAAATTGACAGAACGTTGTAAATCAACAATAAGAAAAATAAAGAAAAAATGGAGAAAAATATATAGAAATGTATAGAAATATCTGGAAAAGTATAGAAAATATGTAGAAAAATACATAGAAAAAATATAGAAAAATAAAAAATAAAAATAAAGATGATGGTTAAATCTCAAGCGGAATCTGGAGCGTCATTCCCATCAAATGACATGTGCTAACCTAGCCGACCTCTGCAAATGTGCTCCTCCATGGAGAGGAACCGCATTTCCAGAGGCAAACATCTCCTGGTGAGGGCATTTCTACTTTCCCCTTCTCAGTTCCTGGGCTCTGTCCTCTTCCTGTCCACCTCTGGTGTCCTAACCAGAAACCCAGGCTGGGCTGGGGTGATGGAAAGTATGACAGGGACGGTGAACCAGCTGCCTCCTGTTCTGCTCATGAGGGGGGCTGGCGTCCTGGGCCACCCACCCTGGTTTTATTTAGTTCCAAGTCTCAGTGAGGTCTGGGAGTCACTCCCATGGAGGGCCTTCTCCCTGGTGAGCAAGTCCTCTCAGGGGGCGGGAATGGCCCAGGGCAGTGCCTTTGAGAGATGTGGCTCCCTCTGTCTCAGTTCTCCCGGGTGGTCAGCCTGTAATTTCAAGATTTACTGGCCTCACGGAGAGAGCCGCAAATGGAGCAACAACCGTAATTACAAGAGGCTGCTCTGCTAATCCTTGGTTACAAATGTTAGTTAGAAGCTAAAGAAGCTTCGTGCAAGCATTTCCTAGAGTTGCATGGGCCCCATGTCCTTTCTGCTTTTATTTTCCTCTCCTTAAAAAGGGAGAAAAATAAGAGATGGGGAGAGAAGGGAGAGAGAGAGAGAGAAAAAAAGCGAGAGGAGAGAGAAAGAGAGGAGGAGAGAGAGACTGATTCTTATTTAATTTCATCCTGGCCACCAGGAATTAGGAGTCTTTGAAGTTCAAATTATTTTAATGCTTTTTTTGGTTTGTTTTATATTTGGAATTGGAAAAAATTAGGAAGCTGGATTCCTGAAGCTCATGAGAACCCATTTTGGAGGTCCTGCCAGTTCGTGGCTGGAGATGGGCTGAACAGAATGATTTTGGGGAAAATGTCTCCAAGCTGAGCAAAGGAACTAAAACTTCTGGGCCTCCTGCCCTCCTCGGAGAAGCCTGGAACGTGAGGGCCCTGCTTGCTTGTTCTCCCGCTCAGAGCGCAGTGGGAGGCAGCTATCTCAGCTTGTGCTCATTATCCTGAAGGAGCCTCCCAACTGAATTGCAGCATTAACCCCATGAGGCTGTGTGAAAGTGACAAGAGATGGCCTAGGCCTTCTGGAGATGGTTGGTGGCCTTTGCCAGACCCCTTGCTCTCCTGGTCTTGGCCTTACTGGAGACAGTTAGAGGTCATTCATTAGGCCCAGGGAGGGCTCTGAAAATAGAACTGACCTCAGAAGAAGAGAACAGCATTGGCTGCTTTCCTATAATTCTTTAGCTTAGTTGCCACATGTTTGGACCCCCTGCAGGGGCTCTTTTTTTAAAAAATTATAGCTGATTTACAATGTTTCTTTAGTTTCTGTCGTACAGCAAAGTGACCCAATCACATGCAATTCCCTGTGCTGTACAGTAGGACACCATGGCCCATCCACTTCAAATGCAACGGTTTGCAGCCACCAACCCCAAACTCCCCATCCATCCCACTCCCTCCCCCTTCCTCCTAGTAAGCACAAGTCTGCTCTCTGTGTCTGTGATTTGTTTGTTTTGTAGCTAGGTTCATCTGCATCATGTTTTAGACTCCTCACATAAGGGATACCATATCACAACACTATTCACAATAGCCAAGACATGGAAAGAAACTAAATGTCCCTCGACAGGTGAATGGATTAAGAAGATGTGGCACATCTATACAATGGAGTACTACTCAGACATAAAAAAGGACAAAACAATGCCATTTACAGCAACATGGATGGAACTGGAGATTCTCATACTAAGTGAAGTAAGTCAGAAAGAGAAAGACAAACACCATATGCAGCCTCTTTGGATGTGCTCTTAAGGACTGCACACACCCTGCTCTGAGACTACTTTACCCCCATAGCACTCAGCAGGAGACCCCTCTCCTAGGTCAGCCCCTCTGCATACCTTTCCCTTGAAAGGTCCTTCTCTTTATAAGGGCTTGTTGTTTTTAGACTCCCCCCTCCCGCTCCCCCCAAAAGACCCACTGTGTCCACTTTCTGCCCTGGAACAGGTGTTTCTGCCTTCATATCCGTGGGAACCTGCCTCTGCCAGGCAGCATCCTGCCTCCTTCTGAGGGTTGTCTTGCAGGGATTTCTGAATGCAAGTTTCCTCCTATTCCATAGAGAGATCTTATGGGGCAAGGTGGCACAGTTACCATTAATCACAGCTGTTGTGACAATAAGCATCTCCAACCTATCCACCTGACCCTGGAGCAGAACAAGCTCCAGGAATGGAACTTCCTGGGGAGCTTTCCTCCCCCCATAATTCCAGAGGATGCACTGATGGACTAGTAGGAGAAAAATGGTTTTTCACTGAAATAACCATTTTCCTCTTTGCTTGAGTAAGCAGGTTCCAAAGTGGCAGTTTCCAAAACTCGAGCCCAAGCACAGTTATTTTTGTCTCGATTGAAGTGAGTTTATGGATGGTTTCTTAGGACAAGACAATGTATCCAAGATGTGGGGTGCCATGGCCACATGCTTGGAAACTAGGTGGACCTCTGTGGCGTAGAAGCAAGGGCACCTGCTTTGGGGCCAAGCAGATCTGAATTCTGGCATTGACTCCATCACTGTCAGCTGAGCGATGCTGAGGAAGACACACCAGCTCTTTGGACCCCAGTTGCCCCATCTGCCACATGGGAATGCTGGCAACTTGGGGACAGGGTCCTTGAGGTTCAGGACCATGAACAGATGATGAGATTCTGGCATGTTGCCTGGCAGGCAGGGAGCACTTAAAAAGTGCCAGTTGGCATGGGTTAGAATAAGTGAACGCACCTTCCCTTGTGGCTTTCTAGTACTACATACTAGAAGTCCAGTGTCCCCTGGATGGATTTCTCTGTTCCAGGAGGGCTCACCCAGTTGTATGTTTAACGACAAATGAGTCAAGTGAAAGTTCCTACTAAAAGCCATGCTAAACCCTTAACCCTAAACCCATCTATTAGCAACTGAAGCTGAGTTACATTTTCTTTTATTTTCCTTTCCTTTCCTTTCCTTTCCTTTCCTTTCCTTTCCTTTCCTTTCCTTTCCTTTCCTTTCCTATTTAGGGCTGTACCCCTGGCATCTGGACTTTCCCAAGCTAGGGGTCAAATTGGAGCTGCAGCTGCTTGCCTACGCCACAGCCACAGCAACACTAGATCCAAGTCACATCTGTGACCTACACCACAGCTCATGGCAACGCAGGATCCTTAACCCACTGAGCGGGACCAAGGATCGAGCCTACATCTTCATGGATACTAGTCGGGTTTGTTTCTGCTATGCCACAATGGGAAAAGCCTGAGTCCCATTTTAATTTTTTTCTCTTCTTTTTTAGCTACCATTTATTGATTACTATTTGCCAGATCTTTTTTTTTTTTTTTTTTGGTCTTTTTGTCTCTTCAGGGTTGCACCTGTGGCATATGGAGGCTCCCAGGCTAGGGGCTGAATCGGAGCTGTAGCCACTGGCCTATGCCAGAGCCACAGAAACACAAGATCCGAGCCATATCTGCGACCTACACCACAGCTCACAGCAGCGCTGGATCCTTAACCCACTGAACACGGCCAGGGATCGAACCTGTGTCCTTGTGGGTGCTAGTCGGGTTCGTTAACCGCTGACCCACGACGGGAACTCCTTTTTTTTTTTTTTCCTGTAAACTTTTACATACAGTGTCTCATTTAATTCTCAAGTAACACAGAACATTGTGGTTAATTTTATGTGTCAATTTGACTGGAGACTTAAATAGACATTCAAACATTATTCTGGGCCTGTCTGTGTGTCTGTTGTTGCATGAGATGAACATTTAAATTGGTACACTGAGGACAGCCTTGTACCATTCTCCCTCAGGTCGGTGGGTCTTATCTACAGTTGAAAGCCTGAACTGAACAAAAAAAGTCTGACCCTACCCTATTCTTTTTCCCAGATGGCCTTCAAACTGGGACATCAGCTTTTTCCTGTCTTCAGACTTGAACTGAAATACTAGCTCTTCCTGGGTCTGCAGCTGCTGGTCTTCAGACCCAAGCCACACCATGGACTTCCCTTGGTGTTCAGCTGCTGACTTACCCTGCAGATCCTCGGGCTGGTCAGTCCCGTAACGGCAAGGGTCAATCTCTCTCTCTCTTTTTTTCCTCCTTTTAGGGCTGCATCTGTGGCATATGGAAGTTCCCAGGCTAGGGGTCGAACTGGAGCTGCAGCTGCTGGTCTACACCACAGCAATGCCAGATCCAAGCCTAATCTGTGAACTACACCATAGCTCATGGCAACACCGGATCCTTAACCCACTGAGCGAGGCCAGGGATTGAACCTACATCCTCTTGGAGACGATGTTGGGTCCTTAGCCCCCTGAGCCCAGTTTCTTACAGTAAATCTTTTCTTCCATATCCTATTGGTTCTGCTTCTCTGGTGAACCCTGACTGATCGTGGTGGGTGTGTGTTATGGATTCAAATCCTGCCCACAGCACATTTGAACCTGGGTCTGTTTCTCAATGCCCTGTGCCTCAGTTTCCTCATCAGTAAAATAGCTACAATAATATACCTGCCATAGGGATTATTGTGATATTAAATATGTTAGCAATGAGGCTTTGTACCCAGGAGGTGCTCAGTATTAGGTGTTTTGACAACTGGAAAGCTCACAGGCACATAGCTCCTAAGAAAGCTGTTCTGGCTGACGCAAGACCCTTCTCTAGCCTTTGGACCAGCTTTTTTTTCACAAATGCTTCCCTCATCATGGGATGGCAACTCACGGAGTGGCCTGACTGGGGCCATGTTGGAATCTCCATTGTTCAACTTCATGGCCCTATGGGTGGCCTTGGTGTCAGAGCAGCTATTACTCACAGCCCCCACCACTCTCTGAAAGATTGAATGCAACCCCAAAGCTTGTCTTTGCCCTTTCATCGGTATGCTTTTGTTTCTTCCTCCACCTTCTGCCCTCCCCTGTAGCCTTTTGGCTAGCCAGCTAGAAGTTATTTCCCAGCTGTATGAGCAGGGCTCCAGAGCTGTTGTGTCTGGGTCACATGGCACATGGGTGGGGTGGAGCAGGACGGGGTATAGGTCCTGGGGGTGTGCAGAAGGAGGAAAACCCATAGCTCAGCTCTTGAGGTGCCACCATCAAATGAGAGAAAGAGGGCATGCCATGAAAAAGCCCCAGAATAGAACTTCTGCAGTCTGGGACACACAGACACATAGTGTGACAAATTCTGCTTATCTGAATCATTGACAGGTGACGCTTTACTTAAGGACCTGAAATGGGATATTAGTCCAGATAGTCCAGAGGGATACCAGGATGAGGTGGGCTGAGGACTCTTTTGAAGAATGGATATAATTTAACCGAATAAATGAGAATGCTCACACTCACATTCCTTCAGTAATTATGATTTGCACTGTACAATCAATATCATGACTATTATCATGATAGACACTTCCTAGAAGCCAAGTATATGATGTATACATGTATAGTCACTTTCATGCATTAGTTCATTTAATCATCTCATTCAACACAAATTCCTTCACTTAGTATAACTTATGTTCATAAACATAGCAATAATAGGGAAGTTCCTATCGTGGCTCAGCAGAAATGAATCTGACTGGCATCCACGAGGATGCAAGTTCAATCCCTGGCCTCGCTCAGTGGGTTAAGGATCTGACATTGCTGGGAGCTGTGCTGTAGGTCACTGATGCGGCTTGGATCTGGAGTTGCTGTGGCTGTGTAGGCCGGCAGCTGCGGCTCCAATTCAACCCCTAGCCTGGGAACCACTATATGCCATGGGTGCTGCCCTAAAAATAACGACAACAAAAAAAGATGGCTGTGATATTGATAACCTTTTTTTTGAGATGTCTGTTTTTTCTTTATTTTTTCAAAATTTGATTAGGGTGTGGTTGATTTGCAGTGTTGTATTAGTGTCATGTTTATGAAAAAGTGGATCAGGATAACCTCATTTTTTTTTTTTTTAATGGCCATGCCCACAGCATATAGAAGTTCCTGGGCCAGAGACTGAATCCGAGCCACAGCTGTGACCTATGCCACAACTGTGGCAACACTGGATCCTTTAACCCACTGCACCCAGCTGGGGATCGAAACCATACCTCTGCAATGACCTGAGCTGCTGCAGTGGGATTCTTAACCTACTGTGCCACAGTGGGAACTCTGATAACCTCCTTTTTAAAAATGATAACCTCCATTGATTGAACTCTTACACTGGGCCTGATATCCAAATACTATGCTCAGTATCTTTACACGCAGTTTTCCACTTTGCCAATACTGAAGTCTTGCGGGGGTGGGTACTAATATCTACATTCTATATCTGTAGCACCTGGGGCACAGAGAGGTTGAGTGACATGCCCCAAATCACACAGCTGAGCCCAAACTTGAAGCCTAGGGCCGAATCACAGGGCTGGCCAACCTAACTGTTCTCCTGTAATTGGCCCCTCTATATATTCGAGAATCATCACATTGCAAAATGTGTCCTTCAGGTATGCCAAGTGTATGCCAGATGATGTGCTGGTGCTGAGTGTGGCAAGAAGATTGAGTCCTTGGACTCCAGGAGCTTCCAATTTAGTTGTGGTGCTCAAACTATCAAACTAATGCAATGCTCTAGAAGGTAAATAAAACAATGAATAGGATAGAGAGTCTCTTCTGGGAAATGTTTGGCATTTTTATATAAAATGTATTGACAGCAAGCCTTATAGATAAGTTTTATGTTTTGTTTTGTTTGTCTCTTTTGACTTTTTGTCTTTTTAGGGCTGCACCCACAGCATATGGAGGTCCGCAGGATAGGAGTGGAATCGGAGCTGTAGCTGCTGGCCTATACCACACCACAGCAATGCAGGATCTGAGCTGCATCTGCAACCTACACCACAGCTCACGGCAACGAGGGATCCTTCACCCACTGAGTGAGGCCAGGGATCGAACCCACACCCTTGCAGAGACACCTGCTGAGCCACAATGGGAACTCCATGAGTTCATTGCTTGAGTAGAATTATTTTACTTGTTTTTTGTTGTTAATACCCACTGGCGAAACGCCAGGCAAGGTGGTATTAGCTTTTCCCCCACCCAGTTTATAGCCCTGGACCTGCTTAGTGGGCATTATCTGTCATGGTCCCCGGTGATGCCCACCTCTCAGTACTCATGTCCCTGTGTAATCCCTCCTGAGTGCCGGCTGCACATAGTGATCTGATTCTAATGAACAGAATGCGGCAATGGAGCTGCCATGTCACTTTTCATGATTAAATAACAACAAGCTCAACTTCCATCTTGCTGGTTCTCTGTCTTTTACTGGTATGGGCTCTGTCCCTCTTATCTGCTCACTCGCTCGCCTGGATTCAGAACTGCCTTATGGAGAGATTGTGGGGTCAGGAACCAAGGGCCCCTCTGGCTGACAGCCAGCAGGGAGCTGAGTCCTGCCAATGACCATATGAGTGAGTTTGGCAGCAGATCCTTCACCAGGCAAGCCTTGAGATAAGACTGCAGCTCTTGCTGACACCTGGAGAGACCCTGCAGCCAAGCTATGCCTAGATTCGTGATGACCTTTGGAAATTGCAAGATGATTAATGTTTCAAGGCACTAAGTTTGGGGTAAATTGTTGTGCAGCAGAAGATACCCAAACAGACTCTAGAGAGTCAGGTACTATCTCTGGCCTTTGGTACGGTTCTTGTCCTTGCTGTATATATACCCCTGCCCACGTGTGAGCTTTCCCTATGAAAAGGAGTGTAGAAAACATGGAGTTCTTGTCTTGGTGCAGCGGAAATGAACCTGACTAGGAACCGTGAGGTTGTGGGTTCGATCCCTAGCCTCGCTCAGTGGGTTAAGGATCCGGTGTTGCCATGAGCTGTGGTGTAGGTTGCAGACATGCCTGGATCCTGTGTTGCTTTGGCTGTGACATAGGCTGGCAGCAACAGCTCTGATTAGACCCCTAGCCTGAGAATCTCCATATGCCACAGGTGCGACCCTAAAAAGACAAAAGACAAAAAAAAAAAAAAAAAAAAAAAAAAGAAAGAAAAAAGAAAAAAGAAAAGGAGTGTAGAAAACAAATGCTCCCTCTTTGGCCAGTTTTGCCAGTAGTCAGCTCCCAATCCTCATCTTTTTTGTTGTTGTTTTTTTTTCCTTACTTTTTAGGCCCACACCATGGTATATGGAAATTCCCAGGCTAGGGATTGAATTGGAGCTACAGCTGCCAGCCTACACCACAGCCACAGCCACGCCAGATCTGAGCTGCATCTGCAATGTACATCACAGCTCACAACAATGCTGGATCCTTAACCTACTGAGTGAGGCCAGGGATGAAACCAGCCAACTCATGGATACTAGTTGGGTTCATTACCACTGCCAAAACAGGAACTCCCATTTTTAAAAAAATTTTTTTAAATTAGAATTATTTTTTTCTCATCCTTCTTGACCATTCAGAAAAGGCTGATGTAACTGATCATCCTTCCTCGTTCACACTTTCTTTATGTGTCTTCTGGGCCTTGCGTTCTCCTGGTTCTTCTCCTGCCTCTCCGGTGGCTCCATTTCAGCCTTGTCTCCGGGAACATTCTCTTCTTCCAGACCTGTTGGCCCCAGAAGGCTCCACATCTCATGCCTCAGTCCTTGCCTTTCCTCTGGGAGCTTACCACTTGGCGCTCACATCCCACTGCCTGGCTTCAAATGCCATCCAGATGGCAATGATTTTCATTATATAGCTCAAACGCAGACTTTTCTCTTGACTCTTGTCTTGGGTATCTAATTCCCGAATTGGGAATCTCTGCTTGGACATCTAGTAGACATTTCAAAATCAATATGTTCAAAAGTGAATCCTGGGATTTCCTGCCGTCGCTTAGTGGAAACAAATCTGAGTAGTATCCATGAGGATGCAGGTTTGAGCCCTGACCTCACTCAGTGGGGTGGATGTCAGGGTTTCTGTGAGCTGCAAGTCTAGGTCGCAGAGGTGCCTTGGATTCAGCATTGCTCTGGTGGTGGTGTACACTGGCAGCTGCAATTTTGATTCGACCCCCGGTCTGGGAACTTTCATGTGCTGCAGGTGTGGCTCTAAAACATAAAGCAAAAAAAAAAAAAAAAAAAAAATTAAAAAAGAATCTGGTCAGCCCTTTAAACCTCCTCCTCCTCCAGCTGTCCTCATTTAAGGTGACTGGCAGCTCCAATGTTCCAACTGCATAGGGCAAAATCCTTGGACTTCTCTTTTTTTTTTTTTTTTTTTTTTTTTAAGGGCTGCACCTGGAATTTCCCAGGCTAGAGATCTAATCGGAGCTGTACCCACCAGCCTACACCACAGCCAAAGCAATGCAGGATACTTAACCCACTGAGCGAGGCCAGGGATGGAACCTGCATCCTCATGGATGCCAGTTGGATACATTTCCACTGAGCCACAATGGGAACTCCCACCTTGGGCTCCTCTTGACTCTTCTTTCCCACACTGTTCATCTAATCTGTCAACAACTTCTGTCAATTCTATCTTCAAAATAGATCTAGTCTTCAATCTCTTCTCACCGCCATGGACAGCCCCCTGGTTAAGCCACTATCGCCTTTCTCCAGGATGGCTACAGTAGCCTGCAGCCGGTCTCTCTACTTCTTCCTTTACCCCTTTAGGCAGAGCAATCCTTTCAAAACCCCAGGTCAGGTCAATCTTCTGCTTGACACCCTCCAGCAACAGTGGTCCCTGGCTGTTCTTGGAGAACCTGCCTGGCACAGCCTGGCCTCAGCGCTTTGCCCTGACTGTTCCCACTGCCTGGATGTTCAATTCCTTCACCTCCTTTTGTTCTTTCTTCAAATGTCACCTTCTCACTGAAAGCAATTAAAAATATCTCTAGGAGTTCCCGTCGTGGCTCAGAAGAAAATGAATCTGACTAGCATCCATGAGGATGCAGGTTTGGTCCTTGGCCTCGCTCAGTGGGTTAAGGATCCATTGTTGCCGTGAGCTGTGGTGTAGGTTGCAGATGTGGCACGGATCTGGTGTTGCTGTGGCTGTGGTGTAGGCTAGCAGCTGCAGCTCCGACTGGACCCCTAGCCAGGGAACCTACATATGCTGCAGGTGCAGCCCTAAAAAAAAAAACAACACCCCCCAAAAAAACTACAACTCTAATCCCCAGTAATCTCAATCTCCTTTACCTGGATATACTGTCTCTTTTCTCTGTTGCACTTGTCACTTTCTAGCACATTCTTCTATTTACTTTTTAAAACTTATGCTTGCTAGGACGATTAGGCAAGGAAAAGAAATAAAAATTTTCCAGATAAGAGAAGGAAAAGTAAAGCTATCTCTATTTGACATGCTATACAAAATTCTAAGAAATCCACTTAAAAAATATTAAAACTAGTGAATGAATTCAGTGAGGTTCCAGGATACAAGGTTGAGCTATAAAAATCATTATATCGAACAATCCAAAAAACATAAAGAGAATTAAATTCCAGTTATAAGGCCATAAAAAAGAATAAAATAAAATACTTAGGAATGAATTTATCAAAGAACTGAAAGACTGAAAACATCACTGAAAGAAATTTGCAAGGCATCTTGTATTCCTATGTAGCAAGAGTTAATATTGTTAAGATGGCAGGACTCATATTGATCTACAGACTCAATACAAATCCTATCAGAATATCAACAGTATTTTTTTTTTTGGCAGAAATTTACCAGCTGATTCTAAAATTCATATGAAAATTCAAAGTACTCAGAATATCCAAAACAGTCTTGAAACGAACAAAGTTTAAGGGTTAACACTTCCAAATTTCAAACTTACAAAGCTACAATATTCAAGACAGTGTGTTAAGGACATAAGGATAGACATGTAGATTACTGGAATAGAATTGAGACTCTATAAATACACCCTTGCATTTATGTTCAGGTGATTTTCAACAAGTGTTGCAAAATGACTCAATAATGAAAGAAAAACGTTTTTTAGCAAGTGGCGCTGGGGCAGCTGGATATTCACACGTGAAAAAATGAAGTTGAACACTTACCTTGTGTGCCATAAAAAAATTAACTCAAAATGTATCATAGACTTGTAAGAGCCACAGTTATAAAACTCATAGAAGAAAATGCAGCGGTTAATCTTCATGACTTTGCATTAGGCAAAGCTTTCTTACATATGACACCCAAAGAATTAAGTGACAAAAGAAAATATAGACAAACTGAACCTCATCAAAATTGAGACACTTTGACAACCCACAAACTGAGGGGAGCTATTTGCAAATCATGTCTGTTAAGGGTTTAGTCTTCAAAATATATAAAGAACTATTACAACTCAAAACTCAACAACACAATTAAAAAATGGGCAAAGGACTTGAGAGCTATTTCTCCGATGAAGATATACAAATGGCCAACAAGCACATGAAAATTTGCTCAATGTCATTAGTCATTAGAGAAATGCCAGGGAGAGAACTCTGGAAGAAGCCTGGCCTCAAAAGGACAGGAGGCAGGATGCCTTATGGCAATGAGGGCTGGCTTGGTTCTATAGAAGCAGCCTTTGCCATCTTTTCAATCAGAAGATACTGACCTCGGAGCCAAATCTGCCCTCAACCTGTTTGCAAGACTCCTGGCAGCACATTCGACATCTCTCTGTGGATCCCAGAAAGGGGGCCTGTCTCCCAGCTGACACCATTCTCACTCAGCCTGGTACCAAGGTACAGGACTTGGTGGGAGGAGTGTGGCTGGGTTTTCGCCCCCATGTACCCCCATGCTATGGTTGTCCTTGAAAATAGGATAAGCTGTACAGCCACTATAGAGTGGCGCTGTGCATTAAAAAAGCTCTTGAATTCGTTAAGATCCAAGGGCACACAGCTTACATGAGAGATGGTCCCAGGCGATGCCAGGGGAGAAATAAGAGGGGGAAAGGATGGGAGATAATTAAGGGCTGATGATCAAACTTGCCAGAGATGGTGTTTCCTCCTGGTGGAAAGTCTGGGAAGCACTGTGGATGCGGGATTCAGAGTTATCCCAGCCTTGGGTGAGAGAGAGAGTGGGGGTGGGGTAGGGGCCTTTATATACCCAGTCCTATCAGTTGCTGAGGGCTGCTCCTGCCCACATTAATTCCCTGGCAATTCCAGTCTCTGCACATAGGCAGGGGGCCTTCCAGTGCTTCAGAGAAGCCCCCAGGCCCAGAGATGCAGTTATTGGCAGCTGGAAGTCAGCCTGCACATACTAAAGTGATAAGGGCCAAGAGTTGGGCATGGTACCCACAGTTTCATTTTGATTGCCAATGTTTTAAAAGCAGGGAGCTTTTGTGAAAAAAAAAAAAAGTGAATTTCTGGTTCCTTGAAAAAAAAAAAGTGAAAACCTGGCAACAGCGCTCTGCCATTCCCACTTGGCAGTTCTGCCCCCTTTCGAAGGGTCCTGTGTTCCAAGCCATCATGGACCTTTCTAGGCTGCTGCGTTTGCTCCTATCGCCTCTGTGGCCCCGGGGGGCACTGGCATTCGTGATTTTTGCAGGGGCCACACAGCTCCTAGCCCAGAGTGCATGGGGGATGGCTGCAGTGATGTGCTCCGTGAAAAGTGGCATAAAGAAAAACAAGATACAAATTTTTTTTCTTCATTTCCCCCCAAAGAGCTATGACCTGCACATGCTCGACTTGCGGTAAGAGCGCCGAAAGCTCCTGCCAGTGGTTTTATATATGCAGCTCCTGCTGCACTCCCCCACCCCCCGCCCCACCCCCCGCCCCACCCCCCGCCCCACCCCCCGCTCCACCCCCCGCTCCACCCCCAGACCTACGAGGGGCGGGGGCTTTGATCCAGGGCCCCTTCGCGCATGACCGGCCCCCGGACTCGCATGACCAAGCCTGAGACGCTGGAGGACTCAACAGGCCAGCCCTTGTGTATGGGCCTCGGGTCCGGGCCTGGCCTGGGGCCAAGGCTTGGTGGTGCTGCCTGCTGCAGGAATCTGCTGACGCCGCCTGACCTGGGGCCCACTCGGTGCAGAGCGGGAGCCACGAGGGGTCCGGGTACCAGACTCGTGGAGAGCGATGCCTCTGAGTAGCCAATGGGGCATCACAATGAGCAGTGGCCAGTGGAAAACAGTGAGAACGGATCATTTTCGTAGACACTACCTCCCTCCTTGCAGGCAGAGCGGGCTACCATGGAGGAACGTCAGAAAAATGACTTCAGAGTCTTTTTTTTTTTTTTTTTTTTTTAATTTAAGTATAGTTGATTACAGTATTGTGTAGACTTCTGCTGTACAGCATAGTGTCCCCGTCCTATAATGTACACATTCTTTTTTTTTTTCTTTTTTTGTCTTTTGTCTTTTTAGGGCTGCACCGGAGGCATGCGGAGGTTCCCAGGCTAGGGGTTGAGTCAGAGATGCAACTGATGAACTACCTCACAGCCACAGCAATGTGGGATCCAAGCCGCATCTGCAACCTTCCACCACAGCTCACGGCAAGGCCGGATCCTTAACCCACTGAGCAAAGCCAGGTACAGAACCCTAGTCCTCATGGATGCTAGTTGGGTTCTTTAACCACCCAGCTAGGATGGGAACTCTGATATTCTTTTTCTCATACTATATTCCAACATGTTCTATCCCAAGAGATTAGATAGAGTTCCTTGTGCTGTACAGTAGGACCTCATGGCTTGTCTATAGTCTTTTTTTTCAAGTTTTATTGAAATACAGTTAATTTACAAGGCTGTGATCATTTCTGCTGTACAACAAAGTGACTCAGACCTACCTATTATAACAGAATACTGAGTAGAATTCCCCGTGCTATGCAGCAGGTTCCTGTCTGCCAGTCATTCCATATGCCAATCCCAAACCCCCAGTCCATCCTCCACCCCCAAGCCTGTCCCCTTTGGTAACCATATGTTTTTCAAAGTCTGTGAGTCTGTTTCTGTTCTGCAAATAAGTTCATTTGTATCCTTTTTTTTAGATTCCACATATAGGTGACATCATATGATGTTTGTCTTCCACTGTCTGACTAACTTAGTGTCTGCAGATAGAGAAAATTTGACCACGGGCCTCTACCTCTGCAGCCCTCTCTTAGTTTATGTAGCAGTCCTATAAGCCTGCGTCTTGTCTTTCTTTTCTTTCTATCTTTCTTTCTTTCTTTCTTTCTTTCTTTCTTTCTTTCTTTCTTTCTTTCTTTCTTTCTTTCTTTCTTTCCTTTCTTTCTTTCTTTCTTTCTTTCTTTCTTTCTTTCCTTCTTTCCTTCTTTCCTTCCTTCCTTCCTTCCTTCCTTCCTTTCTTCCTTCCTTCCTTCCTTCTTTCTTTCTCTTTCCTTCCTTCTTCCCTCTCTCCCCCCCCCCCTTTATTTTGTCCTTTTAGGGCTGTACCCACAGCACATGGAGGTTCCCAGGCTAGAGGTTGAATTGGAGCTGCCAGCCTACACCACAGCTCATGGCAATGCCGGATCCTTAACCCACTGAGCGAGGCCAGGGATGGAACCCACATACATCCTCGTGGATACTAGTTGGATTCGTTTCTGCTGAGCCACCATAGGAACTCCAGGCTGGGTCCTTTCCACGGACCTCCCTCCATCTCTACCTGGTCTCTCCACGTGGTCTCACCAGCTTGTCAATTTCAGAGGGGTGGGACTCTTATGCAGCAGTGTCCCCAGAAGGAGAGAGGCCGGCAGAGGCTCTGTCACCATTTATGATTCTGACCTTGGGAATCTTGTGGCATCATTTTCACGTGCTCTACCAGGGGCTGAAGTCACCAAGGCCAACCAGTCACCAAGGTTTAAGGGGATGGGGGACATCTACCTCTTGTTGAGGGAGTGGCAAGGTGCTCAGGAGCACGTGGGAGGAGACTAGTGGAAGGTACAATCGCTGCGGTATCCCAATTAGGCCCCAGTCTATGGGGGTGGGGTGCAGACCTGGGGATTCTGGAAACGCTGGGTTTCTCCTGGCCCCTTGGGCATCGTTAGTCACTGGGATTAGTGGTCCCAAACGAGACCACTGTTTATGCCTGCTCCCCGGGGTGCCTGGGTGGCATGGTGCCAAATCTTTGGGATTGGGATGAGCTAGCCGTGAGTTCTGTCCCCAGAGATTTTTTAAGTGAATTAACTGGGAGAAATGTCAGATTCCAGTCAAGATTCATGGAATTTCTGGGGTTTCCTAGGTGACAGGTCTGCTCCTAACATTTGCAGGGCTGGAAGCCAGTGTATACACACAGAAACCTACCTTTTGGATGTCTAAGTATTTGTAGTTTACACATACATATATTGCTTTTTTAAAATGTATAAGCTAGGGAGTTCCCGTTGGGTCTCTGTGGGTGATGAACCTGAATAGCATCCATGAGGATGTGGGTTGGATTCCTAGCCTTGCTCAGTGGGTTAAGGATCTAGCGTTGCCGTGAGCCGTGGTGTAGGTTGCAGATGCAGTTTGGATCCTGTGTGACTATGGCTGTGGTGCAGGCCAGCAGCTGCAGCTCCAATTGACCGCCTAGCCTGGGAACTTCCATATGCTGCAGGTGCCAAAAAAAAAAAAATGTATTAGCTACTTGTAAAGTAAATACCTTATCCTGCCATCTTGGCAAATACCTTTTTTCGTTTTTTTTTTTTTTTTTTTTTTGGCCATTTCTTGGGCCACTCCTGCAGCATATGGAGGTTCCCAGGCTAAGGGTCGAATTGGAGCTGTAGCCGCCGGCCTACGCCAGAGCCACAGCAACGCAGGATCCGAGCCATGTCTGTGACCTACACCACAGCTCATGGCAACACTGGATCGTCAACCCACTGAGCAAGGGCAGGGATCGAACCCGCAACCTCATGGTTCCTAGTTGGATTCGTTAACCACTGTGCCACAATGGGAACTCTGCAAATACCCTTTATAACAACATGGAAGGCTTGACTGGAATTAGGATTTCTTGGGTTCCTGGGAGTTCCTCAGTAGGGAGGCCAAGCCTCAGCCCTCAACCCAAGTCTGTCCCCTTCACACCCCAGCTCTGCTCCATCCTGCAAAGGCCTAGAATGTATGAGGGCAAATACCCCAGCCTGCGCATCCAACTCCATCTGTTCACCCTGCAAACAGCTGCCTCACGGTCAGTTCCTGGGCCTAAAGTGTGCACCCCAGAAGCACAGGCCTTCATGGGAGGTGGATCAGGGGAAGAAGCTCCATATACTTGGAGTCAAGCGTGGCGGCCTTGGGCAGGGAAGCCTGGGTCCCAGGTACTGAGAGTGTGGGATCTCCTTGCTCCACAGGGTGGGGGCAGGAGTGCAGTGACCAGAGAAGAGCTACATGGGTCCTTTGAAGGCTATGGGAGGCCAAGAGGTCCAGCTTGGTGTCTGACCCACCTGGGTGCTCCTTCTGACAAACCTGGGGGTGCTTTCTTTGGATAGATGTGGATGGATTTCCACAAGTGGGTTGAATGTAGTGCTTGCATGTCTTCAGGACTTATGAAGATGCTATGCATTTTGTTATTTTTAGTTCCATCAACAGAACAGGGGGAAATTCGAAATTACAGGGATTCTGGGACAGTAGAACTTGTGATTGCCCAAAGCTTCCTTCAGAACCTCCTAGAACATCTGCCACTTACACAGGCATCGTGTAATCCTCTCCATATGCTATTTCCCTTAGTCCTTACCACAGCCCTAAGATGCAGGTGCCATTATTTCCTGCATTGTACAGATGAAAAAACAAGGGCTCAGAGAGGTTAAGTAATACGCCCAAGGTCACAGAGCTATGGAGAGGCAGTTTCAGGATTTGAACGTGGGTTTCTTTAACTCCAAAGCACATGCTCTTAACTGTTAGACTTGAGGGGCCCTTGAGAGGAACAATGGTTGTTTCCCCTGAGTTAAGAACTGATGGGTTCCTGGGAGCCTCTTCTTCTGGGTACAGGATGCAGGAAGCAATCCTTCAATTAGTTATCCCTCCAGCTCCGTTTGAAACTTGCATCCAGGCCTTCCCTGAGGCTGGGCCTTTCGTGAGAAGAAGCTCCAGAGCTGAACCAGACTGTGCAATGCTTCTGTGATATGGAAATATGCCAGCTAAAGAGGGGAAGGAATTTTTCCTATTTGGTTCCCTGCCAAACCAATTCAAGACATACATAAAATGTAAGTCTTTGATTCTCCTTATTTTTGTTTCCCCTCTGCATCTGGCTTTCCCATGAGCAGCCTCTCATTCCATTACTATTATCTTTGATTGAATTATGAAACCGGAAGAATCTGCAGAACTATAGCCAGAGTACATGTGTCTTGCTAATCTTATGGTTGGAAGGTCAAATCAGCAAACCCTTGGGTGTGAAATGTCCAGAGCCAATTTCATTATGGCTTCAATTTGTAAAACCTGGGTGAGGAAAATGATATTCGTAACCAGAAAAGGATACCTTGAGAAGTCTTCCAATTTCATTTATCCCAGCCTACTCGACGGCATGCTGTAGAAATCCAGCTCTCCAGTAAGGGAGTCATCTACCCCACTGTTTCTCATCTGGAAACATTATTCTTTATTCAATCTCATATATTTTTTTATTTTTTTGCTTTTTAGGGTGGTGCCTGCAGCATATGGAAGTTCCCAGGCTAGGGGGCAAATCGGGAGCTGCCGCTGCCAGCCTACACCACAGCCACAGCAACTCAGGATTGAGCTGCCTCTGCAGCCTATACACCATGGCTCACAGCAACGCCAGATCCTTAACCCACTGATAGAGGCCAGGGATCGAACCTGTGTCCTCATGGATGCTAGTCAGGTTCATGACCCTCTGCACCACAATAGAAACTCCCTCAACCTTGCAAATGGGCATTTGCGTCAGGTTCATGGCAGAAGCTCTGCTTCCAAAGAACAGAGTTCTCAGAGCCTCTTCCAGCTTGTTACTTAGGAAGTTTGTGTCTGCATGACTGGGAAATGCCTGACACACGGCAGTGCTATAAGGAGCAGAGTCAAAGACGAGTCTATACAGTAGATTGAAGAATTGTCCCCGGTTTTTTACCCCCTGTGTTTATGTCTTTTTCCTTCTGACCAGATGTGCAGAATATTTTCCTGCTTCAGTGATGCTAGGTTTGGTCCTGTGACTTGCTTGAACCGTGGGATCTTAATGAACATGATGCAAACAAAAACTTGAAAAATGCGTGTGTGGTCTTGTCTGTCCTCTCTTGCCTCCATTGTCACCCTGAGAATGTGTCCAGATTGCTCGTTCAGCCCCAAAGAAAAGGAAATGTAAGGAGCAGACCCACGCCAAAGTGGCAGCAAAAAGCGGAAGGAGCTCAGCTGGCTGCGGATGTGTGTGGGCTGGAAGGCATAATACATGCTTCCTGGTGGAGCCACTGGTTGGGAGTGTTTTGTTTTGCAACAATATCATCGCAAAAGCTAACAGATACAGTGTGTATTAATCAGGGTTCTTGAGAGAAATAGAACCCATAGGACATTATCTGTCTGCCTATCTACTTATCTATCACCTACCTATTATCATCTATCTCTATCTATAGCTATCTATCTATCCATATCTATCAATCTATCTACATCTTTATCTATCATCTATGTCTGTATCTATCCATATCTATATCTATCTATCTCTATATATCTATTTATGTCTATATCTATCCATATCTGTCTGTATCTATCTAATCTATCATGTCTGTCTATCATTTATCTCTATCTATAACTGTCTATCTCTATCTCTATCTATAGCTATCTATCTATCTCTATCTATCTATCTATCTATCTATCTATCTACCCATCTATATCTGTCTGTCTATCTGTCTCTATCTATGTCTATATCTATCCATATCTGTCTGTCTGTCTCTATTTATCTATCTATGTATCATGTCTGTCTATCATTTATCCCTATCTATAGCTATCTATCTCTATCTATAGCTATCTATCTATCCATATCTGTCTGTCTGTCTCTATTTATCTATCTATGTATCATGTCTGTCTATCATTTATCCCTATCTATAGCTATCTATCTCTATCTATAGCTATCTATCTATCCCTATCTATCTATCTATCTATCTATCTATCTATCTATCTATCTGTCTCTATCTATCTATGTCTATATCTATCCATATCTGTCTGTCTGTCTCTATTTATCCATCTATGTATCATGTCTGTCTATCATTCATCTCTATCTATAGCTATCTATATCTATCTCTATCTATAGCTGTCTATCTATCCATATCTATCTATCCATGTCTGTCTGTCTGTCTGTCTGTATCTATCTCTATATCTATCATCATTCAACTATCTCTATCTCTATCTAGCCATCTGTCTCTATCTATAGCTATCTATCTGTCTATCCATCCATATTTATCAATCTATCTACATCTATATCTATCATTTATCTATGTCTCTATGTCTCTATGTCTCTATGTCTCTATGTCTCTATGTCTCTATGTCTCTATGTCTCTATGTTTCTATCTATCTATCTATCTATCTATCTATCTATCTATCTATCTATCTAGTTACTTAGGAGATTTGCTATGAGATTGGCTATCATGATTTGCCATCTGCAACCTGGAGCCCCAGGCAGGCCAGTGGTGTAGCTCCATTCTACACCCGAGGGCTTGGGAACCAGGAAGGCCCATGTCTGAAGGCAGGAGCGGGAAGAGGACCCAGCTCAAGCCGAGAATGAAGGTGTCCTTCTGCAGCTTTTTTGTTCTGTGTGGATCCATGAATTGGATGGTGCCCACTTGCCCTGGCGAGGGGACTCTTTATAACTCAGTCCACAGACTCAAACACAATTCTTTTCTGGAAACGCCCTTGTGGAAACACCTAGAAATCATGTTTTACCAGCTCTCTGGGCACCGCTTCACCCCAGCAAGTTGACATCATGCAGTCCATTAGAGGCCAGTTAAATTCATTCCCTGATTCTGTTAACCCAACTCAGGAAAGCAGAGATGTCCATGCTACAGCTCCCCTATGTGGCTCCGAGGCATCGCTCCTGCCAGCTTAGTGACGTACCTACATACAATGGGACTTTTCTTGCAGAAGACCAATGATGAGATCAGATTATACAGGGTTATAGAGAATATATGGGTAACTTTTTTTTTTTTTTTTTGCTTTTTAGGGCCGCACCTACAGTGTATGGAACTTCCCAGGCTAGGGGTTGAATTGGAGCTGCAGGCCTACATCACAGCCACAGCAATGCCAGATCTGACCTACATGTGTGACCTACACCACAGCTCCCTGCATTGCTGGATCCTTAACCCACTGATCAAGGCCAGGGATTGAACCTGCATCTTCATGGATACTAGTTGGGTTCTTAACCCACAGAGCCACAACGGGAACTCCAGAATGTATGGGTAACTTCTGAGGCCAAACAATGGCCATCTCAGAAAACTTGCCTGCCTGGCAGAGAGGGGAGGGAATAAAATGTAGCAATTCACAGCAGAGGTAAAGTCCTGAATAAGTTCAGAGCAGGGAAAAAAAAGGAACATTGTATGTATATTCCTTGGGACAGAATTTCTTCAGGGAGGTGAGTGAATGGTTGGAGTGTGTGCCTTTGTGGAGCTACTTTTCTGGGTACTTTTTCTTTCTGGATGTGGATTTGTTAGGGAGGATTACCTTTTTTGCAAACAGGTATTTGTATGGCCTCCTGAAGCCACCCTGTGACAATTTGTTTGGCCTCTGTGCCCAGGCTTCTATACCCTCTTTCAGCAACCTCTCTCTGGGGTCCCATTCAGTTCCACAACTATAGATCCCATCTTGATCTGGATGAAATGAGAATATATCTATCTCTGGGAGTTCCCCTTGTGGCTCAGCCATAATGAACTAGAGTAGAATCCATGAAGATGTGGGTTTGATCCCTGGCCTTGCTCAGTGGGTTAAGGATCCGGCATTGGAGTGAACCGTGGTGTAGGTTGCAGATTCGGCTCAGATCTGCAGTTGCTGTGGCTGTGGTGTAGCCCGGCAGTTGCAGCTCTGATTCGACCTCTACCCTGGGAACTTCCATATGCCATGGGTGTGGCCCTAAAAAGCAAAACAAAACAAAAGGAATATCTCTCCAGCAGGCTCTCCCCTAAACTCCAGTGTCTTATCACAATTCCAGGGCTTCACTGACAAGAGAATTACCCCAAACATGTCTTATGTTTAACCGATATTCGCCCCCCTTCCGTCTTAGTCAATGGAAATTCCATCCTTCTGACGGGTCAAGCCAAAACCAAGGAGTCATTTCCATGTCTCCCATTGTTTCCATCCCTATGTTCAATCTGTTAGCCAATCATGGGGACTCTGTTCAATATGAATCCAGAAAGCAACCACTTCTGCCACCAAGGCCACGTCACTGGCCCAGGCCACCACCACATGTCCCCTGGGTTTTTCAGTAGCCTCCCAACTGATCCTCCTACTTAAACCCTGGGCCTCTTGAGTCTGTTTCTCAACAGAGTGGCCAGAACAGTTATTTTCTTTCTTTTTTTTTTTTTTTTTTTTTTTTTTTTTTTTTGTCTTTTTGCCTTTTTCTTAAGCTGCTCCCACAGCATACGGAGGTTTCCAGTCTAGGGGTCTAATGGGAGCTGTAGCCGCCGGCCTACACCACAGCCACAGCAACTTGGGATCCGAGCCGCTTCTGTGACCTACACCACAGCTCACAGCAACGCCGGATCCTTAACCCACTGAGCAAGGCCAGGGATCGAACCCGCAAGCTCATGGTTCCTAGTCAGATTTGTTAGCCACTGTGCCACGATGGGAACTCCCCAGAACAGTTCTCTTAGGGCATAGCTCAGACACGTTATGCCTCTGCTTCCCATGCCCCTCACAGTAAGAGACAAAGCTCCTGCCTGAGTGTACAAGGCACCCACATCTCTGCCTTTCAGTCCTTCTGCTCCTCATTCCCCCACCCCCCGTCCGCCACCTCCACAGCTCACATGGCTTGGTCCACTGAGCTCCCTACTTTCCTTTGAGGACATCGGTCTTGCTCCTGCCTGAGTGTCTTCACACCTGCTGTTCCTGCAGCCTGGAGCATCTTTCCTTCCCCAAGACTCAGCATGACTCCCTTTTTTCTTTTGGGCCTTCACTCAAAAATCATAATCTCTTGGGAGTTCCTGCCTTGGCACAGTGGAAGCGAATCCGAGTAGGAAATGTAAGGTTGCAGGTTCAATCCTTGGCCTCACTCAATGGGTTAAGGATCCAGCATTGCCATGAGCTGTGGTGTAGGTCACAGACCTGGCTTGGATCTGGTGTTACTGTGGCTGTGGCATAGGCTAACAGCTGTAGCTCCGATGGGACCCCTAGCCTGGGAACCTCCATATGCTGCAGGTGCGGCCCTAAAAAGACGAAAGACAAGACAAAATCATATTCTCGATTAAAAGAATGGGCAAAAGACCCAAACAGAAATGTTTTCAAAGAAGATATACCTATGGCCAATGGGTAGCTGAAAAGATGCCAACATCAGAGAAATGCAAAGCAAAACTGCAGTGAGGTATCACCTCGCACCTGTCAGAATGGCTATCATCAAAAAGGCCATAAATAACAAATGTTGGTGAGGATGTGCAGAAAAGGGAACCCTTGTACATTATTGATGTGAATGTAAACTGGTGGAGCCTCTGGAGTTAGTTATGGAGGTTCCTCAAAGGGTTGCCTTGTGGTACAGCAGGTTAAGGATCCAGTATTGTCATTGCAGCAGCTTGGGTCACTGCTGTGGCACAGGTTCCTTCACTGTCTCAGGAACTTCCACATGCCATGGGTATGGCCACACATATCAAAAACAAAACAAAACAAAACAAAAAAACCTAAAATCAGAAATACCATATAACTCAGAAATTCTACTCCTGGGCATATATCCAAACATAAACATTAATATGAAACACTAACTTGAAAAGAAAAACACTAATTTGAAAAGATACATGCATCTCAATGTTCATAGCAGCTTTATTTACAATAGCCAAGACATGGAAGCAACCTAAATATCCACCAACAGATAAGTGGATCTACAATGGAATACTACTCAGCCATGTAAAATAATGAAATTTTGCCATTTGCAACAGCACGGATGGACCTGGAGGGTATTATGTGTACTTAGCGAAACAAGTCAGACAGAGAAAGACAAATATGATATCACTTATATGTGGAATCTAAAACGTAAAACAAACTAGTGAATATAACAAAAAAGAAACTGACTCACAGACAGAACAAACTGGCTGTGACCAGCAGGGAATGGGGGACGGGCAAAATAGGGGTTGTGAAATAAGAAGTACTAACTACCAGGTATTAAAATAAATAAGTTACAAGGATATATTGTACAGCACATGGAATATAGCCAATATTTTGTAATAACTATAAAAGGAATATGACCCTAAAAATTGTGAATCACTATGTTGTACACTTGAAACTTACATAAGATTGTAAATCAGCTATGCCTAAATAAAAAATTTCTTGGAGCTCCCATTGTGGTGCAGCAGAAACGAATCTGACTAGTAATCATGAGGTTGTGGGTTCGATCCCTGGCACCGCTCAGTGGGTCGGGGATCTGGCATTGCCGTGAGCTGTGGTGTAGGTTGCAGATGTGGCTCAGATCCCATGTTGCTATGGCTATGGCGTGGGCTGGCAGCTGTAGCTCTGATTTGACCCCTGGCCTGGGAATGTCCATATGCCACCAGTGCAGCCCAAAAAAGAAAAACAATATCTTACAAAAATCATATTGTCCATAAGAAATGTACTCTATAAACGCATGCCAAATGAGTGAATGAGCTGCATTGCTTAGGGAAGGGGTATCTGGTCAACCTCCCCTTTGCTAGCTGCTCTTGGCTCCACACCACTTCTGACAGTGTCAGGTAGGAAGTTGATGCTCCATTGACCATGTGCCAGATCACGTGCCCTGTGCTTCCTCTGTTACATCCCACTTATTTCACCAACCACCTCAGAAGCCGGATGCTCTTACCCCTGTGGTAAGTCCTGGGGTACTCCAAGGCCACCTTCTGAATTTGTCCATCCTTGGAGAGTGTTTCCCCTATGTTTGGGCCCCAACTTAGAGAGACTTAGGGTTGTCCTCCTAATCTGACTCTCCAAGGCTCCTGGGCAATTCGAAGTCCCAGGATAGCTTGGGAAAGATGGGCCCATGGTGGAAGGTGACACTAAGAGGCTACAAGAGCCTTGCTCAGTGCCTGGCCCCGTGTTTGCTGAAAGAATCAGTGAAGTACCTCCTGGGGAAGCTTCCAGGAGGCCCTGGGGTGTGGGATAGCAGAAAGTGAAACGAGTTCAAGGGATGAAACTGTTTAGATTGTTTTTACAGCAAAAACGTTTGGTAAAAGTTGGAGCAGAATAAACCAGCCCAAAACAACTGGAGGGTTGTGGGTGGTCTCTGAACTTCGAGGATGTAACTACATGTAATGGGGTGAAATTGAGCAAAGGCAAACACTCTTACAGCGAAGCTGATTACATGGTGCCACCAACTCCTGGGGAAATGGCAAAACCCCCTCCCTGAAGTCCTGTTGGGCTTCTTTGGGTGGAGTGTTTTTATCAGGCACACAGGGGAGGCAGGCAGGGCCTGCCTCAAGGGAGCTTGTGGCTTCTTCCACCCCCGCAGAGCCCCCGGAAATCTGCTGAGAGCCTTTTTCTTGAAAGACCCCTCATTTTAGAACAGGGTTGGGAATTTTGATCTGAAAATGCCTCTTAAGAAGATTGCACAGGAACTTCTTAGCATTTTTCCAGATTTACAATCAAGAACGAGGGATGTTTGTTTCTCTTCTCTTAAGAACAACCTAGAGGCATCTCGGTGGAGGTGGGAAGATGACACATATTGTGCTTAAAAAAGAGCAAGCCTGGAGTTCCTATTGTGGCTCAGTGGTAATGAACCTGACTAGTATCCATGAGGATATGGGGTTTGGTCCCTGGCCTTGCCGAGTGGGTTAAGGATCCGGTGTTGCCGAAGCACCAGCTTAAGTTGCAACTGAGGCTCGGATTTGACCCCTGGTCTGGGAACTCCATATGCAGTGGGGCAGCCAAAGCTAAACAAAACCCCAAAAAACAGCAAGCTTTCGGGGGGCCAGCAGATCTCTCAGAGTCAGCCTCAGAGCCACAGATGGAGTTTGCGTTTTGAATTCTCTTGTGTGAATCCCAGTCTCCTATGGCCCCTTGTTGGGAGTTTCTAGTCAGGTTTGGGGTGAAAAAGAATAAGAGCCGAGGGCAAAGAAATGCCCCCTTTATCAAAATGCATGTGGGGGTAAGCGGTGGTGGTGATTTTTTTTTTCTTTTTCCCAACTTATTCAAGAAAACAAAGGACTTGAAATGACAGTCCTGGGGCCAGATTCAGTCACAGTGTGTTTTGCTTGGCCTATATGGGCTTTTTAGAAAACTCTGAGCCAACAGTCAAAAAGTGGGAGATTTCACATAAGCATCTGAAATTGTGGAATGTCCTAACAGCTCAGAAGGCTCAGAAGCTCCAGTCTGCACGCCACACCCTGTGTGGTAGCTATCAGCCGTGTCCCCTCTTCCATGAGGCCACAGCTCCCAGGCCAACCTCAGACCCACCAGGCAGGCCCCAGACATTGCCATCTGCTGCCTTATCCAAGGGGATAAAGAGAACTGGCCACCCCTGAAATAATCATCCCTTTCACTCATTCATTCATTCATTCATTCATTCACTGATTCAGAACTAGAGAACTAGAACTAGAACTGGCCACTCTGGAAACTAGAGAACTAGAACTGGCCACTCTGAAATCCTCTTTTCTTTTAAGAAGTGAGCATGGGAACTTGACAATTAAAGCAACTGCTTCAGGAGTTCCCGTCGTGGCTCAGTGGTTAACGAATCTGACTAGGAACCATGAGGTGCAGGTTTGATCCCTGGCCTCGCTCAGTGGGTTAAGGATCCAGCGTTGCCGTGAGCTGTGGTGTAGGTCGCAGACGAGGCTTGGATCCCACGTTGCTGTGGTTGTGGTGTAGGCCGGTGGCTACAGCTCTGATTAGACCCCTAGCCTGGGAACCTCCACATGCTGCGGGAAGTGGCCCTAGAAAAGGCAAAAAGACAAAAAAAAAAAAAAAAAGTAATTTCTTCAGAGCACAAATAAATTGTACAGAAGACCCAAGACTGTAAAAACCTGAGTGTAATGGCTCAGTTGGGTCCAGGCAAGGATCGAAACAATTCCCTGTCTTAGGCTGGGTTTTCTTGAGGCAAAGCCCGAGCCAAAGATTCTTGTACACGGGATCTGGTGGGCCTTTGGAGGAGGGGAAACTCAGGGAAGGAGCATGAGAAGATGGGGTCTCAGTCTGACCCCACAGGGGCTCTGGAGCTTGAATTGCACCATAGCGCTAGTCCCACTGAGGCTGGGTGCCCTTTGCCACTCCCGTGTCAGTCAGTGACCACATGGACCATGGAAGAACACCCAGGGCAAGGGGCTTGAATGCACGGCATAAGCTGTAGGCAGAAGGGTGCTGGGGGAGTGGACGTACCCACCTGATAAACAACATCCATATGGGACATTACCTCCCACCAAAGTTATCAAATACTGAATTTGATTTTATTTAAAAAAATTTTAGGGTCACACATGCAGCATACGAAAGTTCCCAGGCTAGGGGTCAAAGCAGAACTACAGCTGCCGGCTTATACCACAGCCACGGCAATGCCAGATTTGAGCTGCATCTTTGACTTACACCACAGCACAGCAATGCTGGATCCTTAACCCACTTAAGGAGGCCAGAGATCGACCCCATATGCTCATGGATACTAGTCAGGTTCATTGCTACTGAGCCACACTGGGAACTCCCGCAGTTGTGTCTTGTCTGGAGGAATTGGGAGATGGTGCTGACAAGGCTCGCCCCCTCCTCCTGCCAATTCCTGAGCATCCACCACCCCTTTCAGTCAGCACTTATGTGTTCTGGGTCTTCACAGCCTCCACCCATCTGGCTTCGTGAATTTCCTCAGCTTTTCAGGATCCTGTAGGCATCCTGGCTTGAGATTCTGTGCGAGGGTCACTGGAAGCCTGGACGGGGGGCAAAGGCATACAGTCCCTGGCTAACTCCCCTGGATGGAATAGCGATGGAACCTGGAAAATACTGTTGCCCAGCAAAATACTGTTGCCTAGCCCTGGGTTTGCTGTCAGGTGACTGATGGACCAAGCTTGTTTCAGGAGCCTGGTACCTTCCTAAGAGGACAAACCTAAAAAGACCAATAGGCTCCTGAATATGAAGCTTTCCAGCCCGGTGTGTTTCAATCCCTGGTCTTGTTAAAAATAACAGAATTGGGGCTCCATCTTTGGGAATTCTTATTTGCCTGGTCTAGGGCTGGCCCAGGCTGTTGATGTTTTTCAGAGTGCCGGTGTGTGCCAGACCAGGTTGGTAGAGCCCATGGCCTGGACCTCTAGTTTGTTTGTTGGTTTGTTTTGTCTTTTTAGGGCTGCACCTATGGCATGTGGAATTTCCCAGGCTGGAGGCAGAATTGGAGCTGTAGCTGCTGGCTTACGCCACAGCCAGAGCAATGTGGGATCTGAGCCGTGTCTGTGACCTACACCACAGCTCACGGCAAGGCCAGATCCTTAACCCACTCAGCAAGGCCAGGGATGGAACCTGCATCCTCATGGATGCTAGTCAGGTTCATTTCCGCTGCACCACAACGAGAACGCTTGGACCTTTTGTTGAAATTGACTACAGTGGGAATTTTCATGTCATGGTGACAGAGCTCACCCCATCCTTACAGAGAGCCTATTGTTAGACATTTCCCAGCACACCACTGAAGAACCCCATGCCACTCTTTTTTTCTTCTCTCTTTTTTTTTAATGGCTGCACACGCAGCATATGGAAGTTCCCAGACTAGGGGTTGAGTTGGAGCTGCCACTGCCAGCCTATGCCACAGCCACAGCAACACAGGATTCAAGCTGTGTCTGTGACCTACACCACAGCTCACAGCAATGCTGGATCCTTAACCCACTGAGAGGGCCAGGGATTGAACCCACTTCCTCACGGATGCTAGTTGGGTTCATTACTGCTGAGCCACAATGGGCACTCCAGCCCCATGTCATTCTAATGGGATCAATGACATGAGCTGTGTCTTAGCAGGGGTTAATAACCCTGATGGGAGATTTGTTGCCCACTCTGGTGGGGAGGTTTCTATATGCCGGGGGGAGTGGGTGGGTGCCATACTGAATCTGTAATTCAACGTTAGGGTTGGAACCTCTGTTCAGCTCATTGACTGTGTGATTTTGGATGAAATGTCCTCACCCTCTGGACCTCTAGCTTCCCATCAATTCCATAGGATGAGTGCTCTTGACCTCTCAGGAGAGTTGTTTGAAGGAAATGAGATATACCCCCCTTGGTCAACTGCCACCGTGTTTGCCATAGGGTCACACTCCATAAGTGCCACCTGCCTTTCCCTTTGCCAAAAGGAACATGAAGTGTACAGCGTAGTTTCTTGCAAGGCACTATTTCATGAGTGGCCACTGACTGCTGATCTGAGTGAGTATTGGTGAAGGTCCAACACCTTCCCATTTGGAGGCCAGCTGGGAAAAACCGCACCTAAGAGGTTCTTAAGTGAGTGGACCTGGGCCCCCGGGGGTGGTGGAGCTAATCTTTCAGTTGGAAATGACTCTTCCAATGATGACTCTTGATCCAGGAAAACCAGGGGCTGTTGGCCATTGAAAGAAAAAAAGAGCTACATTAATTACCGTCTTACCCATGACAATTTACTCTACATTCTTGCCACTCACCGTTCAGATGATCTCTTTCAACCTGAAAAGCAGGTCTTTTGCTCCCTTTCTCACCCAGACCCAGTATTTAGCAGGGTAATGGGATTTATGATTTTGTTTACATCCGTCTCCGTGGCGATGCACCATAAAAGCTCAGTTGCTTGGCAACTTGGCATTGTGGTGCTGCAATGGAGGGGGAATTTTTGTCTCTCTGAAGTGAGTGCTTAAGGAATAATGAAAACTTCTGCTCATACGTCTCATGAATGGTTTTTATTTTCCAGGTCAACCAAACATTTTTTTCAGGAAAGACTCATGCACTTTCCTTTCAGCGATAACGCCGTAAAATGTTTCTCCGCAATTATCCTGTCTCCGAGCAGGAGACAACAGTCTCTAGCTGTTCTTCTTCTCTCCTTGCTCTTGCAAAATTAGGTTTGAGCAACTCTGGGTTCATCATAATAGAGTGAGTCTCTCTCATTTACTGGCATCTTCTGAGCTCATTAGCAAATGTCTTTTTTTTTTTTTTAATGAGCTGCTATGCACTCTGAATCACTTATCTTCAAAACCAGTTTCGTTTGGTGTGTTGTGGGTTCACCATGATCCCTTTGATGATGGGGTCAATGTTAGCCTTGAGGGCACAAAACAGGATACCAATTTCCCTCTGAGGTTCCTATTGATGATAGGTGTTTCTATCAATGATCAAACAGCCTGTTTTAAAATACGCAAATGCATCTTTCTGACCTCTTTCTCAATGTGGGGACACATAAAGGGGAAAAGAAGCTGATTCAGATGGATCTGCATGGACACAGCCCAGGCTGGAGGTGTGGAGGCTGTGATGACAATCCCGGTGAAGATGACAGCAGCTGACCAAACACTTGCCACATGCTTTACATGTCGCATCTCACTTGATTCATGCAACAACACTAAGCCACATGTAATCAGCTGGGGCACCAGTCAAAAAAAAAAAAAAAATCACTTTTGGCAGCCCCACAGCATATAGAGTTCCCAGGCCAGGGATTAAATCCAGCGGCAATGCCGGATCCTTAACTCACTGTGCTGGGCAGGGAATCAAACCTGTGTGCCAGCACTCCCAAGACGCTGCCGATCCTGTTGATTGCTCTTTACTGTTTTTTTCTCAGGCTAAATGCAGAGCTCAGCTTCTCACACTGAGAGAGACCCTCTGTCCCAGCCCCTGTCACAGATCTGTCCTCACCCAGAGCCAAGTTTAAACCTAAAGAAGTTTTTTTTTTTTCCTTTTTTGCATCCATATCTGGCATACTGATGATCTGCTTGATTGTGACTAACCTAACTTCTGCTAGGCTGTGAGCTAGAGCTTCTCAAACATGAAGATATGGGAGAGTGACCTGCAGGTCTGGTTAGTGGCCAGATTCCTGAGCCTCAGCCTCTGTGACTGTGATTTAGCAGATCTGGGGGGGGAGGTCCAGGACTTTTCATGTCCTTTCTTTTTTCTTTTTCTTTTTTTTTTTTTTTTTTGCTTTTTAAGGCCAAACCTGCAGCATATGGGGTGGAATCAGAGCTACAGCTGCTGGCCACAGCCACAGCCACAGCAATGTGAGATTTGAGCTGTGTCTGCGACCTATGCCATAGCTCACAGCAACACTGGATCCCCAACCCACTGGGTGAGACCAGGGATTGAAGCTGCATCCTCATGGATACTAGTCAAGTTTGTTAACTGCTGAGCCATGAAGGGACCTCCAGGACTTTTATTTCTAAGAAGCACCCAGATGGCGCTGCTGGCTCCTGGGCCCCTTGGTGAGTAGCATTTCGCTCAGTATTTTAGCCTGGCCCCTACCCCGGATGCCTGTCAGCAGTGCAGTTTCTAGCATGAAACTTGATGTGGATTTAGTAAAGTTTGAAGAGACACTTTGTGATGACTAATTTTCTTTTTCTTTTTTTTTCTTTTTGGGCTGCACCCGAGGCATATGGAAGTTCTCAGGCTGGGGGTCGAATTAGAGAGGCAGCTGCCAGCCTACGCCACAGCCGCAGCAATGTGGGATCTGAGCCTCTCTCTGTGACCTACACCACAGCTCACCGCAATGCTGGATCCTTAACCCACTAAGTGAGGCCAGGGATCGAACCCGCATCCTCATGGATACTAGTCGGGTTGGTAAACCGCTGAGCCACAAAGGGAATTCCCATGATACCCAATTTCCTCACACGCTTCTTGCCAAGGACTTGGCAAGTCTTACCACAGTGGACTATTTAGAGTTTACATGCGTTATGTTGCATTTGTGGAGTATTTTGGAGTTTATGAGCATTATGTTATTTGGCCAAGTGGGGTATGGTTTGGCCCATTGTACAAATTAAGAAATGAAGCTGGAGATAATGATTTACTCATGGTCAACGAGTCATATTAGACTATGAGCCAGGCCTTTGGATGCTAAGTCCTGCAGTCTGTTCATCCCATTATAGCTGCTTACCTCTGTTTCCTGCCATGGAGGAGTTGCCTCAGTGCTGCAAGGCCAGTAGAATATGTGCTCTCTGAGGAAGCCAGGAATGGAACCCAGGTGAAGAAAGGAATCCTTCAGTAGAGACCAGGAGACCCAACCACCCAGCCAGCCTCCAATTCTCCATTCAATAAATGGGGTTCATAGTATGTCTACCTCATAGTTTCTGCAGAGGGTTGAGCCTGCACAGTGGGTTTGCCCTGGAGTGAGCTGTTATGAGTATTCCTGGTGGAGGAGCGAAGATACCAGAAGTCCTGGGGCAGGGAGGCTCCTGCTCATGTTGATTCTTGATACTTTGTAGGCAAAGACACATCCTTGCGGTTTGCGCTGAGCTCTGAAATGCTTATATAATTTGCAGAACGTCGTTTTTGATGGAATCTTGGTTAATAGGTAGTCCTCATTTTGGAACGTGGAAACCATGGCTGCAGGTCATTTTGTTTCTTTTCTTCCTTTGCCTCATTAAAGTGCTTGAAGAGGGGCTTAAGGAATTGGTGGTTCCTGGGTAAGCATATGACAGAAGAGTCAGGGATCGCAAGAGAAACAAAGCCATGGTGCTATTTATTAAGCACTTGATTTGTGTTAGTCATGTGAGGACCCGGGAGACACATGGAAGCCAAGGCTGGAGTTGGGGTTCCCTGCCCAAGCTTGCCTTCAGGCTCCTGTGACTTTTTCTCCAAAGCTAGCCTCTTAATCCCTCTGACATGTCACCATGCCCTTCACTCAAAATCCCCAATCTACCACTAATTAAAAAAAAAAATCTAAATTTTGGAAGAGGACTTTCTCCCTCCCTTCTTTCTCCCCCCCCCTTTTTTTTTTCTATTTGCTTTTTAGGGCTGCACCCATGGCATTTGGAAGTTCTCAGGCTAGGGAGAATTGGAGCTGCAGTTGCCAGCCACAGCCACAGCAATTCGGGATCCAAGCCACATCTGTGACCTACACCATAGCTCACGGCAACACCAGATCCTTAACCCATTGAGCGAGGCCAGGGATCGAACCCACATCCTCATGGATACTTAGTCAAGTTTGTTACCACTGTGCCACCATGGGAACTCCTCTCCCTCTTTTCTTAACCAAGCTTGGGCTGGTTTCTAAACTGGCAAGTCCAGGTGGGCACATTTCATTTCCTCTCATGTTTCCTACCTCCCCATTCCCGCCCCAACACCCAGCATTAAGACATATTCAAAATCTAAGAGTGGGGAGTTCCTGTCGTGGCTCAGTAGAAATGAATCCAACTAGTATCCATGAGGACTGAGGTTCAATCCCTGGCCTCGCTTAGTGGGTTAAGGATCTGGCGTTGCCATGAGCTGTGGTATAGGTCACAGACGTGGCTCAGATCCCGAGTTGCTGTGGCTGTGGTGTAGGCCAGTGGCTATAGCTCTGATTCAGCCCCTAGCCTAGGAACTTCTGTATGCCTCATGTTTGGCCCTAAAAAACAAAAACAAACAAATCTAAGAGGGGAGTTCCCTTGTGGCTCAGTGGGTTAAGGATCCAGCATTGTCACTGTTGTGGCTCTGACTATAGCTGTGGGGCTGGTTCAATCCCTGGCTGGGGAATTTCTGCATGCCACAAATGTGGGAAACCCCCCTCTCCCCCCTCAAAAAAAAAAATACTAAGAAGAAAGAGATAGAATGAGATCTTAGGGGAATCGAGGCAGGAAAAGGCACATGGCAAAGAGCCTGAGCCACTGATGCTTCAGAAAAGTTGTCAAGCCTGCGGCCCCCAAGGCCAGTGTCATCAGCCTGCGAGGCAGCTGTTTGGGAGCCCATGGGTGGTGTGAGCTGCATATATCGGGCCAGGGCTGCTCTAGTTTGGGGTTCCCTGGGCTACATCAGTGCCAATCAGGCAGGCTCTCTAGCCTGCTGTAAACTTGGAGTGTCTGTGGCCTTGCCTGCAAAGCCCCCTCTGTCTGGGTCTGGAAACTTCCAGGAGTGACCCCCAAGCTGAGTAACCTGAGCCTCCCCTGCCCATACGTCGGCCCTGACATCATTGTAAGAGCAGCTTCTCTTCTTGGCATCTGGTAGAAGGTGGCACCCTTCAAGCGAGCTAGGATTAACTACACTTTCCAGACAGGGAAAGCGAAGCTTAAAGAGGTTCATGAATGGAGTTCCTGTCGTGGCGCAGTGGTTAACGAATCCGACTAGGAACCATAAGGTTGCGGGTTCGATCCCTGTCCTTGCTCAGTGGGTTAAGGATCCGGTGTTGCCGTGAGCTGTGCTATGGGTCACAGACACGGCTTGGATCCCTTGTTGCTGTGGATCTGGCGTAGGCTGGTGGCTACAGCTCCGATTCAACCCCTAGCCTGGGAACCTCCATATGCCGCGGGTGCGGACCTAGAAAAGGCAAAAAGAAAAAAAAAAAAAAAAGTCCAGATGGAAGGTCTCAGCATGAATGGGTCCCCAAGACACTTTCTGGGTGAAAAAGACACAACAGAGATGGCTATCCTATCACTTACGTAGTAACATATTCATGAAAAAGCACTGCGGGGATTCCTTGGAGACATTGCAGGTTCAGCCTCAGACCACCGCAATAAAGCAAATATTGCACAAAAGCGAGTCATACAATGTTTTCTGGTTTTCCAGTGCATATAAAAATTATGTTTACACTCTACTGTCGTCTGTTAAGTATGCGATAGCACTATGTCTAAAAAATGCACATACCTCTATTTTTGATTTTTATTTTTTTAGGGCCACACCTGTGGCATATGGGAGTTCCCAGGCTAGAGGTTGAATTGGAGCTGCAGCTGCTGGTCTACACCACAGCCACAGCAACTGGGGATCCGAGCTGGGTCTGTGACCTACACCGCAGCTCCCAGCAATGCCAGATCTGTAACCCCCTGAGCAAGGCCAGGGATTTAATCCTTATCTTTATGGTTACCAGTCGGGTTCTTAACCCACTGAGCCACAGTGGGAACTCCACATACCTCAATTTAAAAATTACTTTATGGAGTTCCCGTCGTGGCTCATTGGTTAATGAATCTGACTAGGAACTATGAGGTTGTAGGTTTGATCCCTGGCCTCGCTCAGTGGGGTAAGGATCTGGCGTTGCCATGAGCTGTGGTGTAGGTCACAGACGTGGCTCCGATCTGGCGTTGCTGTGACTGTGGTGTAGACTGGCAGCTGCAGCTCCAATTGGACTCCTAGCCTGGGAACCTCCATATGTCACGGGTGTGGCCCTGGAAAAGACAAAAAAAAAAAAAAAACAACAAAAAAACTTTATTGCTAAAAAAAATGCCCATCATGATTACAACTTCAGTGAGTTGTAATCTTGTTACCATAGTAACATCAAAGATTACTGATCACATCAACATAAATATTATACTAACACAAAGGTTTGAACTATTGGGAGAATTACCAATATGTGACATAAAGACACAAAGTGAAAAAATTTTGTTGGAAAAAAACCGGCCCCCATAGACTTGCTGGATGTGGGGTTGCCACACATCTTCAATTTATAAAAATCACAATAAAGCAAAGTTTGATAAGGTGGGGTGTGCCTGTATAAGGTTTCTGGGGGCACCTATGTGCTCAAGCTTGCATGCATACATGTGCACACATACATTTCTAGAAGGAGTTATTCTTTCTTTCTTTCTTTCTTTTTTTTTTTTTTATCTTGTCTTTTTTAGGGCCACCCCTGCAGCATATGGAGGTTCCCAGGCTAGGGGTCTAATCGGAGCTGTAGCAGCCAGCCTACACCACAGCTCACGGCAATGCTGGATCCTTAACCCAATGAGCAAGGCCAGGGATCAAACTTATAACCTCATGGTTCTTTTCTGCTGTGCCACAACAGGAAATCCTAGAAGGAATTATTCTTAACTTCAGCTGCCTCCAAGGGTGAGTTTCAGGTGGTGGTTAAGAAAGACTTCAGCCTTATCCAAAAGTTTTCATGTTAAAAAGCAGAGTGCATTTGTGTATGAATTTTGCAATTAGACACTGAATTTAAAAAGATATTTAAAAAAGAAAAAACAGTCTGTTTCTATGGCTACCTCCCAAGGGAGGCTTTTTTTTTTTTTTTTCTTTTTAATGGCTGCGCCCATGGCACATGGAGGTTCCCAGGCCAGGGGTTGAATTGGAGCTACAGCTGCCGGCCTACACCACAGTCACAGCAACTCAGGATCTGAGCCGTGCCTGTGACCTACATCACAGCTCATGGCAATGCTGGATCCGTAACACACTAAGCAAGACCAGGGATTCAACCCATGTCCTTATGGATACTAGTCAGGTTCATTACTATTGAGCCACAATGGGGACTCTAAGGGAGGTCTTTTTGACAACTCTGCACCCACATTCCCTGAGTAACGGAGGCCAGGAGGCTTCTCTCTACTGAAACGAGTGGAGGCTCCAGCATGTTCTCAGAGCCCTTTGGGTCAAGATCAGGGTCAGGCAGCAGCCTCAGCAAAATGGGGGAGATTTTCCCCCAGGGGTACGAACCCTTGTCTTTCTCATGGGCCTTTCACTTCTTTTATTCCCTTCCTTTTACGTGTCTTTGATCCATGGGTTTTTGCCACAGGAAGAACAGGTGGCGAAGGCTTAAAGGGTCTTACCCCAGGATACATCTGTATTTTATTTTATCCTATTTTTTAATTTTTAAAAATTAAAAGCATTATTATGGTTGATTTACGAGATTCTGTCAATGTCTGCAGTACAGCAAAGTGACCTAGGTATATATTTATATACATTTTTTTCTCATATTACCCTCCATCGTGTTTCCTCACAAGAGATTGATATAATCCCCGTGCTGTAGAGTAGGACCTTACTCTTTATTCATTCTAAATCGTTTGCATCGACTAACCCTGAACTCCCAGGCCATCCCACTCCTTCCCCTTTCCCTTGGCAGCCACAAGGCTGTGCTCCACGTCCATGACCTTGCTTCTGTTCTGTAGATAGGTTCAAGCGGGTGAGGAGAGGGCATTCTCGGGGAGGATGAGCTGGTGTGGGACCATGGCAACCTGGTTGTATGCAGGTGTTTCCAATGCTCACCTGTGAGGCTGTGTGCCCTCAGGCCCCAGGGAAATAGGAGACAGTGGTCTGCAAGGAGGCAGATTCTTTCCAACAAGGAATTCCTTTTCCACTCATTAGCCACAGGATTAAACAGATACTGCTTTCCCCCTTCACTTCATCTCTGATAATCCCAGATAATCTTCCCACTGAAGATGACACAGTCCAAGCCACGCACCCTAACAGAGGGTGTTGGAGCCTGGATCCCACGTACCCACATACTCTTTCTTCCTTACTTCCCACTGAAGTGGCAGGAGTGGATAATGAAGTCACACCAGCAAAAGATTTGGTGATGAAAAGGACCTGACTGGTTGAGTTTGAGGAGTATTTGCAAGGCCAAGGAGATGGTTTAATATAAAAGAGTTGCGTTAAAAAAAATATAATTGAAGAGACGCCAGTCATGCCTGGGAAGAATCTTTATTCCCTGCTGCCAATATGTAGCAGATGTTCTTCCCTTGATGGGGCAGCCTGATGTAGGAACAAGACTGTGGATTCTGGAGGCAGGTCGACCTGAATTTGAATCCCACTTCTGCCACCTACGAGTGGTGTGGCCTAGGAAAACCACTCTCAGTCTCAATTGCCTCACCAGGAAAATCAGTCTTATAATGATTATCTTCCATGGTTGTGAAGCTTAGAGATAATATATATTTAATCTGCGTGGCACATAGTAGGTGCTCAATAAATGGTAGCTATTATTATCATATTATTATCTGTGGTGTGTTACTCAGGACTCACAGTCATGAGTGACATAATCACAGTAAGACATAAGCAAAAAAGGAACTTACTGGTTTACCTAACTAAAAAGTCTAGAACATCAGGCATGACTTAATCTAGGTCCTCTTTGTCTTTCTCCATCTCTTAGGTGGCTTCCCTCTGAGCTGGCTTCATTCAGGTGATGGCAACGAGATGGACATCAGTAGACCTAGATCTTGATGTATAGTCTACCTATTGAGCCATCCTTGGCGAAAAAGGCTATGTTTTGCAATTGTTTAAGGAAATTCCCAGATTGTCCTGAATTGAATGTGTTAGGTAGATCATCTTCCCACCCCTAAGCCAATTTGTGCCCAGAAGATTGGAATATGTTAGTCATGCCTTTGTCATATGCCTGATCTTGTAACCAGAGACAGGGATTAATTCCACATGAACTAGAGGGAAGGTGGGGGGGTGGGGAACAATCCTAAGGAGAACTAGGATGGGTGCCATTATCAGAAGAAAGGAAAATGGGTGCTGGGCAGGCACAAACCAAAGAGACTCACTACAAGGGCATGTTTTTAGAAGATTTTCTAGTTGCCAGATTGACAGCCTTGGAAGAATACTGTTAAGCGGGGGGTTGCCATTAATTTTCCTTAGCTGGTTGTAAGTTTTCTGGTTCTGTATTTTCTTTTTGGAAATGTAAATGAGTGAATGAATTAACAAGTACTTTTTTTTTTTTTTTTTTTTTTGGTCTCTTTAGAGCTGCACCTGCAGCATATCGGGTCCCAGGCTAGGGGTGGAATTGGAGCCATAGCAATGAAGGATCCTTAACCCGCTGATTGAGGCCAGGGATCAAACCTCCATCCTCATGGATACTAGTTGGGTTTGTTACCACTGAGCCATGATGGGAACTCCAAGTACTTCTTAATATCTTCAAATATAGGAATATAATTTGAAATTGCTCATTGTTCTAAATTTCCATGGTAGTAATCATGCTGGGGTTTTAAAAGTAATTGGAATGGACTTCTAGAAAATGCTTTTCAGATCTTACCCTCATGATGGAGGGAACTGAGTTGACACATGGGGCCCACAAACTACTTTAGGCCTATTATTCCAGGACATGGACTATTCCTATTGTATTAATTGAGCACCGTTAGAAGCAACGGTTGGTAAAATACTATAAGATTCTCTTGCCATCAGAGAATACTGGATTCAATTTGCTCTAAATCAACAACTGAGGAGTTCCTGTTGTGGCTCAGTGGTTAGCAAAACCATGAGGTTGCAGGTCCGATCCCTGGCCTTGCTCAGTGGGTTGAGGATCCGACGTTGCTGTGAGCCGTGGTGTAGGTTGCAGACGTGGTTTAGATCCTGCGTTGCTGTGGCTCTGGCATAGGCCGGCAGCTGCAGCTCTGATTTGACCCCTAGCCTGGGAACCTCCATATGCTTCGGGGGTGACCCAAGAAAATGGCGAAAAGACAAAAAAAAAAAAAATCAACAACTGATCAGCCTACATTGATGACGTAGAAGACAGAAACAAATCCTTACCCAAAGGGCACATGTGCACAAATAACCAATACAAGACAGAATGTGGGTGTTACTGAAAATGTATAAAGGATTAGAAGGGACTCAGAAAAGGGTATTGAAGGTTGGGGAGCTTCAAACCCCTTTTTGAGGAGAGCAGGTTGAGATGGACTTTGAAGGGAGTGTGATCTTGCTGGTGGAATCTCTTTTTGGCAGAATGAACCTGAGCAGGTGTCTTGAAGGGTTGTTTTGAGTAGGTCTCAGAGTATTAGCAGTGACCCTGGAAGGTAGGGATGCCTGGGGACATTCATCTGGGCCCACAGGACTTGTAGCAGCCCCCACAGACATGTTCCGACCTGACCTGAGCCGATGCTGCAGCTGGACCAGCCCTTGTGCTTATGTATACAATGGAATACTACTCAGCCATAAAAAGGACAGAATAATGCCATTGGCAGCAACATGGATGGAACTAGAGACTCTCATATTGAGTGAAGTAAGTCAGAAAGAGAAAGACAGTCACCATATGATATCACCATATGGAGTCTAAAATATGGCACAGATGACCTATCTACAAAACAGAAACAAAACAAAACAAAAAAAAAGGAGTTCCCGTCATGGCTCAGTGGTTAACGAATCTGATTAGGAACCATGAGGTTTCGGGTTCGATCCCTGGCCTTGCTCAGTGGGTTAAGGATCTGGCGTTGCCATGAGCTGTGGTGCAGATCATAGATGTGGCTCAGATCCCTCGTTGCTGTGGCTGTGGTGTAGACTGGCAGCTATAGCTCCGATTCGATCCCTAGCCTGGGAACCTCCATATGCCGTGGGAGCGGCCCAAGAACTGGCAAAAAAGACAAAAAAAAAAAAAAAAAAAAAGACTAGACTTTCTCCTTCTCTAAGCTGATTGGCTGATTGGCTGATTGACACTGAATTGTCCAGTGTCTAGCAAGGCTCACCCGAGAAGCGATGCTCTCAGAATCATGCAGGCAGGAATTTTTAATAGTCACTTAATTGCTTCCATCACACACACTATAAATATATATGTGTGTGTGTGTGTGTATATATACATATATATATATATAGTGCTTTTTCGGGTTGCACCCATGGCACATGGAGTTTCCCAGGTTAGGAGTCAAATCAGAACCATAGCTGCAGGCCTATGTCACAGCCACAGCAACACTAGATCCGAGCCGAGTCTGTAACCTACACCTCATCCAAGACAAGGTGGCTTGGCTCCCATGTTGCTGTGGTTGTGGTGCAGGCTGGCAGCTGCAACTCTGATTCAACTCCTAGTCTGGTAATGTCCATATGCAGCGGGTGTGGCCCTAAAAAGCAAAATAAATAAAGATGAAAACGAAAGCAACATGCTCAGTGGGGGATGGGCCCCCAAAGGTTGCAGCCCCATAAAGTGCCTGGAGTGAGAGGATTACAGCTAGGAAGAAGCAAATATCTGCACCCAAACCTGGCAAGACCTTAGAGGAAGAAGAGGAAGTTGATGATTGCAGGGGTCTAGCCCAGCGGGGGGTCTGACACCAGCAGCCCTGCTCGGCTGTTCTTTATTTTTCCCATTGGCAGAGCATGGGAGGGGGGTGCGTGGGCTGGGATGCGTGGGGAAGGGTGTTCAGGGACCCCGATGAGGGGACATCATCCTTGCAGACTGGGCAGCTCTCGGAGGTTCTGTCAGCAGCCATATGTGAGTGGAGGGCCAGGTGATGGGCGTCCCTGGAAGATGTTCCCTTGGATCCACTTTGCTGTACAACAAAAATTGAAGAAACTTTGTAAATCAGCTCTAATAGATATTTTCCTTTTTCAGTGTGATTGAGAAGAAGTCTGTCTTGATCCTGTCTCTGGGATCATTTGCATCTTTTCATTCTCTCTCTTTCCGTTTTTTTAGCTGTCCTAGGGCATATGGGGTTCCCGGGACACAGTTGCGACTAACTCACTGTGCCAGGGATCAAACCTGCATCCTAGCACTCCAGAGACACTGTTGTGCCACAGCAGGAACTCCTTGTGCCAATCTCTTCATTTGCCCTGCTCCTCTTGCAAAACTGCTCCTTAAAGGCAGGGACCAGGTGTTGCTCACCTATACCCTCAGCACACAGTGGGTACACAGGAAGTACTGTTTTTTTAAAAAAGAAGTTACACCTGGGAGTTCCTGTCTGGCTCAGTGAAAATGAATCTGATGAGCATCCATGAGGACGCAGGTTCGATCCCTGGCCTCGCTCAGTGGGTTAAGGATCCAGCATTGCCGTGAGCTGCAGTGTAGTCGAAGTCGCAGCTCGGATCTGGTATTGCTGTGGCAATGGTGTAGGCCAGTGGCTACAGCTCCGATTTGACTCCTAGCCTGAAAATTTCCACATGCCCTGAGTGCGGTCCTAAAAGAAAGGAAAAAAAAAAAAAAAAAAGTTACTCATGACTCACTGATCCACTGAGGGAGTGAAAAAAATGAATGAAGCTCAGTCTTTCCCTTAAGAATCTTCCCCTGGGATGGAGAAGGCCAGGGTTCAAGTAGATCAATGGGACAGACACAACTTCTATAGGCAGGAGTTTTGAATTGGATGTGAATTCAGAGACTTCCCTGGAGGTCCAGAGACTGGGCGGGTTTTAAGGGAATCAACATCAGATGCTCAAAGTCTGTATGGAGTGAAAAATGGCTGTGATGGGGTTGACCCACCACCACCCACCTCCCCATTCACTTCGCCAAAGAAAAGCGTGAACCTCTCACTCCTTCGGAGTCTCACCATGGGATCTCGTGCGGGAGTGTAAAATTCTGTGGGGCAATAAAGAAATGATTCAACATATTGGTGTTGGCAAACTTTTCGTAACTGGACACTACTGACCCGCAGAGAACCTAGTGTCTTTTTGTTACAGGTAGAGTTCTCCAGAAGCAGAAGCTGAGACAGAGTTTGGGCTGCCAAGGGAAAACAGAAGAAGTAGAATTGGGCAAAAGAAGTCCAACTGAGATGCACGCCAACCCCTGGAGAGTTCTGGGGCAAGCGCTGCCCACCAGGGTGGTCCCCACTGGGCAGGAGATGCGGACCAGGCTGGCCCCCCCTAAAGCTGAGGCTGGCCCTGGAGGAGTTGTTGGTTGAAGGCCACCTGCTGGCCTCACTCCCCACACCTTGGAGGGGATCTTCATGAAGCATGTCTGCATCTACCACGCTTTCCTTGTGCTGCATGCAACTCTGCTAAGGGTGAAATGACGTGTTCAGAAAGGCGGTATATGTTGGGGTGTTTGGAATGCAGGTACTTCGTAGAGTGAGGCAGCAGGAGTGATGAAGATTTCTGTTCTACAACCTCTCCTCTTCCATCCCTGAAATAAGGCCAAAGACTATACGCCTCCTAAAGAAAGATTCCCAAACATGAAACTCCAGGGAGTTCCTGTTGTGGCTCAGCGGAAATGAATCTGACTAGCATCCATGAGGATGCAGGTTCAATCCCTGCCCTTGCTCAGTGGGTCGGGGATCTGATGTTGCTGTGCGCTGTGGGGTAGGTCGCAGACGTGGCTCAGAGTCCATGTTGCTGTGGCTGTGGTGTACACTGGCAGCTGTCGCTCTGATTCAACTCCTAGCCTAGGAACTTCCATATGCTGCAGGTGCTGCTCTAAAAAGCAAAAAGCAAAAAAAAAAAAAAAAAAAAAAAAAAAAAGGATTTCAATTAGAAATTTAAAAAGTCTATTTCAAGAAGGCAATTCATTCTTGTGTGGTGTAATGCCTTCTCGACTTCTTTGATGGACAGCTGGTCTACCAATTATTTGCCCATCTAATAATCTCTCATCTCAGAATTAGAATTCAGAATTAAGATGGCTGGCTGGAGAGGGATGCATATGAACACATTTATTTGAAACTGAAGTTGCTTTTTTTTTTTTTTTCCTGATGGAAACTAAATCTGGGTTGGCCATTTGGCTTGACAAGTTGAACGACTTTGCCAAACAGGTTGTATGGCAGATATTTTTATAAACCGAATGAGCTAAATCTGAAAATCAAAGCTTTTGATAAAGATATATTTAAAGCATGTTATGAGATAAACGCATTTTAGTAAAAGTCCTGTTGGCTGGTGTTGGTCAGGGAATGAGGAGTATGTGTAAGTGCTGATGGGCACAGGATTTCTTAGTTGGAGTGACGAAAACATTCTGGAATGAGATAGTGGTGATGGTTGTGTAACTTTGAGAAGATACACAAACCCACTAAATCGTACATTCAAGTGAGTGAGTTTTTTGATATGGGAATTCTATATTTCAATTTTAAAAGCAAAAACGGTGTATGGGCCATGTTGTATTAAAATAAGTAGTTTAATTTCCCCAACTTTCTCAGTTTAAACAGGGGCCTCTAAGTAAATGAGTAGCAGGAATAATTAGCCGTCATCTGAGAAGTTTGGGTACAGTCTTCTTGGTATATTTCCCAGAATTAGGCAAGTGAATGACTAATGACTGTGTAACAAATACGTTTTCAGGTCTCCCGGTTTCAAATTTTCTTTTAACAAAATTGAAAGAGGACCAAACTGATTTGACAGCTGATAGGTCACTCCTAACTTTTGATAAGAAACTGTTATGTCATTTTTGGCATTATGAAACTTCTCTCATTCATATTTTGTTTTGGGGAGAGCAAGGTTTCTCAGAGTTTTCTCTCTAAAAATGAAAAGTAGGGAGAGAAGGGATTCTGAACACGATCTCATTCCAGCAGTAAATAATTTCTATGCATGGATATATCAGCTAATTACAAAAAGTCACTGCAGTCCTTTAAGAAGCGAATTTTTAATAAAATTTACCCTTACCTTTAATGATTATTTATTAAAATGTATATATATCATCTGATTAGCTGTACTTTGATGGTTATTGAAATTCTAACTTGGTCTAGAAAAAGCTGCTTAAAACTTACAGTCCTCCAGTGATAGCGAAATTAAATTTCAACACATTTACATTTGTTGTGGCAGAAAAGAATACTATGATGCTGTTTTATAGAAAAATTTTCAAACAGAAAAGTGTATGACAATTACTAAAAAGTGCAAAGAGTAAATAGAATGAAAATATGAGTTCGAGGAGAAAATGGAACAAGTTGATCATAAAGATCTGTCATCTATTTTAAAAATTGACGCTGGTGAGTATAGAATTGCTCCAATCCTTAGATTCCACTAGCATCGTTTACAAGAGTGATGTAATAATTTTTAAAATGCTAATATTTACAATACTAAGGAAATTACATCCTCCACAACTATTTAAACTTACAGTAAAAAGGTTTTTTTTTTTTTTTTTTTTTTTTTTTGATGTCATCTTAAAGTGGTATATGGATTTTCAAACTGCTTTTAGGGACCACACAAACCAGAAACTTAAGAGGCCACTGCTCTTGGGGGCTAGAGAGGCTTAAGGGATCTGCTCAGATGGGTGGAGCTTCGTGGAGGAGGTGATGTGAGAGCGGGACCTTGACAGATGGAGAAAGGTGTCTGCCAGAGGAGGAGGGTCCTTGGCAGCTGCCAGCCTGGGGAGGCTGATGTTTTGGGGCACAAGGCCAGCTCCTGGCATTCTCACTAGTATGCCTATTACCATAGCTTTGAGCCTCATGACTGTGGCAACCAAAACCTTGGCCATTTTGTTGAGACCCGAGCAAGGGAAGAAGCTACGTGATGGTTTAATAATTTAACCTCAAGGTCACCCAGCCATTTGCCAGACGCCCTGGCAGCGAAGTATTTCTCTCCACATTCTCTTCCCATTGGCCACACTGTAGTACCTTTGTCATCATCCAGCCGCATCCTGAATTAGCTCGGCTTCACACCCCACTCCCTTCCATGTCCCCAAGTGTGGTTTCAGAGTCCACAAAGAGCCAAGAGGACAGCCCACTCGTCCTCAGCCTTCCAGAACTCAGGCTGGCATTTTCCAACCCTGCCACCGTGGGCTCAGGACCACAAGACCGGATTGGGAAAACGGACAAGAATAAGCCCGTAAAGAGCAGGAACAGTCTTTGGCTTTTGCCATCTTACTGGGAAGGAAAGTCTTTAGTCAAGTTGCCGGGGCGGGGGCGGGGGGGGGGGGGGGTACGGACGCTACCGGGCTCCTGGGTTGGAGGGTTTCCAATTGACGTAAAAAGACACTCGGGCTTTTTCACCCTCTGAACTGAGTTCAGAAGTTTGGAGATGTCTTTGGGGGAAGAGAATTTGTGCTGCAGACCTCAAAATCGTGTTTGTGCTGAACAGGGAGCCGCAAAGCAGGTATGCAATTGTAACGATTTCTCACCCTTCTCGCAAACGCTACAATTAGAGCCTGTGCAGGGCGGCTCTCCGGGGGTGGGGGTGGGGGTGGTGGAGAAGCTTGGGGGCGGGGTCCCCACGGGGCGGGGTCCCCACCCAGAGAGGAACCTCAGAGGCCCTTCCCATCTCCAACCCTCAGCCTGGATCCTGCCGTTCTGCATATTTATTTTCCAGTGTGTATACAGATGTGTGGGTTTTCTGGAAGGGATCTGAGAGCAGGGGAGAGAATGTGGCTGTGCAGAATGTTCTGAGCCGCAGCCATCAAGACCCAGAGGAAGCGAGGTTGCTTTTTCAAGCTTGCCCAGATGGGCTGTGCGTGTGGGTTGTTGGCTCTGGCACCTCCGCTGGGCTCTGTAAACACCGCGTGGCCTCTCCCCCAGGACGCGTGTTGACTGTCATGCCTTACTGCCTAATTGGCTCTCGCGGAGGAGCTGCCTCTGCTTCTCTCTGGTCTCTGTTGTCCTCCGGGGAAGCCCTGGGGTTGGTGATGTTCGGTCAAGGCATTTCAGTTCTGTCCCTTAAAGACCCGGTGGACTTTTTCATTTCCCAGTGAACTTAACTGAACAGCTGAGACGGATTTGATTTCTCTTCAGAAGACTTCACAGGAGTTCCCGTTGTGGCGCAGCGGAAATGAATCCAACTAGGAACCATGAGGTTGCGGGTTCGATTGGTGGCCTTGCTCAGTAGGCTAAGGATTGGGCTTTGGGGTAAGCTGTGGTGTAGGTCGCAGATGCAGTCTGGATCTGTCGTTGCTGTGGCTGTGGTGGAGGCCGGTGGCTACAGCTCCCATTAGTCCCCTAGCCTGGGAACCTCCATATGCTGCAAGTGTGGCCCTAAAAAGACAAAAAAAAAAAAAAACAACAAAAAAAAAAACAAAAAACCTAAGTAAAGAAAGAAGATTTCACAGCCTCAGTCCTCTGCATCTTTTGGAGGTGTTTTTTGTTTTTGTCTTTTCTAGGGCTGCACCTGTGGCACACGGAGGTTCCCAGACTAGGGGTCCAATCGGAGTCATAGCCGCCAGCCTACACCACAGCCGCAGCAACTCGGGATCCCAGCTGCATCTGCGACCTACACCACAGCTCATGGCAATGCAGGATCTTGAACCCACTGAGTGAGGCCAGGGATCGAACCCACAACCTCATGGTTCCTAGTCGGATTCGTTAACCACTGAGCCACAACAGGAGCTCCGGATCAGCTGTGAGGTCAGGTCCTGCAGAGGCCACGGGGAGGCTGAGGAGCCTCCAGCCAAGTCCTCCAGTCCCCTTTCCTCTCCATCACTACTTTTCTTCCTTTCTGGGTTCCATTTTTATTCCCCCTCTGATTGAGGGCCTTTTTTTTCTCTGCTCTCTTCATTCCACCCGCCCAGATAGGGCTGTATGTCGGGGCGACACACGTGCATGCTGAGTTAAGTCAGCATGGACGGAGGCCAGGTGCCAGGCTCCACAACCAACAAATCACACCCTCTCCCCGGCCCCACTACAGCCCTTCTGAGACTCGGGTCTATAAATTGCGCCATGACAAGTCGCCTGGAAACTTCCTTTGCTGCTGGCAGCTCCACACCCATGCATTTCCTTTTTTCCTGTAAAAAAATCCGTTCCCAGCTCCAACTCAAGACAGAAGGTCGGTTATATCGACACCTCCTGCACAGAGACGACGCTGTGTTTTCAGGAAAATATTTTCACCTTTGAAAATGTTCACTGTGGGTCCCTTCCCCTCCCCCACCCTCTGTACCCCATTCCCCGCAGCCCACCTAAAGTCCTACAGCTACACACCCCAGGGGGCTGTGTGCTTTGAGAAAATTTTCCGGTAGTGGTGAGGCGCTCCCCAGAGACACCCATGAATTCTCCTGTCAACACGGGAAGGTCACCTGGGATCAGGAGATGGAATCTGGAAACAGTTCCCTGGCACACGGCGGGCAGCTCTCTGCTTAGCTGATGATCTTGGGCAGCATGTCTTTGCCCTTCCTCATTGATGAAATAGGAGAGTGATAATTTCCCAGGAGGAAATGTACATACAGGCACCTTTTCAGTTTCCAGTGTCCGGATGTGCTCTTGACATTGTCTTGGGGGAATTATGTTCTCTCTCTCTCTCTCTCTCTTTTGTGTGTGTGTGTGTGTGTGTGTGTGTGTGTGTGTGTGTGTGTGTGTTTTCAGGGCTGTACCTGTGGCATATAGAAGTTTCCAGGCTAGGGATCAAATCAGAGCTGTAGCTGCTGGCCTCTGCCACAGCAATTCAGGATCTGAGCCGTGTCTGTGACCTACACCACAGCTCCTGGCAGTGCTGGATCCTTAACCCACTGAGTGGGGCCAGGATTGAACCCACATCCTCATGGATGCTAGTTGGCTTCTTAACCTGCTGAGCCACAATGGAAACGCCAGTGCTCTCTTCTTTAGGCTCAGGCCAAGGGACCCTTTTCTGCCTTTCCATGGATGTCAATCTGTTTCCAGAAGCCTTGAGTTAAAATCAAATATATTAGCTTAGGAAGGAGGTGAAGTGGACCTTTGTTGGTTTTGCTGCTCCCCATTCATGCTTAGAGCACCCCATTTCCTTTCCAGGCAATGACCTCATCCCCATTCTGTGCATTCCAGGGAATTAACTCACTCGTATTGGTAGACTGTCAATCAAGGTGCCCCACTTTCCCCAGCCAGGCGGTGGGCTTGCTATCCATGCTGGGCCCACTGGATTGTCCCTTTTAGGCATCGGTTCTGGAGCAGCGTCACAAGTGAGGCGCTGTGTTGGAGTTGACAGGAGCATGTGGTGTGCTCCCTAACCCAACAGCTGTAGCTCTTGCCCTGAAGACCCCAAGAGAGGCTCCGGTTCCTGTTCATTCCGGCTCAGAGCAGCAGTGGCCCAAGCAAGACTGAAGTTAATGTTTCACTTAGCAGGAAATAGAATTCTTCTTACCTACCGGAATTGGTGAACCTATGGGCAAACCGGGGAGGGTTTAGCATCATGCTGAAAATAACAAGTTAATCCTCAAGGATAACGAATACTGCCCGTTTGGGGCTGGAATCAGGTTGATGTTGCTGAGGTTCTGCTGTTGGTACTGCTGGACAGTAATGCTGCAGGACAGGGATGCCGCTGGACAGTGATGCCGCTGGCTGGTTTCTTTTGGGTGGGAATATATCAGCAGCCACTTTCTTCTTCTTCTTCTCCTTCTTCTTCGTCTTCGACGTAATTATTTCATAACAAACTGGAGGCAACTTGCTGCTCCTGCCGCCAGAGTTTGTTTTCTTTGAGCTTTTCTTGGACCTGTTCTCTACCGTCTCACCCTTGGTCCTTGTTGTCTCAGGACCGCAAATACTAATGGATTGATGGGAAGTGTGAATTCTTTTTTTTTTTTTTATTTTTTACATTTTTATTTTATGTAATAATTTTTATTTTGTCCATTAGAGTTGACTTACAGTGTTCTGTCAATTTTCTACTGTACAACATGGTGAACCAGTCACACACACACACACACACACACACACACACACACGTTCTTCTTCTCACATTGTCCTCCATCATGTTCCATCACAAGTGACGAGATATAGTTCCCCGAGCTCTACAGCAGGATCTCATTGCTTATCCCTTCCAAAGGCAATAGTTTGCATCTATGAACCTCAGATTCCCAGTCCATCCCGCTGGATCCCCACATCACCAAACATACAGGTCTTTCCTTATCTGTATTAAATAAGGAGGGCCACCTCTTCTTTCTGGTCTTCTCCTTCCTTTTCCTCTGTTTCTTTTTTGTATCTTTCTTTCTTTTTTTTTCTTTTTTGGCCACCATTGTGCCAAGTGAACGTTCCTGGGCCAGAGATTGAACCCTTGCCACAGCAGCAACCCTCGCTCCAGCAGTGATGATGTTGGATACTTAACCTACTGAGCCACAGAGGAACTCTTGTATCTTTCTTTTAATTGGCAAAGATGGACCTTTTTTAAATTAAATTTTTTTTTCTTTGCTTTTTAGGGCCCCGCCCTCAGCATATGGAGGTTCCCAGGTTGGGGGTGGAATCAGAGCTACAGCTGCTGGCCTACGCCACAGCCACAGCAATGCCAGATCTGAGCCACATCTGTGACCTACACCACAGCTCATGGCAACGTCGGATCCTTAACCCACTGAGCAAGGCCAGTGATTGAACCTGCAACCTTATGGTTCCTAGTTGGATTCATTTCCGATGTGCCACAATGGGAACTCCTGATGGACGTTTTTTGATTGAAGCCAGTTCAATCTCAATCTCTTAGTGTATCTATTTAATGGAATTAAGGGTCTCTCTCTCTCTTTTTGTCTTTTTAGGGCCGCACCCATGGCATATGGGAGTTCTCAGGCTAAGGGTTGAGTCCGAGCTGCAGCTTCTGGCCTATGCCACAGCCCAGCAATGCCGGATCTGAGCTGCATATGTGACCTAGGCCACAGCTCACGGCAATGCTGGATCCTTAACCCACTGAGTGAGGCCAGGGATCAAACCCGCATCCTCATGGATACTAGTTTTTTCGTTACTCCTGAGCCACAAGGGGACCTCCCAAGGGTCTCTCTTTATGTCTGGCTGAGCCGAGGTTCAGCTTCTATGACTGAAGTCTGAAAACCAAATTTATCATTCTGGAACAGCTTCTCTGGGAATTGAAGCTATTGCCCAAATGATGTCAAGCCAGCTTAACAAAACAAGCTGAAGGACCAGCCAGTGCTCCTTTCTCTGTCTTCTGTCACCTGTGGCAGAGACAGGGTGGTCCTCTTGCAATCAGGCATGAATTTTCCTTTGTTCCACCTAATCTTCAGAGAGACTCTTTTTCTTTCAAGACAACTTGCACTGTCGAAGCTCACAGGCAATTTGACATGAGCTGCCTTTTCCTCCCAGGCTTGCTCAGGGCTTACCTGTTAAAGTGCTGACATTGAAAAGAAACTGTGGGAAGCATTTCAGTGGAGGGAGCCACATTCCAAGTGGATTCCAAAGACCTGGGAGTCTGGATCACACACACACAACCCCAGAGAAAAGGTGGACATTATCTCAGGACCTGGGAATAACAGTTATAGCCGATCCTTCCCTAGGGGAATAGCAGTAGCTTCTCCTCGCTGGAGCTCAGCTCACTGGCTACTGAGAGGTAGAGTCTTTCCAAATTTTCTCTCTCTTTTTTTTTTTAATTTTTTTATTTTTTTGCTTTTTAGAGCTGTACCTGTGGCATAAGGAAGTTCCCAGGCTAGGGTCTAATGGGAGCTACAGCTGCTGGCCTACACTAGATATAAAAACAACACCAGCAATGCCAAATCCAAGCTGTGTCTGCAATCTACACCATAGCTCATGGCAATGCGGCATCCTTAACCCACTGAAGGAGGCCAGGGATTGAACCTGAGTCCTCATGGATACCAGTAGGGTTCGTTACAGCTGAGCCACAATGGGAACTCCTCCAAATTCTCTTTCGTATTAGTCATGACAATGCTAGCTGCTGTAACAAGAATCCCCCCAATCCAGTGATTTAATACAACTTTATTCATATGTCAATTATATGGAAAAAATAAAAACACAAGTTTATTTCTTGATTATGTCAAGTTAACCGAGAGTTGAGTGAGTGGCTCCCGTGGCAGCTTTCCTCTGAGCAGTGACACAGGGATCCTTGCGTGTGGCTTTGTCACTTGAACTAAATGCTTCTAGTCATGTGGATGGAAGAGAGAGGGTAAAAGGAGCACCCAATACTTAACCACATCCATCAGAATTGTTATTCTATTGGCACAAACTAGTCATGTGATCCACTTCACTGCAACGGGACCTGGGAAATACGGAGGTAGCTACTGGGGACACGAATGCAGTCTGCGATGCCTTAGGGTCTCACCTCCTAGTGAAACATCTCTCCTGCACAGGAGTCTTTTAGGACTAGTCTGAAACCTTCTTGATAATAAGGTAAATGAGTGACATGTCCATGAGGAATATGGTATTTAAGCAGGCCAAACTTCATAACCTAAAGGAAGAGGATGGAGCAGTCTTTTGATGGCTTTGACAATGGAGTTTTCCTATTTTTCAGGCCCCTGGAACTTAGGTGAAGCTATGTGAGGATGATGCTCAAGGTACTCAGGCTCCACCCTTTCTCGGATAGCCGTCGCTCTTAGAAGAAATAAACATGGAAGGAATTTTCACTGGTAAGACTTACGGTAAATGAGGCAAGAACTGTTCAGCCTTAGTTCTTTTTGGCCCAGTGCTTGTCTCATTTGCCTTTTAATTTTCTGGTCAGACTTGTGCTTGGGGCTTTCCAGCTCACAAACAATAGGAGTAATTTCCATTGGGTGGTTCTCTCCTCGGGTGGGTCACCCTGGCACTTTATTCTTTGTGCTCTGATTTAGAACAGAAGCAAGCGAAAGAAAGAAGAAGGGTAAAAAAAATAGTCTAAGCTCACAATTATAATGTGAATCAGTAATGAAGATCTAAGTTCAGTGTGTAGGAAAAAACGCTGTTCTCTGTCCATCCATCTTCTGGTTCTAATTTCCAAGAACCAAGCAAAGAGCTTGAGAGAACAAGGAGAAAATAATAAAATCATGGGGAATTTTGGAGACATAATCAAAGGGAGGTTGAACTCAGGATATAACCATTAGGCTTAGGTTGCAAACAGAAACCCTAGGGGCCAGCTCCAGTCCTCTTATATATTTTCATTGGCTTGCTGTTCCACGCAGCATTGGGTAGAAAATCTGAATTAAGTCAACATTTAGGAGTTCCTGTCGTGGCTCAGCAGTTAACAAACCTGACTAGTACCCATGCAGATGCAGGTTTGATCCCTGGCCTCGTTCAGTGGGTTAAGGATCCAGCATTGCCGTGAGCTGTGGTGTAGGTCACAGACATGGCTCGGATCCCAAGTTGCTGTGGCTCTGGCATAGGCCGGAAGTTACAGATCCGATTGGACCCCCAGCCTGAGAACCTCCATATGCCTTCGGTGCAGCCCTAAAAAGACCATAACAACAAAAAAGTCAATACTCAAATACTTAGAGATTTCACATAAAAATCCATATTCGTGGGAGTTCCCATTGTGGTTCAGCAGGAAGGAACTCAACTAGCATCCATGAGGATGCTGGTTTGATACCTGGCCTCACTCAGTGAGGTAAGGATCTGGCATTGCCTTGAGTTGCAGTGTAGGTCACAGACATGGCTTGGATCCTGAGTTGCTGTGGTTGTGGTGTAGGCCTGCAGCTACAGCTCTGATTGGACCTCTAGCCTGGAAACTTCCATCTGCTGCAGATGTGGCCCAAAAAAGAAAAGAAAAAAAAAATCCAGATTCATAGCCTATCTTGAAAAACTGGAATTTGGGGCAACTCTAAGCCCATATCCCAACAGAGCAATTATTGGCCTGAACTAGGCAGTGATTGTCCTCTTCCAAAGGACAATGGCTGCTCCTATCAGCTGACTGTGGTCCCCCCACTCCCTACTGCACCCCAACTGTAAGCCCAGGTGTTACTCTTCTTTCTCGCCAAGCCTCTTCTTCCCAGCGTCTCATTCGTTCACATCAGCTACCTGGGTACTCTAGGTATTTCAATTTGTGGGAGCCATGACCTAAGGGACTTCTATGCCTTCAAAGTTATTGAAAGGCATTTGCGGCAATGAGGTGGTGACAGATACTTGCATACAAAGGGAAAAAAGGAAAAGAAGGACCTTGAAGGCAATGAGAAAAAACTCAGGGAGTCCAGTCGCTTCCCAGAATTAGCGCTTCTTGATAGCCATGTATCAAATAGACTCTCTCTGTTTTCTTTGTGACTGAAAGCCAAAGGCCCAGGAGAGATGATACCGTTAAGTGCCAAGTCCACTCACATTGTAAGTGAGGGATGGGGCCAGGTCTGTGCCAGGCTCGCAAAGGGGGCAGATGATCATCCAGGGGGGAAAGGAGATGATAGTGTAGATAACGTTTTGGTGAATTTTACAGAGAAGAGGAGCAGAGAGAATTAGGGCAATAGTTGGAAAGGATGAGACTTTTTTTGGGGGGGCACACCCATGGCATCTAGAAGTTCCCAGGCTAGGGGTCCAATCGGAGCTGTAGCTGTCAACCTACGCCACAGACACAGCAATGCCAGATCTGAGCCACATCTGCAACCCACACCCCAGCTAACGACGCTGGATCCTTAACCCACTGAGAGAGGCTGGATCGAACTTGCATCCTTATGGATACTAGTCAGGTTCGTTACCCCTAAGCCACAACAGGAACTCCAGGAGACTTGTGTGTGTGTGTGTGTGTGTATGTTTTTGTCATTTCTTGAGCCGCTCCCGCGGCATATGGAGGTTCCCAGGCCAGGGGTCGAATTGGACCTGTAGCTGCCAGCCTACGCCAGAGCCACAGCAATGCGGGATCCGAGCCATGTCTGCAACCTACACCACAGCTCATGGCAACGCTGGATCCTTCATCCACTGAGCGAGGCCAGGGATCGAACCGGCAACGCTGGATCCTTCATCCACTGAGCGAGGCCAGGGATTGAACCTGCAACCTCATGGTTCCTAGTCAGATTCATTAACCACTGAGCCACGACGGGAACTCCCATAGGAGACTTGTTTTTTAAGGTGAAAGATAGCCCAGCATTTGTTCACAGATCGAAATGTTTCAGTAGAATGAGGACACTGATGATGCTATAAAGAGGGGGCCAACTGCATGTATGAGGTCTTCACGTCAGTGAGAGGGAATGGGGTTGAGCCATAAAATAGAGGGGCAGAAGATCCCTATGTTAAAACAAGAAATAAGGCAGAATATAAAGAACAGATACAGTGAGGTTGGTTGATTTAGACGTTTAGATGGGGAATGTTCTTTAATAATTATAGCCCCAGTTTTCTCCTTTCAACTCTTGGTAATAAGCGTACTAAAATTGGTTCCATTTAATTTATTGGGTCTTATTTTCATAGAAGGTTGTATAAGCTGTTCACTGCATAAGGACGCCTGGCCAAGGGGATGAAATGAGGCAAAAATCTAGTCTATGCTCTGTGCTCACAAGCAGTGTGCCCTGGTGTGGGGCTAAATGGCCCTGGAGTAAGGGGCATCCTTTTTCTTTCTTTCTTTCTTTCTTTTTTTTTTAAATTTTCACAAAAAAACCTTATGGGCTAGAAAGGACGGTCCTTATTTTGTTCTCTGGTTGTGTGATGTGCATTAATCTTGTCTCAGAAGCAGGAGTGTGAGATCCATGAAAGAAGACTCTTGTTTCATGTTTGTTATCACCAACAGCCAGGGTGTGGTTTCCAGGCCAGAAAGTGGTTTCCTTTGGTATAGTCCATGGAAAACTCCTATGATGTAGAAATAGATGTTCTGTGCAAAGAAATCCATGCAAAATTAAAGAAAGAAAGAAAGAAAGAAAGAAAGAGAAAGAAAGAAAGAAAGAAAGAAAGAAAGAAAGAAAGAGAAAGAAAGAAAGGAAAAAAAGAAAGAAAGAAAGAAAGAGAAAGAAAGAAAGAAAGAAAGGAAGGAAGGAAGGAAGGAAGAAAGAAAAAGAAAGAAAGAAAGAAAGAAAGAAAGAAAGAAAGAAAGAAAGAAAGAAAGAAAGAAAGAAAGAAAGAAAGAAAAAATTGGAGAGTTCCCCTTGTGGCACAGTGGAAATGAATCTGACTAGTATCCATGAGGTGGCAGGTTTGATCCTTGGCCTTGCTCAGTAGGTCAGGGATCTGGTGTTGCTGGGAGCTGTGGTGTAGGTCACAGCTGTGGCTCAGATCCTACTTTGCTGTGGCTGTGGTGTAGGCCGGCAGCTGTAGCTCTGATTTGACCCCTAGCCTGGGAACTTCCATATGCTGCAGGTGTAGCCCTAAAAGGCAAAAAAAAAAAAAAAAAAAAAAAAAAAAAAAAAAAAAAAAAAGGAGGTGATACTAGGATTGTTGTAAAGATAAATGAAGTAAATATGCATAAAGTACTTAGCGACTGGCACATGGTAATTGCTCAGAAAATGGTAGTGATGTCATGGTCACCACCATCATCAATCTCAGCTTAATGCGTTGATAACGTCCTTGGTGCAAAATTCTAACGGTGGCCGGATGGCAGTGACAAATCCTGGAGGTTTCTGGTTTGACTGAGTGTGTGAGATTGCTGCACCCTCTTTCCAGTTTCACCTTTTTTAAAACTTTTAAAATTTTTATTTATTTATTTATTTATTTTTTTGCTTTTTAGGACTACTCTTGTGGCATATGGTGGTTCCCAGGCTAGGGGTCTAATTGGGGCTACAGCTGCCAGCCTACACACAGCCACAGCAATGCCAGATCCAAGCCAAGTATGCAACCTACACTACAGCTCACGAATGCCGGATCCTTAACCCACTGACTGAGCGAGGCCAGGGATTGAACCCACAACCTCATGGTTCCTAGTCGGATTCGTTTCCGCTGGGCCACAACAGACACTCCCTAGTTTCACCTTTTCTACATGTCCTCCCACCACCAAATGTCAGGGAGCTTTAATCTCAGTGCTTTCTCTCTCATCATCCCACCCACCTTTTCCATATGGAGGCCTTTCCCAGTAGATGGTGCGAGGTTGTGAACAACCCACGCCAGAGATGGCTTTGGATGGATCTCATTGAGTGCCTCAGGCATCCCTGAGTATGACTGGAGTCCCCCTGTGTTCTAGGTATAAGCTTTCTTCTGTGCACGCTTGTCTAAGTCACAGTCAAAGCATTGCAGACACAAGAAGATTAAGGACCCAGGTTTTTTTGTTTTTGAGGGTTTTTTTTTTTTTTTTTTTTTTTTTTTGCTTTTCAGGGCCACACTTGTGGCATATGGAAGTTCCTGGGCTAGGGGTTGACTCTCAATCAAAGCCACAACTGCCGGTCTGGACCACAGCCACAGCAGTGAGGGATCCAAGCTGCACCTGCAACCTCCACCACAGCTCATGGCAACACCAGATCCTTAACCCACCGAGTGAGGCCAGGGACCGAACCCGCATCCTCATGGATACTAGTTGGGTTCGTTAACCACCGAGCCACAATGGGAACTCACCAAGGACCCAAGTTTGAGAGCTTATGGTGCATCCTGCTTCTTGCAGGCAAGAGGGCAGCCAGAGCTTCTAGACACAGGCAGCTTTGTCTTGTTTGGGGACCCACGGACAGCTTCATTCTGGTCATTTTTATAATTCCTTTCAGCCTTGGGTCTCCACGCAGAGCTGTCGGCCTCAATGCGAGTGCCCCAGGGAGGCAAAGGCCAAGGCTTGCCTTTGGAGAAAACCACATTCTCTCTGCAGGCCTTTGAACTTCCCTGGAGCATTGCTCTGGCCTGTAGATCTTATCTGCAATGTTTTCATCAGGAGGCCCATTCCCTCACCCACAGCAGTGGTGTGACACAGGCCACTCTCTCATCTGGTTCCCAGCAGCTGGAAATGTGGATATTTGCCTCCGGCCAGCACACACACACAGATCCGCTCTGCCCCCCACGTGGTCTTAGAGAACTGGCACTCGGGCCCCTTTTCTGGATGCTTTGTTAACACACGCTTCAGATGAGGGGCTAGGGCTTGATCTTAATCAAATATCTCATTAATATCTGCCCTTGGTCCAGCTCCAATTCCTGAGTGCTCTCTAGGAGAGGCGTTTGCGTTACATGCACATACACTCACCCACGTGGCCGTACCACCCACAGTCACAGGCCCCGAGCTTATGATGAGCCTCCTTTTTCAGCAGAGATGGTTTAAATAAATGGATAAAATAAATATTTCCTTTCCCATGCATGCTCGAGGTCACTCAACAAGAAGGAAATGGGGTACAATTCTTGAGCTGACAATTAAGTCCCTGGTTTGCCCCCCCACCTGTCTTTGTTGTTGTGGTGGTGGTTTTATTTTATTTTATTTTATTTTATTTTATTTTATTTATCTTATCTTACTTTATCTTATCTTATCTTATACCTTATTTTATTTTGCTTTTTAGGGCCACAGGTGCGGCATATGGAAGTTCCCAGCCTAGGAGTCAAATCAGAGTTGCAGCTTCCAGCCACAGCCACAGCCACAGCAATGCTGGATCCAAGCCGTGTCTGCAATCTACACCACAACTTGAAGCCACACCAGATCCTCAACCTGCTGAGCAAGGCCAGGGATCGACCCTGCATCCTCATGGATACTAGTTGGGCTTGTTTCCACTGAGCCACAGCGGGAAGTCCCTGTTGTTTTTAACTTGAGAGAGTAGATACAGTGGATGAGTGTTTGCTCAGAAAGTATCTAAATATCTGGGACCAAATTCCCATGCAGGGTTCTTCCTGCCCACTAAGTTGTACTTGAGAGGATCTCACGGAGATGTGGTTTGAGGTGAATGCAAACTTCAGAACCTGAAGCTAGGCTTGCTGTGGTGCATTCTCAGGAATTCTTGCATCCAAATCACTGAGGTCAGAAGGCAGATTCCTAGGTCTCACGCCAGATCTCACCAAACAGAAGTCACAGAACTTGGGCAATTTCATTTTTACAGTGTTTCCCAGGAGATTTTAAACTAAGTGTACATTGGAGAACCATCTATTCAAAGGTTCTTAACTAGAGAAGCATGTCAGGGATCACATTCAAAGCCCTTAAAAAATGTGGAGACCAAAACCAAACCAAAACAAAACAACAACTCTGCTCTCTACTCTGTTGATACTGATTCTGTACATTGAGGGGTGGATTCCAGACAATGATATTCGGAAAAAGTGCCACAGTGATACTAATTAAGAAGCTCTTGGAGTTCCTGTCATGGCTCCTCAGGTAGCAAACTCTACTGGCATCCCTGAGGATGGGTGTTTGATCCCTGGCCTTGCTCAGTGGGTTAAGGAACCGGCATTGCCCAGAGCTGTGGGGTAGGTTGCAAGCATGGCTCGGATCTGGTGTTGCTCTGGCTGTTGTAGGCCAGCAGCTGCAGCTCTGATTTGACCCCTAGCCTGGGAAACTCACCTGTGCTGCAGGTGAGGCCCTAAAAAGATGAAAGACAAAAAAAAAAGAGGAGTTCCTGTGGTGGTGCAGTGGTTAACGTATCCGACTAGGAACCATGAGGTTATGGGTTCGGTTCCTGGCCTTGCTCAGTGGGTTAAGGGTCCGGCGTTGCCGTGAGCTGTGGTGTAGGTTGCAGACGTGGCTCAGACCCCACATTGCTGTGGCTCTGGTGTAGGCTGGTGGCTACAGCTCTGATTAGACTGCTAGCCTGGGAAACTCCATATGTCACAGGAGCGGCCCAAGAAATGGCAAAAAGACAAAAAAAAAAAAAAAAAAAAAAAAAAAGAGAGAGAGAGAAGAAGCTCTCACATGGATCCTAGTGCTTCGTTAATTTTGGTTGGTGTGCATAGGGGCAAGGGGTGTGGGGGTTGGAAGGGGCTCTTTTTATTTTACTTATTTATTTTTTTCTTTGTAGGGCCATACTGGTAGCATATGGAAGTTCCCAGGCTAGGGGTCCAATTGGCGCTGCAGCTGCCAGCCTACACCACAGCCACAGCAATGTGGGATCTAAGCCATGTCTGTGACCAACACCACAGCTCACAGCAACGACAGATGCTTAACCCACTGAGTGAGGCCAGGGATTGAACCTGCATCTTCATGGATACTAAGAGTGTTCTTAACCCACTGAGCTGCAATGGGAACTTCTGGAAGGGGTTCTTTTTAAAAGGTAGTTTCCTAGGTCTCACCTCCAGAAGTCTCACAATCCAGCACATCCAGGGTGGGGCCTAGGAGCTGGTCCTTTGACAGCTGCTCCTCAAATTCACATGTGGCTGGTTCCTGAAGATGGGGACTCTCTGAGGACATCTGTGGACTCTCCCCTCCCCTTCCCTAGGCTTCTGCCATCATGAGGCCACCTGAACACCTGGCAACTTTGCTGACCTTTTGCCCTTCCCACTCTTGGCAGCCTTGGCACAGTCAGCTCTGGGGACAGGCCTTGCCTGTCAAGGTGAGAACATGCCCCCTAGACGGTCCTCCAGGAGATCTTCTAGGGCCTTTCCTTTCATTTGAGGTCCATTTCTTTGGGTCAGTGAAGTGCCAAAGAAATGTCTAGATTCTAAATTTTAAAAAAGCACCTTGAAGCACAAACAAGATTTTCTGCAATTTAAAGCCCGAAAATTTTGTCGTTATTGTTGTCTTTTTAGGGGCCCACCCTTGACATATGGAGATTCCCTGGCTAGGGGTTGAATTGGAACTGCAGCTGCTGACCTACCCCACAGCCACAGCAGTGCCAGATCCGAGCCATGTCTGTGTCCTACACCACAGCTCCTGGCAACGCAGGATCCTTAACCCACTGATCAAGGCCAGAGATCGAACCTGCAACCTCATGGTTCCTGGTCAGATTCGTTTCCACTGCACCACGATGGGAACTCCTCTATTTTTCATCTCTTTATCTTTACCTCTGGCTAAGGGATTACTTTGTCTTTATCATCCAGCCCTCTATTGACATTTTAATCTGGTTTTCATATTTTCTAATTTTCAAAATGTCTTTTTTTAATTTTAGAGTATCTTGGTATGGCTTTATGGATGCAATATATTCTGTTTGTTCTTTGAAGTTTGTATGTTTATTTATTTATTTTTAATCATTCAGATAACTGTTGCCATAAGAATATATTTTTACTTCTTTATTTATTTCTTCTTTCTTTTTTGGCTGCCCTGCAGTATATGGAGTTCCCAGGCCAGAGATCAGATCAGAACCACAGTTGCTACCTACACTGCAGCTGTGGAAATGCTGGATCCTTTAACCCACTCTGCCAGGCTGGGGATTGAACCTGCTTCCTGGCACTGCAGAGATGCTGCCCATCCCATTGTGGGAACTCCTGAAGTTTTTATTTTTGCCTTCTAAATTGCTTTTGTTTCTTCCCAGGTCCTGAGAAGGACCCAGTCTCCTGAGATCAATTGCTTGTATTCTGGTTTTTGAAGGAGAGGAAGCTGGTGGTTTCACTGTTCAGACTGCAGACTTTTATTTAAAACTCTTGTTTTTTGAAGTTCCTGTCATGGCTCAGCAGAAATGAATCTGACTAGTATCCACGAGGATGCATGTTTGATCCCTGTCCTCACTCATTGGGTTAAGGATCTGGTGTTGCCACGAGCTGTGGTATAAGTCGCAGACGCAGCTCGGATCTGGCGCTGCTGTGGCTGTGGTATAGGTCAGGGGCTACAGCTCCGATTCGACCTCTAGCCTGGGAACATCCATATGCTGCGGGTGCGGTCCTAGAAAGACTAAAAATAAATAAATAAATAAATAAATAAATAAATAAATAAATAAATAAATAAAAATAAAACTCTTGTTTTCAGTTCCTCTCTGGACCCCTGACTCTCCCCTGTGCTTGTGTCTTTGGCTTATGTTACTCTAGACCCAAGCTGCCCAACACCATGATGCCTGGCCCCTTGTGGCCATTGTGGCTACTTGAGCTATGACTAGTTTGAGCTAGGAGCTAGGATGTGCTGTGAGTGTAAAATATATGCCCGTGTTTGAAGATATTGTGAAAAAAAAAAAGTAAAGTATCTGATCACCATTAACATATTCATTACAGGAGTTCCCGTCACGGCGGAGCAGGTTGAGAACCTGACTAGTATCCACGAGGACGAGAGTTGGACTGGCCTTGCTCAGTGGGTTAAGGATCCGGCGTTGCCATGAGCTGAGGTGTAGGTCGAAGACTCGGCTTGGAACTGGCATTGGTGTGGCTGTGGTGTAAGCAGCAGCTGCAGCTCTGATTCCACCCCTAGCCCGGGAACTTCCATATGCTGAGGGTGTGGCCCTAAAAAAAACAAAAAACAAAAAACATGATTACATGTTGAAATGATGGTACTTGGATCTCTTGGGTTATGTAAAATATAGTATGAAAATTAACCTTCCCTCCCTTCTTGTGGCTACTGGAAAATTTGAAATCACATCCATGGTTTGCATTGTCTTCCTATTTGACGGTGCTGCTCTTCCGTGGCTGTAGGGACGGGGCTCCATGGCTGCACTGCCTCTATTGTGGCTCCTTGTCTCTGTGGAAACTACTGCGTCTAGTTCCTGGTCCTTTCTGGGCTCAGCAAGACACACTGCTTGCTTCTCCCAGGTGTCCTGTGCAGGCTCTTGGTTTCAACCTTCTCTGCTTGGTTTAAGTCAGTTATCATCCCTCCCCATCCGTCTCCTTCAAAAAGTTGATTGACGTTTCTCCTCTTCCATTCTCTTAGGATTTATGGGTTTAATATTTTCCTTTACTGTCATTTTAGTGGGTTTTGAAAGGGAATAGGGATACTTGCACACATTCAATCTGTCTTTTGTAAATTCTAATGGCCCTTTAAATCAAAATAAATAGTCGGCTTTGAGGCTCATGGCATTTCCCATTTATGCCTAAGGTTTCTGTGCTGGTTGGCTCCAGCTGCCATAACAAAATCCCAGGGACAGGGTGGCTTAAATAAGAGGAATTTATTCTTCACACATCTGGAGGCTGGGAAATCCATGATCAGGAGCTGGCTGATGTGTTTCGCTGGTGAGGACTGGCTTCTTGGCTTATAAATGGCTGCCCTCTCACTCTGTCCTCACCTGAAAGACAAAGCAAGGAAGCGAGCTCTCTGCTGTCTTCTTATTAGGCTACTGCTCCCATCATGAGGCCCCTCCCCTGACCTCATGTGAACCTAATTCTCTCCCAAAGGCCCCGTCTCCGCATGCCACCACACTGGGTATCAGGACCTCAACATATGAGTTTTTTTTTTTTTTTTTGGCCATGCCTGTGGCATATGGAAATTCCTGGGCCAGAGATCGAACCCATGCCATAGCAGTAACAATGCTGGACACAGCAGTGACAATGCTGGATCCTTAACCCACTGAGCCACCAAGGAACTCCCCCACATATGAGTTATTTTATACAAATGTCATCTGCTTCTCCCAGCCCCTGTCCACATGCTTGCCACCAGGATAGTCACCTCAAAGTTTCCTTCATCTTTTTCAGAGCAAAATCTTGGTCTGTCACTTTTAATGTAATATATCCAGAAATTAGTAAGAAAATTAACATTTCTATTTAGAAAATTAGAGGTCCAAGGATAGCCCTCACGATCTTGAGAAAGAAAAACAAAGTTGGTGGACTAATAGTACTTGACTTCAGGATTAGTGTGATTAATCAGATTAGTGTGATATTGATGAAAGTCTAGATAGGTAGACCAATGAGCATAGTGTCCAAAGATAAACTCACAAATATATGAAAACAATTATTGATGAGTGCTGATGCAATTTAAATAGGGAAAGGAAAATCTCTTCAATAAATGGTGCTAGAACAATTTATATATATGTTATGTATATACATATATATATACACACACATACACACACAGATACATCCTATTATGTATGTGTCTTTATAAACCACACATAAATATATACGTACATATTATATATATGAAAAACTTCAATCCCTATTTCACATCATATAAAAACTCAGTTTGAGGTAAATGCAATTTTTATTTATTTATTTTATTAAAAAAATTTTTTTTGGTCTTTTACACCCACAGCATATGGAGAGTCCCAGGTTAGGGGTCCAGTTGGAGCTATAGCTGCCAGTCTACGCCGCAGCCACAGCAACACCAGATCCGAGCCACATCTGTGACCTATTCCACAGCTCCTGGTGATGCCGGATCCTTAACACACTCAGCGAGGTCAGGGATCGAATCTGCATCTTCATGAATGCTAGTCAGATTTGTTTCCACTGAGGTACGACGGGAACTCCTAGACGTAATATTTAAATATACTATCTGAAACAATAAAGATATAGAAGAAAACCAAAAGGACTATCTTCAAGACTAGGGTAGGAACAAAGTTATTGGCACATATCATAAAAAAGTTAGACTTTATAAAAATTTAAAATTCCTACTTATAGAAAAGCAAATCAAGAAAAATAAATGGACAAGTCCGACTGGGAGAAAAATAGTCACAACACATACATCTGATAAAGGATGTGTATCAAGAATAAGTAAAGAACTCCTGTAGCTCAATAATAAGAAGACAACCCCCAAATTTTGAAAGTGGACATAAGACATAAACAGACATGTTAACCAAAGAAAATATGCAAATGGCCAAGGATCACAAGAAAATGTGTTCAATATGATTAACTAATAAGGAAATGCAGAATAAAACCATAACAAGAAACTATTACACACACACTAGAATGACTAAAATGAAAAGGATCAACACCACCAACTGTTAGAGAGAAGGTGGAGCAACTGGAACTCATCACACATTGCTGAGGGGAGTGGACAATGTTTCAACTAATTTGTCAATTTCTTAAGAAGTTAAACACATCTCTACTCTAAGACTCAGCAATTCCACTCTTAGGCATTTGTTCAAGAAAAATGGGAAGCATGCATCCGCAAAAAAGCCTGTACAAGAAAACTGCAGTTTCACCGGTGATCGCTCCAACTAGAAACCACTTAGGCAGCCATTAATAGGGAAATGGGTAAATAAGTGGTGATACAACCACATAATGAAATGCTTCCAACTGCGGCTGTAAGCATGACAACATGCATGAATCTCAAAAACAGGTATGCTGAGAGTAGGAAGTCTTACACGAAAAGGAATATAGCACATAATTTCATTTATATGGAAATCTAGAATAGGCAAATTTAACCATCAATAATAGAAATAAGATCATTGATTGCTTCATGGGTTGCAAAGATGGACTGGGAAGAGCACGAGGAAACATTTTGGGGTGATGGTAGTGTTCTGTGTGTTGACAAGGATTTTTCAAAACTGATTGAAAAGACCCTCTAAGAGCTGAATAGTTACTGTGTGTAAATTACACTTTGAAAAATGAAAATAATTTAAACAAATGCTGCTTAAAATGTGTTTACTGGGATCCATTTTACCGGAGGAACCTTAAGAAGTTATTCAGCTCATTCAGCTCACTTCACCTATTTCTCTAATTTATACAATTTTCTAATTGATGTAAGTTGAAATGCTTCTCAGTTTGTATGTTTTATGGAAGATATTTCTCCAAGGCTATTTCTTTCTAGGTAAGATGTTTGAGCCAACTGATTTGATGACCTGGAACTGAAAACAGGAAGAGGAATTCCTTCCAATGTCCCAGAAGACACTAGAAGTGTTGAGAGTGCTGACTTCCATACCTCTGCTTATGCTCTCCTTTGTGGCTAAATTATTATTCCACTGCATCTGCTGAGAGCAGACCTTGCCAGTTCTTTATTTATTTACTTACTTATTGGCTGCACCCGTGGTACATGGAAGTTCCTGGACCAGGGATTGAACCCACGCCTCAGTTGCCGAAATGCTGAATCCTTAACCTGCTGCAGTGCAAGGGAACTTCCTGCCGGTCCTTTAAGGAAGCATTTTTGTTTATGTGTCTGTACCACTCAGGAGGCTTTCAGCTGTATGTAGTAGAAAATCCAACTTGAATTTACTTATTCTTTAAGAAAATATTATCTCCTCTTATTGGAAACTGGAGTGGGTTATATTAGCCGCTTGATGATTTCCTCAAGGTCACAGGTTCTTTCAATCTTTATGCTATTCTCAGCACCTCAGCTTTGTCCTCAAGTACTAAGTTTGTTGTTTGTTTGTTTGTTGCTTTTTAGGGCCCCACCCATGGCACATGGCAATTTACAGGCTAGGGGTCGAATCAGAGCTACAGCCACCAGCCTATGCCACAGCAACACTGGATCCAAGCCACAGCTACACCACAGCTCACTGCAATGCAGAATCCTTAACCCACTGAGCAAAGCCAGGGATTGAACCCGAATCCTCATGGATACTAGTCAGATTTGTTTCCACTGAGCCATGATGGGAACTCCCCTCAGTAAGTTTTTGTGTTCGTCATTGTACCTCATGGTTGCAAGAGGGCTGCTGCTGATCCAAGTATCACATTAGGTAAAAAACAATCTCCTAGGGGATGAAGATCCATTTCTTCTTGTTTGTGTGTGGTTTTTTTTTCTTGTTTGTTTGTTTCATTTTTAAAGCAAGGGACTCTTTTCTCAGAAGCCACTCAACAGACTTGGTCATCTTATTAGCCAAATATGCAAAGGCCAATGGGACTGCCATTGTTGAGTTAGACCCATCAGGTCCCTTCCTTAAAGCTGGTACTTGGGCCATTCTCCTTCTCCTTGAAGTCATGGCCAAATATTGGGAGGATTTATACCTGGCCACAATTAGTGCTAGGAGGCTAGAAATGGAAGTCTGGATAGATGATGGGTGGGCAATTAACAGTGTCTGCTACAGTATTATTTGTGCTTGTTCTGCTTTCCTCATAAAATTAATCTGGAGAAGAGCGATTACTTTCACCCTTCCCTATAAACATGGTACATAGTATAAAGGCAGGCTCACAATAGGCCCTTCATAGTATTGTTTGATTGATTGATACCCTGATCTCATTCCAGAAAGGAGTTAATTCTGATCAGAAGGCACTCAACAAATGTTTCATAATCTCAGAATGTTGTAATGGGACAAGTTTAAGAACACAATTGGAATGATGTATAATGTATTTTAAGAAAATGAGTAATTTTATTTTATAATCAACCTGAATAGCCTGGTTTTTTCTTGGGGGTGGGGTGGTTCTATATTCTAGGTTATCCTGCTATTTTGGCCCTCAGTGTGACCATTCAGGAATAGGAAGGAGTCAGAAGAAGTCTGACTTTTTAAGGGCCCTCAGTTTTGGTTAATGCTCTTACTTACAAGGAGACTTGGGGAGTGGGCTTGATGCCTCCTTCAAGAAAGGCCAAGGGCCCCCAGTAGTGCTATAACCTGTCATTGAGGTTGAGTGAACCCAAAGGATCCCACTATGATGGTTTCACCATAGGTCCAGACTTTTTTATGCCTGGGGACTGGTTCTTCTCTGGAGTCAGGTCTCAGAGATGCCCAGAATATCTGGGGCCCAGTTTACAAAGTGCTTTATGATGGCAGATGGAGGAACAGTGAGCAGGGGATTCCGGAGTGGTTCCATGTCAGCACCCCTGCAAGGCAGAGGGGGTTGTTAGTTGACCTAAGAGATTCCGTTCTAATGTGCTGAAGATAGATTTTAGGCCTGGCCTCTGCTAAGGCTAAGAAAGATTCATTGCAATTTCTGTTTACTTGTCTGGCTTTCGTGGGACAGCCAGTGTTTTCCCTCGTCTTAGGTTATCTTTGGCTGCAAAGCAAGAAAAATAGTCAATGATGTCTTGGAAGTTTAAGTCTATACTATATGGCTCCTTTAAAAAATATTTGGTTATCCAGCAAGATATTTCTTGTGTTTCTACATCTAAAATTTCTCTGTGGTTTGGCAGCACCAAAGCTTTTCATGGCTGCCAGTCATATCTTAATTGGATCACCTTGTGGAAACTTCAGAGAGGTTTCCTAGAATTTGTTTCCAATTTCTGATGCCGGCCCAGCTTTTATTATCTAAGGTGAGACAGATATGATGATCTCTTCGCTTCCTTTCTCTTTAAAAGGACTTGGTGCCTTTTCCAAAGTGCCCCGCAGGGAGTGCTCACCGTGGGGAGCATTCACCTTTCTTAGCGAAAAATATTCCTGCAACTTTTTGGAAAATCTGATTGTGAAAATAGGAAGCAGAAATTTCAGAGACGAGGGAGAAAAACTTTGTTTTCATCCTTGAGCTCTCTGTCTATTTATTTATTCTTGATTTTTGATTTTTTGTTTTTGTTTTTGTTTTTAGTGCTGCACCTGTGGCATATGGAAGTTCCCAGGCTAGGCGTTGAATCGGAGCTGCAGATGCCAGCCTATACCACAGCCACAGCAATGCGGGATCTGAGCCACATCTGCAACCTACATCACAGCTCACAGCAATGCCAGATCCCTGACCCACTGAATGAGGCCCAGGTATCAAACCTGCATCCTCATGGATACTAGTTGGATTTGTTTCTGCTGCGCCACAATGGGAACTCCTATTTTTTAGAATCATACTTATCTGAGTCTACCTTGCATTATGAGTTACAAAACATGCTTGCCTTTTCTTTGGTAAAAAATTATAATCTCTTTGAGGGTAGAGAAAATACCTAGCTCCTCTCTCACCCTTTCAATGTCAGCTGGAGTCTAATATGTAATAGGTGCCTATGACATATTTATGGAATGAAAATGCTTGAACGGAGTTCCCCTTGTGGCTCAGTGGTTAACGAATCCGACTAGGAACCATGAGGTTGCGGGTTCGATCCCTGACCTTGCTCGGTGGGTTAAGGATCCGGCATTGCCGTGAGCTATGGTGTAGGTCACAGACATGGCTTGGATCCCGTGTTGCTGTGGCTCTGGCGTAGGCCGGCGGCTACAGCTCTGATTCGACCCCTAGCCTGGGAACCTCCATATGTCACGGGAGTGGCCCAAGAAATAGCAAAAAGACAAAAAAAAAAAAAAAAAAAAAAGAAGAAAGAAAAGGCTTGAACTATATCCATGGAAAACACATGAGTGGGTATTAAACTTTTTTCCAAAAATCATTGATGACATGAGAAAAAATGATTTTAATGAAAAAAAGCGAGGCACAAACCTTACATATAATAGGATTCAACTTTTGTTATAAATGGGCACAGATACAGGGACACAGAAGGAAATATGACAAAATAGTCAGCAGAATAATTTGAGGGTGGAGAGATTAAGAGGTAATTTCAGTTTTTTGATGATTTTAGTCCCACTCAAATGATCAACAATGGCCATTTTATAATTAGGAAAAAACTAAACTTTATTTTATTTAATTAATGAATTTATATATTTTGCTTTTTAGGGCCGCACCTGCCACACATAGAAGTTCCCGGGCTAGGGGGTCCAATGAAGGCTGCAGCTGCCAGCCTACGCCACGGCTACAGCCTCACCAGATCTGAGCTGCATCTGTGACCTATGCCATAGCTTGGGGCAATGCCGGATCCTTAACCCATTGAGGGAGGCCAGGGATCATACCCACATCCTCGTTGCTACAAGTAGGGTTTGTAATATGGTGGGCCACAATGGGAACTCCCCAAAAAAACTAAACTTTAAAATTCGTGTTTGATTATTATTATTTTTTGTCTTTTTTTTTTTTTTTTTGTCTTTATAGGGCTGCACCCGTGGCATATGGGTCTAATCGGAACTGTTGTCACTGGTCTATACCACAGCCACAGCAATGCCGGATCCGAGTCACGTCTGTGACCTACACCACAGCTCACGGCAATGCCAGATCCCTAACCCACTGAATGAGGCCAGGGATCGAACACGTAACCACATGGTTCCTAGTCAGATTCGTTTGCACTGTGCCACGATGGGAATTCCTACGTTTGCTTTTTTAAGGGCCACAACTGCGGCATACAGAAGTTCCCAGGCTAGGGCTTGAATGGGAGCTGCAGCTGCCGACCTACACCACAGCCACAGAAATGCAGGATCTGAGCCGCGTCTTTGACCTACACCACGGCTCATGGCAATGTTAGATCCTTAACCCACTGAGTGAGGCCAGGGACTGAACCCTCATCCTCATGGATATTAATCAAGTTCATTACTGCTGAGTCACAGTGGGAACTCCCATATAAGGTGCATTAATAAGTTTGGAGGCAGAGAATGTGAATATCTTGGGGGGGCCCTTATTCATGTGACCACAGCCTGGCTTAAAGTAACAAAAGGGTTGGGGGCTGCTGTAAAAGGAAAAATGACTTAGGAGCAAACTCACCTGAGTTAGGGGTCCAGCTCCAGCAATAACTTTTATGTAATGAATGGCCTTTGGAGGGTTATTTAACTTACTTATTTAGGGGGCTCCTGCGGCATATGGAAGTTCCCAGGCCAGAGGTGGAAACTGCACCACAACAGTAACCAAACACACACACACACACACACACACACACACACACACACACACACACAGCCACACAGTGACAACACTAAATTCTTAGCTGTTAGGCCACCAGGGAACTTCAGGAGGGTCACTTTACCTTTCCGGCTTTTAGCTTCTCTTATTTATGATGTGAGCGAATGAGACTATATGATCCTCAAACCTCTTTGCAGCTCTGTCATCTTTAAATTTTATGATTTTGATGAAGAGCATTTTGTTAACTTCTGCCTTCTGTCATGGTGACCTTTATCCTAAGTGATGTAAATCCACTCTAAGCAGTTTTGAGCTAGACTGTATCAGGGACGATTCAATATTTATAAGCAAAATAAAAGCAGAGATAAATTTTAACTCTTCCCAAGTTATCATGAGCATGGAGGAATTATAGGCCAACCCTCTCATTAAGAATGAAACTTTGGAAGTTCCCATTGCGGCTCAGCGGGTTAAGAACCTAACTAGTATCCCTGAGGTTGCTGGTTGGATCCCTGGCCTTGCTCAGTGGGTTAAGAATCCGGTGTTCCCGTGAGCTGTGGTGTAGGTCGAAGACGCAGCTCAAATCCCGCCTTGCTGTGGTTGCGGTGGAGGCCAGCAGCTGCAGCTCCGATTGGACCCCTCGCCTGGGTCCTTCCATATGTTGCACATCTGGCCCTAAAAAAAAAAAAAAAAAAAAAAGGAGTAATCTTAGCTGCTATAAGAACCCTCAAGATTTCAATGACTCAGTCCACACTGTGGTTTATTTCTGACTCTCATACTGGGAGATGAGACCGGAAAGTATAGACTGCTCCCATAGGACTGGTCTCCCAGAGGGGCGTAGTATTCTCTGTGGAAGATGACAGTACCATCATGGTGACATCGCAGCCCTTTATTCCCATGCAGCCTCTCCAAATACCTATGAGCCGGTTCATAAGTAGTCATTGTTTCTGTTAGCACAGCCATAACACCAAAATGAGGGACCTGACTGCATGTCAGGGGTAGACATTTGAGCCCTCTGATCTGGATGGTCAGCCCCTTTGCTAATACCTGTGCCAATACCTGTCTCCCAAGTCCAAGGCTAGGTGGTGGCCCTGGAGAATCAAGTATGGGGCTGCCGAGTTTCCCAGAGGACAACGCAGAAGGTGGGGGTGAAGACTAGTCCAGCTCTGGGTCCCCCCCTCTCCAACCCGCCCCTCTGCTGAAAGGCGGGGGTGGGGGGGCTCAAAGAAAGGAGAGAGCCAGGTGCAGGGCAGTTAGGGGGCACCTGCCAGAAGAACTCCCATCTCTCCACGGCCACCAAGATTTGAGCTCCATTAACCAAGTGCTCCAGACCTACAGGTAATAATAGCACCTTCTGCATGTAATATATACATTACAGTGAATTTTTTTTTTTTCTTTTTAGGGCCACACCTGTGGCATATGGAAGTTTCCAGGCTAGGGGTCAAATCTGAGCTGCAGCTACCAGCCTACACAACAGCCACAGCAATGCGGGATCCAAGCCACGTCTGTGACCTACAGCATAGCTCATGGCAATGCCGGATCCTGAACCCACTGGATACTAGTCAGATTTGTTTCTGCTGTGCCACAATAGGGACTTCCATTGCCATGAATTTTTAAAGTCATCTTATGGAGCGATCCCTCCTGAAAGGAATTTCAGATCTTGCTGAGTAAGTAGGAAAATTATTTGGGAAAATGGACCCCTGAAATCCTGAGCTGATATTAGATATGCGGGGACAGACTGTGCTTTTTGATAGCATGGGTTCCTCTTCCCTGGCTGTCATATTTTGTCCTTGAGATGGCATTGAAACTCCATGTTTTTTCATAAGGCTGTTTCACTGGCTTTCATCTATTTTCCATGATATGTGTTGACTGGCTTCTAGGGACTGATACATTTCTGCTCTGCCCATCTTGTCTAAAAAAAGGGGCAGAGTTCCTGTTGTGGCTCAATGGTAATGAACCTGACTAGTATCCATGAGGATGCAGGTTCAATCCCTGGCCTCGCTCAGTGGCTAAAGATCCGGCGTTGCTAGGAGCTGCAGTGTAGGCCAGCAGCTGCAGCTCCAATTTGACCCCTAGCCTGGGAAATTCCATATGCTTTAATTGCAGCCCTAAAAAGCAAAAAAATAAAAGTAAAAATGAAAATAAATAAAAAGGGGTTATTCTTTTTCATGTGTGCTATAGGGTCATAGCTCACCTACGTTTGAGGTAAATGAAAAGAAATTTTACTTTAGACTCATTTAGTCCACAGACTTTTGTCTAAATTCCCAGAATGGTCTCTTAGTTTGGAATCTAAGCAGTCTTTCCATGTTTATTCTTTTTTTTTAATCTTTTTTTTTTTTTTTTTTTTTGTCTTTTTAGGGCTGCACCTGTGGCATATGGAGGTTTCCAGGTTAGGGGTCAAATTGGAGCTGTAGCCTCTGACTTACACCAGAGCCACAGCAACACCAGATCCGAGCCACGTCTTTGACCTACACCACAGCTCATGGCAATGCCAGATCCTTAACCCACTGAGTGAGGCCAGGGATTGAACCCACAACCTCATGATTCCTAGTTGGATTCGTTGCTGCCGTGCCACGACGGGAACTCCTCCATGTTTATCCTTGACAGCATAATATTAATCTGAATTTCTTCCAATCTCTGAAACAAAGAGGTCACAATTAGGAAGGTCCATTGACTAAGCATCTATCAAAATCTAAAGCTGATTTGGGAACTCTCTTCCTTCAAAACCAGTGATTGGTCCCGTTTCTCCGAGAGACTCAATTTCCAAATATCCTCAAGGTCATCAGGGTGCCATCCTGCTGCTGGCACTGACCTACATTTGGTGAAACCTAGATGGCCCTACTCTGCACATCAGTGGGCCCACTTACTTGGAAAGACTGTGAGTGTTCCCACTCTGGCCTAGTGGGGTTAAGGATCCAGCATTGTCTCTGCAGTGGCTTGGGTCAATGCTGAGGTGCAGGTCTGATCCCTGGTCCAGGAACTTCTGTATGATGCCGGTGCTGCCATAAAAAAAAAAAAAAAATCATTTGTATAAACCCTCTCCGGATTTCCAGCACATGGATAGGAGGTGATTATCGAGGTAATTATCAAGACGTGAGCATCCAGATGTTCCCATTGTGGCTCATTGGGCTATATAAACCCAGCTGGTTTCCACTGAGGATGTGGGTTTGATCCCTGGCCTCACTCAGTGGGTTAAGGATCCAACATTGCTGTGAGCTGTGGTGTAGGTGGCAGATGTGGCTCAGATCCCGTGTCGCTGTGGCTGTGGTGTAGGTCAGCAGCTGCAGCTCTGATCTGACCCCTAGCCTGGGAACTTCCATAGGGTGCAGGTGCGGCAAAAGAAAGCAAAACAAACAAAAACAAACAAACATAAAAGACATAAGCATCCATTTCTTTTTCTGACTGACTGGATACAGAAATGGAAAGAAATGAAAGAACACAACCTGAGTGGAAAAGCTTCAGATCATCTTCTTTCATGATAAGTTGTTTCTCCCGCATGAACTAAAAGGGAATTATCTCTTCTGCATGGTTTGGGACTGAGCCCAGTAGCAGCAAGAGGTTACCATAAGTGGGAAGTTAGTTTGAGGTGGCAAGAGGCAATGGCAGACACATGCACGGTGGTTGGAGATTATGACAAGATGAGTCTGGTCCTGAAAGAAAGTATCCTTTTGCAGCTAACAGGGCTACTAACTAGTCCTGGCTAACTACATGGCTTCTAAAAATGTGCCATTTCCACCACTAGACATTATGTGTGGCTCTTGATAGAAACATGAATCATTTTTGTGGCATTCTTGCCAAAAATTCAAACCTGAAATTTGATCAAGCCTAGAGTCTAGATTGGACTATCAATTTATAGCAGATAGAGTGTGGTGTAATAAAGAATGTGTTGAGTGTTTGGCCCTGATCCCTATCACAAAGCTTCAAAAACTCTAGAAATTTCCCCAGGTAAGAGTGTTTTGTTATGCTAATGGAGTGGCTCATAATTGGCCCCTTGATAGCTTTGGGTTGGAAGCTGATCACTAGAAGGATCTATCATGTGATTAGAGGGTTGGAACTTCAAGCTAGACTGACCTCCTGGGAGGTAGGGGAGATGGAGGTTGATTTCAGTCACGTGGCCAGTGATGTAATCAATCACGCTTAAGTAATGAGACCACAATAAAAAACTCTGGACACAGAGGCTCAGAGAGGGTTTCTGGTTGGTGGCACACTGGTGTGCCAGGATGATGACACACCCTGACTCCGTGGAGAGGGGCGTGGATGCTCCCTATCCAGGACCCTCTCTGCCCCTGTCATAGGTATCACCTCTGTTTGGCTGTTCTTTTTTTTTTTTTTTTTTTTTTTTGTCTTTTTGCTATTTCTTGGGCCGCTCCCTCGGCATATGGAGGTTCCCAGGCTAGGGGTCCAATCGGAGCTGTAGCCACCGGCCCACGCCAGAGCCACAGCAACGCAGGATCCAAGCCGTGTCTGCAACCTACACCACAGTTCATGGTAACGCCGGATCGTTAACCCACTGAGCAAGGGCAGGAACCGAACCCACAACCTCATGGTTCCTAGTCGGATTCGTTAACCACTGCGCCACGACGGGAACTCCTGTTTGGCTGTTCTTGAATTGTTTGCTTTATAATAAAACTGTAACTGTTAAGTATAGCACTTACTGAAAGTATAATGTGTTCTAGGAATCATCCTAGTCAATTATTGAAGCACTGTGGACTTAACAGCTAGTTAGCCAGAAGTGTGGGCATTCCCTGATTGTTGGAGATGGTGTCTGAAGTGAGAGCTGGTTTTTTTTTTTTGGTCTTTTTGAGGCTGCACCCATGGCATGTGGAGGTTCCCAGGCTAGGGGTCGAATTGGAGCTGTAGCTGCTGGCTTATACCACAGCCACAGCAACATGGGATCTGAGTCACATCTGTGACCTACACTGCAGCTCACAGCAACGCCCGATCCTTAACCCTCTGAATGAGGCTAGGGATGGACCCTGCGTCCTCACGGATGCTAGTCAGGTTCATTTCTGCTGAGCCACAATGGGAACTCCCAGAGAGCTGTCTTATGATGGTTTTTGCCCTTGCCTTGCGGTGTCTGCATTAACTCTGGCTTGTGCCAGAACTGAACTGAATTGAAATACACCTTCTTCGAGTAAAACAGGAAAGTCAGCGGCACATGATAAACAACACCACGGAGATGTGATGGTAAATACCGTCATGGGAAAATCCACAGAACAAGTGACTCCTTTTCTTCAACAAATGAACTCCCTGTTGGGAAGAAGAGAGACAAGGAAGGGAGTTTATAGGTTAGAAGAGACTTAAGCAACCAACCAATAGAAAAGTAGAGGTTTAATTTCAATCCCAATGAAATGAGCTGTTAGAAATGCAAAACAAACAAATGAACAGGGGAATTTGAACCCTCACTAGATTTTTAATGATGTGAAGAAATTATTGATATTTTATGTATTATTTTTATAGTAAGGTTATATTGTTGTCCTAAGTTAGTATGTTATAATGCATACTATATTACACTCTATTATCTAAGTTATATTATTATTATATTACTGCAGATAGAAGAATGATATTGCAGGTCTGTTTACAAGAAGAAACCTTGACTTGTCGAGATGCATGCTGAAATAGTTGTAAATGAAAAGGTAAGATGCCCAGAATGTGCTTTAAAGAAATCTGGAGTTCCCGTCGTGGTGCAGTGGTTAATGAATCCGACTAGGAACCCGTGAGGTTTCGGGTTCATTCCCTGGCCTTGCTCAGTGGGTTAAGGATCCGGCATTGCTGTGAGCTGTGGTGTAGGTTGCAGACTCTGCTTGGATCCTGCGTTGCTGTGGTTCTGGTGTAGGTTGGTGGCTGCAGCTCCGATTGGACCCCTAGCCTGCAAACCTCCATGTGCCGCGGGAGTGGCTTAAGAAAAAGGCAGAAAACACCAAAAAAAAAAAAAAAAGAAAAAGAAAAAAAAAAAGAAATCTAAAGATATAGTGGGTAGGGACAAGAATGAAGCAGTATTAACTATAACTTGGTAATTGTTGAAGTGCATAGGACACTATTTTCTCATTTTCAGTATGTGTTTGATGTGTTCAGAAAAAAAAAAGGGCAAAACAACAACAAAGGAAGTTAATAGACTCAACATACTGTGTGATTCCATTCACGGAGAGTTCAAAAACAGACTTTGAGAAGTCAAGTTTATGACTACCTTTCACAGGAGGAAGGGGTCACAAAAGCAAATTCTGGGTGAAGGATATTGGTCAGGTTTTAGTCCTGAGTGCTGCTTCTGAGGCTGTGTTCACTTTGCAAAATTAATTCATTGAACTGCATTTAATTTAGGTCCTTTTCTATATGAAGGTTATTGTTAAATAAAATTTTTCAAAAATAGTCCTGTTTGATGTGGATTTTGTGAAAAATTCACGGGGAGGAGTCTGAAAGAGAAACTAGGAAGGCTTGCTGATAATTTAATTTTGAAATTTTACCTAGGTAAATATGTTGAAATGCCTAGGCCAGAAACAATCACAAAATCTCAGGATTTTTCCTTCAGACAGCAGGTATTTACTGAGGGCAAACTCTCAGCTTTTCACTGCCTAAAACCTGAGTAGCTGGGTATCCAAGGGAAGAGGCCTTGACAAATCATTTAAACCAACTACCTGTCCAAAATCTTGCCAAATACTTGCCTAACCTCTGCTTGAATATCCCTGGTCATTACCTGTTGTGTCATTATCTGTTTCATCTTGGGGAACCTCCAACACTTGGAAATGTTCTGCCTTATGCTGTGGGTCCTGTATCTTTGTCCTCATGTTGGGACTTCAACTGTTGGAAGGTAGACATCAAGTTCCAGAATCTTTTCCACGGGTCAGAAGGTCCCAGTGTCTGCAGCTGTTTGTCATGGTCTCAGGCTCTTTCTCCTACCTTGCCAATTCTCTCCTGACTTTTAGCATGTTCTTTAGTACGTTCAGTTAAAGTGACACCCCGAACCGAATGCAACAGTCCCACAGAAGAGGCGATTAATTCTGATCATTCTAGTCCTGCCCTTGAGGTGACTCATTGACTCTTTTGCCCACTGTGTTCTATCAGTGCCATCCACCCTGGGGTCAGCTCTTCCGCAGACACGTGGCTCTGCCGAGGTACCCAGATCTCACCGGGAACCCGTCTCCACTTATGGATGCCACGTCTTTTGTTCAGCTTGTTTCCGGTCTCATGAGCCTCTTGATAAATATTTGCCCCTAACAATTATAAACTTGTATTTAGAAGTGATTTTTTTAAAATGTTGCCATATGAAATGATTAAGGAACTAAAGTATTAAAAAATAATAATAAGAGTTCCTGCTGTGGTGCAACGGGATTCGTGGCATTTCTGAAGCTCCAGGATGCAGTTTTGGTCCCCACTGCATACAGTGGGTTAAGGGTCCTGTGTTGCCGCACTTTAGGAGTAGGTCAAAACTGCGGTTCAGATCTGATCCCTGGCCTAGGAACTTCATAAAAGGAAGGGGCCTCCAAAAAAGGGGGGAAAAAAGATAATAAACCGGTGTCTCAGTCAATGAATATAATACCAAATTTAACCTTATAATAAATTGGAGTTCCCACTGTGGCTCAGCAGGTTAAGAATCGAACTAGTATCCTTGAAGATGTGGGTTTGATCCTTGGCTCACTCAGTGAGTGTAGGATCCAGCATTGCCATGAGCCACGGCATAGGTCACAGATGTGGCTCAGATCTGGCATTGCTGTGGCTGTGGTGTAGGCGGGCTGCTGCAGTTCCAATTTGATCCCTGGCCTGGGAGACTCCATATACCATGGTGTAGTCCTAAAAAACAAAACAAACAAACAAACTTTATAATTAATCAACCACCAAATTTAAAAAAATCTAAATTATAGCAAAATTAAATATATGAAGCTAGAATGCCGTGGTTTGTATGAACCACACAAAATCTTCCTGGAGTGATTTTCTTTTGGATGTCTGTTTTCTTACATTTCAAAAAGTATTCTTCATGAGTCCCATTGTTCTAAGATAGAACCGTGGATAGGTGTGCTCCCCCAAATGGTTGTGTGTTCAGACAAGTTTCAAGAATACAACGTATGCTAGACCAGAGATTGGCAAATTCTTTCTGCCAAAGGCCAGACAAAAGCATCTTGGCTTTGAGAGTTTGCATGTCTCTGGTGCACTCCTCAACTCTACCCTTATAGCCAAGGACAACTTGTAAACACACAGGTGGGGTTGGGTTCCAGTAAAAGCAGGCATTGAGCCAGATCTGGTCTGCGCATCCTAGACTGGAGCCCTGCTGCAGCCTCTCACGCAGCTTCTCTTTTTACGTGGGCTTATTTAACTATACTTTGAGAAGCCCTGCAGAAACAAAGTCTGTCAGCTCAATGTGACCTGGCATTTCCCAATCTGTTGGCCTGGGGAACACTTTCTTCAGGCCATCTGTATTAATAGGAAGCTCCTTGGGATAATGGCCAATGAATTATTCATTTGGTAAATAGTGGTTTAACACAAACGTTTTCTTTAAATGATCTCTTCTGCAAGGATTAAGAAAAAGAAAATACAGGGTTCTTTGAGCTTTTATGAATTACTGAAAATTGAAATGCACTGAATTAGAAGAGATTTAGGAATAAGCCAGCCTTTTCAAAAAATGCTGTCTCCTATTGTGTACAGTTGTACAGTGAACAATGCATGTCTACCTGAATCACTGGAAAATGACTTACTAAATTTACAAAAGAGTTTTCAATTTCTAGCCTTGGCTCAGATTTTTTTTTTTTTCTTTTTTATGGCCGTACCTGCAGTATATGGAGATTCCCAGGCTAGGGGTTGAATCCGAGCTGCAGCTTCTGGCCTACGCCACAGCCACAGCAACTCGGGATCCAAGCCGAGTCTGCGATCTGCACCACAGCTCACGGCAGCACCAGATCCTTAACCCACTGAACGAGGCCAGGGATCAAATCTGTGTCCTCATGGATACTAGTCAGATTCATTTCCACTGAGCCACGAAGGGAACTCCCAGATTGTTTTTAGGGAGAAAAAAAACCCACTTGGAACTAAAAATAGTTATCAAAACCCTTATTGTTAAGGGAATTGAATAATTTTTTTCATTCTCATCTTTTTTGTTGGTTCTTTGATTCAATTTGAGATAATTTTTTTTTTGGTCTTTTGTCTTTAGCTTTTTTAGGGCTGCACCCGAGGCATATGAAGATTCCCAGGCTAGGGGTTGAATCAGAGCTGTAGCCATTGGCCTACACCCAGCCACATTAATGCCAGATCTGAGCTGCATCTGCAACCTACACCACAGCTCACAGCAACGCCGGATCCTTAACCCACTGAACGAGGCCAGGGATTGAACCCACAACCTCATGGTTCCTAGTCGGATTCGTTTCTGCTGCGCTATGACAGGAATTCCTGAGATGATTTTGGATTCTGATATGCTGCCCAGTTTCCACAATTTGAATAAAAATGTGATTTATGTTTTTATTCATGTCACTTAAAAGGGTTGAATGGGACAATGCCTAGGTCTGAGTCCTGTGACACATCACTGAATGAATTGAATGAATTAATAATGGATTCAGCTTTACGTCGTCACTCTCCCTATTCGTCCACCTTGCCCATGTTTTATCATGATTTTGTCAAATGTTTTTCTGGTATCAACATTTTCTACATCAATCACATTTCCCTGAACTGCTGGTCTATTTCAAAAAAGGAAATGAGGTTAATCTGAAATGATTTGTTCTCAGGGAGCCTATCAAAGTTTGTAGTAATCACACCAGTCCTTAAATAATCCATTCATTTAACTTGCCTGCGATTGAAATCATATGGTTTTCAGAATCTGCCTGTCTCTTCTTTCTGGAAATGGAAATAACATTTGTCCATTTCTTATCTTTTGACCCTTTTCCTGGTCTCTGTTATCCTCCAAGTTCGCCTCAAAGGGTTGGTTCTACCATTAGCCTCAGGTATGATTTATCCAGATCAGGAGATAAGAATTCATTTTATTTTATTTATTTTATTTTTTTATTGAAACTCGTTAATGTGTTTCCAACGAACTGACAATGCATCCCACCTCCTTACTGTGGCTTACCCCAGCTGGATCCTAACTATGTTTCTTCACGCGCTACTCTCCAGTGATGCCCTTGCAATGCCTCCAATGTCAGAGTTCTTTCTTGCCTCAGAGTTTCCAGGCTTGCCATTCTTTTTTGCCTAGAAAGTTTTCCCCTGATGTTTGCATGGTTGCCTTCATCACATATGTCATTTCAGAGCCTCATTACTTCACCAAGTATGATAATTTCAAGGTCCATCCATGTTGCTGGAAAGGGCATTATTTCATTCTTTTTTATGGCTGAGTAATATTCCATTGTGTATATGTACCACATCTTCTTTGTCCATTCCTTTGTGGATGGACATTTAAGTTGCTTCCATATCCTGGTTGTTGTAAATAGTGCTGCAGTGAACATTGGGGTGCATGCATCTTTTCAGATTATGGTTTTCTCCAGATAGATGCCCAAGAGTGGGCATTTAGGATTATATGGTAGTTCTATTTTTAGCTTTTTGAGGAACTGCCATACTGTTTTCTATAGTGGTTGCACCAATTTGCATTCCCACCAACAGCCTAGGAGGGTTCCCTTTTCTCCACACCCTCTTCAGCACTTACTGTTTGTAGACTTTTTGATGATGGTCATTCTGACTAGTGTGAGGTGATACCTCACGGTCGTTTTTGCTTTTTTGTACTCTATCTGTATCAAGGTCTAATTCCCTCTAACCAATATTCATTTTACCTTTTCATCCTATATAGCAATATTTTTGAAAGATGATATAAGCTCCATACTTGCTTCTTGCCATAGCTCAACATTACACAATAGATATCTATAGATAGAATATATAGAAAGGTCTATCCCTTTCCTATATACTTTCCAAATAAAGTTGGTATGATCCATTCTATAGCTTAGAATTGCAAAAATAAATGGTTATGGCTATTTTATTTTATTTTTATTTATTTATTTTTTTTGTCTTTTTTTTTTTTTTTTGCTATTTCTTGGGCCGCTCCCGCGGCATATGGAGGTTCCCAGGCTAGGGGTCCAATCGGAGCTGTAGCCACCGGCCTACACCAGAGCCACAGCAACTCAGGATCCAAGCTGCGTCTGCAACTTACATCACAGCTTACAGCAACGCCGGATCCTTAACCCACTGAGCAAGGGCAGGGACCGAACCCGCAACCTCATGGTTCCTAGTCGGATTCGTTAACCACTGCGCCACAACAGGAACTCTGGTTATGACTATTTTAAAAGTCAAGGGAATATTAAATTAGCAAGGCATTGAGTTTCTTTAAAACACTGACCCAGAGTTCCCATTGTGGCATGGAAACAGATCCGACTAGTATCCATGAGAATGTGGGTTCGATCTCTGACTTCATTCAGTAGGTCAGGGATCCGGCATTGCCCTGAGCGGTGGTGTGGACTGCAGATGTGGCTCAGTTCCCAAGTTGCTGTGGTAGCTGTAGTACAGGCCCGTAGCTGAAGCTTCAGTTTGACCTCAAGCCTGGCAACTTCCATAGGCCGAGAGTTTGGCCCTAAAAAGCAAAATGCAAAAAGCAAACAAAAAACCCACCTCCAAACCAAAAACAAAACAAACAAACAAAAAAACACTTGCCCAGTTCTCCCTCTCCCTCCCTCCCGTGTCCTGTGCCAATTTTTCAAGGTTCCCAGGGTCTTACCCAGTTCTAGGGTGCTATTCTTCTTGGGTATACACACTGTTGGAGAATCTGATTTGCCCACTATCTCCACTTTCTGCAACATTGTATTACCCTTGCCCACGGCTGTGCAGTTACTTTTGCTCATCTAGCTTCTTCATGATAGAGGGCAACCCTCGTCCCTGAAGTACTAAACTTTGTTCTTGGTCTTCCAAGGCCAGAGCATTTGGAGTCACACTCACAAGCTATGCAGTGTCCAATCAGTCTGTGAATACTGTGGTGGCCGGGTCATGAGGGCCCTCTGGGCTCAGCCACACTTTGACACAGAAAATATCCTCCTCTCAAGATTGCTCAGATTGTGGGATGAACCCAGGTCTTCAGACACTCTCCTTTCAGCCCCTTCATACTTTTCCTGACAGCAGACATCAACCAGAAGCTGCTGAATCCAGTAAGGTGGCAGGTGAGTTATTTTTTCCTTTTTTTTTTTGTTTTTTTTTTTGTTGCTTTTTAGGGCTGCACCCATGGTATATGGAGGTTCCCCAGGCTAGGGGTTGAATCGGAGCTACAGCTGCCAGCCTACACCACAGCTCATGGCAATGCCAGATCTTTATCCCACTGATCGAGGCCAGGGATTGAACCCACAGATACTAGTCACATTCGTTTCTGCTGTGCCACAGCAGGGACTCCTAAGTTCTTTTATCTTTGGTCTCCAGCACACCTTTACCAGCCTTTCAGCTCTGGAAATCACAGGAGAGAAGGCAGCCTTTTTTCCTCCCAGGGCATTCTAGCATGATCTAATCCTTGACTCACATATACCCGGAGGAGCTAAATTTATCAACCTCCAGTCACCACTTGGTTTAAAGACAACTGTGTCCCATGCAGAGTTAACATA